>NC_140591.1:1135354590-1136013090 GCF_964204655.1 Triturus cristatus
GTAATCTCCAAACACTGTACACGGCCCCACTGTACAACAACCTACCCTGACTTACATTCAAACCTACCTCTCAGTGTCAAAAATAAGACCACAACCTGCCCACATAACATTTCTGCATTTCGTTTTATTGCTTTTAACTTAATAACACATACGTCTCCTACCACCACCCCCAGCCCACTATTTCCACAAAAAGTATCAGTTGCAAACGTGCAACATTTTCTTTATCTCCCCAAATACATTACAAACTCAAATTAACGCTGTACCTCATTTTCAAAACAATACAGTCCTATAAAGATGACAAACTATACTTCTTCTCTGTGAAAAATTCCTAAACATATATAAAATACTTATATAACAACAGCTCAAATGTTATGCATATTTCATAACCGATATCAAACACCACACTTTACTAACACTATATTACTTTGAAATAAAAAATACTTTCAAAATTAAAAACATCACCTCAAATACTTAATCAATACTATAAAACACACCTTGTTCATTTCTAACTCACCTTTGTTGTTGTTATCCAGATTTCAAATGACACACGCATACAATTCTCTCTTTCTCACATAGTACATGTAAAGCTCCGACTTCATCAAGAATGAAACCAGGAATGGCACAATTTCTCTGTCGCTTCACATATAAATACATGTAAAGAAAAAATCAGAATACTTCATTCCTTCAACGACATTCCAAAACTTACCTCCATTGGTTAATTTTGAATTTTCCTTCCGAAAAGCTACCTATTATTCCGTGCCACATACAGGTCACAAGTTCAACCTATTTTATCACCACACTTTCTGGAACCTTCTACGACACCTGAAGGTTAAAAGTTCATCATTTTTTTTTAACCTAACGATATACTTTTGCCACATTTTATCGAACATTTAACGGCACGTTCACGTTAAAAGTTCACAATAGGGGTCAGTAATTCATCAGCTTTATTCCCAACTCCAGCAGCACATCACCTTACGCCCCCAGCGCCACCAGACCCATAGGAATCAGTGCTTTCCACTTTCCAAATACCAAATTCATTTCATACACACAAATTTACCTTCGCACTCCCTATATAACACCCCCTAAGCACCATACACAAGTTACAATGTTCGAAACAAAAGTTCCTCCAAGTAGCTATAACTACATGCTGACACTACTTGCACAGATGTGGCATAGCCGCCAAAGCACATGACTTCACAGCATATGACACACAGTTTGGGCTCACGCTTTCATCCCGAGCCCGGCAGCAGCTCAGCTTAGCAACATGAGACTCTACACACTGCTTCACATATTTTCCGTACCCCAGAACTTTCAGACCAGTACGAGTCAGTAGTTCGTCCTAGTAGTTATAAACACATGCTGACACTACTTGCACAGCTGTACTGCAGCGGCCATGGCACATGACTTCACAGCATAAGACACACAATTTAGACTCACGCTCTAATTCCCGAGTCCCGCACCCCCTCACCTTAGCAGCATCACACTCTAGGCAATACCTCACTTAATTTTCGTAGCCTATCACTTTCACACTGGTATGTATGATTAGTTCACTTTGCACCCCCTCTATAGCACACCCTAAACACCCCAGAGAGGTTACATTGCTCCTACCCTCCTATTTTCCACTTTTTGAGCCCTTTTTTCCCCTTACTCGCTTCAATGGAATCACAAAATGGCAGCCAACACTTCCTCCTTCCATGAGACTCTAGACAATACCTCACATATTTTCCGTACCCAGGACTTTCACACCACTATGGGTCAGTAGTTCATCCTAGTAGGTATAAACACATGCTGACACTACTTCCACAACTGTACTGCAGCGGCCAGGGCACATGACTTCACAGCATAAGACACACAGTGTGGGCTCACGCTTTAATCCTCGAGTCGCGCACAAGCTCACCTTAGAAACATCACACACTAGCCAATACCTCACTTAATTTTCATAGCCTAGAACTTTCACACCGGTAGGTATGATTAGTTCACTTCACACCCCCTCTATAGCACACCCTAAACACCCCACAAAAGTTACAGTGCTCCTACCCTCCTCTTTCCCACATTTTTCGCCCTTTTTCCCCCTTACTCGCTTCAACGGAATCACAAAATGGCGGCCAACTCTTCCTAGTTGCAAACGCTTGCAGCGCTCACAGCCAATCAGCAGCAAGTTCGTGCTCGTAACGCCTCAGCCAATTAGATGCCAGAATTCCCAAATATCGATATCTGTAAATTTCAATATTTCTCAAAAACTACTGAACGGATTTACACCAAATTAACAAAAGCGTGCTTTCTAGACCAAGACCCTTCTCCCCGCCAAATTTGGGTAATTCCGTTCACCCGTTCTACCTGTAGCCTTTTCTAAAGTTTTCTATGGAAATTAACATTGAAAAAACACATTTTGGGACCCCCCCTTTTTTCTCGGCCCCCCTTGACGAATCACGCCCAAACTTTTAACATAGGAGCTGATCTCAACAAAGAATTAGTTTTGAAAATTTTACGAAGATTCATCAATCGGCGCCAAAGTTATTGCGACTAGAATGTTGCCATTTTCCTATAGTACCTAGGTCCTAACTATAACTACCTACTGGCGACCGCCAGTGGGTAATATATATATATATATATATATATTTGTTATATTAGTATATTTTAAAACATTTGAAAATGTAAATATAGATTATAATTAATATTTTTTTTAATCTGTGCATTTGTTTAAATAAGTTTGTATTTATATATAAGTATTACTTAAACTTATTTAATTTACATTATAATAATGTTATATGTTAAAACATTAAATATTTATTGTTTTTACTATATATAAAAACAATATTATTGTATATATTGTTTCAGTAGTAGTGCAAAACAATATTTATTTTCGATATTTTTGTACTTACCATTATATGTATAGAAAAATTATATCTTTGTGATAAATTTTTGACACGATATTTCTGTATCACGATATTTTTTGTTTTGATATTGTGTCAGTGCTGCACCAAAAGGGCTTCTCAAGATCCTAGCCTCGAGGGGAAACAGAATTATACATAGTGCTGTTACTGGCAATCTTCACACTGTGCTTGTGATCAGATCTTTTCATTGATGTCCAGATAAAGTGCAAGTTGCCGGCTGCAAAGAGCCAGCATTTATCTATGCCAATCTAAGTGCTGGTTTTCTTTAAAAGTTGAAACTCAGCTCCTGCCAAGTATTTCCTTGTAGGATATCTAAGCGGTTTTTAGAAGGGACTAGGAGGGGACTGGGGTCAATAGTCAATTTGGAGCTCTAGAGTGGGGCATGCTGGATGCTCAAGGTTTGTTCTCTAAATTGCTATTAGACTGCTCAACACAACACCTGGGGCAAGGAGCTCAGGTGCTATTGCTGAGTGAATGTCTTAGGCCTGGCAGGATGTGAATATATATTTTTCTGTCTTATACCCATACACCTGTCCTGTCTACTATGGGTAGCAAAAGTATGCCACATCAAGAAAGACCTAAGTGACCTAAAAAATGGCAGCATTCACACTGTTCTTCACAGTACACTATTTACCATGCATAAGGTCTCCCAGTCGCACAATACATTTATAATGCATGAGATACATGGGACAGTCAGTATCATGCATCCCCACCAGGAGAAGAAGCAAAAAAGTAAATATTGCTAATACTGTGCATAAGAAGCCGCAGTGGATGGATACAATGCTATTGTAGGTATGAAGCCACCTCTCTTGAATAGCCAAAATGACTGAAAGCTAACTGCTCAGCATTCAGGCTCTCAGGCAAAATGAAGCAGAGCTGCCAGGTGAAGAACCCACCACAGACGCAGACCCAGAGACAACAATAGAAAGTATTCCAGAGGACTGACTCATGGAGACAGGAAAAAAAGGCAGTTTTTTGATTGGCCTGAGACTTATGGGAGCCCAAGGTGAGGAGCAAAGGGCATATAATATATAAAGAAGATGAACAGAAAAGCGAGACTATGCTAATTATTTTTTAATAGAAAAATCTTTATTTACATACGGAGCTTGAATGCAATATATTGCCTGTCTTGTGGACTCTCACTTTACATGGGTAGAACTGTGACGAGGAAGCCCTTGATTTGGAATAAAAAAAACAGATCTCGCTTACTTTATATGTGAATGGATAGGCGCTAGAAGTAGCGGATTCTGGGGGTCCTGCAGCACCACCAAAATCACAATGGTGGAGTTCTGAAGCTGAATGAGCAATAAAGATGCCTTTAAACCTTGTTTTTAACTTGTCACAATTGTTGTGGTTTCAAAAACAGAGGTCAAATGTCAGAATACATTTTCTGACAAATTTCTGCTTATTCTTTTAACATGCGTACTAGTGTTTACATTTCTTTCTCTGATTGAAAGTGAGAGGATTTTGTAACGTGAACATTGTGGCAATCTTGGTGGCATAAAAGGAAAGGGTATTTTTTTTCTCACACAGAACAAAATGTAACTACCTATAAATGAACTATATAGATATTTCAAATATGTCAGCACTCAGGAAAGCACAAATTAAGGGCCTCATTATGGTGATGGTCGGACTTACGTCGACCTCCATCCATTCGCAAATGGGACTGCCTGTCTACAAACCGGTGGTCCTGCCAGCCCAATTAGGATGTGACCGCCACCACGGTGGTCGCAGTGTCTATTTTTGTATTGCCGCAGGTGCTGGTGGCTGGATATGGACATCCTACATATCCCTGCAGTGCCTGCCACATGGTGCAGGTATATGTAGGAGAGTGCCATAGGTGCCCCCCAAGACTTAAAGCTGAGGCCCATGGGTGTAGGGGGCCCGCTACGGGCCTCCAATGACCCTTTCTGCTAGCCTTTTCATGGCTGGTTCACCACCATGAATGGGCTGGCAGAAAGTAACATTGTAATACCAACGGCGGGGCTTGGCAGGCACCGCCACCAATGTAGGTATTACTGCTCCTCCGATGGGTAGATCAGTGGTGGTCGGTCTCTCCGCAATCATTATGAGGCAGGTGGGAATCCTCATTCCGATGACGAGCTGTTGGTGGTGGTCCCACTGTCAAGGTAATCAAGCCCGAAGTGCCTTTTTGGGCAACACTGAAGCGTGATGGAAGGTAATATTTTAATAAGATCAAAGCAAATCAACATACTTTACTTGGTGATATGCAAGTGACAAATAGTCACTGAAACTAGATTTCCACACATTATTATTTGTGCTCTATATAGTTTTGTCAGTTATATTATGTTAGTGCAAAGTTAGTGGCCATTCCAATGGGAAATGCTCTGTCTGTAAATGACAATGAGCTACCCGGGGTGGCTCCTCTGTAATGGCATCAGTCAGCGAAAAATAAAATGATAATAAAACAATATTAACATTTTTTCACTGACTGAGCCAGGAAGTCTTGAGCGGGGTGAGGCCAGGCCAGGCCAGGCCATTGCAAGGAGGAGTGGCAGGTGCACTGTAAAGTGCACATGTCTGAAAACCAGGCTCCTTAGACCAATCCTGGTGCTGTTCTCATGTTATTGAGAGCAGTGCCAGGATTGGCTGTACAGGTGTTCCAGGGACTGCAGGGACACCATCACGGTGGCCGCTACTGGAGCTGCCATACCATGCTTTAGTAATATATTTGTGACAGAGTGCTAAAATCATTCACCACAAGCTACATACCACACCCTTACTGACCTATTGCTGAATGGGAGAGGCTGATTTGCTTCATGTTTCACAGTCCCTATGTGTTCAGTGATGTAATATTCATGGCAGCACCCCTGCTCTAAAATTTGTCCCGGCACCACTGCCTCAATGGAGCTCAGAAGTTTAAATTAGTAGGTTGGCTCTCATTACGAGTAGCCTCTTAATTCCAATTGTGCGCAGTTACAGGCCCCACCAGAATTATGAGAGCTATTGTTTTTCACACAGAGATTTCGGCTGTTAGCGCTTAGCAACATTTCTGTGTGAAAATCAAGGGGAAAATAGGGGATTGCTAAAGGAATCTGAGCTAGCATTACAGATTCCCCCAGTAATTCCTCAATTCTAAGGGATTTTTGCAACCCTCAGAGATACCAGTATCCCCAGAATTGGTAGCGTAGAAGGTGGGGAAAATCCAAGTCATTTTATGAGCCACTTGTTATGAGTGCCTAAGTGTCTTCATTAAGGATGCATTATATGTTCAATAACTTGCTGATTTGCTCATGTGTGCATGCGCATGTGTGGGTGTGTGGATGGGTCTAAAAGGAATTTTCACCAAAGGTGGTCTGCTCCTGCCTCAGAATCTAAACTGTGGCAATTTAGGCATCTCTATTGATCAATTAGTGCTTATAAAATATGCCAGGAGAAGATATACTAAATACTAATGCAATTCACTGAATCACTAGGTTATTCAATAACGTCACTAATGAGGAAAAATCTTGCATTTTGTCTGGAAGAGTGGTATTTACTATTTGTCTAAAGCCTTGTGCTTCTACCTTCTCTCATAGGTCAGTTGATCATCTGTTCTTGATGTGGTCATTTCAGAAATTGTAACCTCATGCAAGAAATGGAAGATCAGTTTTCACTGTCACTGAAAGGAGTTGAACATGTGATATAAAATGTACACAAGTGTATTCAAGTTGACTTATAAAGTTTGCCTTTCCTTATTCTGCAGGAGTTCAGGCTTCGCAAACAATGGCGAACACTGACTTGGTGCACATGGAACGATATAAGACCAAAATCCTCAATGTTGGACGAAGGCTATGTGTGGATCCAGCCTTGATTGCTGGCATCATTTCTCGTGAAACTCGTGCAGGGACTGGGCTCGTCAATGGATGGGGTGACAATGGAAATGCCTGGGGCTTAATGCAGGTACTGATGCGATCACTGGACTCTCAAATGGTATCTCTTCAGAGCTGCCATGTTTTCAGAGTGGAATTGCCTGAGCAAGAGCTTTTGATGTGAAGTAATCAAAAGAATACGGAAGCTACCAGGCTCTCACATAGAGCATCTAAAATGATGATACCTTGTTTTATAAATTTAAGTAAATTGCAGTTGCAACATGAACAAAATCAAACCAAACCATGATCTGTTTTATATTTAAAGGAAGTGTGTATACAACTGTATTCTGCAAAATAACAAGTTCAACATTAGAATAGTCATAAATTAACCATGATATATCATATGGACCACATATAAAAGATTTGTAGATTTCTTGGCAAAGCATTTTTGCTCAAAAAGAGCAACTCTCATCCAAGTCATTATCAAAGCAGGATATATTATGGAAAAAAGATTGCCCTTACCTTAATAGTAACTATCATTGATTGCATAATGAAAATTTCCTCAAGTCTAGTGCTGGACTAGCTGGATTAGAGTGGGCTCCAGATGGATTCTGGTTCTGGCAGCTGTTCTTGAGCTAGAACCCGATTCCAGGCCGCCCCTAGAAATTATCCCGCCTGTGTCCCAGTAGTGTGCCGACATTGGGACATGCAGCAGTTTCCGCACATATAAAGTGTTTTGATGCAAGGAGCAGTGGCGGGTTCTACTCCATCTTGATATGCTGCATATGCTTCACTTCACAGACAATCTAATTCCTTTGGCCCATGTCATGTTCCGGCTGGATACGGTTTGTAGTCAAATCAGGAGCAGCCTCAAAATCAAATGTGGTTGCCCTACCCAACAGCCATCGAGAGAAACAGAGAACCCTACTGCTCTGTAATCTCACAGCTTGGTAGCAAGTAAATAGACTTTTTTTCCTTTCTCAGACTCTGGATCTATGCATGATCTATAGACGCAAGTATGCTCTGTAGAAATACATGGTATGCATACAATCTATTAACCATTCTATAGAGATGTCATAAAAATTAAGGCCTGCAAAAAATGCATAACTTAATTACTGTGGTGTAATTTACAGACTTTTATTATACTTCGGCCACAACTATCCAAAATGGTTTGATAAACCTTGATCTCTTAATCGAATACCAGGCCTATAACTCTGCTAGTTTGACAATTCTAAGTTGTTATTGAGAACCAGTGCTGGGATGGGAATGTCCAGTGCATGCTATACATTTGTGCCCACTGCTGTGAGGACCCAGCTGCAAGTTTCTGATATTCTGTGTGTTGGATTTTTGGCCCCGCCTCACAATATTCTAGTGTCTGAGTGAAGGCCTAGGTCTGTCCCTTGATATGAGTTTGATCCTGGACCTGCGGCAGTGCACCAAGCATTTTCTGAATAATGACGGAGGACTACTGTCCCTTTAACGATTCAAGTGTAAAGCATGGTGGTGGCATGATCCTAGTGTGACCAGACCTTTTTATCTGGGTCACAGGAGGGGTGGCATACTGGCCCACCTGTGTAAAGTTCCGCTTCCACAGGTGTACCAGATCCCTGCACTGATATCCAGAGTGCCTGTGTCCATGTGTTTGCTGAAGAGGTGACAAGGACACCACTGACAATCCTATTTAATTGTGTTGTGAATTTAGAGTTATGCTGCTAAGCGGTCTCCTGGTCTTTAGGACTAGCTACAAATACAAATGTTAAAGGTAGTGTAGATAATTCTCTCTATGTATGTATGTATATGGTATATCTTTAGCTCAAACCTAGCCAAAAGGCAGTGGAGTTATACATGGCCAAAGACAAACATAAAGTCAACGAGTAATAGGAGAGGAAACTGGGTTGAGGATGGTTAATTTATTGCGATGTAGTGTTCGATAAAGAGGTGGGACAACAACTCTTTCTCTGTGATTTCCACAATTCACACTAGTTAGAGAAAAAAAATTGGCTTAACTTGTTTAAATGAATGTTGGCTTGACGACTCTGTCTATTGATATGAGACAACTGATTGTTAAAGGCAGGGCTCTCAAATTATCTTACATCAAAACATATTGGGGTATCTCCGACTCCTGAGTCAACATTAAATAACCAGCATAAGGTATTTCCTATGTGAGTCTAAATGCAATTTTAGTTCTGATAGATCTGCATAACCTGTGTATATGCATTGAAAGATGCAGACTTAGTGATTAAGTCATAGATGCCTCAACCTATTTTTAATTAGTACAAGATTATAATTTTGTATAATAATCTTTTCCGACTGAGCTTTGTTGTTTTTCTCTGACAATGCAGAGGGGTTCCCTTTGACATTCTTACATCTCTCCTACAACGAAATATGTTAGTGTTGAACCAGGGCATCACCATTTGTACACACTAGAGGTAGCTCTCAGATTATAATGATAGGCAATGTTTTCCCTCAAGGTACCTGGTCCGTGTAGGGCACAGTTATAATGAGAAGTCCTTGATGCATGTGATGTGCCCCTAGACCTCTGGTTCACTGTTCCATCCAGGAGTTTCTTTTTACACTGAGTTTGAGTGTCTAACAGGCCTTTAATGTGTAGTAATTATATCTGTTCACAATATATACACACTATAGTTAGCTAGCCAGCATTGTAGTTTTTTCCCGGTGCCTTTTTCTTATAAGTGTAGGAATTTGGCTGGCATCATTGTGATTTTTCTTTTGTGCTGTTAAGGATTTTTCTTGTGTTATGGATGGAATCCTAGATTTTCCATTTTCTTTTTTATATATGAGGTGCCTTGTAGTACTACAGCGTTTTGAAAGACTTTTCAGGCAGTTGCTTCTTACTCTAGAGGGGCATCTAGTAAGGACTTGAAGTACTGTGGCTCTGTGAAAGACTTTTCAAGCCATTGCGTTTGACATGAGAGGGACTTCGAGTAAAACTCTAGTACTGCAGCTTAGTAAAAGATATGTCAAGCAGTTGCATTTTACTGAGAATGAACTTTGAGGTAGGTGCATCTGACTCTTGAGGAGCAGCTACTAATGCGTTCCAGAACTGAAGCCTCGTGACAGACTTTCAAGTAGTTGCACATGAAACAAGAGGGCTATCTAGCAACAGCTTCAGGTAGCGCAGCTCGGAGAAGGCCTTTTCAAGCAGTTGTATCTGAGTCAAGCTTGACATCAAGTAACACCTTTTGGTTCTGCAGTTTTGAGGAAGACGTTACCAGCAGTTGCATCTGACTCAACAGGGACAACCTGTAGTTCTGCAGCTTTGTAAAAAACGTTTCAGTTGCATCTCAAACAAAAGGGCATCTATTGGACCTTCTCGGTACTTCATCTTGGAGAAAGGCCAGACCTATTGGCTTTGCCATTGCTTGTTTTATTTTACTTGCAGCAGTCCGTCCAGGTGCATATTTTTCCATGCTTGCTCTCTCTGTTTTTCTGTCTCTCCCCTGTGCTCTTTTTACTCTCCAATGCTCTCTCTCTCTCACTCCCCAGAGAATTCAGAACTCAGCAGCAAGACGTCTTATAACTGTAAAGATAGGAGCTAACAGATCTCCTGTTCGGAGGCATCTCCACTGATTACTGGTCCCAAGAAGATCCTTGTTAAAACTATTGTGCATCACTCAAGCTATTGTGCAGGGTGATAAAGGGTAATGGTCCTGAATTCCTTCAGAAAAAAAATCTATATTTCCAACCGGGGAAGGTATATTCGAGGCTAACTTAGTATCTAATAATTCCAGCATACAAGAAACAAATGTCAGCTACACTACTTTCTCCCTACAGGCTGCCAAATTCTTGAATTCAATCCTGGCAAATCTAAGAGCAGCAGAAAAACACCTGAAATTCAAAAAGCTTGTCAAGAGCAATTTTTTCACTATAGGATCATCAGAGAACATTTGTATGATTTATCTGCAAAAACGCGAAATAACACAAATACCAGCAACTCTGTTTACCAACACATCACCCGAACAATTTCCTAAGTATCCAAGAAGAGCACATCTTTTCTTGCCTTACATTCAACCAGGAACTCACATTCCAGGTTGAAGGTCCGGCATTCTAAATCCTTTGATGGCACTACTCACTCATTACTTTGTGCCAAAATTATTGAACTACCTCCCAGCAAAGACAAAAGGCATAGAAAATCACCTGGAGCTCACAACAAAGACTAGAACATGCCATTCCCAACATGTCTACCAGGGAACATAAGTAAGACTTACCACATAGAGGAGAGCTTAAGCAAATAGCTGCAGCTCTGTTGACCTACAGTGCCCCTACACTACTTTTGCAGTCCCAACTCTATAGCAACACAAATACCTTACCCATATAGTGCTATCTGTTATGTTCTTCAAATTTGAAGGACATTGAAGAACTCATTTGAAGAACGTAACAGATATCACTATACAAGGAAAAATGGTCCATCCCTGCGTACCATTGATATTGACTTCCCTCTAAAATTCCCTTTTCTCCTTTGACTTCTCCCAACACATCTTCTGCCATTTTGGCTTGATCTACATTTATCGCTTGCTTTTATCTTATTAATCATCAGCTCCTAAATACCAAGTCTTTTACCAATGTGGCCTTTCTTGCACTAAACATAGCAATCACATAATTCCCTTCAAATCCACCTTCACATTTCTCAACTCATTGGCACTAAAGCACACATTTTTCTACTAGCAATGTCTGTTAACTCCCTAATGCAATTAACCCATTCACATAAATCTTAAATTCCTTTCTTCTTAAATTTTTTCAATTGTAAATTTAGCCAATCCTAACTTTTTCCAATCCAAATTTAACTAATCTCAGTTACTCAAAACTGTAGATTTAATGCAGGAAAGAACACACGTGAAGAACACAAGACTTAAACCTATCAACTCCAACCACAAGAATGATAGGCTATTTCATGAGGTGAATTAATCTGAAGAGCACAAGTTGAAAACTAAGTTTACAAATAAACTTTGTATTAACTACTAACCCTGTGTTCCTGGACCAGCATGTTACGCACTAAAAACTGCATCAATGCCTTTTCTGGGGTAGTAAGTGCTATATAAATGCAATTATGCAATATGACTATTTTTCCTTTCAGTGAGTCAAATAATGCCTTTTGCTCTCATATTTGTACAGTGGCCCTTCTGAGTTATGTAGACAATGTCAATAAAATATTGTGGCAAAATGTTTATAATATGTATTCCCATGATTTCACCATTTTTAATTTTGTACACAAAATCCTAACATGTAGGATTTTTCCATATTCCTTTTTCATAGAGAACTGATTACAGCTTGTGTTTAAGCATTGCAGTTCTTAAGTCCCACACCTTTGGCAAGCTACCCACATTTATCATTAAAACGTGATTCTAGTCACAACATTTGAATTGATATGAATACAGAGAAGGAATGAACAAACGTGTTATATTTAGCAGACTTAAGTTTTTGATTCTGCCTCTTATTTTCTACTGAGCACCTTGCTGATGTTGAGCCAAACTTTGGATTTCACAGAGTATTGAGATACAAAACATGGAACCAGACAGTATATAGTGCCCCCAGATCTGGCAGAGATTGATAGGGAAGATCTTTGTACATAAACAGCACACTTAATATTTTCTGCTGCATACTTTATATTCTTGTTCAGAAGCATTCATGTTTGTGTCTGATATCCTAGGTTGATAAGAGATGGCACAATGTTGTTGGAGCCTGGGACAGTGAGGAACATCTTATTCAAGGGACAGATATTCTGATTTATATGATCGGTGAAATCAAGAGGAAGTTCCCTGGTTGGACTGTAGATCAACAACTCAAAGGTATGTGTAATGTTCAAACCACTAGTGGACATTTCATTACATGTGGGCATTTTACAGCTCTCTTGCACAGTACAGGGTGGAAGGCACCTTTTGAAGGTGATGCTGCACCTGTACTGCTGCTCTTTAAATTCGCTATAAAATGTGTCAATGAGCTAACACTACTCGTGACATCTACTACGATTTATAAATCACATATTCTTATCTGGTCAAGGCCAACTCAGCCAGGGCTGGACTGGTAACCCAAAGCAGCCCTGGCAATTTTGAAGGATCAGACCCTGGGAGGATGAAGGGGGAGGGGGACAGTGGAGGTTCAAGTTTGAAGCACTGCTGCTTTTGTTACTGGGGGCCAATATTGCAGCACTGCTGTAAAACAGACCCCAGTAACAAAAAACTGCGCCCTACTGCTGCAAACCGGCATCCGCCCTTCCAGCCTCCCAGGAAAACACCTGATTCCCGTTGCGGCCAGTCCGGCTCCAAACTCAGCCTTCCATCCTTTTGAGGCTGGTAAATTGATTATCAGTGAATTTGATAGTGTTAATGCTTTTTGATACACCTAGAAACATCAGAAATGGACAACAAAACACTGTATGGAAAAACATTATTCATATGTTAGTGCCCATAGGTGCTTGATGAGAAGCCACAGCCTTCAAATTACTTACCATCGCAGTAGCAATGAGGGTGGATACTAACAGCAGACTGTGATGGTAAAGATAGAGGACCCTTCCAAGTGTAGCTAATTAAGGAGAACGATTCTGTATGAGTGAGCACTTGAAATACTAAAGAGCATGTAATAGGGTTCTTGAAGTCATAAGGAGCATATAATGGTGCGAGCTCTGGGTTCCCAGCACTTACCAGTCAGTGGCACCCTACCAATTTCATCCTCATACTTGGTGTAACATGATATTTGTGCGACTATTTGTTTCTTAGATCAAATGATAAATTGAATCTAAAATTAAACCACTTGACTGAAATCCAGGGTACATGGGATTTTGTTAAATCAAATCAGATGGAAGTTACTAGCAATTTTACAAACGTAAATACTTTGTGTTAGGGGAATTGCTCTATGTATGGCCTTGTTTACTAACCACAATACCCAAGCAGGATTCTGCTGCTGAATATCGAGACTGTATATCGTGGTACAATAATATTGTGGACAAAGTATTGATCATTAAGTGCATAAAGAGGAAGCATAGATTTGCTATTCCTAACTGCACCTCTACATAGCTTACATATATGTGTTTCATCAAGGTACATATATGTGGAATTAGGTATAGAAAGTCAATAATTACTCAGATTTCTATATTTTGGAGTCAATATTTTGTCCTCAATATTTGTATACCTCAATGTTCTGGCTTCAACATTCAAGGGAAATACCCCCAGAGGTATGCATTCTTTCATGTACACTTTAGTTCCTAGTCACAACTGGACCCAGTCTTTTACCCACTTAATCAGTTTCACTCTAGCTCCAGACAAAGTTAACCCCAATGGTTTCTATTCACAGCCAATAGCTAGGTATAAGTGTGTGGAGTGGTGTTAATACATAAGGGTAAAACTAACTCAACAAAGAGCCTCTTGTGGATTCCACATGCACTTTTGAGAGGCCATTTCTGCTCACTGTCAGAGAAAGCTGTTACGGTTGGGTGATAGACACAAAAGCATTAAGTTGACTAGCCACTGCACTCAGGACTTGACTTCATTCCTAATAGGGAGCTATTCCGAGCACCTTACAGGCCCATGGGATTGCTAAGCCCTGCAATTTCTATACATGGTTCCCACTTATGACCTCATTCCAAGTGCTCTGCAATCCTAGGTTATAATTGCACAAACAGGAAATACAGATAACTTCGGCCACATTATAGTCTGGGAATGCATGTACCACACCATTGAGAGTTTGCCTGTTCCTAATGAAACATAGCATATGTTATTGGAGTTTGTGCACATAGGGCCTGTTACACTTTTGTGTATGTTTACTATTTTTTTTTGCTCTTGACAAACTATGAGTTTGTAATTTGAAGTGCAAAACCTTCAGATATGTAGTAGTTGCTGCAAAAATCTAAATACTGATTTAGGCACAAACGGGTTTGTACCTGAATTTATATTTGCAGGGCAATTGCAATGAGGTTCTTGATACTTACTTGTGATCTACGGTTCTCATGTGCGGACATTTTCATATCTTATCTGTATGCCTCGGCTAGTTGAGTTGGGTCAAGGAGGCAAAGCAGAGGGTTCCCGTCTGTCCCTTGAATACCTCCTGGGTAGCCTGCCCCAGGCCTTCCAACATGGAGTGAGTGCAAGGGGAGCCTTGACTTCCCCAGGGCCATACAAATACTCTTTCTCTGTCTCTGCATACTGCTAATCAAACACCCAGCCCACAATTATTTCCCTTTATTAGGTCTCACCTGCGTTGTCAACAAAATGTTACATACTGTAACAATACTTACGTGGGCTCTGGGTTAGTTCATTGCTTACCATTCGTTGGCTTTCTTGTCAATCTCATTTGCTTGCTTCTTATTCAATGGTTTTTCTTCCTTTTCTCGTATTTGTCCCTCCCTTGGGTCATGGCTTTTTTACCATCCTTGATGGAAGTTCATTTTTCTTTTTATCTTAGGACTCCATGGGATTGCATATGTTTTTTTGATCTCTCTCTCATATCCCCGCCGCCCGTACTCTGAGCTGTTACCCCAGTTTCTCTGTTTCTCTGTTATGTAACCTGGCCCTCCCCCTTCAGGCATTTGTTTTTTTTACTTTCCTTTTCAATCCTCCCTGACATCTCCATTTCTCCTCTGCACATCTCCGTCACATTTTGTTTTGTATCAAGTAAAAGGTTTTTTGGGCAAGGGTAGCAGATACAATTTTCTACTAGGTCTATCCCTTCTCTTAAATTCCCTTAATGCTGCTCCAAGATTGGTATATTAAGATTGAAAAAATAGTCACTGCATCATGACAGACACATATGCATGTGTGGTGATATATGAGTGTTTATACATTATCACGATGAAGATTGTTTTTTGATAATTATATCGTGCATTGGTAAAAAGCATTTTTTCTATTACCCGAAACAGCACACTGTAGGTAAAAGGCATTCCCAAAGCCAAAAGGGGCGGTAACGCTTTGAAATTCAATACCTATTAATTTTGCTAGTCCTTGTCCCAACCTTGCTGAGAAAGAAAATTTGGCTGAAAGGTCCAGGCAGTCACTCTTACTGTTTCCATTTACTCCCCATTCTAACCTACACCAGGGCACATTACTCAAAGTATGTTCAAACATAAACATTCTCTGTCTCATTCTTTCTCTAGCTATATCTCTCAGAAATACCTACCTAATTAATCCCCCTGCTCTCAACTACTTTGTAAATAAAATCCATACCAGAGCTCTTCTACTTCCAAAGAAGAAGAAGACCTCAGGTAGTGTTGCTCTGTTACTTGCATACAGTTGACCCAGGGAAACTTTATAAGCCATTCTCTCTTGATAGACCTAAATTGACACACCTTAGGTTTTAAGAACGGGATAAACAGAAGCTATGGTATAATGTGGGAACAGATTTTACAAAAGTTATTTACAGTGTTGTGAGAAGGTGGCCTGGTATTTGCTGTCTACTAATTAAAGTGGGCACCCTGTACCAGTCCACACGACCCTTATGATGTATGAGGTCAAAGATAACCTTATTGTAAGCTTTCCTAGTAGTAGCTATGGAGTGCAGCCCTCAGGCTTAATCTTGAAGGAATGTAAAGCAGCTTGTTTTACCAGACTCTCACCTCCTAAAGGACCAAATGAAAGGAGAACCACACAGTGTTTATATAAAAATATGTATTTATTAATATAACACTTTCTACTAGTCTCTATACAAGACTAGAGCACAACGTACACAATACTGAATCAATAGAACATTCGTAAATAGCAAAATACACAGCGGGCTCCACGGGGAGACCGAACCATATACAAAAAAAATGGTATAACAACAATGACTTAACTAGACACAGTGCCTAGAGCAGGTAGAATCGCTGGGACCCCAAAGAACCACCCAGAGGAGTGACACAGGGAGCCCACGGAGGACAGGTGCAGTGAGGAAACACGGATGTGTGCTCCGTACATCTCTATTGGAAAGTCGCGGTTGCAAATTTACAATTTAAGGACTCTTCTAAGAGGACATCAAGCAAACCCATTGGAACATAGGAGGTTCTAAGGCCAACCCACCAGTGAGTACTGAAGTACCCGTGTTACCTATCCCAGAGGAGCGGGTGCATAGAGGTCAAGTGGTGTCGGAAACCTTCGTCGTTTTCAATGGAGAGTTGCAAAGAAGTACTGCCGCCAGGAGGGCGAAGAATGTCCGGTGGAATCCAAGCCTGGATTTGAGGTGAAAAGAACCTGAAAGCAGAGGGGACAGAGTCTGGGTCACTTCAGTTGACCAGGGGCTCGGTAGTTGAATTCCCACCGATGTAGAGGGCTTCAGGAGTGAATAAGGGTTGCTTGACTCTGCAGCCACGGGAACCAGGATTCGTCAAGGATGACCTGGATCCGGAGGTGAGCTGCCCCATAACGGATGTCGAGTGCTGAGGGGTCGATGTCCGACTGGAGTACCAAGAAGCCTTGGCAAATGCAACCCAGGCTGTCAGAGGAAACAGGTTACGGTGTGGACTCACCAAGCACTGGGGAGTCAGGGCACGTCTGGATCAACCAGGTGAGCCCAAGAACAAACAAGGTGACCCTTGCCAGGACCCACAGGCCAACGGACTAGGGATTGCAAGGAGACCTCAAGCAAGTTTGCAAAGTACCAGCCCACAGGACACTCGTAGAGTGAAGGCCGGAAATCTTCAGTGAAAATACTGCTCGGGGTCAGGACTACATGCAGTCCACTGCACAAGCTCGGGAATCGTCACTTAGCATATGCAACTGCAAATGTATGCAGTGCACAGGGGTTCTGGTTGCATGGTCCCCACGAGGGATACTGGTCTCAGGATTGCTGAGAGGGCAGATCAACCTCAGGGACCTTCGGAAACCCACCTCCTGTGTTGCTGAAATCTTCGGAGTCCTCAGGAGCTTAGGAGAAGCGAACCGGTCAGATGCATTTAGGTGCCTGCTTTTGCAGGGGAGCAACTCCTTTACTAAAAGGGAGATTCTTCAGTCGTCCAGCGTCGTGCAGGCAGTCAAAGTACTTGGTTTCAACTTAGCAGAATCCTGTCCAGGTAAAATCTAAAGTCCTGTAGTCAGGTAACCCACTTTATACCCATGGGAAGGGGTTGGAAAGATTCTGTGGACCCTCCTAGGGGAGGGGCAGGACGGAGGGGTGGCTACACCTATGTCCTTTGTCCAGTTTCACACCAGAGCAGGAGCAAATGGCTCCCAAAACTCGTTTGAGCTGGACTATGCACAGGGACACCAAATGTGCTCCCAGTGCAGACTTTCTGGCACTCTCAGAGTGCATCCACCCAGCCCCAATACACTAAATCCTGTCTGGGAGGTGGTTACACCTCCCTGTGACAGGATGCCCATTGTCATGCCTGCCTCTTTGTGAGCTTGGCTCAGAAGCAGGAGAGCAGAATCGTGTCTGTGGCTGGCAGTATCCATTTTGTGCTGCCCAGGTCGAGAAAGCTGGTACCGGGTAGACTGGTGACCCACATATGTCCCTTTGGAAGGGTGGAATCATACCTCCCATACACACCAGTTACTGGTTTGAAGGTATGATTACAAGGTGTTTGACACCAAATACGACATGTTTCTAAGCAGCCATTTTAAAGTTAGCATTTACCGTGAGGGTATAATGCACTTAAACAAATATGTCTGGCTGCATCACAGACAACCCCGGAGAATGGTCTCCGAAGGCTTCAGAGGGGCTCTGCTCATGCAGGGGCACCATCCCATGTAAAGCCCAGCACCCTGCCTTCAGGATTGTTAAGGCCTGCCATAGGGGTGACTGATAGGTATTTAAGTGTAGTTATTTAAATAGATATAGTGAACCTATATCTTAAGTAAGTGGTGCAAGCATCAGCTTACACAGTCCGCTGGAGCAAGCTGGTCTTGTCAATTTGAATGGCCTCTCAGGGGTGGCATAATATATGCTTCAGCCCCTGGGAGGCCTCTGGGGTACCTATGCCCTGGGTACATGGTGTACCATATACTAGGGACTGATAAGGGTATCCCAGAATCCAATCCAATGCTATTCAGGACCCCAGTCAGACTAGTCCAAAAACAGTGTGACATCAGCAAAAAGTGAGGGTAACCATCACAAGCAGATACTACTTTCCTACAAGTGTGAGCACTTAAATTAATCACTGATATTTTTGTACAATTTCATAAACCATGATTTATTTTGGTTATTCGCTAGCATAATAGGTAACAGGTACACCCTGAGCAGCCAACTCTCTCTGAGTTGATCGGCCCCCGGCACACAGAGAACTCAAAGAGCCACACATTCCTCTAACAGAGTGATACCACTATGATATATTCGAGACGGCCTGTCACTACCTCATCTTGGCAGTAAACGGGGATTGAGTCCTTACTTTTAAAAGCAGAGGCTTTCAGGGCAACTTGCAGCAATGCACCTCGCACCCCCTGCTGCTACAATTTCCTGCAACTGGCCACAGCAGATGAGACTCACGCCGCTTAATTCCAAGACAACATCCATAGCCCTGTAGGCGATACTCCCCCCCCCAAGCGGACATAGGATATGCCACGACCTGAGCACGACTGCCTCTTCCTAACTGGCTCACTTGGCAGTACCTCTTGCCCTGGAACACTCCAAGGCACACTTTAGCGAACGACAGTGCTCGACGCTTTGCACCATTACATGTTGTCCTAACAGTACTTCTGTTCCTCCATTGCCTGGAAGAGGCCCACTAAAACAAGGCCAAAATGTGTCAACACTAATGTTTGGAGGAGTCATTCAATCTTTAACATATTAATAATGCTTTAGACACACATTTAAAAAACAGAGGACAGGATTTTCCTCCATATGCGACCATCCTTAGAACTACCCCCATGTGGACTGTGCAATAAATAAAGAGTACAGCCACACTACTTGAACCAACTAGAAGACTGAAGCAAGTTTCTAATTATCATATTTATTTTTGTCTTATATATATATATATTTGTATGCATAAGTTATGTGATTGTCTTCCCTGCTTTGCTTTGTTATGTATGTGTATTGCTATGTTTAATGTTAACATTAATGCACACTCCAGGTACCAGTACCAAGAGTGAGGATTATTATGCTACCCAATGAGCAAAAGAAATCATGGTTTGTGAAACTGTTAAAAAAAAACTGTGATTAATTTAAGTATTCACAGTGGAAATTACTTATGTAAAATCTGTTACCACATTATTTCATAGCTTCTGTTTAACCCGTTTTCTTCATACCCAGGTCCTGTGGGGTCATTAGAGCAAACCCCTATATTTTGATACATGAGGTTATAAGAACATCATAGATTTCATGTTCCTATGAAACAATTTTCAAAGTCCCCAATTCCATGGCTGGAGCCCCTATGTAAATGTTCCAAATGCATTCATTTTTAACCTTTTCCTTAAATGTCTACGCAAAGATTCGGTTTATTGACTTATTTTACTATTCCCTGACCAAAACGAAGCAAACGCTGAAGAAACATCGAAAGCATATTAAATAATCAAAACGTGTATGTGTTATTCCCCCATAAGTCACACTTCATAAAACCTGTGCATCATCATGCAACAATTATTTCTGTAATACATGCTAATCATTTAGGACACTGTTAAAAAAGAAATTACACCTTCTTAGTTCCTCTTCTCCTGAGCACTAGGCATATACCTACTGCCTTTAGGCTTGTGGCTGCTGACAGCTTCAGCTTTGCCTCCATCTAATGGTAGAACCAAAGGAAACTCAATAAATGTCTTCCGCTATTAAATAGGTGCCATCCTGGTTCCTATAATTCTGGACATCCAGCTCCAAGGGTGGTACCTTCAGTTCTGTTGCTGACCTGTAGTAGTGATAAAAATACTTTATTGTATTAATCATATGATTACAATAAAAATACAAGCATTTAAAAAAGAGATAAGTTTAATAATTAAAACTTACTATAAAAGTCAGTACAGACTTCGTAATACAATATTTACATAAGATCACACCATGGTTTCCATTCATTGTCTATCCGTCTACCACTGTATCACTGTATTCTTTCAATCAAGTTATTTCATTTACCAAATGAAAGTGCAATGTGTTATTTTCATAAAATATATCCATTCGATTTGTCATAGAGGATTCTGTACATGCGTTTCCCTGATGTAAATATAATTTCTAATCCTTCCCCTACAAGAGTTACATATGCTATTTAGTCATGCACCTATATCATAAACATTGTCGGCTCAATCTATGATTTCAAGATATGCTGACGTGCTAATATGCCTAATGTCCACATTCCTACACTCTTTTATCTATAGATGGTGATCTTTTATCTCACTTTATTTCTTCCACCAAATTATTGTTTTTTTAGGTGCTAAAGTTCAGGGATATACGATAGATATTTTTCTCAAGATTATACAGTTTTAAATTTTTCATTCACTAGCATTAAAAAATCTGTATTTTTTCCTGTGTTAAAAGTCATCTAAGCAATTAATGCCTTATCGGCATGATCTAAATACATTATCATCCTTGTTATTGCACTGTCCTCTTTGAGACTAAAACAGTATCAAACGGCCTCTGCAGTTGTTCTTATTTTAGCATTGTTAAACAAGGAGCGTAAATATGTTCTCCGTATGGGCAGCAGCTTATGGCAGATACATATTAAATGTTCAAGTGTTTCCTCAAACGTTCCTCAAAGCTGACATGTTTTTATACCTTTAAATGCCTGGTTCCATTTCCCTTCAAACTCCCCAATCGGTATGTAAAATAACCTAAATCTTAGAAACGTCCTTTTTATATAACCAGGTAGACTCCATCCTAAATAATCTTGACTCTGTATGGTATTTGTGTTGATTACTAAATCTGTATGTTTGTATTTTCCAGCTAGTAGAAGGTCTGGATTCCACTGCTTTATAGTTAACATATTGCATATTCGATTTTTCCACACAGATCCGGCTTACTCGCCCCATCTCCTGCAGTCAGGCAAACCATAGGATCTAAATTCCATCGTTATACTATACAGTTCTATGCCTCTGAATTTCTCTCTCCCTAACTCTTCAAATATTAGATGTTTCAATGTGAAAGGATCAGCCTTGGCACAATCAATAATGTAGTTCACACATCTTCTCTTGAGCAAAGTTTCCAGGGATTTTAGACCAAATTACAATCTCATAATACAATGTGGGGAATAACTTTCTCACTCATTACTGGAGATGCATATAGTAAGTATAGAATCAATTTCATTTGTAACGCTTTCAGTGATGGACTAAATGCTTTCCCTCTGAACAATTTCATGAATCTCGAAATTGTTTTAGTATTAACAGTTGATTTTGAATTTTTACTGGCCCAATGACTTTACCATGATAACTTGTTCTAAAAGATTACTCCAAGATAGTTGTATTGCTCCGCTACCTCAATTGAAGTTTCTCCAAGTGTCCACCTTTTAGGTTTTATAGACTGTCCAAACATCACAATTTTTGTCTTGAACATATTGACTATCAATCTATTTACTGTATGGTAGGTATGTAGTTGGTTCTGTAGATGTTGAAGTCCTTACGGCGTTAGAGACAAGATCCCTATGTCATCCGCGTATGCTAGGTATGATATTTTTTTACCTACCAATTTTGGTGCAATACCCATATCCAAACTTAACCCCATATCTATATCAGCAATGTAGAGAGAAAATAACAACGGTGCAAGGACACAACCTTGCCTAAGGCCATTTATGGTATCAATTTTTGGCGATAACGTAATGCTGTGTGCCAATTTTACCTGTAGCCATGTTTCTGAATGCATGCGGATGATAAAATTCAGAAGATTCGGATCAATTTCCCATGTTGTTAGTTTTCTTCATAGCCTTTGTTGATTAACCTTATCGAACACTGTGGAATAATCCACAAAACAGCGTACATCATTATTTTCCGCTAGCTTGCTTTTTTCCTAATATAGCCAATGAAATGATGTTATCAATTGTTGAACACCCTGAGCGTAATCCGGTTTGTATTATTGGTATTAATGATTTTTTCTCTACCACAACCTTAATTTGTTTTGAAGGTGTTTTGCAAACAATCTACCTTTGGAGTCCATTAACACTATTAATCTATAGCTAGACGGATCGGAATTTGGGCCTCATTTGTATATAGGATGGGCAATCGCTCCTTTTCAGGAAGATGGTATCCTTCCATGCTTGATTACCTGCGAAAACAGCTTCTTTAGCAGCATACTCCGAAAGGTTACGTTTAACTTGATCAAATCTACAGGGATACCATTTGGTCCTGCTGCCTTAGAGGAGCGCGTTCTCTTTATAAGTTCTACTATTTCTTCTTCTGTTATACCTTCAAATGTTCCATCATCTTTTGGCAATGTGTAATTACCGGTAATAGTTGACTTATACAAAGCTTTAATATGATTTTCCCACTTATTGCTCTGGATAAATACATCGTCTGGTTGCTTATATGAATTTGTACCATGTCCCACCAGAGACCAGTATGCTCATTCATTCCTGGTTAATATAGCATAATATAATCTGACATAGGCATTGTTCACACTATCCTGCTTTATTTGTAAATTTCTGTTCTTGAATTCTCTCTTTATGTCTTGTAGTCTCAGATTGCGCTCATTAGATATCAGAAGTTTTGAAATATGTTTTACCATCTTGCGATAAACTCTCTTAGATTCAATTAATTCTAAACTCTTGTGTTCAATTATAATGTTCGTTCGTGATTCCTGTAAGTTTGTCACAAGACTAGATAATATATTTTTTAATATAGATTGCCAAGCATCTCACCAACCGTCCCGAGTTTTTAGTAGTACAATATCTATTTCGGAACTCAATGATATGATTCCTTCTAGATTGGATGCCTTCTCTTTTAGCGTATCAATCCAAATACATTTTTCCCATTCACAGCGGTCAATCTGCCACTATTGGCCGTTGCATGGGTCTCCCAATAATCATGCTTTATGTTGATGACTAGCCTTTGAGGATCGTGATCACTCTCGGGTCTTGATATAATAGCGTACTTTTTACACAGATGGAAATAGGAAAAATGCACTAAAGTAAAATCTATAATGGAAGACACTGTTGGCCCGCGATAGGTTGAGGAGGCTGGTTGATCTTCTGCTAGTCTTCCATTTAGAATACTATATCCTGAGTCTGTCATTAAATCATATATGCACTTGGTTAAGGTACTGATTATTTTAGGCTTATTCTGTGATGAAAATATAACTTGTGGGATATTATAGCCCATATCTGGTTCTGCACTACTTCGCTGACCTGTAGAGGATTGACAAACATCCTCATTGTTAGAAATGGGATTTCTGGTTGGCTAAGGCTTGCGCCAAAGTCAGGCAGAAACCACCACTCTAGTCAGGGCAAGGAAGTTACACGCCAAAGATAACCCCTGCTCACCCCCTTGGTAGCTTGGCACGAGCAGACAGGCTTATCCCTGAGGCGATGTGTAAAGCGTTTGCGCGCGCACCCAGCAACAACACCCAAGGCCCACCACAAAGGAAACTCCACACAAGGTATTCTATAAAAATAGCCTTTGTATTATACACAACACATTAGATAAAAACACACACTTTACAATGTGCCAACAGGCACGGGCAGAATTTACAAGGGATTATATATACAGGGGACAGGGCCACATGGACCACTGTCAGGAATTAGCACTCTTAGAACATAGGAATAATACTGTAGTACAAAATAGCAAATGTGGCACACAACCAGTAACTACTGGTATCAGAAAGTACCACCTACGCAACCCTAACCACCTTTAGGAATATCACGCAGGGAACTAGGACCTCACTAGTACCACCTGTACTAAGGAGAAAACAACCACCTAAGTATCACTCTACCTGTAGGGGTCTAAGCACATAAACACAGGATGCATAAAATACATTTAGAGGTGTAAACACAATTCAGGACAGAAAATATCATGAAGGCATTGCGCAGGCGCAAAAAGTACATGTATGAAAATCACCAAGTGCCCTAGGGGAGGGCACAACACAAGATAACTGTCCGCAGGCCAACTGGCCTCTCAGGATGCAGAAATACCCAATATACAAGAATGTCAGGGCGCGACTGCGCAGGCTGCGCAAACCCGGCGCACAAGGCACAACCTAAACGTTGCAGCTGCCCACGAAGTGCTGGGCAGCTGGAGAAGTGAGCGAGGGCACCACTGTGCCTTTTAAAACAAATGCGGCATGCCTTGGAGCCTCTCTGGGCTCTGCCAACAAGAATGCCCCCAAACGTTGGAGCCTGGGTGGCTCTGTAAACAAATGTGCCTCGTTGGAGTCCCTCTGGACTATGAATACGATACTGGCCGTTGCTGGAGTCCCTCTGGACTCTAAATACGATAGGAAGGAACTGCCACAATGTTGCAGCGGCCCGCAACTGCGGCGCCGCTGTGAAACTAAAGCAAGGAGGGGGACATTAGGCCTCAAGGATCTCTGCCCTAGTGCGGGACGCGCTGGCGCTAGAGATCACTCTTCGGAAGGGAGGCGTGGCCAGCCACAGCCCATCTGGACACCCCGCTCCCCCCCCCACCTCCCAAGACCAGTACCTTCTGTTGCGTGGGGCAGGGGAGGCCTACAACTCGTCTTCGATTCCGGGCGACGCAGCCGGACGCAGCCTCACCTCTGGGAAGCTCCCCGGGCTCGAGGTGCAGGGTTGGTGGCCAGCCAATGGCAGCGCGGCCCTTGTGACGAGCCTCCAGGCTCAGGGGGTGCCTAGCCAATGGCAGCGCGGCCCTGGTAACGAGCCTCCAGGCTCAGGGGGCGCTTCAACCAATGGCAGCGCGCCACTCTCAGGGAAGCCCCCGGGCCGGCAGCGGTGATTCTTCCGGGACCCAGGCTTCCGTTACCACTGCATAAAGTCCCTGGCGGGGTGGGCACCCGCTAGGGATTTGAAAACGGCACGAAGTCCCCGGCAGGGTGGGCACCTGCGAGGGGTATGACAACGAAAGCGGCAAAGTCCCTGGCGGGGTGGGCACCCGCTAGGGATAGTAATTCCTTAATAACGCGGGGTAGGCACCCGCGATGGTACCAGTACGCGGGGTGGGCTCCCGCCTTTAAACCACGGCAAATAAGCAGGGTGGGCACCTGCGACAGCACCAGTATGCGGGGTAGGCACCCGCTATCAGAAATAAAGCGCTCCTGGCGCTGAGGGCAGAGGTGGAAGCGCTTTCTGCGCTAAAGGAGAGTCCAGCGCTCCCAGGCGCTGGAGGCTTCAGCAAAAGTCCCAAATCAAGTGCTCCTAGCGCTGAAAGTCAAAATGAAAGCGCTTCCAGGCGCTTTGGGGGAAATAAAAGAAAAAGAGAAGGTCCAGCAAAGTTTTAGGAAGGGGGCAAGGCTGGGCCAGGGGCCAGCTCACTGGGCCCTCCAGGGCAGGGAGGCAGTCCCAAGTGGCGGTTCCTCCTAGCCTCCAGCAGCAGCAGCCCCCTCCTGTCAGGATCCAAAAAGCAGAACAGTTTCTGTGGGGACACAGCCCCATTTTTATATAGGCAAACCCTTTGTTCTGGGTTCAGGGTGAGGGGGAAAACCAGTCGCAGCTGGTTGGGGAGCACCCTTGATGTGCTCAGCCCCTCACTCTATTCACTGGAAGGGCTAGGGTCGTCAGTCGCACCACAGGGGGCGGGGCCAGCATTGTGTTTGGAAAACCCTGTCCTATTCAGGACCCAGGTGGACTCCTCCCACCCATCTAGCTGCTGATCTCCCCATTCACCACTGGGTGACTCATCCTGACACTGGGGAATCCCTAGTCCGTCACATGACATGACCAGCCAATCACGCGACAGACACACTGCACACAGAAGTGCCCACTTCTAGCAGTGGCACTTCCACACTAGGTACATGCACGCCGCACACATCATCGCGCAGCATTCACTCCCACGAGTCCGCACATACCAAACTCGGGCCTGCACACCCCACGCATCAGGAACTACTAGGGACACATACATTCCCCATGCATTCCTATGGGAGGGCAGGCCTATCTCACCACATGCACTCAAGAGCACGCACGCACTTTTCCCTGGGACACAGGGAAAGTGCGCAGAAACCAAACAATCACCACACCAAGTCACCAGTAAAAAGCAAAAAAGTTCAGGGGTGAACCTGCCAGAAGGGCCAAGTCCAACACTCATAATAATAATCGTAGATTTATTCTGTTATCAACATTATGGGCATCATTTTTTACACAAGACCAATACTCAGAGACCAACTTTTAATTTTATCCTATTGGAGCATTGCCCAACACCATTACAAGAAAGCTCAAAGACCCAACAAAGTAAATGTATGTATTTCACGGGTTACAATCTTTCTGACCCTCAGTCCTATTTTTATAAACTAAAAATACTGTTCCACACAAAATTTATGCTGACCCACACAAAATTAGTTTACTCCTTGTCCTTCAGGAATGATTTGACCGTGAAGGGTTATGAGTATTGGAAGGACACTATTGATTTGAAATCCATCTGGAGAACCAGGGATTGACAAGTGCAGGGCACTGAGTCATTGCATCGCGCATGTCTGATACCGTCTCAGCTGATATTTTTAAATGAAACGGTACAACAGACTACTTGTCTTGGTTTAGCCATGGCCAAAAATCTTAATATTCCCTCCATTCCCTTATTGGCTCCTTATTAGCGGCCGAGTCTTAGATGGATATAGACGTCCTGACCGAGAATACCACTATGTGGCGATCGTTATGACGGCACCACTTTCTTCCTAAATTGGGTAAATTATTGTCAAGAATTTATGACCAATCCAGATGTCGGCTGACATCTCCTTTAATGCGATACCAGGAAACCATATCCTATAATAAATTCTGATCCCAGGCCGCCAGCCAACTTTTTGTCCTGATGAAGACCCGTTCTAGATGCACTCAATTCGGCACTACTACATAGGGTCGAAACGTCGACGTTACTTGTCCTATTTGTCTACGCAATTCCACATTCAGAACTAAGAAAATTATATCCTGCTGTGGTCTATGCTCTTGATTTTGGACCCGTTTGTATATCACAGTCTATTGTTATTGTATATATATGTTATATGTGAATTTGTGGTCAATTGTATGTTAATAGACACGCTGAGTCACTGATTGTTTTATGTTTTATGTGTTCTATGGTTGGTTAGTCCTGTAAATATTTTGCTGAATATTTTGATACACATCATAGAGTAAAATGAATTCAATTTCTGAATCTCTAGGTTCATGTGTGTGCTTCATTGTTTCTTACTGAATGTTTACTGACTCATTGATTAGTTGTATTGAGTACATACTGAATTAAGTCTACGTGTTTCCCAACAGAACCATTGTTTTTTGTTTTCCTTATGAAATGTGGCAAACACATACCAACTACACAATTGAAGTCTTAGCTATCATGTTTCAGAATGGCACACTTAACTCTTCCACTATTGATCCCTTGGGATGGCTACTTTGGCCAACGAGCTCTAATGCATGCCAATTATGCTTCTTAAATACCACAAAAGGGTTTACACAATCTAGACCTAATCCTCGTTTTCCACATTCCCATACGGTTACCACATATTCAGTAGGGAAATTGTGTCAACAGTAGTTGGAACATTTCACATTGTCCTCTGTCAAGCAGCATTTTCCCTTTTATCAGGTGACATCGATCTTGCTGATTTTCTATTGGGTCCAAATTCCCCTTGACAAAAACGTTTTATTTATTCAACATATAATGAATTTTGGAAACTGTTGCAGATGGAATCTGCAGTGGTTCTGCGAAAAATTGACCAAGCTAATTTAGAAAAAGTTCTTGCAGTGGTCGATAACAGCATTAATACACTGTCTTCCCATATATATACTTTGGATAATATTGTATCATCAGTCATTGACATTCTTCAAAACCAACTACGTTCTGTAATGCATTTTGCTTATACCTTACAAACACTCAAAAGTAGAAAAGTGCCATGGGATTACCTGAATGCTTCATCACTGTATTTACCATTTAATTTGAGGGATAAACAGAAATTAATGTCAATGGAAGATGCTGCATACACATTGTTACATATCGAACACTTAGAACAGTTACCATTTTCTGTAGCAGAGACTGATCCAGCCGTGTGGTTAACACATGGAGTTATTTCATTGCCTATCACACTCTTTCAGTTCACAGCCTGCATGAAACCTTTTCCCGTTGGTAAATATGAGCCCCTAGGCAGTAGCTATATTCATGAATTATGGTCATTGCCTTTCACTTACAGATGTCAAAATGTTGACTAGGACATTTTTCTTACAGGGGAGGATTGCGATTCCACAGTAGGACACTTCCTAGTCTTCAAACAAGTTTAACTTCACAAGGTTTGCAATGATTGGGTCCCTAATCTGGCTTGATTTTTAAAAGGTACCCCCGTCTCAGCTATTATTCCCGCGCTAACTTTGCTTTCTAATGGTAGTTATCCTATTTTAAATAGCTACAACTGTTGTGGCTTACGGGCAGGCATCCTGTATATAGTAGCTGTTTCCCAACATGTTTCATGTTTCAGCAATGTTCTGTTTCCACCCCCGATTGTAGATAGTTCGCTTTGGCCTTCCATTCCAACTTTGAAAACAGATTTCAATAAGCTAAGCAGACTCAAAGCGCTATTGTTTCAACAAGAAGTGACTCTCACATCAACTCATGAGAACTTCGAATTGCAGGTGGTGAGAACCGCAAGTGAGATTCACTCACTGCTAAACACAAATCTCCCACTCCATTTTGGAGAAATAATTCACCAACTATTTAATGCGTCTTATACCGCGGGCCTGATACACTTTTTAAAACTTGTCGGTTCTGGCCTTGTCACCTCCTTTCAGACTCATTTTGGAGGAATACCAGCCTTCATCCATTCTATTTTTTCCAGCCCCTTCAGAGGGTTTCCCCTGGTGCTCCTGTTAATTTGTGGCATGCGTATTCTCCTATTATTGCTTCGGACTGGCTGCTCGCACTGTGGAGTGGCCAAACCTGGTAAAGTTGCTGCTGTACCATGATCAAATGCGGCAGCTTTTTGGTTCAATGCCAGTGGAGTCTCTTGCCATCGACTACTGGCTGACCTTCCTTTTTGCCTACTTTATCTGTGTGCAACCTGTGTTCCACTGCCTCCGGTGCCTTTTTCAATGGGCCCTGGATGCCTGTCTCTCCAATACAACACACGCTGCCTGGATTATGATTAGGGCTCCCGGTTTTATGGTATTGTTTTTTTCGTTTCCGTCTGTATTTATCCATATTTATTTTTTGGCCCTCTTATTGGTATTTATCCAAATTTATTTTATGTTTTTAGAATAAATGGAGTCATAAAATGGTATTTCCACATTTATTTAACTCTTAGATGTGCACTCATACCTGAAAGCCTGTCTCATTTTAGCAAATTAAACAGCCACATATAACATAAAACTACACCAATAGGGGCATAGTAGGTTAATACTACAAATATATGTTAACTTATGCATATATTTAAGGACATCTGATCCTGTTTTGTACCTCCCTGTCTGTCTATCTGATAATTTTTTTGCCTGGAATTCATGAATTGTCAGTATTTTTCCACTTTTAAAAATAAATACAGACAGGAAACACATTGTTTTCTGTCTGTATTTATCTGTAAAAATCAGTACAAAGGGAAAACTGGGAGCCTTAATTATGATCTGTTATTGGGTTTGTTGTAGGCCCATGACCTGGAATGTTACACAGGTAGGCGCTTGTTGTGCGATCCTCTACTGGTACCAAAGGCAGACTTGAGTACCTGTGCTCAAGCACAGTGCCTCGTGGATCAGAGTTTCATCAAAGTTACTGCAGGTTGCCCCGGATATGCTCCTAGCAGCCTCTGAATATGAGGAGCATGCTCAATTCGATGACATACCTTTTTACTATGAAAGGGTCAGACAACATACTGGAATTTATAGCATTCCACTTTTCCCGCAACTGTTTTGAATCTTAGAATTCCCTCTGAATGGATGTGTTTTGGGTCTCTTTGATTTATTTTTTTTATTTTGCAAAATATTTATTTCCCCTCTCCTTCGAGAATATACTAATTGGGATACCATTGAGACGCTTTGCCTCTGCTTACCTCTGAATTCTGTCTTAGCATAGTGCTAATGACCTGGCCAAGGGGAGGGTGTCACGTGGCTCGTAGGGACATTGTCGTCTTCACTAAGTTAGCATGAGCACGTTGCAGTCAGCCGGCCGCTTTGTACACGTTACTACACGTCTTTATTTTTGCAATATTTTCTATGGCTGCTTTCACATGAGAACTCATCACTATGTTCACTCTCTGCATGTTCCTGGGATTTTGACTGAACATTATGTGCACGGTCGAACAACAATGTCCCTTGTTATTTTGTTCTGGCCAGGCCTTAGCCCTTAGACAAAACATACTGATGCAGCTGTTGTTTGGGCAAATGTACTTGGGTTTTATTAGAATATACAAATAGGTAGCACACACTTGGAGAGTGAGCTTTCCAGGGAGAAGAGCGAGACAGCACCTATGATGTAGAGCTACCATCTATAGGCTAAGGTATGGGGGTCTACTGACAAAGAGATCTTCAACTACATAATAATACTACTTCGTAGCAAGGGGAGGGAGGTTAGGCTCTATTGTCTTTCATGATGATATCTCCCTTCATGATTTATGGATTATCTGCTATGCTGACTATATTTGTACAATGCATTTTCCTGCTTGTTGTGGCACGTATACTGCATGTTAGGGTACGTTTGTTAAAATAAATAATTTAAACTGTTTTGTGTCTCTATCAGATCTTATTGTGGACAAATACAAGAGTGCGAGCGAAAAGGGTGTGTCTTGTTACCGCGATTCCTGAGAGATCTGGGAGTGTTGTGTTCTGGGATGTCTAATCATTTGTTTCTCTGTCAGTGAGTAGGAGAGCAAGTGAGACACTATAGCTAGTCGGTCCTGGGTTTGTGGGTATTAAGATGGTAGAAAGACCCAGTCCCTATACACCAAGGTCCTATAATCCTGCACATAGTTCTGTGTTGTGCAGAATCCCTGCAACACTAGTATGCAAAACGTTTGCAAGAGACGGGGAGGCAAAATTGACAGGCGGAGGGTAATGAAGGTACATATTTCTGAGTAAGTAGCAGCATTAAGTCATTCTTGAACAGAGAGTGGGCTTTGGATAAGCCCCTTCTGACATTATCTTGTGTGGGTCAGCAACCTGCAGCCCCTGCTTATTATAAGTGTCAATTACATTTGGATGAGATGAGCCACCGGATATTCAAGCTTAGCATTTTTTATTTGCTGATGCATGCCACAGCAAAGTCATCTGTCTCTGAGTTGCTTTTCTTAGCTGTTTCTTCCATGAAATCTTTCAGTCGCCTCCAACTGCCACATGCCTATCGGGGCACGGCATCAGCCTTTTCCATATTCAGAGAACGTGGCGACTTCTTTGTCGCCTGGCTACTCATGGAACTGCCCGTTGGAACATGCAGTCCATATTTTCAGTGCTTAATTTATAATAAAAAAAGCACCAGGGCCCCCGTCAGGAGGCCTCCGCAGCTTTCACTACACATTGCCTCCAAAAGCCTTTAAAAATGACATGGCTAGCAGGTATTAGTTGTTTTGAATGTATACTGAAATAATAAACAATTTCTGTTCTGCTCATCTCTAAATTATACAAACAGAGCTACCATGTGGCAGCTGCCATAAGTGCCGGTGTTGACAATTAAGTGCAGGTGCCGAACACAGGAAACCACTGGCTCAAATTAAGCACTGCATATTATCTTTTAAACAGTCACTCGCAGAACAAGGTTGCCCCATTGCAAACAGGACATTCATTTGACGCCCTTTAGGAGGAGCAGAACAGAACTACATGTTCCCTCTCTTAGCCTGAGGAAACAGTTGGGCAGGTGACTTTTAGGGCCACAATCATAACAAGCAACGGTAGAGCCAATATGTATGGTATTATGCAAACAGCATGTGTGCATGATGGTGTGTGCAATCATTAGCAAATACAAGGAAAGTGCTTGTTTCATGTATTAAGGTGCAGTCCTCAAATAGTCAATCTGTAACTCAGTGCTAGCTCTCTTCGTTTCCAAGTGATCCCATAGTGACATCCTTTTCTGCAGGAATAGCTTCCTGGTAGGTCTATCATATGAATATTAAAATTAGTAACCCCTTTAGCCAGGATGAATTCCACATATTTCAATAGGCTGTGAGTGGTCTGGAGACAGTCGTAGTTATGGTGCGTGGTGAAGATCCTCAGAAGTTGACCCTTTTGACGATGTTTGTTTGCACTCTACCCCTGCCACAGATGAAGTCAGAAATTCTAATTGTCTAGTTTTATGTGCTTTTAGTGATAAATTAGAAGTATTTAGCAATGTTTATCCTGCCAAATGTCTTCAATATTGTGGAATGTGAGGGTCATCTGGATCGATTGTTTCCAGGTTGCGAGGTTTCAGACTGATCATGAAGTATTACTGTTTCTTCCTTGAAATCTGTCAACCGCCTCTCAGTGGCACTTGCTGTTCAGGGCACTGCTTCCAGCAGTATTTTTCCTACTCACAGGACACGGCGATTTCTTTGACACTTGGATACTCATTTAACTCCCTGCTGGAACAAGTTGTCCTTTTCTTTGAAATAGCTACTCACACAGAACAAGCATGCTCCTTTACTAACACAGACATTCATTTGATTCAGTTTACAGTGAGCATAACAACTCCATTTTCCCTCTTTTAGTCCTCTGGTACCTTCACACCAAAGTACATCGCTATCTTCTCGAAGATGATACTGTATTTGCCGACCATATGCAAGTTATGCTTAATGCGCAGATGACTTTAAAAAAATGTATATGTTGGTGCAGCCAGCTTGAAGCACTTATAATCTCATGCACATGCCTGCTCTTTCAATTATTTCACTGTAGAATTGTGAAAGCTCTACCTCGGAACTAAGATTTTACAACTTTAGACTTTTTTCTTCATTATTCGATTTCAATTAGATATTTCTGCATTTTTGAGTGACCCTTAGGACACCCATTTACTAATGGTAAATTTTGCTTGTATTTGTGCTAAGGACCATATCAGAAAGGTCCAGTACTTATTGGAGGATCTTGGACCCTTCTGATATATCTGAATAGTTGTAGATATCTACTGCACATCCATTCAACAACTGCAGTGGCCTAGACCTTAGCCCAAATAAACCTAAATAAGCATTGGTGCACCTCTAAGTATTACAGTACTATACCAAGTTAAATAAATCATATATTCATTCAAATAAATAGAAAAACACATCAATAAATACATCCATCAGCTTGGGAACCCAGTATATTTTTTTGGATGACGTTCTAATTTACTGTGAAGGTGATCATACTTGTAGGGTTATCGGATCTGCTTTATAAAAGACCATGCCCACAACTCCCATCTGCAATTAAAAACATTAATTCTTTTAGATTACCTCTTCTAGTCTGGTAGCTGCAATGACTATTAAGTTTTAATTTATCCATCAAATCAATTTAACATCTGTAAGAATTTGGGTTACTGGTTGAGGGGAATGGAAGCCCCACTCAGACAACATCCACAATCCTTGTTAGGGTCAACCATAAAAGTCACTAAATTAGCCTGTACCTAACTCTCTGGCAGCTTGGTACAATACAGTCAGACTTAAAATGTAGAGACATAGTGTATCTAAGCAGCACACAGTAATAAGGTAAAAACACAACATAAGAACTTTTTTGTATAATAGAGTAAATTTCAATAAACAAAATGAGACCAATGCAACACAAATACAATCAATAGAAACAGAGATATTAAGTTTCAGAGTTGTAGGCAAGTATAGCACCTAAAAGCACAAAGTGCCCTTCGCAGTCACCTAGTCATGCAAGTCTGGGGAAAGCCACAAGTTCAGGCCAACCACGATGGAGCATAGGCCGGATCACGAGACCAGGTGAATCACACTGAAAAATTTGCCTTCTCAAAGTCCATCATGAAAAGTCCACTTCGTGGTGGAGGAGGCTGCGAGGAGCAGGGAGAACATCATGGATAGTCATCGATGTAGTGAGAATAGCAGGGCTGGTGTCGTGGATAGTCTCCACTGCATGCGAGGATCTGGTAGGGCATCATGAATGGTCATTCCTGAGGCTTTGCGTGAGCGGTTACCATAGGCTGTTGTTGCTGTAGCATGAAGTGTAGAACTTGTATGCAGATTGCCACTGTAGCGTGAAAAGACGGTTCACCTGAGCTTAGCGTTGGCGGTTATCATGGGTAGCACTATCTTACCACAAATGGCACCTCTTGGAGATCAGTAACTCACTACAGCAGAGGCCAGGAGGTCCAGTTGCAACAGGCCAGCTGGGTTGTGGCAGGGAGGCCTCTGGAGCTTGTTGTGTCCCTGTGGCACAGAACAGGAGGTTAGTCATCTGATCCTTGGAGTCACCCAGGTAGCCTAGGATAAAGGGAGCAGGTTCTGTCTGCTTTCTCACAGAACAGGGCAGGTCTCAAGGAATATAGCATGTTACAACGCATGGTATTACATTGCATACTTTTACAACGCGGTCGTTACAACGACCGCGTTGTTAGTACGCAATACCTTTACATCGCAAGTCATTACATCGACATGCGGAAGGGGGCGCGCTGCACTTAGGAATAGTATTATTTACTATTCCTATTCCAGTTTGCGCAACAGCAGGGAAGTTGATGGATTTCATATCCGATACCTTAGCGCCCCCTACAGCAAGTCATTGTAATGACTTGCAATGTAAAGGTATTGTGTAGTAACAACGCGGTCTTTGTAACAACCGCGTTGTAATAGCATCGCGTTGTTTTAACGCTGTTAAATGCTGTTTCCCGCCTCACGCAACAGGGCAGTCTTATGGAGAACAAAGCAGGGCACAAAAAGCAGGACAGTCCTCTGGGGAACAAGGCAAGCCTCAAGTCAGAGATGTTTTCAGGTATGAGAAAAGTAGGCTCTGGCCCAGGGCCCCAGTCTTTCTGGAGGTCCCCTACATGAGCTATTTCATATGTCTTTCATAGTGTGCCATTGCTGGGATGTGTTGTCCATCTCCATCAAGATCATGGCATCTCATGTCTGGGTACATTGGCCCATTTGCGCTCCTAATAGGTTTGGTGATGGAGCATTAAGTAGTCCTTTGGTTAGACTGCACATGCATCAAGACATGAAGGTTACAAATGAACCAGTGTGTTATTTGATGTATTTCCTTTGCTGATATAACATTTTAATTGCTCATTCATGTGTATTTTTGCTTAGGAAACATGTGCTCCTTCGATTCCTTAGCCTGTCATAAAGAAGCAGTGCTGTTTAATAGTAGCCCTTGCATATTTATTTGATTTACTTTGCTGTCAGGATGGCATGTTAGATGTACAGCTTTTGAAAAAAAAAACTACTATACAATTGTTTGCTGTGTATGCTTTTTAGATTCACCTCTTACAATGCAAACTTAATTTTCTCACTCCTTTTCATAACACTTTTCTTTGAGGGTGCAGCTTAACTCTGCAAACGTTCACAAAGGTACCTAACTATTACAAAACATCTGCGCTCACAAAAAGCAGGCCTATTGGTTCTGCCAATGCTTCTTTCTAATTTTCAATTTATTCCCAGCATCGTCAAGAATCTTCCTGCACCTTGGCTATATAGAAAAACAGACTGCACTGGTGCTCGAAATATTGGTCTGTATAAGACCATCAGCCGATACTTATTGCACAAAATGATTAGCTTGTGACAACACTAGAGTATTTCTCGTGCACATTATTAGAGTTTTTACCTCCTAAACTTGTATGTGCGAAAGTACCTAATGATGCTCACAGTAGTTCAGTTTACTTTTAATGCTAAATCTGTCCTTGTTTTATCTTCCTTCAGGTGGGATTGCCGCCTACAATGCTGGACCTGGAAGTGTTACAAGTTACCCCAATGTCGATAGTGGTACATACAGCCAAGACTACTCCAATGATGTTGTCGCTCGAGCTGTCTTCTATAGAAACAAAGGATATAAGTGTTGATGATAACTATTGTAATGCGCTGTGGATCTGGGTTCTTTTAAATCAATGTATGTACTTATTTGTCTAAGACCTGATTTAGAGTTCCATAGTAGCTGAAAATCCAATAAGGTTTCTAGAGGAAAGTCTAAATATGGAGTAAAATCCAGCAGCCGTTTGTTCGTCACTATTCGCCCCAATTGTTAAAGGAAATTCAGCCGGTGAATTCTACTTCGTTTTTAGAATTTCCTTCAGAAATTGTGGGGTATTTTCATTTACCACTGGTATCTGAATTAGGCCCTTAATAATATTAACTTGTGGGAAATCTTTCACTGATTATAAAGACTCCTACACAGCCTAAAAGTCAAGTTAAGAGGAGGTGGTCAGTGAAATAACTGACGTCACCAAAAACTGTTAATGTACTCAATTGTATCGGATGAGACATAAACTTTAGGTAACACTCTATATTAAAACTGTTTACATGTAATGAATACAAAAGTGTCAACCAATCAGTGAACTTTCAGTCAGGAAGAAAATTGACATAAACTGAAAGATTTTTGGACATTTTTGGGAGTGGCCCACTCCCATCCTCAAGTTCTGCAACCGCATATATTCACGGAAGATAAATTTACACACATGAATATTAAAGGGAATTTGAAAGTAAAATGTATCTATGCTTCAGAAAAGCCATGTAATCTTCTCGATATTGAAGAGAAACATTTGCAAATATCTGTAAACAACATGGACAAAGTGGCAAAATTCTCAAAAGAAAAGAAAAAAATTAACCCTACAATCAAAATAAAGTAATTGATATAGATCCATAGTGCTGCTTTCCCATTGTTAGTGAAAAGTGTACTTTTTATAGGAATACTTTTAGGAAAACTTCGTTTAATTTCAAAATTGTTTTAGTATTGCATTGGTCTGACTCAGTGAGGTCTTGGGGGCTTCTTTATTAGAAACTGACGTGTCTGTATAGATGCGTCAGTTTCCATGTGCCTGTGTACGAAACCCGTGCACCACCGTGGATGCGCCGTATTTACAATACAGCGCACCATTATGCAAGGATTGACTGAAATTCTGATGCATCTGTCGGTGCAAAAGTCACTCATTGCTGGAGTCGTGTTGCAAGCACGGCGCAACTCCAGCAGTGAATGGGAAGGCCTATTCCTAATACACTGCGTCACTACAAGCAGGCAAAGGGTTTTGACGCAATGGCGTCCTAGCAGTGGCGCATGGAAACGCCCACCCTGCATACATTATACCTGGCGCTGGTATAACGTGATGCAGGGCTTTACAAGGTGATGCATCTCCCTAGATTCATCATGTTGTAAATGGGCTGCAACGTGGTGCATTGTTTACGCTGCCGCTGCGTCACAAAAAGTGATGCAACGGCAGCGCAAAAGTGTTGCAAGGGGCTTGTAAATCTGCCCCATGGTCTTCACATTTTTCTCTCAGTTATAAAGAAGCCAGGAAAAGGCAATAGTTGTTGTAACTACTTGCTATCTCCAGCACTTTATTCCTCCACAGAGGCAACCTCACTCTACAGCTGATCATGTTCTGTGCTCACATCTGAGTAACATACATTGCGTCTGTTTGTCTTGCAACTGATCATTGCTTGAGAGATGGAAAACTGCTGCTACCAGGGAGCACATTTTCACTAAGCAAAAACAAAAACCATTGGCAATTTGAAGGGGTGAGTAGAGGTTATGAAGGGGCAGAGGGGTTTTGAGGTATTAAAGAGAGTGCTGTGTGCCAGGAGGGCACACTGCAAAACAAAAGCAGCCCTCATGAAGGTGGGAACCTGGGCAAGTATCATATATAAAGAACAGTGGTTAACCTGGAACTCGTTCAGCTACGTTAATCTTTTTAGCTGCGAGAAGCAATTCAATGCACAAACTTAACACAAAGAATGTGATTACAGTCTAGCCTCTTAGTGATTTTAGTCTGCACAGACAATGAAAAAAGGTTAAAAATTATCATTCAAATAGCACATACATTGTATACAGTTTTAAGTGGACAGACATCAGTGCACTGTGTCCCAGTGATAAAAATATAGAAGTGAGAAAATAATGATGCTGTACATAGACAAAAACTTTTCAATGTGCTTCTTTTAATACAAAACTCTCGTCCTTTATAATGGCTATTTACTTAACTCAAACGAGTTTGTGTCTAAATGAAGTTGACAGTGTTTGAAACACATTTGTAGTATTCAGTTCTGATTAGGACAGTGGTTGGCAAGGACACCTGGCTGGACTAAGGCTATAAATTTGGGTCTGTTGTTGAGTTACTACCTCAAACAAGTGAATTAGGTATGTGTTGCCTAATATAATAAGGAGGGGCCCAAAGAGTAAGGCCACATGTTACTAAGACCCCAAGGGGCAATACACTGTGTGCTGCATGATTGGTGATTGAATTACTGTAGGCTCTCAAATTGGTATTATCTCACCTGTAACTGTTAATATTTAGACTTGCACATGAAAGACATTATAAGTCGGTCAAACCATACCTGTAGAAGAATAATATCTCACAAGCGGGTGCCGACATGATAATAACCAGGTGTACCTGCCAGTCATTGTCCTGATGGGAGTTCAATACTACAAGTGAGTGAAAAAGGCCGTCAAACTCATTTAGGCACAAAATGAGGCTAGCTTAAGTGAATTGCCATTACCTATAGAAGAATAATATCTCACAGGCGGGAGCCGGCAGGTTAATCCTGCTCCCGCCCAATTAGCCTGCCGGCTTTGGCCTGTAAGGTATTGGTGTTCCATTGGTATGGTTTGAGTGGCTTGGAATTGTCTGACAAAAGCATGCCAGAGTATCAACAGTTGCCAGTGAGATAATACTGCTCCGTGAGCCTGCAGCAATCCAATAACTAATCATACAGTGCACAATGTGGTTCCCCTAGAGAGTTTATTGACACCTGGCTTTACTCCTTGGGTCATTTGGACTCTACAAGTAAGCATCCACTTATTCCTTATCCCATTAGGTGCCATGTGCCTCAATCACTTGTTTGAGGTAAGAACTGGACCACAGGCCCAAATTGGTGGCCTCAATCCATCCAAGTGTCCCTACCAACCAAAGTCAATACTACAAATAAGTTTGAAACGCTGTCAGCCTCATTTACCCACATACTTGTTTGTCTTCAGCGAACTGCCCTAATAAGGAACCAGAGTTGGGTGTTGAAAGAAACACATGTTGAAAAGTCTATCTATCTATGCACAGTACTTTTATTGTCTCACTTCTGTGTTTTTTTCACTAGGACACAATCTACTGATGTCTATCTGTTTGCCATTTTAGAACTACATATAATGTATATCCTGTTTGGATGACCGTTTTTAACCTTTTTTATTGTCTGTACAGATTCAAATCACTTTAGAGACTAGACTGTAATCTGTTGTTTGCATTAAGTGTATGCTTTGAACCATGTGCCATGAGGGAGCAGAGATGCTGGGGGGTTCCAGCCTCCTTTTCACACACAGAATAGTAAATCTATCCTTCTCTACTTATACTTACCTTCACCTTCTTGAGACACTCAATCTTGTCCATACACTATTTGTGCAAGTTGATATTTTAGCTGTGTTACTGTGACATACAGTCATGTGTACAAACCCTTGAATATTCTTTGTGATTGTAACGTCAAGTGTGATCAAGGTAAGTGAATACAGGGAAAGACAGGTTTATTATTTTTTTATAATTTCTTATCAGTGGCAGTTCATTAATGTACGCTTTGGGGCTCTGCCCCTCATGGTTTCCTGTCTTCATTCTCACACTGCACTATAAAGTCCATCACTCTGAGCAAAGGTCAGGCATTAAGAGCACTTCTGACAGGCACATGCACTAGTGTGCATGTGTCACGCCGCAAATTTTCAAGGGCCTACGTGCTTCACACAATCTTGTGGCACGGTGCGCCCTCATTATTTAAACACAGCCTGGGCGCTTTAAGCTTCAATCCTGTGCTGCTTGTGGCTGACGTCAATCAGTGAGGATGGTCCTTTCCCAAACCATCACAGGATATAGTGGGATCAGCAAGAATCTCTGATCACACCTCATCCTTTGATGAGCAGAGAAAGGCGTGAGGCTCGCACAAAACTGCGTGGTGCCTTGGACTGACTGCTCTCCTGTCTCTTGTAACACTACAACCATAGGTTTGTATCTATCAGAGGTGCAGCAGCACCAGGGCTTGGGAAGAGAGGCAGCCTGCCCTGCACCAGCCGTAGATATTATGCAAGCAACCTGCTCCTATATTTCTTCGGTGAGTGCGTGCCTGGAACCTGCCTGACTTTGAGTTTACAATTTACTTTTTTATGGCCGTCGACAGGCAGACCCTAGGCAGGCAGCAGAGGAGCAGAGGGATGGACAACCTTGAGTGGTGGCGAAGAAAGTGTGATCTCGCATATATACTGTCCTTCTATGCCTCTACTGCTCAGGTGTTGAAACCCTTTGCTTCCAGGCCGCTTGTGACAGACACATGAGCCAGATGCGGTGTGAACATCGAGAACAACTGAAAGGCTGTGGAGCACACCGAGAGTCTAGTGATCCCTTAATGTAGCTTGGTAGGTTGAACACTTGCCTAAGGGAAATGCTTGAAAATGCAAGTCAGAGTGGAATTTTGACATAGTTGGCTCAGTCTTTCATTCTTCTATGTCGATAGCAGGCACACCTCCGTGTTGGGTAACTAGAGCTGTGGTTTTGTTCAGACTCCAAAATAGAATAGTCTGGAGTTGCAAGCATTTGCTTGAAAAATAGGAAATGTTTTGATCAAAATTCCTTGTGGGGTATCTGTCAGCCCAGATGAGTCAGCACAATTACGCTTATGCAGGAACGCAGCGCGCAACTGTTGCCTTACCACTTTGCCAGCCAGAGCAATGGGCATCGGGCCTTAGTTTCAACCCCTATAAAATAAACCCCACAGTTTCAGAATTGCCTGTGCACCCACTCCTTTTGTCAAAAAGATGCCTTAACATTGCCTGACTGCTCCATGCAAGCATTCTCATTATGACTGTGCATCATATAATTTATGTTTTCAAGGTGACAGTAAACAATGAACATGTCAAAATGTATGTGACCTCCCACTAAACCCTGAAATACACAGTGCAAAGCAAGTTTTCTGTTAAAGACAATGCACAAAGAAATGTCATTTGGTTTTCTTCTATCTTGTGAAATAGAACTCAGGAGTGCCGCACACCTGTATTAAGGAATAAGAAGATCCCTCTCGCTCAGGAAAGATGAGGTGCCTTGAGGCATTCCGTTAGCATAAGCTTGCTTTCTCATCTGATGCTCTGGTGTTACTTTCCACAACTCACCCCGAAAGAAAAAAATATTAGAAACTCACCAGCCTTTAGAGAGACACACCTTTGGGGATGAGGTTATCTTCTCATCTGATTGTCCATGTCACTGCACCTGGGGTTTCCCTTAGCAGGAAAATCATGAGAGGGAGCCCCTTCCTTCTTAGACTGGTTCTCATTGTCTGTTAACAGCAGTTCCCCCTTATTCCCTCCTGGGATCTGTCTATCTGAAGATGTATAGCGCTGTGCTGCCCATTACATGAAGCAGTCTATCTCTCTGTCAAAGTGACACCTCTCTACTCACACCTGTTTTTCTACCTCCACCCTTTCTCTTTCCCAATGTTTCATTTTCCTTCTTACTCCCAAGTTCTCACTCTACCAGCATTGCTCACGTTTATGTATTTATTGAATCCACTGCTTACTCTCTTTTTGCTTCTCTCTTCCTCCTGGTGCCTTCTCTGCCTCCCTCATTCACACAATCCTGTCCTCTCTGTCTCATCTCTACTCTTTACAGCTCCCCAGAACCTAAGGCTGAGATTTACTAACACTTTGCGCTGGATTTTAGTCACTTTTGTGAAGCAAACCTGAAGCAGAGCGTTATAGTGGAATTTATTATCCAAAGCAAACCAGGATTTGTGTTGGAAAGTATCTCAAAGTAAATGAAAGTTGTGCTATGTGTGTAGGATGCTGGCTTAGTATATGGTGCACACTTATTCAAGTGGTGCACCTTGCACTAATCCAGACAACCCTTATGGTGATTTTAGTGGTCTTTGATAACCATAGAAAGCTCTCTAAGTGGTAGCTTGTGGAGAGCAGCCTTCAGGCTTATCTTGAAGGACTTTTAAACCACTTGTTTTACCAGTTTAATCTTTAGTGTAAGTTAGATGAAAAGAAACCACACAGTGTTTAGCAAAAAAACACTAATCCCATTGATCTATCTCATACCTAGAGATATCATCACAATACATAAGAATACTTCAAAAGCAATCAGGTGAGTAGCACACAATACATTGGTCTCCCTGGGGAGACAAACCATATATTAAGAAAGTGGAATGCAAACCGCTAAAGGAATTTGGACTTAGACCAGAAGGTTCAGAGGAGCTAGTGACACAGGGAACCACCCAAGGTAAGTACCCAGGAACCCCACGGAGGCTGTGTGCAGAGTGCAAACACAGCTGTGTGCCCAATAGAAGTAAATGGGGTAGTCATGGTTACATTTTGGAAGGAAGTGGACCCTTCCTGGAGGACCCCAAAGAAACCCTTTGGAAGACAGAAGGTTAGAGAGTCACCCCACCTGTGCCCCAGGAACCAGGTTACCTACACAAGGGAAGCCGGGTGCATAGGGGTGAAGAACGTCGGAACCTGCCGTAGACAACAATTAATGACTTTGAAGAAGATGCTTCTGGAGAAAACTGTAAAGGAGGCCAGTGGAGTCCAAGAGTGGATTCGGGGAGTGAAGAACCTGCAAGCAGAGGGGAGAGAGTATATGCCCCTCGAAGGTTACCAGGAGGCACGGAGACACAATGCCCACCAATGTCGGGAGGTTCTGAAGAGGCGACAGTGATATTGTCGATGCAGCTGTTCTGGACTGTACAAAATATGTTTCAAAATGTCAATTGGATCATGCCTCATGTTGAATAACTACTTTTTAAAGCCTCACAGTGAGCAAAATTGCAATTTTTCCTGGTTTTTCCTCCTACTCAGAAGCTTATATTTCTCTTTGACTCTAAACACACTTTTTTTAGTTCCAAAAGTGATAATACACATCCAAAAGTCATTTACAGTCAAAAGATGAAACATTAAAAAATCACCATTACTGACTACCTTGAGAAAGTTCGAAAGGTCATCGTTTTTCATCAGGAAAATTGATTTTTTGGACTGTACAAAAAAGATTCAAAATGTCAATTGGATTGGCCCTAATGTAGAATAACCACTTTTTACAGCCTTACAGTGACATTTTTACAAGCTTTTCCTCCTACTCAGAAGCTTCTATTTCACCCAATTTCGGGCAGGAAAATGACTCTAAACACACCTATTTTAGTTCCAAAAGTTATAATTCACATGCAATAGTCATTTACAGTCAAAAGATTACAATTTAAAAAATGACCATTTCTGGCCATCTGGAGAAAGTTTGACAGGTCCGGGGTCATCATTTTTTATCAGAAAATAGATTTTTTGGACTGTAGAAAAAATGATTGAAAATGTCAATTGGGTTGTGCCTAATGTAGAAAAAGCACTTTTTAAAGCCTCACAGTGACCAAAATTGCCATTTTTACAGACTTTTCCTCCTACTCAGAAGCTTCTATTTCGACCAATTTTGTGCAGGAAATTGACTTTAAACAAACTTTTTTTAGTTCAACAAGTGATAATTCACATGCAGTAGTCATTTACAGCCAAAAGATTAAAATAAAAAAATGACCATTTCTGACCATCTGAGAAAGTTCGACAGGTCCGGGGTCATCGTTTTTCATCAGAAAATTGATTTTATGGACAGTAGAAAAAATGATTCAAAATTTCATTTGGATTGTGCCTCATGCTGAATAACACCTTTTTAAAGCCTCACAGTGACCAAAATTGCCATTTTTATAGACTTTTCCTCCTACTCAGAAGCTTCTATTTCAATGAATTTCGGGCAGGAAAATGACTCTAAGCACACTTATTTTAGTTCTAAAAGTGATAATTCACATGCAATAGTCATTTACAGCCAAAAGATTAAAATAAAAAGTGACATTTTTCATCAGAAAATTGAGTTTTTTGGACAGTAGAAAAAATGATTCAAAATGTCAATTGGATTGTGCCTAATGTACAATAATCGCTTTTTAAAGCCTCACATGACCACAATTGCAATTTTTACAGACTTATCCTCCTACTCAGAAGCTTCTATTTTGACCAATTTCGAGCAGGAAAATTACTCTAAACACACTAATTTTAGTTCCAAAAGTGATAATTCACAAGCAATAGTCATTTAAAGTCAAAAGATTAAAATTAGAAAATGACCATTTGGAGAAAGTTTGATAGGTCCAGGGTCATCGTTTTTCATCACAAAATTGATTTTTTGGTCTGTAGAAACAATGATTCAAAATGTCAATTGTATTGGCCCTAATGTAGAATAACCACTTTTTAAAGCCTCACAGGGACCAAAATTGCAATTTTTACAAGCTTTTCCTCCTACTCAGAAGCTTCTATTTCACCCAATTTTGGGCAGGAAAATACCTCTAAACACACTTATTTTAGTTCCAAAAGTTATAATTCACATGCAATAGTAATTTACAGTTACAAGATTAAATTTAAAAAAATGACCATTTCTGACCATCTAGAGAAAGTTCGACAAGTTCGGGGTCATCGTTATTCATCAGAAAATGTATTTTTTGGACTGTAGAAAAAAATAATTCAAAATGTGAGTTGGATTGTGCCTCATGTTCAATACCCACTTTTTAAAGACTCATGGTGACCAAAATTGTCCTTTTTACAGACTTTTACTCCTACTTAGAAGCTTAGATTTCAACCAATTTGGGCAGCAAAATGACTCTAAACACACTTATTTTAGTTCCAAAAGTAAAAATTCACATGCAATAGTCATTTACTGTCAAAAGATTAAACTTTAAAAAATTACCATTTCCGACCATCTGGAGAAAGTTCGACAGGTCCGAGGTCATCGTTTTTGATCAGAAAATTGATTTTTTGGACTGTAGAAAAAAGGATTAAAAATGTCAATTGGATAGTGCCTTATGTAGAAAAACCACTTTTTAAAGCCTCACAGTGACCAAAATTGCCATTTTTAGAGACTTTTCCTCCTACTCAGAAGCTTCTATTTCGACCTATTTTGGGCAGGAAAGTGACTCTAAACACACTTATTTTAGTTCCAAAAGTGATAATTCACAAGCAATAGTTATTTACAGTTAAAAGATTAAACATTATAAAATAACAATTTCTGACCATCTGGAGAAAGTTCAACAGGTGCGAGGTCATCGTTTTTGATCAGAAAATTGATTTTTTGGACAGAAGAAAAAATGATTTAAAATGTCAATTGGATTGGCCCTACTGTAGAATAACCACTTTTTAAAGCCTTACAGTGACCAAAATTGCCATTTTTACAAGCTTTTCCTCCTACTCAGAAGTTTCTATTTCAACCAATTCGAGCAGCAAAATTACTCTAAACACACTTATTTTAGTTCCAAAAGTAAAAATTCAAATGCAATAGTCATTTACTGTCAAAAGATTAAAATTAAAAAAATGACCATTTCTGACCATCTGGAGAAAGTTCGACAGGTTCAGGGTCATCATTTTTCATCAGAAAATAGATTTTTGGGACTGTAGAAAAAATGATTCAAAATGTCAATTGGATTGTGCCTAATGGTGAAAAACCACTTTTTAAAGCCTCACAGTGACCAAAATTGCCATTTTTCCAGACTTTTCCTCCTTCTCAGAAGATTCTATTTCGACCAATTTTGAGCAGGAAAATGACTCTAAACACACTTATTTTAGTTCCAAAAGTAAAAATTCAAATGCAATAGTCATTTACGGTCAAAAGATTAAAATTAAAAAATGGCCATTTTTGACCATTTGGAGAAAGTTTGATAGGTCCGGGGTCATCATTTTTCATCAGAAAATTGATTTTTTGGACTGTAGAAAAAATGATTCAAAATATCAATTGGATTGTGGCTCATGTTGAAAAACCACTTTTTAAAGCCTCACAGTGACCAAAATTGTCATTTTTATAGGCTTTTCCTCCTACTCAGAAGCTTCTATTTCGACCAATTTCATGTAGGAAATTGACTCTAAACACACTTATTTTATTTCCAAAAGTGATAATTCACATGCAGTAGTCATTTACATTCAAAAGATTAAACATAAAAAAATGACCATTTCTGACCATCTGGAGAAAGTTCGACATGTCCGGGGTCATCATTTTTCATCAGAAAATTGACTTTTTGGACAGTAGAAAAAATTATTCAAAATTTCAATTGGATTGTGCCTCATGTTGATTAACCCCTTTTTAAAGCCTCACAGTGACCAAAATTGCCATTTTTATAGACTTTTCCTCCTACTCAGAAGCTTCTATTTCAACGAATTTCGGGCAGGAAAATGACTCTAAGCACACTTATTTTAGTTCCAAAAGTGATAATTCACATGCAATAGTCATTTACAGCCAAAAGATTAAAATAAAAAAATGACCATTTCTGACCATCTGGAGATAGTTCGACAGGTCCGCGGTCATCATTTTTAATCAGAAAATTGAGTTTTTTGGACTGTAGAAAAAATGATTCAAAATGTCAATTGGATTGTGCCTAAGTACAATAATCACTTTTTAAAGCCTCACGTGACCAAAATTGCCATTTTTACAGACTTATCCTCCTAATCAGAAGCTTCTATTTGGACCAATTTTGTGCTGGAATTTGACTCTAAACACACTTATTTTAGTTCCAAAAGTGATCATTCACATGCAATAGTCATTTACTGTCAAAATATTAAACATTAAAAAAGGACCATTTCTGACCATTTGGAGAAAGTTTGACAGGTCCGTGGTCATCGTTTTTCATCAGAAAATTGATTTTTTGGACTGTAGAAAAAATGATTCCAAATGTCAATTGTATTGGCCCTAATGTAGAATAACCACTTTTTAAAGCCTCACAGTGACCAAAATTGCAATTTTTACAAGCTTTTCCTCCTACTCAGAAGCTTCTATTTCACCCAATTTTGGGCAGGAAAATAACTCTGACCATCTAGAGAAAGTTCGACAAGTCCGGGCTCATCGTTATTCATCAGAAAATGTATTTTTTGGACTGTAGAAAAAAATAATTCAAAATGTCAGTTGGATTGTGCCTCATGTTCAATAACCACTTTTTAAAGACTCATAGTGACGAAAATTGTCCTTTTACAGACTTGTACTCCTACTCAGAGGCTTCTATTTCAACCAATTCGGGCAGCAAAAAGACTCTAAACACACTTATTTTAGTTCCAAAAGTAAAAATAAATTCACATGCAATAGTCATTTACTGTCAAAAGATTAAACATTAAAAAATGACAATTTCTGACCATCTGGAGAAAGTTCAACAGGTCCTGGGTGATCGTTTTTCATCAGAAAATAGATTTTTTGGAATGTAGAAAAAAGGATTCAAAATGTCAATTGGATTGAGCCTAATGTACAAAAACACTTTTTAAAGCCTCAAACAGCCTCATGCATCAAGCCAAAATCCAGTCGGTAAAATACCGATTCCTTATTAGCTCCCGGTAGCGAGTCCCAAATCCCCAATCCCAATGCATCAACCCAAAACGTGAGCAAATAACGAATCGCTAAATAAATATCCGCTAACATACCGAATCGGTAATACCAAAAATGCTAAGTTACCGAATCGCTAAATACCGAATTAGCAGTTACCGAAATCACTATTAGCTCCCGGAAAGTGCCAATAGCAAATAACGAATCGCACCCCAATGCAACAAAACTCGCTAATAACGAAAATGCCTAAAATCGCTATTTTGCCAGAGCTAAATAAGGGGAATCAAAACCTGGAGGTAAAGTTAAAAAAAAAAAAAAAAAACAATGCAAAATTTTTTCCTACATGTGCAAATGATTGAGGCAATCACTAATCCCTTAAAGGTGGCCCAGGAGACCCTGTTGGCTCCCACAAAATGGCTGCCCTCTACGTGCTTGCTAGGAGGATGCGGATCAATGCTGCAGGACAGCGCAGGAGAAGGGTCCAGGAGCGAGTTTTCAGACTGCGCATAACCTTGCTCGGGCAGAATGAGGACGAGGTGTACCAGAAGTATCGCCTCAATCGCGCTATGATCATGCGCCTGATTGCAGACCTGGAACCATTGCTGCAGCACCAGACACACCGGACAAATGCAATCCCTGCGCACGTTCAGGTCCTATGCAGCCTGCACCTACTGGCCTCAGGGAGTTTCCAGGGTGTAATTGCGGTGGCCGGAGGTGTTTCGCAAAGCGCACTGTCACGCTTATTCAGGAAATTCCTAGATGCCATGCTGACAATGCTCCACACACACATCAGCTTCCCCACAACCCCACAGCAGTTGGACCGCACCAAACAGGCCTTCTACCAGGTGGCACAATTCCCACATGTGATTGGATGCATCGACTGCACGCATATCCCCATTTGCCCTCCAGCTGCAAATGAGTACATATTCCGGAACCGCAAGTCATACCACTCGATCAACGTGCAGGTTGTGTGCGATGCCAAGAACATCATAACGGACCTAGTGGCACAATACCCGGGGAGCACACACGACTCATACATCTTCCGCAACAGTGGAATGCACAGGCGACTCGTCAACGGAGAATTTGGAGAGGGACTCCTGCTAGGTACGTAGAAATACGCTTCCCCACACCAACACCACACATGTATGTACATCACCAATGCTAAGTCTATGCTTCTATCCTCTAGGTGACAGTGCCTACGCCCTGCGGGAATACTTACTCACCCCATACTTAAATCCAGCAACCCCGCAGGAACATCGCTACAACGCTGCACACATCAGCACGAGGAATGTGATAGAGAGGACTTTTGGGATCCTCAAGAGCCGCTTCCGTATCCTCCACAAGACTGGCGGCGTCATGTTATACCAACCAGAAACATGCTGTCGGATAATTGCTGTATGTGCAATGCTGCACAACATTGCCACCAGAAGGGGGATACCAATAGAGGTGGACAGGGCTGACCAACCACCTGCCCAACGACGACAGGCACACATCCCAAACACAGCAGATGGCCATAGGAGGCGGACATATATTATGCAACATAATTTTTGAAACATGGGGAAATGAGACATTACAAGTTGGTTTGGGGTGCAACTGTTTAATGCACAGTAGCACTGAGGATTGTGCAACAAAACTAGCATTGTAAATCATGCTCCAATTGCATCATTGTAAATAAAAGGTGCCTTGAAGTCACGCCTGTGCATACACAGTTATTGGATGGCCATGGTTGCCCCACCATGGTCCTGCATGCATGTCCAACTGTCTAGTGGCGCTTCCCACGTACCCCAAGCCTCCGCTCAGGTGTATCCAATGCCTCACCACGGCCTGTCCCCGCGGAGGCACGCGAACTGCGGCGCCTGGTGCTGGCCTCTGCCAGTGACACGCTGCTGACACTGGAGGCAGCCTCACTTGTGTCATCCCCTCCCAATGCAGCAGCACTGCATGTGCTGCTCTGAAGGTGTTCCACAGCAGTGGTGATGTGTCCTAGTGACTTTGCGACATCCCCGCAGAAGTGCCCAAGGTCCACCTGCAGGGCGACTGAGCGGCGTGCCAACACAGCGGTGCTGTTGCTGTGCCGTGTGATGGCCTTGGTAGCGGCGGAGGTACGCAACATTTGCTGCCGGTGACTCCTCTTATGGCACTCATGGCCCTCCCTCGTGGCACGGGTGAGCTCATGTACCTCCTCCCTGAGCTGAGCATTGCCCTCTGCAACCGCTGTGGTCATGTCCCTGACCGCCTTGCTCATGTCCGTGACTGCTGCAGTCATGGCGTGCATCTCCCTGGCAAGGCGCACAATATTGTAGCTAATGTTAGCCACATGTCGCCCCTGCATGCGCTGTGTACGCAGCATCCTCTCCTCAATTGCAGAGGTTGTTGGGACATCCTGTTCGGCTGAGGAGACGGAACTGCGACGAGCCCTGTGCCGCCGTGCGCATCTAGCACCTCCAGGTGGTGCATCAGGTGGTGTGTATGTGCTCTGCCTGGGTGCCAATTGCGAGGTGGTTGTTCCCATCTCCTGCAAGGGCGCAACTTGGGACCTGCGCCTCTGCGCTATTGAGGCTGTAGTAGCTGCAGCCTGTTTGGCTGGTGCCGTTGCTTGTGGCGCTGGTGCAGGTGCCGTAGCTTGTGGCGCTGGTGGAGGTGCCGTAGCTAGTGGCGCTGGTGGAGGTGGTGCTGTTGGGGTGGCAGGTGTTGGCGATGCATGCGCGTCCTGCGCTGTCTCCTGGTCTGACTCGACGGGTGTTTCCGATATGACCAGCTGGCTGCTGTCGTCCGAATCCCCAGGTGATGCATCTGTGTGTGAAACAGTGCATGGTTAGTGGGATAATTACAACTACAAGTGTTGTACACATTAATCTCCCTCTGTGGTCCACTACATGAACAGTCTCCATCCATGTTCAACTGATGTGGTGTATGGTCATTGGATTTACGCCTGTACATGCACACTGGGCTGACTAGACTACAACTCCCAAGATGCACTGGTGTCTTGTGTTACGCTGTCTGTGCCAGAGCTGCAGACACACTGAGATCGGGCTGGGGGCATGGAAATGGATTTACGCAATGCTGGGTGTGGGCACATGCATGCATCTTACCTTGGGCACTTGTGGCTGCGCCGGACGTGTCCATCTGGGTCACCCCCACGACGGCTTCCCGCTCTATCGTCCCTTCCACAAGGTCCTCCAGGGCTGTGTTGGCTGGTGCTGTGGATGCTCCGCCTCCAGTCCTGCTCGCCTCCTGGAGCCTCTCCGCAATCCTCTCTTTGGCACGCTTCCGCAGGTCGTACCACCTTTTCTTGAGGTCGTCGATGCTGCGGGTCGTGACGCCAACAGCATTCACCCTCTCACGGATGCGCAGCCATATGCGCCGCTTCTCCTGCTCAGGCACCTTGAGGGACAGCTTGCCAAAGAGGCGGTCGTGTTTGCTGGAGACTCCCTCGATTAGGTACTCGAGCTCCCTGTCTGAAAATTTACGCTTTCGTTTGCGTGCAGACTCTGCGCTGGATGGCACTTCCTGCGCCATGATGTTTGTGGCTTTGGATTTGCAGAGTCGGTGTGGCCTCACTCTGCACAGGCAGTCCTCCTTCCCAGCTCCTGTCTGCTCCTCTGTCGAGGCAATGTGGGTGGGGCAGCAGTATTTCCTGGTTGGTGATGTCATCTGCACGTTCCCGGAGCGACGCGGCAAATTGCGATTTCGCTAATACCGATTCGGTAATAGCTAACTCGGTATTACCGAACTCGCTATTAGCTAATTCAGTATTACCGAACTCGCTATTTGCTAAGGGGAGTTTGCGTGCCCCGCTATGTAGGAATCGGTAAATTTAGCGATTTTTAAGGAATCGCTAAATTTTACCGAATCTGTTGATGCATGTCATTTACCGATTCCTTAATGGCGATTCCTTATTTTTCGCTATTAAGGAATCGGTATTCGTTTGGTTGATGCATAGGCCCCAAAGTGACCAAAATTGCAATTTTTAGAGACTTTTCCTCCTACTCAGAAGCTTCTATTTTGACCAATTTTGTGCAGGAATTTGACTCTAAACACACTTATTTTAGTTCCAAAAGTGATAATTCACATGCAGTAGTCATTTACATTCAAAAGATTAAACATTAAAAAATGACAATTTCTGACCATCTGGAGAAAGTTCGACAGGTCCGGGGTCATCATTTTTCATCGGAAAATTGATTTTTTGTACAGTAGAAAAAATTATTCAAAATTTCAATTGGATTGTGCCTCATGTTGAATAACCACTTTTTAAAGCCTCACAGTGACCAAAATTGCCATTTTTATAGACTTTCCCTCCTACTCAGAAGCTTCTATTTCAACGAATTTCGGGCAGGAAAATGACTCTAAGCACACTTATTTTAGTTCCAAAAGTGATAATTCACATGCAATAGTCATTTACAGCCAAAAGATTAAAATAAAAAAATGACCATTTCTGACCATCTGGAGAAAGTTCGACAGGTCCGGGGTCATCATTTTTAATCAGAAAATTGAGTTTTTTGGACTGTAGAAAAAATAATTCAAAATGTCAATTGGATTGTGCCTAAGTACAATAATCACTTTTTAAAGCCTCACGTGACCAAAATTGCCATTTTTACAGACTTATCCTCCTACTCAGAAGCTTCTATTTGGACCAATTTTGTGCTGGAAATTGACTCTAGCAAAAACAACAATTGATGGACAGAATGCCATTCCAGTTTGAACCCAGCCATATGCAAATCAGTCTTGACCCTGTGCCCCATTGGAACAGTCCAGCCCGAACTGCCAAGCCAGGTCCTCCCTGGACTGGAAACAAGCATCCTAGGACCGGTATCGGGCTTTCAGCCCTCGTCAGCCAGGATAGCTTGATTCCAGTGGCATGGAGAGCACGGGACTCACGTCTGAGCATACCCTTCCCACTCGGGGTGACAAATGCAAAAACAACAATTGATGGACAGAATGCAGAACAATGTCATACATTCACCCCAGTACAGAGATCTGGGCCTAAATCCATCGTTTTTTTGCTCACCATGCCATTCCAGTTTGAACCCAGCCATATGCAAATCAGTCTTGACCCTGTGCCCCATGGGAACAGTCCAGCCCGAACTGCCAAGCCAGGTCCTCCCTGGACTGGAAACAAGCATCCTAGGAACGGTTTCAGGCTTTCAGCCCTCGTCAGCCAGGATAGCTTGATTCCAGTGGCATGGAGAGCATGGGACTCACGTCTGAGCATACCCTTCCCACTCAGGGTGACAAATGCAAAAACAACAATTGATGGACAGAATGCAGAACAATGTCATACATTCACCCCAGTACAGAGATCTGGGCCTAAATCCATCGTTTTTTTGCTCACCATGCCATTCTAGTTTGAACCCAGCCATATGCAAATCAGTCTTGACCCTGTGCCCCATGGGAACAGTCCAGCCCGAACTGCCAAGCCAGGTCCTCCCTGGACTGGAAACAAGCATCCAAGGACCGGTTTCAGGCTTTCAGCCCTCGTCAGCCAGGATAGCTTGATTCCAGTGGCATGGAGAGCACGGGACTCACGTCTGAGCATACCCTTCCCACTCAGGGTGACAAATGCAAAAACAACAATTGATGGACAGAATGCAGAACAATGTCATACATTCACCCCAGTACAGAGATCTGGGCCTAAATCCATCGTTTTTTTGCTCACCATGCCGTTCCAGTTTGAACCCAGCCACATGCAAATCAGTCTTGACCCTGTGCCCCATGGGAACAGTCCAGCCCGAACTGCCAAGCTAGGTCCTCCCTGGACTGAAAACAAGCATCCTAGGACCGGTTTCGGGCTTTCAGCCCTCGTCAGCCAGGATAGCTTGATTCCAGTGGCATGGAGAGCACGGGACTCATGTCTGAGCATACCCTTCCCACTCAGGGTGACAAATGCAAAAACAACAATTGATGGACAGAATGCAGAACAATGTCATACATTCACCCCAGTACAGAGATCTGGGCCTAAATCCATCGTTTTTTTGCTCACCATGCCATTCCAGTTTGAACCCAGCCATATGCAAATCAGTCTTGACCCTGTGCCCCATGGGAACAGTCCAGCCCGAACTGCCAAGCCAGGTCCTCCCTGGACTGGAAACAAGCATCCTAGGACCGATTTCGGGCTTTCAGCCCTCGTCAGCCAGGATAGCTTGATTCCAGTGGCATGGAGAGCACGGGACTCATGTCTGAGCATACCCTTCCCACTCAGGGTGACAAATGCAAAAACAACAATTGATGGACAGAATGCAGAACAATGTCATACATTCACCCCAGTACAGAGATCTGGGCTTAAATCCATCGTTTTTTTGCTCACCATGCCATTCCAGTTTGAACCCAGCCATATGCAAATCAGTCTTGACCCTGTGCCCCATGGGAACAGTCCAGCCCGAACTGCCAAGCCAGGTCCTCCCTGGACTGGAAACAAGCATCCTAGGACCGGTTTCGGGCTTTCAGCCCTCGTCAGCCAGGATAGCTTGATTCCAGTGGCATGGAGAGCACGCTTTTCGCCCTAAGTGGGATGGGTATTCCTAGACGTGGGACCCGTGCTTACTACACCATTGGAGTCAAGCTATCCTGGGTGATGACGGCTGATAGCCAGAAACCGGTCCTAGGATGCTTGATTCCGGTCCAGGAAAGACATGGCTTGGCAGTTCGGGCTGGACTGTTCCCATGAGGCACAGGGTCAAGACTGATTTGCATATGGCCATGTCTAAACTGGGGTGGCGTAGTGGGCAAAAGAACGATGGATTTAACCCAGATCTCTTGACTGGGGGAGAATGTCTGCATTGTCAGCATTCCGTCCATCATTTGTTTGTTGTAACGCTTTTCGCCCTAAGTGGGATGGGTATTCCCAGACGTGGGACCCGTGCTCACTACGCCATTGGAGTCAAGCTATCCTGGCTGACGACGGCTGATAGCCAGGAACCGGTCCTAGGATGCTTGATTCTGGTCCAGGCAAGATATGGCTTGGCAGTTCGGGCTGGACTGTTCCCATGAGGCACAGGGTCAAGACTGATTTGCATATGGCCATGTCTAAACTGGGGTGGCGTAGTGGGCAAAAGAACGATGGATTTAACCCAGATCTCTTGACTGGGGGAGAATGTCTGCATTGTCAGCATTCCGTCCATCATTTGTTTGTTGTAACGCTTTTCGCCCTAAGTGGGATGGGTATTCCCAGACGTGGGACCCGTGCTCACTACGCCATTGGAGACAAGCTATCCTGGCTGATGACGGCTGATAGCCAGAAACCGGTCCTAGGATGCTTGATTCCGGTCCAGGGAAGACATGGCTTGGCAGTTCGGGCAGGACTGTTCCCATGAGGCACAGGGTCAAGACTGATTTGCATATGGCCATGTCTAAACTGGGATGGCGTAGTGGGCAAAAGAACGATGGATTTAACCCAGATCTCTTGACTGGGGGAGAATGTCTGCATTGTCAGCATTCCGTCCATCATTTGTTTGTTGTAACGCTTTTCTCCCTAAGTGGGATGGGTATTCCCAGACGTGGGACCCGTGCTCACTACGTCATTGAAGTCAAGCTATCCTGGCTGATGACGGCTGATAGCTAGAAACCGGTCCTAGGATGCTTGATTCCGGTCCAGGGAAGACATGGCTTGGCAGTTCGGGCTGGACTGTTCCCATGAGGCACAGGGTCAAGACAGATTTGCATATGGCCATGTCTAAACTGGGGTGGCGTAGTGGGCAAAAGAACGATGGATTTAACCCAGATCTCTTGACTGGGGGAGAATGTCTGCATTGTCAGCATTCCGTCCATCATTTGTTTGTTGTAACGGAAATTGACTCTACACACACTTATTTTAGTTCCAAAAGTGATCATTCACATGCAATAGTCATTTACTGTCAAAATATTAAACATTAAAAATTGACCATTTCTGACCATTTGGAGAAAGTTTGACAGGTCCGTGGTCATCATTTTTCATTAGAAAATAGATTTTTTGGACTGTAGAAAAAATGATTCAAAATGTCAATTGGATTGTGCCTAATGTAGAAAAAACACTTTTTAAAGCCTCACAGTGACCAAAATTGCCATTTTTAGAGACTTTTCCTCCTACTCAGAAGCTTATATTTCGACCAATTTCGTGTAGGAAATTGACTCTAAACACACTTATTTTAGTTTCAAAAGTGATAATTCACATGCAGTAGTCATTTACATTCAAAAGATTAAAATTTAAAAAATGACCATTTCTGACCATCTAGAGAAAGTTCGACAAGTCCGGGGTCATCGTTATTCATCAGAAAATGTATTTTTTGGACTGTAGAAAAAAATAATTCAAAATGTCAGTTGGATTGTGCCTCATGTTCAATAACCACTTTTTAAAGACTAATAGTGACGAAAATTGTCCTTTTTACAGACTTGTACTCCTACTCAGAAGCTTCTATTTCAACCAATTCGGGCAGCAAAATTACTCTTAAACACACTTATTTTAGTTCCAAAAGTAAAAATAAATTCACATGCAATAGTCATTTACTGAGATTAAACATTAAAAAATGACAATTTCTGACCATCTGGAGAAAGTTCAACAGGTCCTGGGTGATCGTTTTTCATCAGAAAATAGATTTTTTGGACTGTAGAAAAAAGGATTCAAAATGTCAATTGGATTGAGCCTAATGTACAAAAACCACTTTTTAAAGCCTCAAAGTGACCAAAATTGCCATTTTTAGAGACTTTTCCTCCTACTAAGAAGCTTCTATTTCGACCAATTTCGTGCAGGAAATTGACTCTAAACACACTTATTTTAGTTCCAAAAGTGATAATTCACATGCAGTAGTCATTTACATTCAAAAGATTAAACATTAAAAAATGACCATTTCTGACCATCTGGAGAAAGTTCGACAGATCCGGGGTCATCATTTTTCATCAGAAAATTGATTTTTTGGACAGTAGAAAAAATTATTCAAAATTTCAATTGGATTGTGCCTGATGTAGAACCACTTTTTAAAGCCTCACAGTGACCAAAATTGCCATTGTTACAGAGTTTTCCTCCTACTCAGAAGCTTCTATTTGGACCAATTTCGTGCTGGAAATTGACTCTAAACACACTTATTTGAGTTCCAAAAGTGATCATTCACATGCAATAGTCATTTACATTCAAAAGATTAAACATTAAAAAATGACAATTTCTGACCATCTCGAGGAAGTTCGACAAGTCCGGGGTCATCGTTATTCATCAGAAAATGTATTTTTTGGACTGTAGAAAAAAATAACTCAAAATGTCAGTTGGATTGTGCCTCATGTTCAATAACCACTTTTTAAAGACTCATGGTGACCAAAATTGTCCTTTTTACAGACTTGTACTCCTACTCAGAAGCTTCTATTTCAACCAATTCGGGCAGCAAAATTACTCTTAAACACACTTATTTTAGTTCCAAAAGTAAAAATTCAAATGCAATAGTCATTTACAGCCAAAAGATTAAAATAAAAAAATGACCATTTCTGACCATCTGGAGAAAGTTCGACATGTCCGGGGTGATCATTTTTCATCAGAAAATTGACTTTTTGGACAGTAGAAAAAATGATTCAAAATGTCAATAGGATTGTGCCTGATGTAGAACCACTTTTTAAAGCCTCACAGTGACCAAAATTGCCATTTTTACAGACTTTTCCTCCTTCTCAGAAGATTCTATTTTGACCAATTTTGAGCAGGAAAATTACTCTAAACACACTAATTTTAGTTCCAAAAGTGATAATTCACAAGCAATAGTAATTTACAGCCAAAAGATTAAAATAAAAAAATGACCATTTCTGACCATTTGGAGAAAGTTCGACAGGTCAGGGATCATCATTTTTCATCGGAAAATTGATTTTTTGTACAGTAGAAAAAATTATTCAAAATTTCAATTGGATTGTGCCTCATGTTGAATAACCCCTTTTTAAAGCCTCACAGTGACCAAAATTGCCATTTTTATAGACTTTTCCTCCTACTCAGAAGCTTCTATTTCAACGAATTTCGGGCAGGAAAATGACTCTAAGCACACTTATATTAGTTCCAAAAGTGATAATTCACATGCAATAGTCATTTACAGCCAAAAGATTAAAATAAAAAAATGACCATTTCTGACCATCTGGAGAAAGTTCGACAGGTCCGGGGTCATCATTTTTAATCAGAAAATTGAGTTTTTTGGACTGTAGAAAAAATGATTCAAAATGTCAATTGGATTGTGCCTAAGTACAATAATCACTTTTTAAAGCCTCACGTGACCAAAATTGCCATTTTTACAGACTTATCCTCCTACTCAGAAGCTTCTATTTGGACCAATTTTGTGCTGGAAATTGACTCTAGCAAAAACAACAATTGATGGACAGAATGCCATTCCAGTTTGAACCCAGCCATATGCAAATCAGTCTTGACCCTGTGCCCCATGGGAACAGTCCAGCCCAAACTGCCAAGCCAGGTCCTCCCTGGACTGGAAACAAGCATCCTAGGACCGGTATCGGGCTTTCAGCCCTCGTCAGCCAGGATAGTTTGATTCCAGTGGCATGGAGATCACGGGACTCACGTCTGAGCATACCCTTCCCACTCAGGGTGACAAATGCAAAAACAACAATTGATGGACAGAATGCAGAACAATGTCATACATTCACCCCAGTACAGAGATCTGGGCCTAAATCCATCGTTTTTTTGCTCACCATGCCATTCCAGTTTAAACCCAGCCATATGCAAATCAGTCTTGACCCTGTGCCCCATGGGAACAGTCCAGCCCGAACTGCCAAGCCAGGTCCTCCCTGGACTGGAAATAAGCATCCTAGGACCGGTTTCGGGCTTTCAGCCCTCGTCAGCCAGGATAGCTTGATTCCAGTGGCATGGAGAGCACGGGACTCACGTCTGAGCATACCCTTCCCACTCGGGGTGACAAATGCAAAAACAACAATTGATGGACAGAATGCAGAACAATGTCATACATTCACCCCAGTACAGAGATCTGGGCCTAAATCCATAGTTTTTTTGCTCACCATGCCATTCCAGTTTGAACCCAGCCATATGCAAATCAGTCTTGACCCTGTGCCCCATGGGAACAGTCCAGCCCGAACTGCCAAGCCAGGTCCTCCCTGGACTGGAGACAAGCATCCTAGGACCGGTTTCGGGCTTTCAGCCCTCGTCAGCCAGGATAGCTTGATTCCAGTGGCATGGAGAGCACGGGACTCACGTCTGAGCATACCCTTCCCACTCAGGGTGACAAATGCAAAAACAACAATTGATGGACAGAATGCAGAACAATGTCATACATTCACCCCAGTACAGAGATCTGGGCCTAAATCCATCGTTTTTTTGCTCACCATGCCATTCCAGTTTGAACCCAGCCATATGCAAATCAGTCTTGACCCTGTGCCCCATGGGAACAGTCCAGCCCGAACTGCCAAGCCAGGTCCTCCCTGGACTGGAAACAAGCATCCTAGGACCGGTTTGGGCTTTCAGCCCTCGTCAGCCAGGATAGCTTGATTCCAGTGGCATGGAGAGCACGGGACTCACGTCTGAGCATACCCTTCCCACTCGGGGTGACAAATGCAAAAACAACAATTGATGGACAGAATGCAGAACAATGTCATACATTCACCCCAGTACAGAGATCTGGGCCTAAATCCATCGTTTTTTTGCTCACCATGCCATTCCAGTTTGAACCCAGCCATATGCAAATCAGTCTTGACCCTGTGCCCCATGGGAACAGTCCAGCCCGAACTGCCAAGCCAGGTCCTCCCTGGAGTGGAAACAAGCATCCTAGGACCGGTTTCGGGCTTTCAGCCCTCGTCAGCCAGGATAGCTTGATTCCAGTGGCATGGAGAGCACGGGACTCACGTCTGAGCATACCCTTCCCACTCAGGGTGAAAAATGCAAAAACAACAATTGATGGACAGAATGCAGAACAATGTCATACATTCACCCCAGTACAGAGATCTGGGCCTAAATCCATCGTTTTTTTGCTCACCATGCCATTCCAGTTTGAACCCAGCCATATGCAAATCAGTCTTGACCCTGTGCCCCATGGGAACAGTCCAGCCCGAACTGCCAAGCCAGGTCCTCCCTGGACTGGAAACAAGCATCCTAGGACCGGTTTCGGGCTTTCAGCCCTCGTCAGCCAGGATAGCTTGATTCCAGTGGCATGGAGAGCACGGGACTCACGTCTGAGCATACCCTTCCCACTCAGGGTGACAAATGCAAAAACAACAATTGATGGACAGAATGCAGAACAATGTCATACATTCACCCCCGTACAGAGATCTGGGCCTAAATCCATAGTTTTTTTGCTCACCATGCCATTACAGTTTGAACCCAGCCATATGCAAACCAGTCTTGACCCTGTGCCCCATGGGAACAGTCCAGCCCGAACTGCCAAGCCATGTCCTCCTTGGGCTGGAAACAAGCATCCTAGGACCGGTTTCGGGCTTTCAGCCTTCGTCAGCCAGGATAGCTTGATTCCAGTGGCATGGAGAGCACGGGACTCACGTCTGAGCATACCCTTCCCACTCAGGGTGACAAATGCAAAAACAACAATTGATGGACAGAATGCAGAACAATGTCATACATTCACCCCAGTACAGAGATCTGGGCCTAAATCCATCGTTTTTTTTGCTCACCATGCCATTCCAGTTTGAACCCAGCCATATGCAAATCAGTCTTGACCCTATGCCCCATGGGAACAGTCCAGCCCGAACTGCCAAGCCAGGTCCTCCCTGGACTGGAAACAAGCAACCTAGGACCGGTTTTGGGCTTTCAGCCCTCGTCAGCCAGGATAGCTTGATTCCAGTGACATGGAGAGCACGGGACTCAAGTCTGAGCATACCCTTCCCACTCAGGGTGACAAATGCAAAAACAACAATTGATGGACAGAATGCAGAACAATGTCATACATTCACCCCAGTACAGAGATCTGGGCCTAAATCCATCGTTTTTTTGCTCACCATGCCATTCCAGTTTGAACCCAGCCATATGCAAATCAGTCTTGACCCTGTGCCCCATGGGAACAGTCCAGCCCGAACTGCCAAGCCAGGTCCTCCCTGAACTTGAAACAAGCATCCTAGGACCGGTTTCGGGCTTTCAGCCCTCGTCAGCCAGGATAGCTTATTCCAGTGGCATGGAGAGCACGCTTTTCACCCTAAGTGGGATGGGTATTCCCAGACGTGGGACCCGTGCTCACTACGCCACTGGAGTCAAGCTATCCTGGCTGATAACGGCTGATAGCCAGAAACCGGTCCTAGGATGCTTGATTCCGGTCCAGGGAAGATATGGCGTGGCAGTTCGGGCTGGACTGTTCCCATGAGGCACAGGGTCAAGACTGATTTGCATGTGGCCATGTCTAAACTGGGGTGGTGTATTGGGCAAAAGAACGATGGATTTAACCCAGATCTCTTGACTGGGGGAGAATGTCTGCATTGTCAGCATTCCGTCCGTCATTTGTTTGTTGTAACGCTTTTCGCCCTAAGTGGGATGGGTATTCCCAGACGTGGGACCCGTGCTCACTACGCCGTTGGAGTCAAGCTATCCTGGCTGATGACGGCTGATAGCCAGAAACCGGTCCTAGGATGCTTGATTCCGGTCCAGGGAAGACATGGCTTGGCAGTTCGGGCTGGACTGTTCCCATGAGGCACAGGGTCAAGACTGATTTGCATATGGCCATGTCTAAACTGGGGTGGCGTAGTGCGCAAAAGAACGATGGATTTAACCCAGATCTCTTGACTGGGGGAGAATGTCTGCATTGTCAGCATTCCGTCCATCATTTGTTTGTTGTAACGCTTTTCGCCCTAAGTGGGATGGGTATTCCCAGACGTGGGACCCGTGCTCACTACGCCACTGGAGTCAAGCTATCCTGGCTGATGACGGCTGATAGCCAGAAACCGGTCCTAGGATGCTTGATTCCGGTCCAGGGAAGACATGGCTTGGCAGTTCGGGCTGGACTGTTCCCATGTGGCACAGGGTCAAGACTGATTTGCATATGGCCATGTCTAAACTGGGGTGGCGTAGTGGGCAAAAGAACGATGGATTTAACCCAGATCTCTTGACTGGGGGAGAATGTCTGCATTGTCAGCATTCCGTCCATCATTTGTTTGTTGTAACGCTTTTCGCCCTAAGTGGGATGGGTATTCCCAGACGTGGGACCCGTGCTCACTACGCCATTGGAGTCAAGCTATCCTGGCTGATGACGGCTGATAGCCAGAAACCGGTCCTAGGATGCTTGATTCCGGTCCAGGGAAGACATGGCTTGGCAGTTCGGGCTGGACTGTTCCCATGAGGCACAGGGTCAAGACTGATTTGCATATGGCCATGTCTAAACTGGGGTGGCGTAGTGGGCAAAAGAACGATGGATTTAACCCAGATCTCTTGACTGGGGGAGAATGTCTGCATTGTCAGCATTCCGTCCATCATTTGTTTGTTGTAACGCTTTTCGCCCTAAGTGGGATGGGTATTCCGAGACGTGGGACCCGTGCTCACTACTCCATTGGAGTCAAGCTATCCTGGCTGATGACGGCTGATAGCCAGAAACCGGTCCTAGGATGCTTGATTCCGGTCCAGGGAAGACATGGCTTGGCAGTTCGGGCTGGACTGTTCCCATGAGGCACAGGGTCAAGACTGATTTGCATATGGCCATGTCTAAATTGGGGTGGCGTAGTGGGCAAAAGAACGATGGATTTAAACCAGATCTCTTGACTGGGGGAGAATGTCTGCATTGTCAGCATTCCGTCCATCATTTGTTTGTTGTAACGCTTTTCGCCCTAAGTGGGATGGGTATTCCCAGACGTGGGACCCGTGCTCACTACGCCATTGGAGTCAAGCTATCCTGGCTGATGACGGCTGATAGCCAGAAACCGGTCCTAGGATGCTTGATTCCAGTCCAGGGAAGACATGGCTTGGCAGTTCGGGCTGGACTGTTCCCATGAGGCACAGGGTCAAGACTGATTTGCATATGGCCATGTCTAAACTGGGGTGGTGTAGTGGGCAAAAGAACGATGGATTTAACCCAGATCTCTTGACTGGGGGAGAATGTCTGCATTGTCAGCATTCCGTCCATCATTTGTTTGTTGGAAATTGACTCTAAACACACTTATTTTAGTTCCAAAAGTGATCATTCACATGCAATAGTCATTTACTGTCAAAATATTAAACATTAAAAAATGACCATTTCTGACCATTTGGAGAAAGTTTGACAGGTCCGTGGTCATCATTTTTCATTAGAAAATAGATTTTTTGGACTGTAGAAAAAATGATTCAAAATGTCAATTGGATTGTGACTAATGTAGAAAAAACACTTTTTAAAGCCTCACAGTGATCAAAATTGCCATTGTTACAGAGTTTTCCTCCTACTCAGAAGCTTCTATTTGGACCAATTTCGTGCTGGAAATTGACTCTAAACACACTTATTTGAGTTCCAAAAGTGATCATTCACATGCAATAGTCATTTACATTGAAAAGATTAAACATTAAAAAATGTCCATTTCTGACCATCTAGAGGAAGATCGACAAGTACGGGGTCATTGTTATTCATCAGAAAATGTATTTTTTGGATTGTAGAAAAATATTATTCAAAATGTCAGTTGGATTGTGCCTCATGTTCAATAACCACTTTTTAAAGACTCATGGTGACCAAAATTGTCCTTTTTACAGACTTGTACTCCTACTCAGAAGCATCTATTTCAACCAATTTGGGCAGCAAAATGACTCTAAACACACTTATTTTAGTTCCAAAAGTAAAAATAAATTCACATGCAATAGTCATTTACTGTCAAAAGATTAAACATTAAAAAATGACCATTTCTGACCATCTGGAGAAAGTTCAACAGGTCCTGGGTGATCGTTTTTCATCAGAAAATAGATTTTTTGGACTGTAGAAAAAAGGATTCAAAATGTCAATTGGATTGAGCCTAATGTACAAAAACCACTTTTTAAAGTCTCAAAGTGACCAAAATTGCCATTTTTAGAGACTTTTCCTTCTTCTCAGAAGCTTCTATTTCGACTAATTTTGAGCAGGAAAATGACTCTAAACACACTTATTTTAGTTCCAAAAGTAAAAATTCAAATGCAATAGTCATTTACGGTCAAAAGATTAAAATTAAAAAATGGCCATGTTTGACCATTTGGAGAAAGTTTGATAGGTCCGGGGTCATCATTTTTCATTAGAAAATAGATTTTTTGGACAGTAGAAAAAATTATTCAAATTGTGAATTGGATTGGCCCTAATGTAGAATAACCACTTTTTAAAGCCTCACAGTGACCAAAAATTGCCATTTTGAAAAGCTTTTCCTACTACTCAGAAGCTTCTATTTCGCCCAATGTCAGGCAGGAAAGTGACTCTAAACACACTTATTTTAGTTCCAAAAGTGATAATTCACATGCAATAGTCATTTACAGCCAAAAGATTAAAATAAAAAACATGACCATTTCTGACCATCTGGAGAAAGTTCGACAGGTCCGGGGTCATCATTTTTCATCAGAAAATTGATTTTTTGGACAGTAGAAAAAATGATTCAAAATATCAATTGGATTGTGGCTCATGTTGAAAAACCACTTTTTAAAGCCTCACAGTGACCAAAATTGCCATTATTAGAGGCTTTTCCTCCTACTCAGAAGCTTCTATTTCGACCAATTTTGTGCAGGAAATTTACTCTAAACACACTTATTTTATTTCCAAAAGTGATAATTCACATGCAGTAGTCATTTACATTCAAAAGATTAAACATTAAAAAATGACCATTTCTGACCATCTGGAGAGAGTTCGACATGTCCGGGGTCATCATTTTTCATCAGAAAATTGATTTTCTGGACAGTAGAAAAAATGATTCAAAATGTCAATAGGATTGTGCCTGATGTAGAACCACTTTTTAAAGCCTCACAGTGACCAAAATTGCAATTTTTAGAGACTTTTCCTCCTACTCAGAAGCTTATATTTCGACCAATTTCGTGCAGGAAATTGACTCTAAACACACTTATTTTAGTTCCAAAAGTGATAATTCACATGCAGTAGTCATTTACATTCAAAAGATTAAAATTTAAAAAATGACCATTTCTGAACATCTAGAGAAAGTTCGAAAAGTCCGGGGTCATCGTTATTCATCAGAAAATGTAATTTTTGGACTGTAGAAAAAAATAATTCAAAATGTCAGTTGGATTGTGCCTCATGTTCAATAACCACTTTTTAAAGACTAATAGTGACGAAAATTGTCCTTTTTACAGACTTGTACTCTTACTCAGAAGCTTCTATTTCAACCAATTCGGGCAGCAAAATGACTCTAAAAACACTTATTTTAGTTCCAAAAGTAAAAATAAATTCACATGCAATAGTCATTTACTGTCAAAAGATTAAACATTAAAAAATGACCATTTCTGACCATCTGGAGAAAGTTCAACAGGTCCTGGGTGATCGTTTTTCATCAGAAAATAGATTTTTTGGACTGTAGAAAAAAGGATTCAAAATGTCAATTGGATTGAGCCTAATGTACAAAAAACACTTTTTAAATCCTCAAAGTGACCAAAATTGCCATTTTAAGCGACTTTTCCTCCTACTAAGAAGCTTCTATTTCAACCAATTTCGTGCAGGAAATTGACTCTAAACACACTTATTTTAGTTCCAAAAGTGATAATTCACATGCAGTAGTCATTTACATTCAAAAGATTAAACATTAAAAAATGACCATTTCTGACCATCTGGAGAAAGTTTGACAGGTCCGGGGTCATCATTTTTCATCAGAAAATTGATTTTTTGGACAGTAGAAAAAATGATTCAAAATGTCAATAGGATTGTGCCTAATGTAGAATAACCACTTTTTAAAGCCTCACAGTGATCAAAATTGCCATTGTTACAGAGTTTTCCTCCTACTCAGAAGCTTCTATTTGGACCAATTTCGTGCTGGAAATTGACTCTAAACACACTTATTTGAGTTCCAAAAGTGATCATTCACATGCAATAGTCATTTACATTCAAAAGATTAAACATTAAAAAATGACCATTTCTGACCATCTAGAGGAAGTTCAACAAGTCCGGGGTCATCGTTATTCATCAGAAAATGTATTTTTTGGACTGTAGAAAAAAATAATTCAAAATGTCAGTTGGATTGTGCCTCATGTTCAATAACCACTTTTTAAAGACTCATGGTGACCAAAATTGTCCTTTTTACAGACTTGTACTCCTACTCAGAAGCTTCTATTTCAACCAATTCGGGCAGCAAAATGACTCTTAAACACACTTATTTTAGTTCCAAAAGTAAAAATTCAAATGCAATAGTCATTTACAGTCAAAAGATTAAAATAAAAAAAATGGCCATTTTTGACCATTTGGAGAAAGTTTGATAGGTCCGGGGTCATAATTTTTCATTAGAAAATAGAGTTCCAAAAATAAAAATAAATTCACATGCAATAGTCATTTACTGTCAAAAGATTAAACATTAAAAAATGACCATTTCTGACCATCTGGAGAAAGTTCGACAGGTCCGGGGTCATCATTTTTCATCAGAAAATTGAGTTTTTTGGACTGTAGAAAAAATGTTTCAAAATGTCAATTGTATTGGCCCTAATGTAGAATAACCACTTTTTAAAGCCTCACAGTGACCAAAATTGCAATTTTTACAAGCGTTTCCTCCTACTCAGAAGCTTCTATTTGGACCAATTTTGTGCTGGAAATTGACTCTAAACACACTTATTTTAGTTCCAAAAGTGATAATTCACAAGCAATAGTCATTTACAGCCAAAAGAATAACATTAAAAAATGACCATTTCTGACCATCTGGAGAAGGTTCGACAGGTCAGGGATCATCATTTTTCATCGGAAAATTGATTTTTTGTACAGTAGAAAAAATTATTCAAAATTTCAATTGGATTGTGCCTAATGTCCAATAATCACTTTTTAAAGCCTCACAGTGACCAAAATTGCCATTTTTACAGACTTATCCTCCTACTCAGAAGCTTCTATTTGGACCAATTTCGGACAGGAAAATGACTCTAAGCACAGTTATTTTAGTTCCAAAAGTGATCATTCACATGCAATAGTCATTTACTGTCAAAATATTAAACATTAAAAAATGACCATTTCTGACCATTTGGAGAAAGTTTGACAGGTCCGTGGTCATCGTTTTTCATCAGAAAATTGATTTTTTGGACTGTAGAAAAAATGATTCAAAATGTCAATTGTATTAGCCCTAATGTAGAATAACCACTTTTTAAAGCCTCGCAGTGACCAAAATTGCAATTTTTACAAGCTTTTCCTCCTACTCAGAAGCTTCTATTTCACCCAACTTTGGGCAGGAAAATAACTCTAAACACACTTATTATAGTTCCAAAAGTTATAATTTACATGCAATAGTCATTTACAGTTAAAAGATTAAAATTTAAAAAATGACTATTTCTGACCATCTAGAGAAAGTTCGACAAGTCCGGGGTCATCGTTATTCATCAGAAAATGTATTTTTTGGACTGTAGAGAAATATAATTCAAAATGTCAGTTGGATTGTGCCTCATGTTCAATGACCACTTTTTAAATACTCATGGTGACGAAAATTGTCCTTTTTACAGACTTGTACTCCAACTCAGAAGCTTCTATTTCAACCAATTCGGGCAGCAAAATGACTCTAAACACACTTATTTTAGTTTCAAAAGTAAAAATAAATTCACATGCAATAGTCATTTACTGTCAAAAGATTAAACATTAAAAAATGACAATTTCTGACCATCTGGAGAAAGTTCAACAGGTCCGGGGTGATCGTTTTTCATCAGAAAATAGATTTTTTTGACTGTAGGAAAAAGGATTCAAAATGTCAATTGGATTGAGCCTAATGTACAAAAATCACTTTTTAAAGCCTCAAAGTGACCAAAATTGCCATTTTTAGAGACTTTTCCTCCTACTCAGAAGCTTCTATTTCGACCAATTTCGTGCAGGAAATTGACTCTAAACACACTTATTTTAGTTCTAAAAGTGATAATTCACATGCAGTAGTCATTAACATTTAAAAGATTAAACATTAAAAAATGACCATTTCTGACCATCTAGAGGAAGTTCGACAAGTCCGGGGTCATTGTTATTCATCAGAAAATGTATTTTTTGGACTGTAGAAAAAAATAATTCAAAATGTCAGTTGGATTGTACCTCATGTTCAATAACCACTTTTTAAAGACTCATGGTGACCAAAATTGTCCTTTTTACAGACATGTACTCCTACTCAGAAGCTTCTATTTCAACCAATTTGGGCAGCAAAATGACTCTTAAACACACTTATTTTAGTTCCAAAAGTAAAAATTCAAATGCAATAGTCATTTACAGTCAAAAGATTAAAATTAAAAAATGGCCATTTTTGACCATTTGGAGAAAGTGTGATAGGTCCGGGGTCATCATTTGTCATTAGAAAATAGAGTTCCAAAAGTAAAAATAAATTCACATGCAATAGTCATTTACTGTCAAAAGATTAAACATTAAAAAATGACCATTTCTGACCATCTGGAGAAAGTTCGACAGGTCTGGGGTGATCGTTTTTCATCAGAAAATAGATTTTTTGGACTGTAGAAAAAAGGATCCAAAATGTCAATTGGATTGTGCCTAATGTAGAAAAACCACTTTTTAAAGCCTCACAGTGACCAAAATTGCCATTTTTCCAGACTTTTCCTCCTTCTCAGAAGCTTCTATTTCGACCAATTTTGAGCAGGAAAATGACTCTAAACACACTTATTTTAGTTCCAAAAGTAAAAATTCAAATGCAATAGTCATTTACGGTCAAAAGATTAAAATTAAAAAATGGCCATTTTTGACCATTTGGAGAAAGTTTGATAGGTCCGGGGTCATCATTTTTCATTAGAAAATAGATTTTTTGGACAGTAGAAAAAATTATTCAAACTGTGAATTGGATTGGCCCTAATGTAGAATAACCACTTTTTAAAGCCTCACAGTGACCAAAAAGTGCCATTTTTACAAGCTTTTCCTACTACTCAGAAGCTTCTATTTCGCCCAATGTCAGGCAGGAAAATGACTCTAAACACACTTATTTTAGTTCCAAAAGTGATAATTCACATGCAATAGTCATTTACAGCCAAAAGATTAAAATAAAAAACATGACCATTTCTGACCATCTGGAGAAAGTTCGACAGGTCCGGGGTCATCATTTTTCATCAGAAAATTGATTTTTTTGGCAGTAGAAAAAATGATTCAAAATATCAATTGGATTGTGGCTCATGTTGAAAAACCACTTTTTAAAGCCTCACAGTGACCAAAATTGCCATTTTTAGAGGCTTTTCCTCCTACTCAGAAGCTTCTATTTCAACCAATTCCGTGCAGGAAATTGACTCTAAACACACTTATTTTATTTCCAAAAGTGATAATTCACATGCAGTAGTCATTTACATTCAAAAGATTAAACATTAAAAAATGACCATTTCTGACCATCTGGAGAGAGTTCGACATGTCCGGGGTCATCATTTTTCATCAGAAAATTGATTTTTTTGACAGTAGAAAAAAGATTCAAAATGTCAATAGGATTGTGCCTGATGTAGAACCACTTTTTAAAGCCTTACAGTGACCAAAATTGCCATTTTTAGAGACTTTTCCTCCTACTCAGAAGCTTATATTTCGACCAATTTCGTGCAGGAAATTGACTCTAAACACACTTATTTTAGTTCCAAAAGTGATAATTCACATGCAGTAGTCATTTACATTCAAAGATTAAAATTTAAATAATGACCATTTCTTTTTTTTTTTTTTTTTTTTTTATTAGAAACCGTTGGTACACAATAAAATACAGACAAAGGCCTACAACCACCAGGGCCGGCCGCTATAGAGCCCGAGGGCCCGCAGTGCAACGCCACACATTCAAATGAACCAGAGGCAAAGTTCCCAGCAGTTCGTAAGCACATGTAATAGGTCGTGGCCATAGGCCAGGAGCAATCGGAAAAAACAGTTTCATTTTTTATTAAATATAAAACACACTCAAGGCAATGAGAGTCCGAAATAGCAGCGTGCTCTTCCCAGGACGGGGACCACCGTACAGTATTCAAAGCAGTTCTTGTCTGGAAGCGGTAGAGGGGGGCAACGGGGGAACAAAGCATGGAACACACCTCACACCATCCCGCAGAATGCGCGGCTAGGGGGACAAAGCAATATCGACCTCCAATGGCAGGGGCGGGGTGCAGATTCGTCCACGATATAAATTCCATGGACCCCATACCTTAGTCCATTTCCCTGGCTTGCCTCTCGCCACATACGCCGTCTTTTCCCTAAACATACACCAGTCCATATTTAATAATGACCATTTCTGACCATCTAGAGAAAGTTCGACAAGTCCGGGGTCATTGTTATTCATCAGAAAATGTATTTTTTGGACTGTAGAAAAAAATAATTCAAATGTCAATTGGATTGTGCCTCATGTTCAATAACCACTTTTTAAAGACTCATAGTGACGAAAATTGTCCTTTTTACAGACTTGTACTCCTACTCAGAAGCTTCTATTTCAACCAATTCGGGCAGCAAAATGACTCTAAAAACACTTATTTTAGTTCCAAAAGTAAAAATAAATTCACATGCAATAGTCATTTACTGTCAAAAGATTAAACATTAAAAAATGACCATTTCTGACCATCTGCAGAAAGTTCGACAGGTCCGGGGTCATCATTTTTCATCAGAAAATTGATTTTTTGGACAGTAGAAAAAATGATTCAAAATGTCAATAGGATTATTATGCCTAATGTAGAATAACCACTTTTTAAAGCCTCACAGTGATCAAAATTGCCATTGTTACAGAGTTTTCCTCCTACTCAGAAGCTTCTATTTCGACACTTATTTTAGTTCCAAAAGTGATAATTCACATGCAATAATCATTTACAGCCAAAAGATTAAAATAAAAAAATGACCATTTCTGACCATCTGGAGAAAGTTCGACAGGTCCGGGGTCATCATTTTTAATCAGAAAATTGAGTTTTTTGGACTGTAGAAAAAATGATTCAAAATGTCAATTAGATTGTGCCTAAGTACAATAATCACTTTTTAAAGCCTCACGTGACCAAAATTGCCATTTTTACAGACTTATCCTCCTACTCAGAAGCTTCTATTTGGACCAATTTTGTGCTTGAAATTGACTCTAGCAAAAACAACAATTGATGGACAGAATGCCATTCCAGTTTGAACCCAGCCATATGCAAATCAGTCTTGACCCTGTGCCCCATGGGAACAGTTCAGCCCGAACTGCCAAGCCAGGTCCTCCCTGGACTGGAAACAAGCATCCTAGGACCGGTATCGGGCTTTCAGCCCTCGTCAGCCAGGATAGCTTGATTCCAGTGGCATGGAGAGCACGGGACTCACGTCTGAGCATACCCTTCCCACTCAGGGTGACAAATGCAAAAACAACAATTGATGGACAGAATGCAGAACAATGTCATACATTCACCCAGTACAGAGATCTGGGCCTAAATCCATCGTTTTTTTGCTCACCATGCCATTCCAGTTTGAACCCAGCCATATGCAAATCAGTCTTGACTCTGTGCCCCATGGGAACAGTCCAGCCCGAACTGCCAAGCCAGGTCCTCCCTGGACTGGAAACAAGCATCCTAGGACCGGTTTCAGGCTTTCAGCCCTTGTCAGCCAGGATAGCTTGATTCCAGTGGCATGGAGAGCACGGGACTCACGTCTGAGCATACCCTTCCCACTCGGGGTGACAAATGCAAAAACAACAATTGATGGACAGGATGCAGAACAATGTCATACATTCACCCCAGTACAGAGATCAGGGCCTAAATCCATCGTTTTTTTGCTCACCATGCCATTCCAGTTTGAACCCAGCCATATGCAAATCAGACTTGACCCTGTGCCCCATGGGAACAGTCCAGCCCGATCTGCCAAGCCAGGTCCTCCCTGGACTGGAAACAAGCATCCTAGGACAGGTTTCGGGCTTTCAGCCCTCGTCAGCCAGGATAGCTTGATTCCAGTGGCATGGAGAGCACGGGACTCACGTTTGAGCATACCCTTCCCACTCAATGTGACAAATGCAAAAAACAATTGATGGACAGAATGCAGAACAATGTCATACATTCACCCCAGTACAGAGATCTGGGCCTAAATCCATCGTTTTTTTGCTCACCATGCCATTCCAGTTTGAACCCAGCCATATGCAAATCAGTCTTGACCCTGTGCCCCATGGGAACAGTCCAGCCCGAACTGCCAAGCCAGGTCCTCCCTGGACTGGAAACAAGCATCCTAGGACCGGTTTCGGGCTTTCAGCCCTCGTCAGCCAGGATAGCTTGATTCCAGTGGCATGGAGAGCACGGGACTCACGTCTGAGCATACCCTTCCCACTCGGGGTGACAAATGCAAAAACAACAATTGATGGACAGAATGCAGAACAATGTCATACATTCACCCCAGTACAGAGATCTGGGCCTAAATCCATCGTTTTTTTGCTCACCATGCCATTCCAGTTTGAACCCAGCCATATGCAAATCAGTCTTGACCCTGTGCCCCATGGGAACAGTCCAGCCCGAACTGCCAAGCCAGGTCCTCCCTGGACTGGAAACAAGCATCCTAGGACCGGTTTCAGGCTTTCAGCCCTCGTCAGCCAGGATAGCTTGATTCCAGTGGCATGGAGAGCACGGAACTCACGTCTGAGCATACCCTTCCCACTCAGGGTGACAAATGCAAAAACAACAATTGATGGACAGAATGCAGAACAATGTCATACATTCACCCCAGTACAGAGATCTGGGCCTAAATCCATCGTTTTTTTGCTCACCATGCCATTCCAGTTTGAACCCAGCCATATGCAAATCAGTCTTGACCCTGTGCCCCATGGGAACAGTCCAGCCCGAACTGCCAAGCCAGGTCCTCCCTGGACTGGAAACAAGCATCCTAGGACTGGTTTCGGGCTTTCAGCCCTCGTCAGCCAGGATAGCTTGATTCCAGTGGCATGGAGAGCACGGGACTCACGTCTGAGCATACCCTTCCCACTCAGGGTGACAAATGCAAAAACAACAATTGATGGACAGAATGCAGAACAATGTCATACATTTACCCCAGTACAGAGATCTGGGCCTAAATCCATCGTTTTTTTGCTCACCATGCCGTTCCAGTTTGAACCCAGCCATATGCAAATCAGTCTTGACCCTGTGCTCCATGGGAACAGTCCAGCCCGAACTGCCAAGCCAGGTCCTCCCTGGACTGGAAACAAGCATCCTAGGACCGGTTTCGGGCTTTCAGCCCTCGTCAGCCAGGATAGCTTGATTCCAGTGGCATGGAGAGCACGGGACTCACGTCTGAGCATACCCTTCCCACTCAGGGTAACAAATGCAAAACAACAATTGATGGACAGAATGCAGAACAATGTCATACATTCACCCCAGTACAGAGATCTGGGCCTAAATCCATCGTTTTGTTGCTCACCATGCCATTCCAGTTTGAACCCAGCCATATGCAAATCAGCCTTGACCCTGTGCCCCATGGGAACAGTCCAGCCCGAACTGCCAAGCCAGGTCCTCCCTGGACTGGAAACAAGCATCCTAGGACCGGTTTCGGGCTTTCAGCCCTCGTCAGCCAGGATAGCTTGATTCCAGTGGCATGGAGAGCACGGGACTCACGTCTGAGCATACCCTTCCCACTCAGGGTGACAAATGCAAAAACAACAATTGATGGACAGAATGCAGAACAATGTCATACATTCACCCCAGTACAGAGATCTGGGCCTAAATCCATCGTTTTTTTGCTCACCATGCCATTCCAGTTTGAACCCAGCCATATGCAAATCAGTCTTGACCCTGTGCCCCAAGGGAACAGTCCAGCCCGAACTGCCAAGCCAGGTCCTCCTTGGACTGGAAACAAGCATCCTAGGACCGGTTTCGGGCTTTCAGCCCTCGTCAGCCAGGATAGCTTGATTCCAGTGGCATGGAGAGCACGGGACTCACGTCTGAGCATACCCTTCCCACTCAGGGTGACAAATGCAAAAACAACAATTGATGGACAGAATGCAGACCAATGTCATACATTCACCCCAGTACAGAGATCTGGGCCTAAATCCATCGTTTTTTTGCTCACCATGCCATTCCAGTTTGAACCCAGCCATATACAAATCAGTCTTGACCCTATGCCCCATGGGAACAGTCCAGCCCTAACTGCCAAGCCAGGTCCTCCCTGGACTGGAAACAAGCATCCTAGGACCGGTTTCGGGCTTTCAGCCCTCGTCAGCCAGGATAGCTTGATTCCAGTGGCATGGAGAGCACGCTTTTCGCCCTAAGTGGGATGGGTATTCCCAGACGTGGGACCCGTGCTCACTACGCCATTGGAGTCAAGCTATCCTGGCTGATGACGGCTGATAGCCAGAAACCGGTCCTAGGATGCTTGATTCCGGTCCAGGGAAGACATGGCTTGGCAGTTCGGGCTGGACTGTTCCCATGAGGCACAGGGTCAAGACTGATTTGCATATGGCCATGTCTAAACTGGGGTGGCGTAGTGGGCAAAAGAACGATGGATTTAACCCAGACCTCTTGACTGGGGGAGAATGTCTGCATTGTCAGCATTCCGTCCATCATTTGTTTGTTGTAACGCTTTTCGCCCTAAGTGGGATGGGTATTCCCAGACGTGGGACCCGTGGTCACTACGCCATTGGAGTCAAGCTATCCTGGCTGATGACGGCTGATAGCCAGAAACCGGTCCTAGGATGCTTGATTCCGGTCCAGGGAAGATATGGCTTGGCAGTTCAGGCTGGACTGTTCCCATGAGGCTCAGGGTCAAGACTGATTTGCATATGGCCATGTCTAAACTGGGGTGGCGTAGTGGGCAAAAGAACGATGGATTTAACCCAGATCTCTTGACTGGGGGAGAATGTCTGCATTGTCAGCATTCCGTCCATCATTTGTTTGTTGTAACGCTTTTCGCCCTAAGTGGGATGGGTATTCCCAGACGTGGGACCCGTGCTCACTACGCCATTGGAGTCAAGCTATCCTGGCTGATGATGGCTGATAGCCAGAAACCGGTCCTAGGATGCTTGATTCCGGTCCAGGGAAGACATGGCTTGGCAGTTCGGGCTGGACTGTTCCCATGAGGCACAGGGTCAAGACTGATTTGCATATGGCCATGTCTAAACCGGGGTGGCGTAGTGGGCAAAAGAACGATGGATTTAACCCAGATCTCTTGACTGGGGGAGAATGTCAGCATTGTCAGCATTCCGTCCATCATTTGTTTGTTGTAACGCTTTTCGCCCTAAGTGGGATGGGTATTCCCAGACGTGGGACCCGTGCTCACTACGCCATTGGAGTCAAGCTATCCTGGCTGATGACGGCTGATAGCCAGAAACCGGTCCTAGGATGCTTGATTCCGGTCCAGGGAAGACATGGCTTGGCAGTTCGGGCTGGACTGTTCCCATGTGGCACAGGGTCAAGACTGATTTGCATATGGCCATGTCTAAACTGGGGTGGCGTAGTGGGCAAAAGAACGATGGATTTAACCCAGATCTCTTGACTGGGGGAGAATGTCTGCATTGTCAGCATTCCGTCCATCATTTGTTTGTTGTAACGCTTTTCGCCCTAAGTGGGATGGGTATTCCCAGACGTGGGACCCGTGCTCACTACGCCATTGGAGTCAAGCTATCCTGGCTGATGACGGCTGATAGCCAGAAACCGGTCCTAGGATGCTTGATTCCGGTCCAGGGAAGACATGGCTTGGCAGTTCGGGCTGGACTGTTCCCATGAGGCACAGGGTCAAGACTGATTTGCATATGGCCATGTCTAAACTGGGGTGGCGTAGTGGGCAAAAGAACGATGGATTTAACCCAGATCTCTTGACTGGGGGAGAATGTCTGCATTGTCAGCATTCCGTCCATCATTTGTTTGTTGTAACGCTTTTTGCCCTAAGTGGGATGGGTATTCCCAGACGTGGGACCCGTGCTCACTACGCCATTGGAGTCAAGCTATCCTGGCTGATGACGGCTGATAGCCAGAAACCGGTCCTAGGATGCTTGATTCCGGTCCAGGGAAGACATGGCTTGGCAGTTCGGGCTGGACTGTTCCCATGAGGCACAGGGTCAAGACTGATTTGCATATGGCCATGTCTAAACTGGGGTGGCGTAGTGGGCAAAAGAACGATGGATTTAACCCAGATCTCTTGACTGGGGGAGAATGTCTGCATTGTCAGCATTCCGTCCATCATTTGTTTGTTGTAACGCTTTTCGCCCTAAGTGGGATGGGTATTCCCAGACGTGGGACCCGTGCTCACTACGCCATTGGAGTCAAGCTATCCTGGCTGATGACGGCTGATAGCCAGAAACCGGTCCTAGGATGCTCGATTCCGGTCCAGGGAAGACATGGCTTGGCAGTTCGGGCTGGACTGTTCCCATGAGGCACAGGGTCAAGACTGATTTGCATATGGCCATGTCTAAACTGGGGTGGCGTAGTGGGCAAAAGAACGATGGATTTAACCCAGATCTCTTGACTGGGGGAGAATGTCTGCATTGTCAGCATTCCGTCCATCATTTGTTTGTTGTAACGCTTTTCGCCCTAAGTGGGATTGGTATTCCCAGAAGTGGGACCCGTGCTCACTACGCCATTGGAGTCAAGCTATCCTGGCTGATGACGGCTGATAGCCAGAAACCGGTCCTAGGATGCTTGATTCCGGTCCAGGGAAGACATGGCTTGGCAGTTCATGCTGGACTGTTCCCATGAGGCACAGGGTCAAGACTGATTTGCATATGGCCATGTCTAAACTGGGGTGGCGTAGTAGGCAAAAGAACGATGGATTTAACCCAGATCTCTTGACTGGGGGAGAATGTCTGCATTGTCAGCATTCCGTCCATCATTTGTTTGTTGTAACGCTTTTCGCCCTAAGTGGGATGGGTATTCCCAGACGTGGGACCCGTGCTCACTACGCCATTGGAGTTAAGCTATCCTGGCTGATGACGGCTGATAGCCAGAAACCGGTCCTAGGATGCTTGATTCCGGTCCAGGGAAGACATGGCTTGGCAGTTCGGGCTGGACTGTTCCCATGAGGCACAGGGTCAAGACTGATTTGCATATGGCCATGTCTAAACTGGGGTGGCGTAGTGGGCAAAAGAACGATGGATTTAACCCAGATCTCTTGACTGGGGGAGAATGTCTGCATTGTCAGCATTCCGTCCATCATTTGTTTGTTGTAACGGAAATTGACTCTAAACACACTTATTTTAGTTCCAAAAGTGATCATTCACATGCAATAGTCATTTACTGTCAAAATATTAAACATTAAAAAATGACCATTTCTGACCATTTGGATAAAGTTTGACAGGTCCGTGGTCATCATTTTTCATTAGAAAATAGATTTTTTGGACTGTAGAAAAATGATTCAAAATGTCAATTGGATTGTGCCTAATGTAGAAAAAACACTTTTTAAAGCCTCACAGTGATCAAAATTGCCATTGTTACAGAGTTTTCCTCCTACTCAGAAGCTTCTATTTGGACCAATTTCCTGCTGGAATTTGACTCTAAACACACTTATTTGAGTTCCAAAAGTGATCATTCACATGCAATAGTCATTTACATTCAAAAGATTAAACATTAGAAAATGACCATTTCTGACCATCTAGAGGAAGTTCGACAAGTACGGGGTCATTGGTATTCATGAGAAAATGTATTTTTTGGACTGTAGAAAAAATAATTCAAACTGTCAGTTGGATTGTGCCTCATGTTCAATAACCACTTTTTAAAGACTCATGGTGACCAAAATTGTCCTTTTTACAGACTTGTACTCCTACTCAGAAGCTTCTATTTCAACCAATTTGGGCAGCAAAATGACTCTAAACACACTTATTTTAGTTCCAAAAGTAAACATAAATTCACATGCAATAGTCATTTACTGTCAAAAGATTAAACATTAAAAAATGACCATTTCTGACCATCTGGAGAAAGTTCAACAGGTCCTGGGTGATCGTTTTTCATCAGAAAATAGATTTTTTTGACTGTAGAAAAAAGGATTCAAAATGTCCATTGGATTGAGCCTAATGTACAAAAACCACTTTTTAAAGCCTCAAAGTGACCAAAATTGACATTTTTAGAGACTTTTACTCCTACTCAGAAGCTTCTATTTCGACCAATTTCGTGCAGGAAATTGACTCTAAAAACACTTATTTTAGTTCCAAAAGTGATAATTCACAGGCAGTAGTCATTTACATTCAAAAGATTAAACATTAAAAAATGACCATTTCTTGCCATTTTTACAGACTTTTCCTCCTTCTCAGAAGCTTCTATTTCGACCAATTTTGAGCAGGAAAATGACTCTAAACACACTTATTTTAGTTCCAAAAGTGATAATTCACATGCAATAGTCATTTACAGCCAAAAGATTAAAATAAAGAACATGACCATTTCTGACCATCTGGAGAAAGTTCGACAGGTCCGGGGTCATCATTTTTCATCAGAAAATTGATTTGTTGGACAGTAGAAAAAATTATTCAAACTGTGAATTGGATTGGCCCTAATGTAGAATAACCACTTTTTAAAGCCTCACAGTGACCAAAAATTGCCATTTTTACAAGCTTTTCCTACTACTCAGAAGCTTCTATTTCGCCCAATGTCAGGCAGGAAAATGACTCTAAACACACTTATTTTAGTTCCAAAAGTGATAATTCACATGCAATAGTCATTTACAGCCAAAAGATTAAAATAAAGAACATGACCATTTCTGACCATCTGGAGAAAGTTCGACAGGTCCGGGGTCATCATTTTTCATCAGAAAATTGATTTGTTGGACAGTAGAAAAAATGATTCAAAATATCAATTGGATTGTGGCTCATGTTGAAAAACCACTTTTTAAAGCCTCACAGTGACCAAAATTGCCATTTTTAGAGGCTTTTCCTCCTACTCAGAAGCTTTATTTCAACCAATTTCGTGCAGGAAATTGACTCTAAACACACTTATTTTATTTCCAAAAGTGATAATTCACATGCAGTAGTCATTTACATTCAAAAGATTAAACATTAAAAAATGACCATTTCTGACCATCTGGAGAGAGTTCGACATGTCCGGGGTCATCATTTTTCATCAGAAAATTGATTTTTTGGACAGTAGAAAAAATTATTCAAAATGTCAATAGGATTGTGCCTGATGTAGAACAACTTTTTAAAGCCTCACAGTGACCAAAATTGCCATTTTTAGAGACTTTTCCTCCTACTCAGAAGCTTATATTTCGACCAATTTCGTGCAGGAAATTGACTCTAAACACACTTATTTTAGTTCCAAAAGTGATAATTCACATGCAGTAGTCATTTACATTCAAAAGAATAAAATTAAAAAAATGACCATTTCTGACCATCTAGAGAAAGTTCGACAAGTCCGGGGTCATCGTTTTTCATCAGAAAATAGATTTTTTGGACTGTAGAAAAAAGGATTCAAAATGTCAATTAGATTGAGCCTAATGTACAAAAACCACTTTTTAAAGCCTCAAAGTCACCAAAATTGCCATTTTTAGAGACTTTTCCTCCTACTAAGAAGCTTCTATTTCAACCAATTTCGTGCAGGAAATTGACTCTAAACACACTTATTTTAGTTCCAAAAGTGATAATTCACATGCAGTAGTCATTTACATTCAAAAGATTAAACATTAAAAAATGACCATTTCTGACCATCTGGAGAAAGTTCGACAGGTCCAGGGTCATAATTTTTCATCAGAAAATTGATTTTTTGGACATTAGGAAAAATGATTCAAAATGTCAATAGGATTGTGCCTAATGTAGAATAACCACTTTTTAAAGCCTCACAGTGATCAAAATTGCCATTGTTACAGAGTTTTCCTCCTACTCAGAAGCTTCTATTTGGACCAATTTTGTGCTGGAAATTGACTCTAAACACACTTATTTGAGTTCCAAAAGTGATCATTCACATGCAATAGTCATTTACATTCAAAAGATTAAACATTAAAAAATGACCATTTCTGACCATCTAGAGGAAGTTCGACAAGTCCGGGGTCATCGTTATTCATCAGAAAATGTATTTTTTGGACTGTAGAAAAAAATAATTCAAAATGTCAGTTGGATTGTACCTCATGTTCAATAACCACTTTTTAAAGACTCATGGTGACCAAAATTGTCCTTTTTACAGACTTGTACTCCTACTCAGAAGCTTCTATTTCAACCAATTCGGGCAGCAAAATGACTCTTAAACACACTTATTTTAGTTCCAAAAGTAAAAATTCAAATGCAATAGTCATTTACAGTCAAAAGATTAAAATTAAAAAATGGCCATTTTTGACTATTTGGAGAAAGTTTGATAGGTCCGGGGTCATACTTTTTCATTAGAAAATAGAGTTCCAAAAGTAAAAATAAATTCACATGCAATAGTCATTTACTGTCATAAGATTAAACATTAAAAAATGACCATTTCTGACCATCTGGAGAAAGTTCGACAGGTCCGGGGTCATCATTTTTCATCAGAAAGTTGAGTTTTTTGGACTGTAGAAAAAATGATTCAAAATGTCAATTGTATTGGCCCTAATGTAGAATAACCACTTTTTAAAGCCTCACAGTGACCAAAATTGCAATTTTTACAAGCTTTTCCTCCTACTCAGAAGCTTCTATTGGACCAATTTTGTGCTGGAAATTGACTCTAAACACACTTATTTTAGTTCCAAAAGTGATCATTCACATGCAATAGTCATTTACTGTCAAAATATTAAACATTAAAAAATGACCATTTCTGACCATTTGGAGAAAGTTTGACAGGTCCGTGGTCATCGTTTTTCATCAGAAAATTGATTTTTTGGACAGTAGAAAAAATGATTCAAAATGTCATTAGGATTGTGCCTGATGTAGAACCACTTTTTAAAGCCTCACAGTGACCAAAATTGCCATTTTTACAGACTTTTCCTCCTTCTCAGAAGATTCTATTTTGACCAATTTTGAGCAGGAAAATTACTCTAAACACACTAATTTTAGTTCCAAAAATGATAATTCACAAGCAATAGTCATTGACAGCCAAAAGATTAAAATAAAAAAATGACCATTTCTGACCATCTGGAGAAAGTTCAACAGGTCAGGGATCATCATTTTTCATCGGAAAATTGATTTTTTGTACAGTAGAAAAAATTATTCAAAATTTCAATTGGATTGTGCCTAATGTACAATAATCACTTTTTAAAGCCTCACAGTGACCAAAATTGCCATTTTTACAGACTTATCCTCCTACTCAGAAGCTTCTATTTGGACCAATTTCGGACAGGAAAATGACTCTAAGCAAACTTATTTTAGTTCCAAAAGTGATCATTCACATGCAAAAGTCATTTACTGTCAAAATATTAAACATTAAAAAATGACCATTTCTGACCATTTGGAGAAAGTTTGACAGGTCCGTGGTCATTGTTTTTCATCAGAAAATTGATTTTTTGGACTGTAGAAAAAATGATTCAAAATTCAATTGTATTGGCCCTAATGTAGAATAACCACTTTTTAAAGCCTCACAGTGACCAAAATTGCTATTTTTACAAGCTTTTCCTCCTACTCAGAAGCTTCTATTTCACCCAACTTTGGGCAGGAAAATAGCTCTAAACACACTTATTATAGTTCCAAAAGTTATAATTTACATGCAATAGTCATTTACAGTTAAAAGATTAAAATTAAAAAATGTACTATTTCTGACCATCTAGAGAAAGTTCGACAAGTCCGGGGTCATCGTTATTCATCAGAAAATGTATTTTTGGGACTGTAGAAAAAAATAATTCAAAATGTCAGTTGGATTGTGCCTCATGTTCAATAACCACTTTTTAAAGACTCATGGTGACGAAAATTGTCCTTTTAACAGACTTGTACTCCTACTCAGAAGCTTCTATTTCAACCAATTCGGGCAGCAAAATGACTCTAAACACACTTATTTTAGTTTCAAAAGTAAAAATAAATTCACATGCAATAGTCATTTACTGTCAAAAGATTAAACATTAAAAAATGACAATTTCTGACCATCTGGAGAAAGTTCAACAGGTCCGGGGTGATTGTTTTTCATCAGAAAATAGATTTTTTTGACTGTAGGAAAAAGGATTCAAAATGTCAATTGGATTGAGCCTAATGTACAAAAACCACTTTTTAAAGCCTCAAAGTGACCAAAATTGCCATTTTTAGAGACTTTTCCTCCTACTCAGAAGCTTCTATTTCGACCAATTTCGTGCAGGAAATTGACTCTAAACACACTTATTTTAGTTCCAAAAGTGATAATTCACATGCAGTAGTCATTAACATTTAAAAGATTAAACATTAAAAAATGACCATTTCTGACCATCTAGAGGAAGTTCGACAAGTCCGGGGTCATTGTTATTCATCAGAAAATGTATTTTTTGGACTGTAGAAAAAAATAATTCAAAAAATCAGTTGGATTGTGCCTCATGTTCAATAACCACTTTTTAAAGACTCATGGTGACCAAAATTGTCCTTTTTACAGACTTGTACTCCTACTCAGAAGCTTCTATTTCAACCAATTTGGGCAGCAAAATGACTCTTAAACACACTTATTTTAGTTCCAAAAGTAAAAATTCAAATGCAATAGTCATTTACAGTCAAAAGATTAAAATTAAAAAATGGCCATTTTTGACCATTTGGAGAAAGTGTGATAGGTCCGGGGTCATCATTTGTCATTAGAAAATAGAGTTCCAAAAGTAAAAATAAATTCACATGCAATAGTCATTTACTGCCAAAAGATTAAACATTAAAAAATGACAATTTCTGACCATCTGGAGAAAATTCAACAGGTCCGGGGTGATCGTTTTTCATCAGAAAATAGATTTTTTGGACTGTAGAAAAAAGGATCCAAAATGTCAATTGGATTGTGCCTAATGTAGAAAAAACACTTTTTAAAGCCTCACAGTGACCAAAATTGCCATTTTTCCAGACTTTTCCTCCTTCTCAGAAGCTTCTATTTCGACCAATTTTGAGCAGGAAAATGACTCTAATCACACTTATTTTAGTTCCAAAAGTAAAAATTCAAATGCAATAGTCATTTACGGTCAAAAGATTAAAATTAAAAAATGGCCATTTTTGACCATTTGAAGAAAGTTTGATAGGTCCGGGGTCATCATTTTTCATTAGAAAATAGATTTTTGGGACAGTAGAAAAAATGATTCAAAATATCAATTGGATTGTGGCTCATGTTGAATAACCCCTTTTTAAAGCCTCACAGTGACCAAAATTGCCATTTTTATAGACTTTTCCTCCTACTCAGAATCTTCTATTTCAACGAATTTTGGGCAGGAAAATGACTCTAAGCACACTTATTTTAGTTCGAAAAGTGATAATTCACATGCAATAGTCATTTACAGCCAAAAGATTAAAATAAAAAAATGACCATTTCTGACCATCTGGAGAAAGTTCGACAGGTCCGGGGTCATCATTTTTCATCAGAAAATTGAGTTTTTTGGACTGTTGAAAAAATGATTCAAAATGTCAATTGGATTGTGCCTAATGTACAATAATCACTTTTTAAAGCCTCACATGACCAAAATTGCCATTTTTACAGACTTATCCTCCTACTCAGAAGCTTCTATTGTGAGCAATTTCGTGCTGGAAATTGACTCTAAACACACTTATTTTAGTTCCAAAAGTTATAATTCACATGCAATAGTCATTTACAATTAAAAGATTAAAATTTTTAAAAATGACCATTTCTTCCCATCTAGAGAAAGTTCGACAAGTCCGGGGTCATCGTTATTCATCAGAAAATGTATTTTTTGGACTGTAGAAAAAAATAATTCAAAATGTCAGTTGGATTGTGCCTCATGTTCAATAACCACTTTTTAAAGACTCATAGTGATGAAAATTGTCCTTTTTACAGACTTGTACTCCTACTCAGAAGCTTCTATTTCAACCAATTCGGGCAGCAAAATGACTCTAAATACACTTATTTTAGTTCCAAAAGTAAAAATAAATTCACATGCAATAGTCATTTACTGTCAAAAGATTAAACATTAAAAAATGACCATTTCTGACCATCTGGAGAAAGTTCAACAGGTCCGGGGTGATCGTTTTTCATCAGAAAATAGATTTTTTGGACTGTAGAAAAAAGGATTCAAAATGTCAATTGGATTGAGCCTAATGTACAAAAACCACTTTTTAAAGCCTCAAAGTGACCAAAATTGCCATTTTTACAGACTTTTCCTCCTTCTCAGAAGATTCTATTTCGACCAATTTTGAGCAAGAAAATTACTCTAAACACACTAATTTTAGTTCCAAAAGTGATAATTCACAAGCAATAGTCATTTACAGCCAAAAGATTAAAATAAAAAAATGGCCATTTCTGACCATCTGGAGAAAGTTCGACAGGTCCGGGATCATAATTTTTCATCAGAAAATTGATTTTTTGGACAGTAGAAAAAATGATTCAAAATTTCAATTGGATTGTGCCTCATGTTGAATAACCCCTTTTTAAAGTCTCACAGTGACCAAAATTGCCATTTTTATAGACGTTTCCTCCTACTCAGAAGCTTCTATTTCAACAAATTTCAGGCAGGAAAATGACTCTAAACACACTTATTTTAGTTCCAAAAGTGATAATTCACATGCAATAGTCATTTACAGCCAAAAGATTAAAATAAAAAAATGACGATTTCTGACTATCTAGAGAAAGTTCGACAGGTCCGGGGTCATCATTTTTCCTCAGAAAATTGAGTTTTTTGGACTGTAGAAAAAATGATTCAAAATGTCAATTGGATTGTGCCTAATGTACCATGAACACTTTTTAAAGCCTCACATGACCAAAATTGCCATTTTTACAGACTTATCCTCCTACTCAGAAGCCTCTATTTGGACCAATTTCGTGCTGGAAATTGACTCTAAACACACTTATTTGAGTTACAAAAGTGAGCATTCACATGCAATAGTCATTTACAGTCAAAATATTAAACATTAAAAAATGAGCATTTCTGACCATTTGGAGAAAGTTTGACAGGTCCGTGGTCATCATTTTTCATTAGAAAATAGATTTTTTGGACTGTAGAAAAATGATTCAAAATGTCAATTGGATTGTGCCTAATGTAGAAAAAACACTTTTTAAAGCCTCACAGTGATCAAAATTGCCATTGTTACAGAGTTTTCCTCCTACTCAGAAGCTTCTATTTGGACCAATTTCGTGCTGGAAATTGACTCTAAACACACTTATTTGAGTTACAAAAGTGAGCATTCACATGCAATAGTCATTTACAGTCAAAATATTAAACATTAAAAAATGAGCATTTCTGACCATTTGGAGAAAGTTTGACAGGTCCGTGGTCATCATTTTTCATTAGAAAATAGATTTTTTGGACTGTAGAAAAAATGATTCAAAATGTCAATTGTATTGGCCCTAATGTAGAATAACCACTTTTTAAAGCCTCACAGTGACCAAAATTGCCATTTGTTTACAAGCTTTTCCTCCTAATCAGAAGCTTCTATTTCACCCAATTTTGGGCAGGAAAATAACTCTAAACACACTTATTTTAGTTCCAAAAGTTATAATTCACATGCAATAGTCATTTACAATTAAAAGATTAACATTTTTTAAAATGACCATTTCTTACCATCTAGAGAAAGTTCGACAAGTCCGGGGTCATCGTTATTCATCAGAAAATGTATTTTTTGGACTGTAGAAAAAAATAATTCAAAATGTCAGTTGGATTGTGCCTCATGTTCAATAACCACTTTTAAAAGACTCTGGGTGACCAAAATTGTCCTTTTTACAGACTTTTACTCCTACTCAGAAGCTTCTATTTCAACCCATTCGGGCGGCAAAATGACTGTAAACACACTTATTTTAGTTCCAAAAGTAAAAATAAATTCACATGCAATAGTCATTTACTGTCAAAAGATTAAACATTAAAAAATGACCATTTCAATGCTTTGTTTTCCCATTGCCCCCCTCTACCGCTTCCGGACAAGAACTGCTTTGGACACTGTAGGTTATTCCCCGTCCTGGGAAGAGCACGCTGCTATTTCGTACTCTCATTGCCTTGAGTGTGTTTTATATTTAATAAAAAATGAAACTGCTGTTTTCAATTGCTCCTTGCCTATGGCCACGGCCTGTTATATGTGCTTACGAACTGCCGGGCGCTTTGCCTCTGGTTCATTTGAATGTGTTGCGTTACACCGCGGGCCCTCGGGCTCTATAGCGGCCGGCCCTGGTGGTTGTAGGCCCTTGTCTGTCTTTTATTGTGTGCTAACGGTTTCTAATCAAAAATAAAAAAAAAAAAAAAAAATGACTATTTCTGACCATCTGGAGAAAGTTTGACAGGTCCGGGGTCATCATTTTTCATCAGAAAATAGATTTTTTGGACTGTAGAAAAAATTATTCAAAATGTCAATTGGATTGTGCCTAATGTAGAAAAAACACTTTTTAAAGCCTCACAGTGACCAAAATTGCCATTTTTACAGACTTTTCCTCCTACTCAGAAGCTTCTATTTCGACCAATTTCATGCAGGAAAATGACTCTAAACACACTTATTTTGCGTCCAAAACTGATAATTCACATGCAATAGTCATTTACAGTCAAAAGATTCAACATTAAAAAATGACCATTTCTGACCATCTGGAGAAAGTTTGACAGGTCCTCTAGAGTGCAGTGCCCCTAGAGGCTAGCCTAGTTCACCTTATTTCCTTAACCATCATCTTTAGAATCAAATAGCACACTTCTAAAGCACTGCTACTCCAAAGATGCAATATCTCTTCATGCTTCCTTTCATCACACACAACAATTCAGCTAGCCCAGCTTCACAGATTGCACCGTGCATGTAGCACAGGCCTAACAATAGAGTCCCGCCATCTGTTTCTGAACTTTCAAATTATAGCCCTAAAAATAGACTTTGGTGAGTGAGGATTTGGTTGCTCCTTGAATCTGAATTGGAAGCTATGTTTAGTCACTTAGTAATTATGCAAGTATAGGGTTGGTTAATACGTGCACATTCAGCACACAAGACGTACTGTTCCTCTTTTTTAGCGTTTGTGTACATTGAGCTTGTCCATTACTTGTGTCGGAATTTGTACACCGTGAACCTGCGATGGAATACAATTTGCAACAGAACTGAGATACTTGAATTTTCCTTTACCGGCATACCCATTAATATAGAATATGTTCAACCGCATGTGCCAATTCCCTTCTCTGGACTTGAAATGATCAAATTTAAATGTAGTTTGCACGTTTTTCACTCGTGTGTACCATGGTATAAAGGTGCATTCAGTTTGAGGCCGAATTTAAATCATCCAAATGTTTATTAATTTTTAATATGTTCATTGTTTTTATAGTGTAGATCAGGCCTCATTGGAACTTTGAAGCGCTTTACATGTTAAGTTTATCTTGTACCCGCTTTATAGTGTTTTTTTCCATCAGTCGTTGCATACAGTTTTACATACCTTTTTTTTATTGTTAGTTTGTGCACATGTTGGCCACTTACTTCTAAGGCAGTTCAGGGCCAGTGGTCAAACTCAAGGTAGATTTGTAGCCCGGCTTTTTAGCACCTAACCTTGGTGTGCAAGTGATCTTCCTTGTGTTATAGCTCCACAGTAAGGAGGTCATCATATATACTGATAAAAATCCCTTGAACTCCATTTCCAAAGGTATTGCAACTCAATAGGAGGTCTATGACGTATGGGTGTAGAACCTCTTAACAAAAATAACTATACCTATTCATCCCTTATAGCAATGAAATAATGAAACTCCAGAACGCTGCCTGATCTTAACGCCACTTCTTATGAAGTCAATTATAGTGTAACAAATGCAGAGCGAACCAAGTTGCTGCAAAAAGACCATCCCTGTCTGGGATTGTGCGGTATTGGCTTGGTGTTGAATCAGTGCCAAAAAGGCAGCCTGTAGCACAGAATATAAGGTGCAAAAGGGCAGAAAGTGAGTAGTGCATTGATTTAAGATGTTGTCACATGGATATTTGGGGAGATCTGAGACAGAAGCTTCCTACAACAGTAATGCAACAGCAAAGTGCGCAAAAGGATTTAGCTAATATTTAAAATTAATGTTGTCAATTTCAGTTAAGTGTCTATACCCCTTGAAGTGAAAATACAAGATCATTTTCCATTGACTATTGACTTCTTCGATTGGGCTGTATCCAGCTAAACCCTAAGGCGATAGTTACAATAAAGGTGTTCTCTTTCCATCTGGGGGCTATACATGTCAGGTTAGAGAATAGTTTAGGGGTTCCCAGCAAGGTAAATACTTTCCTCACATAGGTCAACCAGGGAATCTGTCCCATGATATCCAAAGCTAGACAGTCTTTTAAGAATACCTGCACCAGTCCCTCCTCAGGTTTGCCCCAGGAGTTAATCCATAATGTCAAGGGTGCAAGGCCGATTGCATCCTCCATAGGGGTTAGACCTAACTGAGCATGAGCTACGAATGAGGCAGTACCCAGAGGGACTGATAGTCTGCATAGGAAGCCATTGTGGTGTATTGGTATTGCAATAAATCTAGACTCCTGCTCAGTAAAGTCCCACAGACAAACATTTACTCTTTTAGAATTGAAGCATTTCTCTCAGTGGTTTGTGACCTAATCTGTGGCAGAAGTGAAAAATCGCCTCTATTGCTCTGCTAAATTGCTGGAAACTGGAAGTTAGATGTAGCGCCCAGTTTAATGTGGCATTAAAAATCCCAAATAATTAAAGGTCTTAATCTTTCTTTATTAGGTACCCCCTCCCCCAGTATGGTAAGACTTACTTTTTGTGCTACGGGGGCCGCTTCATAATAAATGTTTTTGAAAATGTCACCTTAATGTCCTTAATTTTCAGTGAAAGTCTGGAACAAGTCTAGTAGCATTTGTTCACCATTCGCTGCTCTTGCAATGGGGACCGCATCATCTGCATAAAGCAAGATTAGAATCTGGCGATTTCCCATCTGGGGCAAATCCATGCCCCTATGCAAGAGATATTGGTCTACTCAATTAATGGATACCAGGGATAGAAAAGGAGCCAAAATGCAACCCTGTTGCATACTCCTATCCGTTTTAATAAGGGGGGTGCATGCACCCTGTGGGTCATAGCGAACCTTAATGTAAGTGCCCTAAGGTAAACTTCTTAGCAGTAACAAATTCCTTTTCCACCCCCATAGTTTCCATTGAAGGCACAGGAGAGATCCATGAACGCTAAGTGCAAGGCACCTCCCCTGACTCTGATGTATTTCACGGTAATAAGATAGAGGTTAAAGCAGTGCTAGACTGTGCCAATTCCTGAACGAAACACATATTGTATGTCTGAAAAATATTGTGCTCTTTAGCTCCACTTTTTTATCGGCATAGGACCATGCTGGTAGAGTGATGTAAATATTAAACAGCATGGGGGATAAGGATGATCCCTGCGGGACCCCACAAGGCAGAGAATACTGCTTCGACTGGAAACCATTCCAATCAACTCTCCGAGACCTGTTAGAAGCGAACTGAGGAGGGTCAGGGTGGCAGCATCAATTCCAATACTCTCCAGCCACCTGATAAGTACCTCATGGCTGACTGTATCGCATGAGGCCGAGAAATCAAGTAGAATAACTGCAACTCTGCCCCTCATGTCCACCGTTCTGCGGATTTCTTCCAAAGCCTCCACTAAGGCAGACTCAGTGGATGCCCCGGTCTGAAACCGTGCTGATCCTGGTTTAAAATGTCATTATTCTCCAGATGCCCAGTTAGTACCTTATTCATCGCCTTTTCCAAGAATTTTGCTGGAAAAGGCAGTCAGAAAATTGGAGATAATTCTTGGTTTCAGCAGAGTTGAGGTTGTTTATTTTTTTAGAATTGGCAGGACCGATGCTAGCTTCCAAGCTGAAGGTAAAGATCCAGTCTCTACGACTTGGTTCAGAAGCTTGGTAAGCTGGGTGGCCATTATGTTGGGTACTAAGTACCAGATATATGGCGGACATGGGTCTGTTGGTGATCCTGATTTTGTGCTCATAATTAGGATCTCCACTTTCTACACCGAGAACCGTGGAAAGTTGCCTAAGCCTGCTTGGTTGCAGACAGTTTCTAGAACATTGTGTTCTAGGGCCACCAAGGTGCAATGAGCAAGGGACTCACGTCTGAGCATACCCTCCCACACTGAGTGCACCATCAGGATTCAGGCAAGCCGGGCTGACGAAGGCTGTGATGCCAGAAACCGGTCCCCGGAAGCTTGTTTCCTTCCCAGTATAAGAATTGGCTTGGTAGTTTGGTTTGCCCTGTTCCCATCATGCACTGGGACAGGTACAGACTAATTTGCATGTAGCCAGGTTCTGAGCTGGGATGGTGCAGTGAGCTAAAAAACGGTGATGGATTAAAACCATGATCTCTTGACTTGGTAAGAGTATTCTGCATCATTCAGAAACTCTGTCCATCACCACCCCCTTTTTCCCAAATCGATTTTATCCACACTCAGTGTGGGAGGGTATGCTCAGACGTGAGTCCCTTGCTCATTGCACCATCAGGATTCAGGCAAGCCGGGCCGACGAAGGCTGTGATGCCAGAAACCGGTCCCCGGAAGCTTGTTTCCTTCCCAGTATAAGAATTGGCTTGGTAGTTTGGTTTGCCCTGTTCCCATCATGCACTGGGACAGGTACAGACTAATTTGCATGTAGCCAGGTTCTGAGCTGGGATGGTGCAGTGAGCTAAAAAACGGTGATGGATTAAAACCATGATCTCTTGACTTGGTAAGAGTATTCTGCATCATTCAGAAACTCTGTCCATCACCACCCCCTTTTTCCCAAATCGATTTTATCCACACTCAGTGTGGGAGGGTATGCTCAGACGTGAGTCCCTTGCTCATTGCACCATCAGGATTCAGGCAAACCGGGCCGACGAAGGCTGTGATGCCAGAAACCGGTCCCCGGAAGCTTGTTTCCTTCCCAGTATAAGAATTGGCTTGGTAGTTTGGTTTGCCCTGTTCCCATCATGCACTGGGACAGGTACAGACTAATTTGCATGTAGCCAGGTTCTGAGCTGGGATGGTGCAGTGAGCTAAAAAACGGTGATGGATTAAAACCATGATCTCTTGACTTGGTAAGAGTATTCTGCATCATTCAGAAACTCTGTCCATCACCACCCCCTTTTTCCCAAATCGATTTTATCCACACTCAGTGTGGGAGGGTATGCTCAGACGTGAGTCCCTTGCTCATTGCACCATCAGGATTCAGGCAAGCCGGGCCGACGAAGGCTGTGATGCCAGAAACCGGTCCCCGGAAGCTTGTTTCCTTCCCAGTATAAGAATTGGCTTGGTAGTTTGGTTTGCCCTGTTCCCATCATGCACTGGGACAGGTACAGACTAATTTGCATGTAGCCAGGTTCTGAGCTGGGATGGTGCAGTGAGCTAAAAAACGGTGATGGATTAAAACCATGATCTCTTGACTTGGTAAGAGTATTCTGCATCATTCAGAAACTCTGTCCATCACCACCCCCTTTTTCCCAAATCGATTTTATCCACACTCAGTGTGGGAGGGTATGCTCAGACGTGAGTCCCTTGCTCATTGCACCATCAGGATTCAGGCAAGCCGGGCCGACGAAGGCTGTGATGCCAGAAACCGGTCCCCGGAAGCTTGTTTCCTTCCCAGTATAAGAATTGGCTTGGTAGTTTGGTTTGCCCTGTTCCCATCATGCACTGGGACAGGTACAGACTAATTTGCATGTAGCCAGGTTCTGAGCTGGGATGGTGCAGTGAGCTAAAAAACGGTGATGGATTAAAACCATGATCTCTTGACTTGGTAAGAGTATTCTGCATCATTCAGAAACTCTGTCCATCACCACCCCCTTTTTCCCAAACTGACTCAGGTGTCTGACACCTCAGTGGTGCCGGTGCACAGCCCATCACGGCTCCCACCTTTGACTCCCACTTCTGGTCTGCCAACTCGCAATGTCTGCCAGCTCTGATGGTGGTCCCGTTGACGCCGATTGACACTCCTTCCGATGTCGAGGCGTTACCTTCTCTACCTAGAGTTTTGTGGTTCAGAAAGCTTTTGTCTCGGCGAATTTTTATTTTCTTCCCCCTGTCCCTCTGAAAAGGGAGGTCATTAATTTTGACACCTGTGATAGGCGTATTTGTTTTTGTTCTAGTGCTGTCTGTGCTCTCTGAACACTTCTAGTGTGCTCGTCCCCTTCTCTCATACCTTGTGGGACTCTGTGGAGCACCTCTTGCCTTCACTTCCGGTGAAACACTTGACTACTCTTGTTCCCCTGGTAGAAGATGGCCAACAAGCTGCCTCACTTAGCTTCTGCTGTGGTATGGATACTACTGATTCTGTTGGTCGGGCTATCGCCTCTTCCATTGTTCTGTCGATGTGCATGATTGCATGCGTCCAGGTTTTCGGAAGCTGTCCAAACTGCTTTGATCAATTTGCCTTTTGATGGCACCTCACTTTTTGGTGCACATGCATACTCTGCTTTATGTTGGTTCAGGGATAGTCATGGTGTTACTGAGTCTTGACTTCAAGGATAAACCCGGTGTGGTGTTCCTACTTTCAGCAGGTACTTTTTGTCTAGTTTATGCTGTCAGTGACAGGTTTAGTTTCCAGCCCTCTGGAACTTCTCTTACTTTACTGTCTCCTGGGAGCCTGTTCTTTGGCTTCTTTGCCACTTGAATTTTCCTACAAGAGTACTTACTCTGTGGCAGGTATTCTGTTTGTTGAATGGTTTCAATCAAAATAGCTTTATTCGACAGATATGTCATAAAAGCAAAACACATATGTTACAAAATGTATATTAAGATAATAAATATTCTGAATCTAAAACATTTAAGAACGGATTAAACAAGAAATACTGCCGAGTAAATTAATTCTGGAAATAAAATACATACATACTCAATTTATCCCAGGCGGTTCATACTATGATACAGCCTATCTTTGGAACTGAGGGCATTTAAGTCAATTAACCTGGAGCAACACCCTGGATCGGATGGACCAGGCCCAGCCTAAAAACTTAGCCATTGCGATTGCTATTGGCAGCAATGGGTCCGTTGTAAGGATTCTTAGGGCCTCGTCATGCTTTCTGAAGCCTAGAAGTTTGCAAATAGGTATAACCCACATAGCCCGAGGTTTTTTATACAGTGGGCAGAAGAACAACAGGTGACTAACCGTTTCTTCTTTATCTAAGCATTTTGGACAGGCTTTCATCATAACCCCAACCCAGTTGCCAGTAAATGACCTAACAGGTAGGGTACCAACCCTCAATTGGAAGTATAACTTCCTGTCTAAAGGTTTCTCAATAGAGTCCCAATAATGTTCTAATACAGGCTTTATCTTCAATTCAAGGAACCGGCCTGTCAGATGTTTTACTGCACCCTTCGCTCGTGCTGACGCCATTACCATGTCCCAATACTTCTCCTTCAATATCTTCTTTGATGGAAAAGGAGCATTTTGGGGATCATCCCAAAGTTCTCTCAGACCTAGATTCACCAACAACAACCTTATCTCCCCTAGCCATTTAATCCTATGGAAACAATCTGTGTCCATTACATCTTTGATCCCTCTTGCATAATGCGAAAGTTCAGCCGTGCACCACAATCTTCGCCAATATAAAAGAGGGCGAAGTTTCGCCAAATCCCTTACTGCTTTCCTTCCCAAGTCAAGCAATAATGGACACATGGGTGTACTTATTGGGACGCTGGTGACCTTACGCATAAATGAATTTTCAGCAGCAGTTATGGTAGATAAATTCTCAAACCCCCAAAGCTCCGCTCCATACAGAGTGGAGCTTAGGAATTTCATACCATAAATCTCCATCAATGGGCTAATTGGTTTGGAGAAAGAGGTTTTAAAATTAACTGCAAGAATCCCAGCCTGTTGTTTTTGCTTTAGGGTAGCTACATTAATTTGGTTAGACCAACTCATGTCTGACTGTAGCGTAACCCCCAAATAAGTGAAGGCGTCAACTTTGTCAAGAGGTACATTATTCATGTATACCTTGTCCCGGAAGGATTTGTGCTCATTAAATGACATAAATTTTGTCTTTTCTGTATTGATTACAAGGCCCCGAGTTGTGCAAAAGTCCTCAAACCTACTAAGGGCTTTTTGCAAGCCACTGGGGGTCTTGGAAATTATCAGAGTATCGTCCGCGAACATGAGGACAGGTATATGTTCTTTCGCCAGCACAGGGGTGTCGGTGGGGGTTTCCAAGAGGAAATCGGCCACCCCGTTAACGAAGAGTGAAAACAGGGTAGGCGTAAGCACGCAACCCTGGCGCACTCCCCTGTCAACAGGAAATGACTCGGTGACCTCACCCCTGGCCCCCCACCGGACCCGCGCATGATTATCCTCATGTAAGCGGACGATCAAAGATAACAATTCAGCAGACAGCGCCATCTCACTTAAGACACCCCACAGCCTACGTCGTGGCACCAAATCGAAGGCTGCTTTCAGATCAACAAATAACGCGTACAGGGCCCCTTTCCCCAATACGACTGTCTTCCAATAGATGTTAATAAAACGGAAGACCTGGTCGATAGTGCTTGTAAGGGGACGAAAACCCGCCTGCAGTGGGGTAAGGATTTGTTCATCATCCATCCATGACTGCTGCTTTTGTAGAATCAGTCTACCCATGATCTTTTGGATGGAGTCTATAAGACTTATTGGTCTATAGTTAGCTGCAACAGATTTGTCCCCCTTCTTAAAAAACGGTATTATCTCGGCCCCTTTCCAGGAGGCCGGGATTGGAGCCCCACAGGCAATAGCATTTGCTAAATATCTGATATACAGGCGCCATGAGGATTTATAATTTAAAAACACATCTCCAGGGATATTATCCATTCCGGGGGCACGGCTCGGGATAATAGTATCTAAAGCCCTATCTACTTCCACTAACGTGAGCACCTCACCAGAGAAAAAATTAGTTCGATAGGACCCATAGTCTAATCATCCTCCAAGGAAGCGTACTGGGATTTAAAATATTCCACCCATAGATGGTGGGCAACATTGTTCTGCGGGGGGTCCAGGATCCCCCCCCATCCCACTTAAACGTATCCCAAAATACTTTAGGATTTCGTGACACGCATGCTTCTTTAAGCTCCATCCATCTTGCCTGGTCCCATAGATTTTTTTGCTGCTTTAACTGCTTTTCTATAGGAGTCCCGTGCCAACCTTACTTTTGCTGGGTCTCCTTCACCTAAAGCTAGCCCCAATTTCCTCCGCATCTGTCGACAATTATCAGTAAACCATCCATCAATTTTCTTCTTCTTACCCTGACTACTCTTAGCAGGTTTACAAAAGAACAGTTTTAATTGTTCAAACAGTGCTGTGTGCATCTCGGTAATATGGGTCAGGGGAGTCTGGCTTCTCTCACTAGATCCCCAGACTTCTAATACCCTATCCATCTCATTATTCATCACTGCCAGCGATGCCTGGGATCTTTAAACGTTTTTCCATCTCAAGTATCGTGTATCGTTGGTCAATACCAAGTCACTGCCCCCTGCCACTGACCTATTTGGTATGGCTTCATCTAGCAACCCGGCCATCGTGACAATGAGTGGGTCATGGTCATTTTCCACTCGAGTAACAACGGCCATGTCCCTAACACAATGCCACAAAGACAGGCTTACTAGAACATAATCAATACGGCTCGCCCTACGCCCATTATTAAAAGTATTAGCCCCCTTCTTATCAGACAACGTTCACCCATTTGCGGCCCTCAACTGATGCCCAATGCACAACCCTTTCATTTGTATGGCCGCCTCTGTCCATTTTTTAATTGGCTCAGCCTCAAGTGTAGGTATACTCCACTTTGCATCCTCATCCTCCGTTATGCATTGGTCCTTTGGCCCTAGGGGTTCAAACGTGGTGTTGAAATCCCCCACGACCATCGGACTAGTTTCCCTTGGTATATCATCCAGCAACCTTTCCAGGTCAGCTACAACGTAAGAACGTCGCCCACCAGCCAGACGTCTTGCATAAACATTAAAAATATATAGGCTAGGACTTTGTTCTGGTGTGATTTTTATCCCGAGGATATCAATACTATTTGTGGGTATTTGTGAAATTTTGCACCTTAATGCCTGCCGTACCCAAATAACCAAACCCCCCATTGGGCGGCCCTTCTCTTGTCTTACCGCTGGAACCTGGAAGGTAAGATACCCCAAACGAAACACGGGCGCTATTGCCCAAGATTCTTGAAAAAAACATAAATCATGAGTTTCAATAAAATCTGACCATTCAGGAAGTGCTAATTTAGAGCCCTACCCTGCGATATTCCAAGATAGTAACTTTAAAACTGTAGGTCTATAGGTACAAGAGTACTTTAGCATAGGACAACCATCCTGGGTAGGGGGAGAACCATGGCTCATGGTCAACCCCCTCGTCGGTGCTGACTCATTAACCCCCTTTTCACCATGGAATTTTAAACTATCATCAGAAGGGAGTTTATTTACTATAATCCTATCTAGAGGGTGATTAGGTACATTTAAATTTTCATAAACCAAGTCGACCATCTTCAGACCTAGATCAGGATAGTTAATACCTTTGGGAATACATACTGAGGTATGGTGATTAGGAGTGATTAGTTGTCAATCACACTCCTCTGGGCCAGATAAAACTTCAAACCTATTTCCTGTCAGGACTCCAGACTCCCCCCTAGGCCCCCGTACGGGACCCCTCCTACCTACCCTAGCTTTCAAAGGACCTAAAGAGGAGGCTGGGTAAAAGAATGTTAAAGGAAGAGGTTTTATCCTAGAATCCATACCTTGATATCGCCAACCACAAATGTATTCCACAGCACTAGTATCCCCAAAGTTAATGATGATCCAATCACCCTCAATCGTTTTGTGTCTTGGCCCAACCCAATCCACCCTTCTTGCAAAAAGAATTTTAGCCGAAACACCAGGAGGTAAAGTTCGGTTCATGTTAAGCCAGTGAATACACTTATTTTTTAAATCAGTGTAATCCTCACGTTGACCTGGTCTCAGTGGGGGAGCCCCCGTCAAGATGCACACATAAGGAGTAGATGCAGGGGGAAGGTCTATACATGGAAGACTAGCTAAAGATATATCATTTGGCACCCTACTGCCCCTGCCTGGGTCAAGGGGGATTAGGTTAGAACCACTCAGCCCTGCTCCCACCCTACGTAGGTCCTGGGCTCCATTTGTAGCATGCAAAGGATTCTGGAGGATAGAAGCACTCGCGGTCAGAGTAGAGTTACTTTTAGATACCACTATCTGTGGAGACTGGACTGGAGGGTTTAAACTTGAAATAATTTCAGTAGTCCCCAACATACGTTGCCCACTACTAGCAATACTAGCACTGTCCACAGACCCCGCACTACTAGTAGCTTTCGCTTCTACACCTTCAAAAGCATCAAGTCTTTTTTCGATGGAGTTCAGTCTTTTGTAAATAGGGATACAAGTTCTGTTAAATAGCTGTTCAATTTCATCCCATGTTGCCAGTGTCCATTCCGACGGGGTATCTATCCCAAGTAGCGTCGCTTGATCTATCCCAGCCGTCGTTGGAGACAGGACCTCAACACTATTATCTAGAGGCATCGATACACCTCCAGAAGATTCGGCTAAAGCATTTGGCTTCTTAATTTTTGCCTTCCTGCCCTTCTGGGCCTTGCTCCCACGCTTCCTCTTAGATACTGGTATTGGGTGCGTGGATTTTACACCACGTGTATAACGGGTCCTAACGTTACTCTCCGCTGGGTCAAGCGAGATGCTACTAACTAGAGAGCCTATTTGTCCCTCAGGTGTAGATACAGGTGTAGATACAGACTCCGACCCCCGATGGGGTTCACTAAGTGCTGGATGTACTAGGACGGTGTGCACACCCTGGTCCACCCCAACACACGCACCTGGCTGGACAACTGGGCCAGGGATGATGGTAGGGATGATGGTAGTGGAAGTGGGAGACACCGCCCCGGCTAGGAGACCCATTGAGGACCTTCTATTGGCCACAATATCCAGTGACAGTCTTTTTTCAGTGCGATCAATTTCGTAGGCCAGGATTGAAGAGGCACGTACAATAAATTGGTCCAATGTTCCCATAACTGAACCTGTAGGGACCATCTTCCCACCCTTGCCTGACTTGCCCGACTTAGTTGCCATTTTCCCGCTGAGTTTTTGATTCCCAGTGAGATAATGATTCGGTCCCGTAGCTCTCTGCAGTCCGTATACAACTCACAAGTCTATAGAGTGTTTTTCTAGATTTCAAATGAGTACTAACCTTAAAGAGACACTCAAAGAGGGTGACCCGCCTCGAGCCGTTATCAAACGGGCTCACACTTGACCCGCAAAACGGGAAACCAGGCGTGCCTTTATGCGCCTCTAGGTACGTTGAAATAATGCATCCTGCCCCAGGAGATCCAGGAGATCCTGGGGCTTGTGGACAGGAAGAGGAAAAGACCGGTGGAGCCAAACCCGGCCGGTCGTTGGCCCCCGGAGATGCAAGGGGCGGAGCCCAGCCCAGCCGTGAGGGGGAACACACAATCACAGGAAAAGCAGAAAATCAGGGCCTCCAATGCGTCCTGCCCCGGGGGATCCTGCAGCGCGCAAAACAGGTCGATTGTCCCGCCCCTAGTCAGGGGCAAAAGGAAATACACCGTTCAGCGCTCCTTTCGAGCTCCGATGCACAAATTATGCACAGTCACGCTGAATCACCGAGGCTGATTAGGGAAGGAAGAAATCCGCCGGAACAATAGAGCAAGAAGCCGCCACTACTGTGGCTCCTTGCCGAGGGTGGGAGCCGGATAGTTGGGAGCCTCCACCACCACCAGCCTCTGCACTCTGCACTCGTGTGAACATCCGACTTGTTGTATCATATCCACTGGTTCTTTGAACGGAATGTGGACTGAAAAACACTCGTATTTATTGAATGATTTCACTATAGCCTTGTCCCCGTTTTCGGGGACCTTATTTGTATACCTTGGATGCATTTTTGTGAGTTACTTATGCACTTTGTACCCCTTATAGGGACTTCACCTTCCTTTTTTGTCTGCCCTTATGCCCATATGGGCTATGCTGGTGCAGCAGGCAGGCAACCTCTTTGGCCTAATTCGCTTTAATTTCCAGTGACCCTTTTCTTTGTTTTACTCTCTGGAACGCATGGATTCTCATGTTATGTTCCTATTGGTTCAGCCTGAGTTCCAAAATTTCAGCCTTGTTGTGCTCCGGTGACTGTTCGTCACCAGCAGGCTAGTATTCTTGTGCCTGTTTTATACATATCTGCCATCGCAATTGTGGGGTTACTTTTGTCTGCTTATCTTTTCGGTCCCTCTTACCTGAGACACCATTCTCCTTGCTTGTTTGGATCCTTGACTGGTATCCTTCTTTTACAGGAGGCTGGGTGTAGTTTTTTTCCCTTTATCTTTCCTCCTTCCACTCCCATCTTCACCCTGTCCCTTCTTTTTCTATGGGAGATTTCACATTTCACCCTCCCTTCTTGGTTGGAGTGTTTCATTACTTCTTTCTTGGGGTATACCCTATCTTTTCTCACGTGTCATGAAGCTTTGGTCAGGTTTTTTTACCTGTACCTCCAGCTTCCGTAAATTGGACAATGTGTTATTGTTAGAATCAACTATCTGTTGCCCTTCATTTCAGTCAGCCCTTACAGTCTTCTTTTTCTTCTTTTTCTTTTCCTTCATGGTGGACTTTCCACATGCCTTGATACTTTGCTTTTTCTGCTGCCGCCTGCTGGCATCCTACCTCAGTTGGTGGTGTTGGTTCTTGGATGGTTGTCTATGTTTTCCTATAGTGGGCAATGCCTCCCACTTCCTACTTTTAAGTGGCATTGTGTTGCTGTTTTCTAGCCTTTTCTTTCTGTCTCCATCTCAGTTACTGTTGTAACTTCTTTACGATGGTAAGACATATTATCTCTGTCCTCCCTTGATTACCTCTGTTCTTGGAGTGCCCTTTGCCCTCCACTTCTCGTCCTCCGCTCACTGGCAAAGTTTGTGGGTTACCTTCGGTGGAGTGTATATACTTTCGCTTACCCTGTATGACTTGTGTCTCTACGGGAATTTCTGTTTTTTCTATGCATATTTATCCTTCTATACATTTCGCTTGGATGACTAATTCTGCATGTATATACCTATCTCTTGACTGGATCTGTTGTAGATGTCTTTTACTTCTGATATGTGGGTGTGGTGCACATATCGTCATCTGGCCTTCTGTATAGTGTATGTCACTGCATTTTACCAACATGACCTGGTTCAGCCTTCATGGTTGCACTTGTTTGTTTCCTTCCTTCTCTTCAGTGAGCGTCTGTTACATTCTTTCAAAGGATGCCTTCAAGATTCTCAATGTAAGAGCGGTGTCTTTTACCGTTCTTGTTGTTTCCTAGTGACGCTCTTCAGCATTCATTGATTTCTTTCTTTCTCTTTTCTCCATTATTTTATCATTGGAGGTCTATCTTATCGGAATCTGTTTCTCAGGATAGTTTCCTAGATGATCAGTCGGTGATTCTTATTCGTTGTATGTGTTGCTGTGCCTGAGCACACTTTATATGCTCCTTCCATTTGTTTTTGGCCTGTAGTCCGTGGACTTTTGTCCTTGGTTCCTTTGCATTCCCCAATCTTAGTTTGCGTTCCCTTTTGGGCTCCCTTTTGTCCTGGTTCTATACAGTGTTCTTACGGTCTTGTAGCTTTCTACTCCCTATGGGCCCCCATAGTCCTTCTTGAAAATCAGTCCTCTCAGTGAGCATCTTGCTTCACCTCTCATTTTTGGATAGTCTGGTCCCTTTATATCTTTTTGACCGACTTCTCCTTTTGGGGTTCTTTGGTGTCAGTTCGCAGCCCTCCTCCAAGGATGGTATTGCTTGGGTATCTGATTCTAAGATAAGGAATCTACGACCATATATCTCTATCAGATGGATAAGTTTCTTATCTTTGGTAACACATTATCTGGTAGAGACTGGATCTAGCCGCAGATTCCTTATCGATCCTCCCTGCTCACAGAACTGAGGGCTCTTTTGGCTCCTAGATTCCCTCTTTGCAGTTTACTTCTGTTATTTCATTCTGTATTTGTTAATACAAGATTTTCCCCTTTTTGGCACACTGTTTCCACAGGCTATTTCTCTAGGTGGCCACAAAAGAAACTGACATCCCGCGGCGGGGGAGGATTTATATGGACTCCTTTGATGACTGTAGGAGGGTGGAATCTGACTACATGGTTGCCACCACTTTTTTCCTGGTGTTTGAATGGTTTTTGACTAGTCTGGCTGGGATCCTGCTATCCAGGACCCCAGCCTATCTGCTCACTCCCTTAAATGACTGGTGTGCATATTAGATGCACTAGTGATTGGATACTGTGGTACCTTATGAGCCCCTAGTATATGGTACCTTAGGTACCAAGGGCATAGGTACTTCACAGGCCTACCAGGGGCTTAAGCATGTATTTTGCCACCACCCCTGGGAAGCAGACTCAATCTGACACCACAGGCCTGCTACTGCAGCCTGGGTGAGGTGGTGTTAGCACTCCTCACTGAGGTATAGGTTTCTATATCTCACCATACACACACATATAAACCTATCAGTCACCCCTAAGGCAGGCCCTATCAATCCTGAGGGCAGGGTGCTTGGTTTACAATGTGAGGGGGTGCCTCTGCATCAGCAGGACCCCTCTGCAGCTGGCAGAGTCTATTCTCTGTGGCTGTTTGTGGATGCGGTTAAACCATATACTCTTAAGTGCATTATAACCTCCCAGTAAATGCTAACTTTGGAATGACTGCATCAAAACATGTCGTGTTTGGTGTCAAACAACTTGGAATCATACTCCCACACCAGTAACTAGTGTGGGAGTATGATCCCTCCCTTCTAGAGGGGACGACATGTACCTACTGTGGTAACACAGTAGAAATCTGAAAGAGCCCTGGCATCACAAAATGGATGCCACCAGCACAGACACTGGGCTGCGCTCCTGCTGCTGACCGAAACTCACAGTGGAGGAGGCCCAACAATAGGCATCCTGTCACAGGGAGGTGTCACTACCTTCCAGACAGGATTTAGTGTATTGGGGCTGGGTGGGTGCACTTCTTTGAAGTCCTGCACTGGGGCAGCAGTAGGCTCCTCTGTGCATATGCCAGCTCAAACCGGTTCAGGGGCTACCTGTCCCTGCTCTGGCATGAAACTGGACAAAGGGAAGTGGGTGTAATCACCCCCTACCCTGACCCTCCCAGAGGAGTGGTCATAGAGCTAGTCCCTCCCCTACCTTTAATATAAGATAGGGAACCCTTGCCATTGCAAATCAGATAACCCTGGATGACGCTCTACAAGAAGAATCCTGGCTCTTCGATGTTCCACTACCTTTGGAAGACAGAAGAATCACCCTTGGAGTCAAGGAGTGACTCCCCTGCTTGGCAGGCACCTGAAACTTTAATCAACGGTCGCAAACGTTCCCACTCCCGCTAGAGTCCGAAGTCCCTGCAGCCCCAGAAGTGGATTTCCTGACTTCTCGATGGCCATTGTGAGTCCCCAGCAAAGCTGTGGAGAGTGGACCCCACTAGTGACGAGGAACAGCAATACCCAGGTACCGTGTACTATTGTCGAGTGCAACCCCGTCACAACATTCTATGAACTTGGGCATTGGAACATTTGTGGCCCAAGCCTCCAGCAGGTTTTGCTGTGAAAATCAGAGGCCTACCCCATCCCGATTGACCGTGGTCTCCTGTGAAGCATTTCCTCACAAGGCATCTTTGTGATCCCTTGCCGGTTGGCTTGTGGGTCTCACGAAGACTTTCTTATCAAACCAAAGGGCTCCCCTGGTTGCTCCAGGCCTGCCCTCACTCCCCCTTGCTGGGTGAGTCCCTCAGATCTTGCTGGTCTGTACCGCTGACTTTCTTCACATTCCACAAGACTTGCTGTTGCCAAGGCTTGTTGGCTCCAATCCGGTTGCCAACAGCTCAGTAAGCTGCAGACTTTGTGGGACACTCCGAATCCAGCTGCTGGTCATCGTCGATCCTTCCTGGACCTCGTGAGCGAAGAGTCAAAACACCCTTGATCACCTGAAATCACCCGACTTCCGTGGGCATCCATCTTCCTGGCCCCGGGTCACTGGCAAGTGACTGTGAACACTGTCCCTTCTGCTTTCAGGTCATCTGCATCTTGAATCCAGCCTTGGATTCCACCGGACACTTCTCCAGTCTTCGCCAGCAGCAAATCTTCTTTGGCTTGCATAGAAAACAGCGACCCGACACCAAAAGACACCTATGCACCTGGCTTCCCTGGGTGAGGTAACTCGTGCACTCTGGTGCCCTAGTGTGTGTTGGCCCTCAAATTACTTACCTTTTAAGTGGCTTGCTTGTAGACTTCCTCGAAGTACCCTTAAACTTTAAAAATCCAACCGCGACTTGCTCTATTGAAATCAATAGGGAACCCTCGGTTGTGTTCTCACACTGCACGCGTCTCCTGTGGGTCCTTTACTTACCTGCTTCTGCTGCATTAGTGAAGCCCCAGCGATTCTACAGGCCCTAGGCCTTGTCCCCTTGCAAGTCGACTTTCCTAAACCTCTTTTTTAGTATATGGTCTTGTACGCCCCTAGGGCCCCAGCCATATTTGAGCTTAAATTATTGTGAAACGTTGATATTTGAATGTGTTCCTGACTTCTAATCTCATAAAGAGATTAGTAGAGTGTGTCTAGAAATAAATACATATATATTTGATATATATACATGTGTGGTGTTCTTTCATTTGGTAATTCAAGAGATTATAAGGTAAAACAAGCTGCTTTACATTCCTCTGAGACTTAGCCTGAAGGCTGCTCTCCACAGCTACCACTAGAATAGTTTTCTTTAAAAGTTTGTCCTAAACCTATCTACCATTAGAGTCGAATTGGACTGGTGCAAGGTGGCCACTATAACTAGTGACCAGCATATGCCAGGCCAACTTCTCATATTGGTGGGCAGCGTGTGGGATTCCAGCTTGCCATTGTTTTACCAGAAAATCTCTATTTGAATTACTAACTGAAAACCACTAAAGGTACTCAAGGTACATATAAATGTCAAGCTTAGTATCAATGAGTTCTACTGAACTGAGCTGTTTGTGAAGGGATAGCACACCATTGATACAGCTCAAGCTAGGATCAGTAGGCCACAAACTAGTGTAGGTAGTACAACACTGCATAACACTAGAATGTCCTTAAGGGTTGGAACCAATGGGTCCACCCAGTCTCAGTTCAAGGACATGACCTTCTTGGACCTGAAGGCCATGTGTGTTGCAAGACAACTGAAGCTAGGTCAGAGTCCCTCCACACTAGGCCTGATAGATTTGCTTACAGCAGATGATCTTAGGTTGGCTCTAGGAGCTAACAGATCTGAATCAGGGAGTGGGTCAATTACAGTATCAGGGTCTGATGATGAAAATCATGATGACCAGCACTCTGTGATTGAAGGGCCAGATCCAGAAGGATCTGAACAGAACAGAGGAATTCTCCCTAAGAGAACTGACAGAGTAGAAGAGAGGGCTAGGTCCCCTTCAAGGGAATCTGACCACTCATATCACTCTGGAAGAGAATCTGTTCATCAGAGGAGCTCATACTTTCATAGAAGAGAGACCTCCACTGAAAGAATGTACAAACTGCTGCAGTATGAGGAAGCAAGGTTTGCCCTTAAGGCTAAGCAGTTGGCATTAGACAAAGAAGCCTTTGAGCTCCAGAGAGCTTCTAGAAAAGAGGGGTTAGAAACCCCTGGTGGCAGCAACAGTATCCCTAGAGTCAGAGATTATATCCCAGACCATAGGAACCTGTCCAAGGTTGTTCCTCCCTACCAGAGTGGGGATGATATCCACAAATGGATAACTGCTATGGAGAGGGCCTGTAAAGTACAACAGGTCCCCCAGAAACAGTGGGCAGCAATCTTGTGGCTCTCCTTTTCAGATAAAGGTAGAGATAAGCTCCTCACTGTTAGAGAAGAGGATGCTGATGACTATGAAGTCCTGAAGAGTGCATTAATAGATGGGTTTGGCTTAACCACTGAACAGTACAGGTTGGAGTTCAGAGACACCCAGAAAGCACAGACTCAGGGCTGGACAGACTTTGTAGATTGTGCAACCAAGGCTCTGGAAGGTTGGCTGGTTGGTAGTAGAGTTACTGATTTTAAGGGATTGTATCATCTTATAATGAGAGAACAGATCCTTAACAATTGTCAAAACCAGCTCTTACACCAGTACCTGGTGGACTCTGATCTGACCTCTCCCCAAGAATTGGGAAAGAAGGCAGACAAATGGGTCAGAACCAGGGTGAGGCCCAAGAACCAAGGTGGTGACCAGAAGAAAGATTCCACTAAGCCCAAAGAGAAAGGTGGGGATAATAAAAGTACAGAAAAGTCCTCTGAAGGGCCCCAAAAATCCAGTTCTGGGGGTGGGTCCCAAAATCCTTCCTCTTCCACTAAGAAACCATATTGCCATGTGTGCAAGCAACCTGGCCACCAGAAAACTAATTCCAGTTGTCCAAAGAATGGCAATAAAGAAAATGTTCCTTCCACTGCTGCTCCAACACCTCCTGTTACTACCAGTAGTAATCCCCCAGGTGGTGGGAGTGCACCCAAAATATTAGTTGGGTTTTCTTGGGGAACTCAGGTGGACTCTGGTCTAACCAGGTCCCCTACACAAGCACCTCTAGTCTGTGATGGTGGCATGGGGTTTGCCAACTTTACCATGAGTCCCAATATCTTGGGCAGGTACAGACAAGAGCCCATGATCAATGGTCAGAAGGCTGTGGCCTACAGGGACACAGGGGCTAGTGTCACCATGGTGACAAGGAGACTAGTGCCCCTAGATCAGCTTTTACCTGAGTTTAGATACCAGGTGACCAATATTGATGGAATTAGGACAGACCATCCCATGGCAGTGGCAAATCTCAGCTGGGGAGGGGTCACTGACCCAAAGAGAATGGCAGTGTCCCCAACCTTGCCTGTAGATTGTCTACTGGGGAATGATCTGGAAATCTCAGCCTGGGCTGAGGTAGATCACAATGCCCATTTAAGAATGTGAGGCATCCCTGAGAGAGTGGACGAGGCCCTGAGGGCCTCACCTCCACCCCAGGAGAAATTGAGGGGAGTGAAGCCTGAAACAATGGATTACTCCACACAAACAGAGAGCATAGGGGGTGAGGAACAGTCCTCCCCCCACCAGACTAAAGATAAGGGTCATCTTTCTAAGGGAACTGATCCTACCCCTTGCGAAGTAACCGCCCCAGAAGTGGTCAGGCCTGTCCTGGCCACAGCTCTGATGGCAGAGGATCCTTCCAAGGATCCTGCCCCTCTCTACCCTGCCTCAGTCAGCCCAGAGCTGCAGAGGCCAGGGAGGTCAGTGGACCCTTAGTGGGCCCCTGTCCAGAGTAACCCCCTCGTCAACAGATTAGGGACACCTAGCAGAGTAGTTCTAGCCAGGTGAATATTCCTCTACAAAATGAGGGATCCCCCTTACCCCTGGGTACATGCATCCCACAGATGGACTCTGTTGGGCACAGGGAGACCTGGGACATAGTTGCCCCAAACATTCCAATGCCCTCCCCTGCTCCAACCAGAGGGACCCAACCTCCAGCTGTAGGCAGCCAGAGGTTGACCTTTAGGGCCAGATATGACACAGTCATGGACGGAAAGGCTTCCATGGTGACCAGTGTCCTGAGGAAGTTGAGACCACCCCAAATAGGGCCTCACTTCCAGGCTCAGACACCCCACCAGCCTGCTTCTGTACCAAAACACAATACAGGTAATTTCCCTAGACTTTGGAGAAACTCTAGAACCCCTTGGGGTAGGATTTCCCAAGTGGACCATTAGACAGGGAGCAACCATGCTAGTGCAGGTTCTTCCTTATATGGCCACTCAGGAAATAAAGGCTTATCTGGACAAGGTTAGCCTTATCTCCTTTCGTTTGGGGGGGTTATGTAGGAGGGTGGAATCTGACTACATGGTTGCCCCCACTTTTTTCCTGGTGTTTGAATGGTTTTTGACTAGTCTGGCTGGGATCCTGCTATCCAGGACTCCAGCCTATCTGCTCACTCCCTTAAATGACTGGTGTGCATATAAGATGCACTAGTGATTGGATACTGTGGTACCTTATGAGCCCCTAGTATATGGTACCTTAGGTACCAAGGGCATAGGTACCTCACAGGCCTACCAGGGGCTGAAGCATGTATTTTGCCACCCCTGGGAAGCAGACTCAATCTGACACCACAGGCCTGCTACTGCAGCCTGGGTGAGGTAGTGTTAGCATTCCTCACTGAGGTATAGGTTTCTATATCTCACCATACACACACATATAAACCTATCAGTCACCCCTAAGGCAGGCCCTATCAATTCTGAGGGCAGGGTGCTTGGTTTACAATGTGAGGGGGTGCCTCTGCATCAGCAGGACCCCTCTGCAGCTGGTAGAGTCTATTCTCTGTGGCTGTTTGTGGATGCCGTTAAACCATATACTCTTAAGTGCATTATAACCTCCCGGTAAATGCTAACTTTGGAATGACTGCATCAAAACATATCGTGTTTGGTGTCAAACAACTTGGAATCATACCCCCACACCAGTAACTGGTGTGGGAGTATGATCCCACCCTTCTAGAGGGGACGACATGTACCTACTGTGGTAACACGGTAGAAATCTGAAAGAGCCCTGGCATCACAAAATGGATGCCACCAGCACAGACACTGGGCTGCCCTCCTGCTTCTGACCGAAACTCACAGTGGAGGAGGCCCAACAATAAGCATCCTGTCACAGGGAGGTGTCACTACCTTCTAGACAGGATTTAGTGTATTGGGGCTGGGTGGGTGCACTTCTAGAGTGCTTTGAAGTCCTGCACTAGGGGAGCAGTAGGCTCCTCTGTGCATATGCCAGCTCACACCGGTTCAGGGGCTACCTGTCCCAGCTCTGGCATGAAACTGGACAAAGGGAAGTGGGAGTAATCACCCCCTACCCTGACCCTCCCAGAGGAGTGGTTATAGAGCTAGTCCCTCCCCTACATTTAGTATAAGATAGGGAAACCTTGCCATTGCAAATCAGATAACCCTGGATGACACTCTACAAGAAGAATCCTGGCCCTTCGATGTTCCACTACCTTTGGAAGACAGAAGAATCTCCCTTGGAGTCAAGGAGTGACTGCCCTGCTTGGCAGGCACCAGAAACTCTAATCAACGGTCGCAAACGTTCCCGCTCCCGCTGGAGTCCGAAGTCCCTGCAGCCTCGGAAGGGGATTTCCTGACATCTCGACAGCCATTGTGAGTCCCCAGCAAAGCTGTTGCGAGTGGACCTCACGAGTGATGAGGAACAGCAATACCTGGGTACCGTGCACTATTGTCAAGTGCAACCCCTTCACGACGTTCTGCGAACTTGGGCATTGGACCATTTGTGGCCCTAGCCTCCAGCAGGTTTTACAGCGAAAATCAGAGGCCTACCCCATCCCAATTGACCATGGGCTCCTGTGAAGCATTTCCTCATGAGGCGTCTTTGCGATCCCTTGCCCGTTGGCTTGTGGGTCCCCCGAAGACTTTCTTATCAAACCAAAGGACTCCTCTGGTTGCTCCAGGCCTACCCTCACTCACCCTTGCTGGGTGAGTCCCTCAGACCTTGCTGGTCTGCACCGCTGACTTTCTTTACATTCCACAAGACTTGCTGTTGCCAAGGCTTGCTGGCTCCAATCTAGTTGCCGACACCTCAGTAAGCTGCAGATGCTGTGGTACACTCCAAATCCAGCTGCTGGTCATCGTCGATTCTTCTTGGACCTCATGAGTGAAGAGTCAAAACACCCTTGATCACCTGAATTCACCCGACTTCCGTGGGCATCCATCTTCCTGGCCCCGGGTCACTGGCAAGTGACTGTGAACACTGTCCCTTCTGCTTTCAGGTCATCTGCATCTTGAATCCAGCCTTGGATTCCACCGGACACTTCTCCAGTCTTTGCAAGCAGCAAATCTTCTTTGGCTTCCATAGAAAACAGCGACGCGACTTGACACCAAAAGACACCTATGCACCCGGCTTCCCTGGGTGAGGTAACTTGTGCACTCTGGTGCCCTAGTGTGTGTTGGCCCTCGAATTACTTACCTTGTAAGTGGCTTGCTTGTAGACTTCCTCGAAGTACCCTTAAACTTTAAAAATCCAACCGCGACTTGCTCCATTGAAATCAATAGGGAACCCGCTGCTGTGCTCTCACACTGCACGCGTCTCCCGTGGGTCCTTTACTTACCTGCTTCTGCTGCATTAGTGAAGCCTCAGTGATTCTACGGGCCCTAGGCCTTGTCCCCTTGCAAGTCGACTTTCCTAAACCTCTTTTTTAGTATATGGTCTGGTACACCCCTAGGGCCCCAGCCATATTTATGCTTAAATTATTGTGAAACGTTGATATTTGAATGTGTTCTTGACTTCTAATCTCATAAAGAGATTAGTAGAGTGTGTATAGAAATAAATACATATATATTTGATATATATACCTGTGTGGTGTCCTTTCATTTGGTAATTCAAGAGATTATAAGGTAAAACAAGCTGCTTTACATTCCTCTGAGACTTATCCTGAAGGCTGCTCTCCACAGCTACCACTAGGATAGCTTTCTTTAAAAGGTTGTCTTAAACCTATCTACGATAAGAGTCGAATTAGACTGGTGCAAGGTGGCCACTATAACTAGTGACTGTTAGAAGGCGACCTCAGAGGAGGGCCCTGACTACCCTGAGACCAACCCTCGAGGTATTGTAGCCGGGCACTGGCGGGAGACTCCTCAAGGGAGGAATCTCGTATCTAGGATCGCACACTCGGCACCACACGACAAAGAGACACCACACCGTGGGTTCTTAAGAACAAATCTTTATCAAATCGGAGTCGTAGGATCTTTATGATCAGCACGGCAAGTATAAACAAGTAGAGCACGGGCTCACAGAGTCTCGGGAAGGGGTAGGAGGTAGCGGGACAGTCTTTGTGGTTATGGATCAAATGCAGGGGCGTACCCGGCGCACAGCTCACAATTCTCGAGCTGGGGGGTACGCTTGTCGTCGTCGGGGTCCGGCGGGACCAGGAGAGTCGGTGGGAGCTGCGAGTCACTCAGCAGGGCTCAAGCACAAGTCCGGAGGTCTTACGATCTTCAGGGAGCCGCGAGTCACTCAGCAGGGCTCAAGCACAAGTTCGGAGGTCTTAGGATCTTCAGAGAGCCGCGAGTCACTCAGCAGGGCTCAAGCACCAGTTCAGAGGTCTTACGATCTTCAGGGAGCCGCGAGTCACTCAGCAGGGCTCAGGTGTGTCCAAAGGCGAATCTGCCGGATAGTCCCAGAGCACCCCTTGTTATAGGTCGACCCCTCTTTGATGTCCGGAGTCTGTGTAGGCAGGGGTCTTGTCACCTGGGGGTCGCTTGACGGGGTTTCCTGCCAGTGTCTTTTGATCCTTTCAGGGCAGGGTTGGGAGGAGTCCCAGACACCCAGCAGGCATGGAGCCAGCCCTCGGGGAGGCCGGAGGGCCGATCGAAACCCACCTTCCCAGGGGAGCTCAGAGGTGCGATGGCAACTGCTCCTCCCTCTCTCATCCCAATTGGAGCGCGATGTCCTCCAGCCGGAGTGGCGCCTCTAGGCCAGGGTCGCGCTGGGGCCGGGCGGCCATCGTGGTGCATGAAGTGGGCCCGCGGGCCCGGTGTGGCCGAAAGGAGGAAGGCCACGGACGGGGAAGTCCGGTTCGGGTGTGTGTGTGTTCTGGTGGGAAGGATCGGCTAGGCCGTGTGCTCGGGGGCTGCATGAGGTGCATGGGTCAGGATATGTGGTGCGGGGACAGGGATGGCCATGCCACGAGGCCGGGTCTAACAGTGACCAGCATATGCCAGGCCAACTTCTCACAATGACACATCTAGACAACCTCGCTATGGAGTCACTCGGCGCCCTCTGCTGATGCACAGAGATACTGCTGGGAAAATGTCTGGATCCAATCTGGCACCTGTGATTCTAAGATAAGGAATCTGCTGCTAAATCCTGTCTCTACCAGATAAGGCATTATCGAAGGCAAGTAACTTGTCCCTCACCCACAGCTTGGCTTTATTAAGGACGTCGTCCCTTTAGATCGATTATCAGAGAATAAGGGGTGTTTTATTGCTTCCCAAAATCTGAAGTTATACTTGGTTTTTCCTGATTCTAGGAGATCGTCCCAGGCGTTACATCTTTATGTTCTGCTAGGACAGATTTACGCATTCGCCTTGCATTAGATACTCCCAGTTTATCTCTAGGTTTGGTTTGTAAGCCATGTTTTAACTGCTTATGGACTGCGGAACAAGCGGAGTTCTACCACCTTCGTGATTTTGCTTTGAAGGAGCAGATTTGAAAACTAGCATTTTGGATGTTGAAGTACAAATTACATCATAATCTTTCAAAGTGGGGCATGGTGTTACCAGGGATGAGCGGCAAGTATAGAAGGCGGCTTGATTATTTTTTATAAGTTTGTGTAGGAAAGGGTGCAGGTCTATCTTGTTCCACTTCTTGTTCCACTTTATCCTCATGCCCTTATTCTTTGTGTGCCCAATTGGCCCATCCTTTACTTTTGGAGGCAGTCATCTTTCAAGTTTAGATTCAGAGAAATGACCAGTGGATTATAATACTAGTATACTTACATATCACTTTATCATTTTGGAGCAAGGTCCTAGGAAACTAAAAGTCAATAGTACTACACCTTTGATTACCATTAAAGGTTTGTATATGACACTGATCCCAGTTTCCTGTCACTAGTTAAACCTAATTATTTTCAAGATTAGACAATTTAATGGCTCCCCATATGCAAAGTGACGAAAGTAAGTTAGAGGTTTTTGGCATAGAGCAAACCCACCCAGCCTTCTGGGCTAAAACAAATTCATTATAAACCTCATCTGTTCTGCCAGTCTTAATTTTGACCAAATATGCCACTTTGCGCTTCAGGGAAAGTCCAGCCTCTGATGTACTGGGAGCTATGGGAGGGACGTTCTCTAGTAGAATCACATAAGGGGTACAGTCGTTTGTTTAGTTCACGGTTTATCACAGAGCCGGAGAGTGCCTGGTGACTGATATCAAACTCAGTTATAACAGAGCAATTTAAAACTGTTGTAATAACACAGGAAAATGTTCATGTAATGCTCATTCTTGTATGTATCATATGCTCAACAGTTTACAACTTGCCGAAAAAGTGACATGTGAAATGCTTGACTTCATTAAACCTTTGGTAATTACTCTAGGCACATTCTATACAATTGTGAGCTAGGTTTAGCGAGTTTGTTCCATTATAGAACAGGACCAACCATAGGCAACCCAGCTGAGGGGCTGCTGTAACAGGAGCATTTCTGCTAAACTGATAATAGCTCACCACCTCTCTGGGGGGAGCACGCAAGTAATTCAGTGGGAGTTGCAAAATGTCCTTGCAAATAGAATGGGATAGTTCAGGTGCTCCGCGTCAGCCCCTCAAGCGAGTGGTTTAGTTGAATGAATAAGCACCCTTTTTAGGTCTTGCGCCTAGCGTTGCAGTGAGCAGCCCTGCTCGCGCAGCGAGAGACCTCTTATAGGGGGTTTGAAAACTGACCTAGGAAAAGCACACGCACGAGCGTGTGCTTTTCCTTTTGTGCCATGCTATTGGCCTATGCATGCGTGTTTTTCACAAATACAGCACTCAATAGGCCAGCAGCAGCATATATTTCCAATTATCGTGCCCAGACACGTGCACGATAATTGAAACCACATGTTTCGCTGTGGCGCCACTCGCTGGCTTGTTTGCTTGCGATCGTTTTCACTTTCGCGATCGGTTTCAATGCCGCTTTTTAGGTCTCGTTTAAATAAAGGCGAAACTGACTTCATTTAATGCGATACAATACGAGAAAATATTGGCATAAACATTGAACCGAGGCACTTCTGAATGGGGCAGAGCTCTATGGTGGTTGTGAGGCAGCGTGTTCACCACAACAATAGGAAGCAACGTGAAAAAAGCATGCCCCACTGGTCTATAAAAAAAAAAAAACACGTCGGTTAGATGTGGTGCAAACACGTCAACAAGCGCACCAGGTGCCAATACCGTAACACTCCTAGAAGGCAGGGCAGGTTGGCTCTCCCCTGGAAAGGACGGGTTTGATTCCCCATCCTCTTCCTGATAAATTCCACTCACCACGAATTTTACATGAACTTTAGAAACCTGTTATTTAATTAGACAGATTCCAGCTGCTCCTATTATTTTTTAAGTCGCTTGTTTTGAATGGTTTAGGGGTCGCGTTATTGACTACTGTAAAGCCGCGGCACGGGGATTTCAAGTGTGGTTTCACCGAGCGCTATCCATACAAATGGCCCTGTCTCCGTGCTTAAATGCTTTGTTCAGAAGCGCTTGTCAACTAGCTAAATACTGCCATTATACACTGCATAAAAGCTGCACATTTCACTGTGCTTGGACGGAGTCCGAGGTAAACCGCTGCTCTGGTTCAACACAGTGAACCTCACAAACACAACGAGCCAGCCAACCGGTAACAGGCGGGCAGAGTGCCCATCGAACTGGGCCGCCAACTTGCCTACTTACGCGTCATGATATCAGCTTAGTTTTGTGACGGTGGCCTTTTGTGCACATTGTCAGTTGTACATCCAGGAGAACGGGAGGTGGTCCAATCCTGGCAACAGCCTCAACCCACTGTGCGATCTTGGGAAAATCTTGCTTTATCTCATGGCTTCTCAGTTACCTTATCTTCCAGAGATCGGAACGACTCGAAACAAGCTTCATTGTGGCATTACATTCAATAACAAGCATTTGCAATGCAATAGGTCTCGCAGTTGTGAGAGTTTGAGCTATTGGCATTGTAAATGGCAATGCCATTTATTTCCGTGTTGGTTTTTAAAGCATAAAAAAAAGGCATTGTCATTTACAATGCCAATAGCGTAAACTCTCGAAAATGCGATATCTATTGCATTGCAAATGCTTGTTGCTATTGTTGGGAGTGAATGACTAAACATGACTAGGCCTGTGATTCATTGGTTTTCCTTGAAAATCAGACCAGTGAGGTAGCTGCCTTGACTTTAAAGCCTTCCATATCCGGTAACCTATTTGTCATATGTCACAGTGATTCATTCTCTGGGTTCAAGTGTTTACAAGCAACTTGCATTCTTCGAGTTCAGACATCAATTTAAAAAATATATATACGTATCTGTGTTCTTCACGAGTAATCTAGCATTCTCCTTGAAGTCTCTTTTCTTATATATTGGTTCTCTCCAAATATTTGATCATCAGATAACAATATTGAAAGCCAATGTCTCTGGATTATATCTGAGTAGGAACTCCCCTTTCATGTTCTGAACTTCTGTCTAGATTTGCCCTCTTTTTTAAGGACTCTGAAATAAGTTTTGTCTCAATATTTTTTCCATATTACCCTTCATTTATTACATTGTTTTATTCTGTGGTATGTATTGGTTTACAGCTGTGCAACATGTGCAGTCATCTAGTGGCTTTTCACCATGCTTGTGTTCTTTAAAAATAAATCAACAACAAAAAATCATGCAAAATGCAAAAAGGCATCATTGTTGGCAAGGACTGAATGAATAGGGAGTCTGATCTATCCTAACCCACCCCGGCAGGTTTGGTGTTCACTGGAGGGTGTAAAGGGAATTTTCATACTGCAATCAAGTCACTAGTTCTCATTGCACTCATTCTACGCCTTTTAAAGAGGAATTGGACAGCGTAAACTCTGGAAATGTTCTTAATGTTCTCTTCACAAGTGGTTTTACGTACTTAATCTGTGCCATTTCTTTTTGCGTGATTGCCAGTGGACTGTTTCAGAGTTAGATAAAGTAGATACTGCGAATTGTGTATTTATTAAAACCCTTCTTGAAGTACTTCCTTCTGTTTTAACTGGCTTGCACAGTCCACTCCAATTAATATTAGGCCTGGGCAAAAATTTCGTTCCGTTTGCGGAAATTGCGATAATTTGACATTTTCGCGTTCCGCGGAGAGCGCGAAAATGTCAAAATTTCCGCTTTCCGCAGCTTGGCGATAATTTGTTTCTTGCTCGCGCTGTAAAATAATACATTCTCGCGCGCGCGCGATCGCCTTACCTGAATCCCTGCGATCGCTGACAAGTTTTCTTGATCCGGTCGCGTTCTCCATGAGATGTTGGATTGTTTTTAGCCATTTGCGCTGTCTCGCGGCAGTTCGCGCCCGCAGTGATGTCATGCGTCGCGCGATCACGTCTTTCTTCTCGCGATCATGCACCGTGAGACAACTCAAAACAAGATGGTCGCGCCCGCGAGCAACCACATGGGTAAGTTGGCGACCCGCAACCATGCAGAAAATCTCGCGAACATGCAGGAAAAAAAATTCTGCATCTTCGCGATATTTCCGCTTGTTTGCGATAATTTTAAACATTTTTGCGATAATTTGCGAAAGTGGATTTCGCAAATTCCGCCCACCCCTAATTAATATATGAATATTTGTGTTTGCATTTCTATTGTCAATGTGCCTGGAGAGTCTACTCTTCGTCGGGATTTCCTAAGACTACAGCAGGAAAATAAGGAGCGCTCGGAAGCCCTGCGGAGGCAGCAACTGTTGCAGGAAGAGTACAAGCAGCAGCTCCTTGCGGAGCGGCAGAAGCGGATCGAGCAGCAGAAAGAGCAGAGAAGAAGACTCGAAGAGGTAGGTACCTGCACATGCGGTTGAAACATTGTGTTGGATTCTTGGCAGTAAACATGGTGGTAGCTACAGGGGAAAAATGGTGGTGCACTGAGGGGGATCGCCTGACTGAGTGCAAAGAAAAAAATACTTCTTTGATTTAATCTTACATTTTCTTCATATAAGACACAAAGCACCATTTATTTTTCATGGTTTTAACAGAGCACCTGGCAAATGATATTACATCCAATTATAACAGAGCATTTTAAAACTGGTATGATAACAGGAAAATGTACATGTGATGCTCATACCTGTATATATGTATAATATGCTCAACAGTTTTCTAATTGCCAAAAGCAACCAATTCAGATTGAATTTAATTAAACCTTTGGTAATTACTCTATGCACGTTGTATACCATTTTTTAGCTAGTTTGTGCCATTACGGAATGGGACCAACCATAGGTAACCCAGCTGTGGGGCTGCTGTAATAGGAGCATTTCTGCCCAGCTGCTAGCTCTTCACCTCTCTGGGGTGAACACACAAGCAGTTTAGCACATGTTGTGCTGCAGTCCAGTTCACAGGCAAGTGCTTTCTCATGCTGAGGCTTTTTATGTGTTGAAAACCTGGAATGTGAGCAGAAAACATTGCCTATTTAAGTGGTATATCGTCTTAAATGTCCTAAACATGGCTGCCCATGACAGAATTGAGGCATTCTGTAAATTGAGAATTCCTTGAGTTTTTTCACCAAATGACGCTTCTCTTGCCTGAGTCCTAATGGTGCACATTCCTTCTGTGTGGTGATGGGTGCCTCTGAGTTAGTGTGGCTTTCCCTTCAGGTCCGATAATTCACCCAGCCCTCACCTGGAGCAGTCCTCGTTCCCCTCTGCCTCTGTTTCAGACTGAAACTTGTACTGGGTGCTCAATGGAATTTCATTACTAGAAGTAAACCACCTCACCCCCTCGCCCTAGTGTCTCCTCCTCATAACGCAAGTCACACAGTCCTTGATTTTAATGGAAATTATGTTCCTCTTTAATCGAATTACACTTCATTTTGAACGCTTCAGGTGTTAATAGTTTTTAAGTTGTTGACATGTTTTGCGATGAGAAAGATTGAATATTGCGAGGTACCCACAGAGATGCAAACACCAGTATAGTGGCTTCACTGCTCTGCCATCTTCTGCCAATCGCTGTCACTGTAATGCACTTCCATGACTATGAGCTAGAGAAAACAGTACTAGCTACCACAGAACCCAATGACAGACGGACACAGGGGTGAAAAAACATGTATTGGTCTGGAATGTTTTTTAAGAAAAACCCCTCTGCAAGACTGCTGAGAGGTCATTAAATGATCAAAACTGAGCAGAAGGTTAATTTCATAAATTGAGAGGAAAAGAACCATATTGGCTCATTATTAACGTAGTTTGAGAGGTTAGCTGCTAAGGTCAAATTTATTGTGACTACCCAAAACTAGTGGGGACAAAGCAAACCAGCATTGACAAAGCCAATGGACTTGACTTTTGTATTATGTATGAACTGCGCTTCCGCAGCTGTACAAATGTTAAACCCACTGTTCTGAAATGCAGACAAAAGTATCTCAAAAGCAGATGTTGTAGGAAAAAATGGTTTCTTTAGGTTTAACTCTGTTTTATTGATTTGAAAATCAAAGTGCAATACAACAATAGCCCACCTGCATCCTGCACGGTGGGTAACACATAGGAAATAATAACACAGGTCAGTGGGAGAACTGGGAGGTAGAAGGCAAGAAATAGAAGAGTAGTCAGAAAAAGGAAAACAATTGCTTGACGCAGCCTAATGAGGATAAGGTAAAGCACCTAGGTGCGTATAGGAGGGAAATTTCAATGGTGGACCCGCGATCTGTTAAACAGAGGAAGGGATCGTCTGCGTGTGGCGGAGTATGATGAGATAGATTGGACAAGTCAATTCTTTAAATTCACAGGATAGGAACTTTATACAAGGACAAGTTTTATCTAAACGTGGAAAAGTCTGGGTGGTCTCCACCGTCAATTTCGGCATTCCCAGGAGTTTGCATAATTTGTGTAGCCAATCTAGTCGCATTGGGACAAGTATCAGTACCCCAACGGGAAAGCAGGACCTCTTTGGCTGCGCCCAGGGTTAGATTAATGGTGCACCCTTGCACGGATTTCAGGGGGTAAGTCGGGGTATTTGGAAGGCCCAGGGAATCTAGGCAATTAATTGTCATGTATCTCATCAATGTCTGCTAAAACCTCTGTCGAAAACATATTGGGATCTTGGAGCAGTGCCAGAGTAAATGCGTCAATGTGCCGGGTTGACAACACTTCTTCCAACAATTAGCATCTCCACTCTATCGCTACCGGGCCACCCTAGCAGTTGTGTAATACCAATAGTGTGCTATTTTAAGAAACATTTGTTTGCTCGATGTGCTACAGGCCGATGCATGTGCTCTATGTGGGATGTCATGTCATTCCCTGTGAGTAAATTTGCATCCATAACTCCAGCTCCCAACGCCACTCCGCTAGTGTTTTGGCGGGGGTGATTGGCTTAATAAGGCGTAAATGTCCGAAAGAATACGTCTATCAGAGTGGCGTGTGAGAAGCAATTTTTCAAATGCCGTAAGGGGCCTGCTGGCATGGTGGAGAATATGAGATTGCATGACCCAATTACGGATGGAGAAGTATTGCCAGTAGGCAGTGGATGGAAGGCTGTAATTAGGTTGGAGGAGTTCTAAACCCACAATACCATCCAAGTCGAAGAAGTTTCCCGCCCTCTTATAATTCACTTCCTGCCAACACAGGAAGTTGGACCCTTGGGACGCCGGGGGAAAATCAAGGTTATCCATAAGCGTAGTCGGTGGGGGTAATACGGAGCACTCTTTCCCATACTCGCACCGTTGCCCGTGTAACAGGAGATGCATAAACCCCAGGTAGGCAGTAGGACTTGGGGAGCAATAGCACCTTCCATATGTGTATCCCCGCAACGGCTTGGTCTGTGAAGCAACATTGCTTCTCAGTACTTGGTCTTGCACATTCCACCAGGTATTGAAGCCGAGCCACCTGTTATCGCACTAGGTGAGGTATACCCAAGGCCCCATCTGCCTGACTTGGGTAAGCCTATTTTTTGCCATTCCAACCATCTTCCCCACCCAGATTAAATTATCTATAAGATGTTGTAATTTGTCCAATATGTATGCGGTGGGTTAGAGGGGCAATGTCTACATGATGTAGAGGACCCTGGGAAGCAAAATCATCTTGACTGCGGCAAGTTGCCCTAGCTATGACAGGGTATATTTCTTCCAAGAGGACAATTCAGACCTGATGTTAGAGGGAAGAGTAGCATAGTTTTCATGTGCAGTGTGCCCTGTGTGGAGTGGCTCTGTAATTCCAGGTACCTAATTCAGGAAGAGGCGCTCAAGCACAGCCTCATCCTCAGTAGGAATAGTGAGGTTAAGGGCTTGGGTTTTCTGAAAACTGATTTTGAAGCCAGATGTCTGCCCATATTGCTGAATCTCACGCATGCAGTAGGGACACAAATGACTGTGTCACCACGATCCTGTTGTTGTCGACTTACAAAGCCAACTTGTGGTCCCTGCCTTCCATTGATATGCCTGCTAAGTAAGGGTGTTGTCACACTCGTTCTGCAAAGGGTTCCATATATAGGGCGAATATTAGTGGGGACAATGGGCACCCTTGTCGGGTGCCCCTTGCGATTTCAATAGAGCGGGACATCAGCCCAATAATCCTGACCCTTGCCTGGGGATTCACATAACTACACCCAATCCAGCGTCTAAACTGTGTCCCCAACCCAAATTTAGCAAGCACTAAGTGAAAGTATGGCCAGTCTACTCGTTCAAAGGCCTTCTCTGGAACAAAGGATCTGATCAGTGCAGGTAGGCATACACGTTGTATTTTATCGAGGAGATGGCAGAGGGGCTTGGTGTTGTCGCAACCTCTCTCGAGTATAAACCTGCATTGATCCGGGTCAATAAGGCCCTGCAATTAGGGAGCTAGACGCCACGCCAGTGTACTAGTGAAGATTTTTGCATCTACGTTTAGTAGTGCTCGATAGGACACACAGTATGCTGGGTCTTTGCCAGACTTGGGGAGTAAAGTCCAGCAATAGTGGCTAGTTTCATAGTGTCCATGAGGGCACCAGTGTCGCTAAAAGAATTGTAGAGATGGGCCAAGAGGGGCATAAGGGCGGTTACAAATATTTTATAGAATTCTGACATGAACCCATCCAGCATTGGCGCTTTGCCCAGAAGCAGGCATTGCATGGCTGCAAGTACTTCAGTGAGTTGTATATCCTTATCCAATTTAGAAGACTGACGTTGAGGGAGCTGGGTAACAGGTACCCGGTTAAGTATTCATCAGCTGCACCGGTATCTAGCATTTCTGCTGTATAAAAGATGGAATAGAATCCTTTGAACTCCTGCACAATTTGTGGATATTAATGAACTTGATCACCCTGCGACCCATCAATCTCCGCAATGCTTTGCTGTATTGTTTGGGCGCGAAGCCGGAGAGCCAATAAACGGCGCGCCCTGTTGATCCCCTGCATAATATTTGTTTTGTACACAGTAGTGTGTATTACATCCTGTCCATATCTAGAGCCTTAAGTTTTTTGCATGCTGTTAGTTGGTGCCACATCCGTAGGGACCCTGTGAGCATATGAGCTTCCTCTAGATCCCCCATCCTGTGCGGCAACCTGTCCAGTCGGGCTTCGGTGACTGTTAAAATCACTCCCCCTTCAGAAATATGTCTGTAAGTAGTAGCCACCACCCTCCTTATTGTGTCCTTAAGGAATGCCTCCTGATGCTTGTTTGGGGGCGTGTACAGTGACAATCATAAGTGTATCCCCTCACCTCAACTCGCCAACAATCTGCCAGACAGCTCTTCCTGTGTTTGTAATACTTTCCCTGGGAGGTGTGAAGCTATCAGTATAGCCACATCTGCCCTCTTCCCCGGCTCAAAGGAATAGAACTGATGATCAAACTAGCAGAACTGTAAACTGTTTCAGTCAGCACGAAGAAGGTGTGTTTCCTGGAGCAGGCAGATGTCTCCGTTGGAATCTTTGAAGAGGGAGTGAAGCACTATCAGCTTCGCCGGTGCATTAAGTCCCTGGACGTTAAGCATTAGGACCCTAACCACAAGATATTCCAGAAGGCGCCCTTAAACTGTGCATGGCAGTAGGGTTGATGCCATGAACCGTCCTGCACATCTATAGAGATAGGGTGTACAGTGCATGCATTTCAAAGAGAGCTGTTGAGCAAGAGAGAAGAGAGAGAAACATAAAACCAAGCAACTGAGTAGGTCCCCTCCTGGGAACGTAACAGTCAAGTACCCAAGGATGCATGTCTCCGATAGGGTCCAATCCAACAACTGGTATGGCGGGAGACTGGGAGCTCCACTGATAAAGAGAAGCTCAGTGATGGGGGCAAAGTAGCCGAGCGTGTCCTTTAATGTCCCTTGTAATCATGGCTGAGCCGGCGGGATGGTCTTCTGGAAACGTTGGAGAACCACCGGTCTACTTCTACCTTAGTAAGTCTCTGGGTCCTACACTGTGTCCTGTTGCTGCAATTGTGGCAGGAGAGCGGCTCTTTCTTTACGGCATTCTGTAGCTGTAGGTTTGTGCATATGTTTCCTGGTGGGGCGAGAGGAGCAGTGTTGCCCCCCGACGGCTTTGCAGATGATCTCTGTGAAGAAGGCGCGCCTTCCTCCTCCTCTGTTTTTTCCATTGCCAGCAATGAGAGGGCTTCTTCTAAGGTGCAGACACTCCGTGTCTCTTTGTTCCATAAGATTAATCTTAAAGAGTGTCCACGCAGGAATTTTGTGATAGGGTGAAGCGTTCTGTGGTGCTGCAGCGTGACCAGGGAGACGTCGTGGTACAACCACATTTTTGCCTCCTCAAAGTCAATGGCGGTCTTGATAGAAAAGGCGCTGATGAGCGCCACGGGGTCAGTTGTTTCAGACAGCTATGTCTTGCACTATTTGTTGTTTGACTTGGGAATACTGCCTAGGCATTGTGCTGTGTGCGTGACAGAATCGTGAGCCACAATTCACCCTCTTGTGGCCAGCTCTCCCGCTCCTCCCCTGTATTATGTGACAGTCACCGTATAACCCTGCACAGGAAAAATAAACTAATAGATGATAAAGATACAGCACATTTAATTTGTCTGCAAATCTGGATCTCTCTGATAGAAAACCTGTAAAGAGGTTTTCTGTTTTTTGAGGTACTAACGTAAAATCAACACAAGTTAAAAAGTATGCCTTCATCAACAATTACTCAATTTGATCATTGCACTGCAGCTTTGACGGTGGACTTCTTTTTTTATTATTAAACTTTAGATGCAGCTCTTACATGTGCACTAATATCTCTCTCTCTCTGGCCAGTCCTCGTGCCCACCTTTCCTTAACGGTCGTGTGAACAAGTCGTATCAGTCGTGAGAGAAGGTGCTGCATCGCGGTGAAATATGGAGATCTGGCCAGTACTGCAGTGATACAATGGTGCTGCCACTGTGGATGCTTCTGAAGGCATTCCAAAGATGCAAATACTGTTTAGGTCTGGCATGGACTCTTCTTTAGGTATTTGCCAGCCTCATATTCTCCTTGTAAATTCTGGATTAAAAAAAAAAGATATTAATACAGTTCCACCGAGAGGCACATGACTCGCTGGAGGCTTCACCTCCCGAGTCTTTGCTCATCCCACACTCATCGCAGTCAATAGTCTATTCGGTACGTAACATCTGCATGTGTATGGGCTTTCCGTCAACTCGTTTAATATATTGACCTGAGCAACTGTCTTTCACGTTTAGCTTCCGTCCACCTTCGCATGGATAACAGTGGGCCAACCTGCTTCGGCCATTGACTCTTTATTATGAGGGACAGAATTTCATATCGATCTCAGCAGTGGTCTAGTTTCATGCAAGGGTCTGCTTTCATTAAATGTTATATTTCTTATTTAATTTTACTTTTTTGCACTCCTTTGCATGCCGCATATAGACTGCGGTATTTTGATGTGTTACTACTTGTAAACTTGTTAGGCCTGTTTCATATGTTTGCAACAAAAAAATATATAAAAAACGCAGGCTTGCCAAGGCTAGATCCGTTAGCTTTGCCGCTACTTGCTTCCCATTGCACAATAGAAAATTGAGTTCAGGTATAAGAGATCAGTCTGTTATTTCTTTGGTGTCAACCTTGCGTCGAGGAGCTGGGGTTGTGTGAGGGCCCGATGTAGGGAACTGAGCGTGTAATTACATCAAACGCCCAATGACAACAGTCCTCTGTAGCATCATCGATCGCGGGCTTTACCTTACCACCTGCCAATGTTTTTGCTCAGTTCACATTGCGGGTACACAAAGGGTCCGTGGGCAACAGCTGCCCGTCGTCGGACAAAAATTCATTTTTTTTTCTTGTCAATCCCACGGAGGCTAGGAAAAAAAAACTGAAGTGGAAAGTATGTACTTCTTCCGACACGGTTGCCCATCGAATAGATTTTGGCTCTGGCAACCCTGGTTTTTGGCCTGGCGCCTCGATGAGAACATGCGTGAGCCCGGTGGCTGCCGGCCAGGAGCGTTGTCGAGCCAGGTCGCGCAGCCACACGATCCTTGCTGTACGGGCCCCCCCCCTTCCCTCTCCCCCTTTGGGGCACCTGCCATACCCGGCACACCCCCTCTTCGTCTGGAGTGTCTGTTATCATGAACTCAACTCCCGGGTCTTGGCTCTGACAATGTTTTTTAAATAATGCAAGGACAATGAAGGAACGTGGCCCGGACCTAGAACGTGTCACTGAGACGCGCTCTCGAGTCCAAGGTTTCCAAACCTCTCTGAAGGTGTATATCTACCCCGAGCTCCCGAGGCACAGGACTTTCGCTTCAGATGAACAGTTGGGCATCCTTACACTTCTGCTCGAGAGGTGCTGAGCAAAACAGAGGTGGATCCAAAATGCCTTTAAATTTTTTTTTTTTTTTTTAAATATATATATATATCACAGAAAAACCATAGGTGTTATAGTTAGCTGCCCATTTCACTCTTACAAAACCATAGAAATTCCTCCGTTATAGTTAGTTCTGCTAACTATAACTCGCGTGCCCGCAATGCACTGCTGATGATGTCACATATTGCATCATTCATGACATGGTCAGTGACATCACTGATGACATCTCAAATGACATCACTGGCTACATCACTGATGACATCATCCAGTGAATGTGGTTTAGCTTGAAATTTAAATATGTATTATATATATACCAATCTGTATTGAAGATTGAGTGGATATATAACCGTCTGGATGGAGGATTTAGTAGCTGTCTGACTGTCTGTTTAAGTGAATAATTAAAAGTGTCTCACTTAATACATGGATTAGTAACTAAACTATGTGAATGTGTGCGTCACTGTCTCTGTTGTTGTATAACATGCTGCATCAGTTGGTCACTAACTACATGAGTGTGTATATTAGTTATTGATTAGTTGGGTGAGTATTTCTATGGGACACTGAGTGTGTGTGGTTGGATGGGGTGTGTGTAACTCTATGCATAGATGTGTGAATGGTTGATTGACTAGGTGTATAGGTTTAAGAGTGCATGTGGAAACAGTTGTTCGGGTGACTGAGTGTATTTATTTGTTTGTTGGTGAGCGAATATATGTTTTAGTTGCACATCTTCAACAAAGTAAAAAAATAAAAGGCATTGCATGTGAGAGTTGGTGATTGTGAGAGTAACTATATGAATGAGTGTATAATTGTAATGGTTATTTTTTAACATATTAACTATGAGTTACTATGTGTTTGAATAAATGAGGTGTTGTTGGATAATTGTGTAAGTGAGTAAATGTAATTGTGATTAATTTTTTTCATGAGTGAGTAGGATGACTGCATAACCGACTATGATGACAGCTGATGTGTCAATGTCTATATATTTGTATAAGTGCATTTGATAGTGTTCTATTAATTAGTGACTACATGTATAAATGATTCTGTTGTTGAATGGGGAGTTGTGTGTGTAGACTAAGGAATCAGTGAGTGGGTATGTAGTAACTGGTATTGGTGTGTCAATGGTTTCAAATATGGTACTCTGTATTTTACAGTGAGTGATGAAAGGTTATACTAGTGTAAGATGAGGTGTATCAGATTGTCACATGGATAATGTCATCAGTGATGTCATCAGCGATGTCATTTGAGATGTCATCAGTGATGTCATGAATGATGTCACTGACCATGTCATGAATGATGCAATATGTGACATCATCAGCAGTGCATTGCGGGCACGCGAGTTATAGTTAGCAGAACTAACTATAACAGAGGAATTTCTATGGTTTTGTACGAGTGAAATGGCCAGCTAAATATAACACCCTTGAAACCTATGTTTTTTTTCAGTGAATTTCAAAGCTTTTTTAAATGCTAATTTCTAACTATAACGTCTCTGAAACCTATGGTTTTTTTCAGTGAATTTCAAAGGTTTTTTAAATGCTAATTTTTTTTTTTTTTTTTTTTTAAACCTTTATTCATCAAAAATCAGGGACACAGCTATTCAGCCGACAACCCGGAGGTTCGGCAGCTTCAAGAGAGCAGTACAAAGAAGCGTCCACAGTGCATAAAAGGAGAAGCAAAAAGGTTCTATTTTAAATAAACACAAACACAAACCAAACCCAAGCAAGGCGAAAACACTGATTACAACTGGTGATTGCCCCTCAGGGGAGACCGGACCCCCCTCGTCTATCAGTCACAGTGCTGTGATAAGAGGAAAAAGGGGAAAAGCAGAGACCCAAGAAGTCAATTAACAATCAAATATATGTACAGAGCTGGAAAGAATGCTAAGGAGAGAGCTGCTCCTCGGGGGGATCCAGATCAGGGGCAAGGCATATGCCCCCCCTATATTGGTTCCACCGCCCCCAAATGGCATGCCACTTCCGAGGGCGCCCTCTAGCGCAATATACCGTCTTTTCCCTGAACATACTCCAGTCCATGTTTTCCTTCCACGCAGCCAATGTGGGGGGTCCCGCGGAGCCCCACAGGCGCGCGATGTCTGGCTTAGCCACCACGTTACCCAGAGTCACCCACTGGGTCTGTGCCTCATCGTGATCAGTAGGCCCCCAAACATTCAGGAGACAACACCGCGCCTCCGGCTGCATAACAATGCCCGTCACCTCCCCCATTACCGCATGGACTCTCCTCCAAAATTCCATGATGACGCCACATTCCCAAATGATATGCAGGAAGGTACCCACCATACCACAGCCCCTCCTACATAAGCCCTCCTCAGAAAATCCCATACGAACCAGCCTTGGCCCCGTAACATAGACTCTGTGGAGTATTTTGAGCTGCACCAGCCGCAGACGCGACGGAATCGCGACCTCCTTAGGAGAGGAAACCGCAGACTGCCAGTCCTCGTCATCCAGCTCAAGGCCGTCCCTAGTCCATTGGTCCCGCAGGCCCAATAGCAGGTCTGCCCGAACATTAATCAATTTCTTATAGATAAGAGAGATCGTACTCTCTGGCATATGGCCATCGAGGATCCGGTCCTCCAATGGAGAGGACTCAGGCACCTTCTCACCTTCCACGAGAACTGACCGCAGGGCATGACGCACCTGAACATAGCGGAAAAACTCGGATTTCCCCAACTCATACTCCTTCTGCAGCTCTTCAAAGGACTTGACCCTCCCCCTAATCAGCAAATCTCCAACCCTGGAGATACCGATCAAGTCCCATTTCTCAAAACCTTTCGTATGCCAAAGCTTCCCCAATTTTTCAGAGTCAAACAACGGGGTAGCAAGGGTGAGCCTATCCTTCCAGCCCAGCGAGTCAGTCGCCAACTTCCACACCCGCACCGCCACCCCCGTGGGCCCTGTGAGGGACGAGTCCAGCGACCGCGAGTACAACGCTCTGTGATAATTACCGCCGCACAACAACCATCGGTCCATGGCGTAGCCGGGGCTTAGAGCCGGACCATAGAAACCATGATTAATCGCGCTCAACTGGGTGGCCCAGTAATAGCGTCGAATGTCCAGAAGCGCAATACCCCCGTCGTACCACGGAAGCGTCAACTTAGCAATCGCTATGCGCGGCCGCCCATCCCACAACAACGATCGTTGGAGGCTTTCGACCTCCCGAAAGTAACTGGCCGGTACCCAGTCAAGAGTATTCTGCAAGGCGTAGAGGAACCGGGGAAGAGACATCATTTTGAACAAGGCGGCGCGCCCTAGGAGGGAGAGCGGCATCCTCCGCCAGCCCGCAACATCCCGCCGCAAACGCGCCAGGGGAGGGAGCAGGTTCTTCTCATACCGCAAAGTGGAATCAGTGGAGATAAAAATCCCCAGGTACACGAAGCCCTGCTGGGCGATCTGGATCGAACAAGTTCGCGGGACAGGTGGAACATCGCCGCTAAGAACATACAGATATGATTTACTCCAATTGATGACGAGACCCGAGTTCTTACCAAAAGATGTCAGAACGTCACAAACCACTCTAAGCGAGTTCTTGGGCGAGGCGAGATATAACAGGATGTCATCGGCATAGAGCGAAATACGGTCCTCGTGATCGGGCGACCATCTAAGTCCACGTATATCCGGATGCCAGCGTATCCACGCCGCCAGCGGCTCGAGGGCGAGGGCGAACAACAAAGGCGACAGGGGGCAACCCTGCCGGGTGCCCCTCCCAAGCTGGAACGGAGTCGACGCCTGCCCGTTTACCACAACACTCGCAAGGGGGCCCTCATAAAGCAACCTCACCCAGCTCACAAAACCAGGGCCAAAGCCGAACTTGGCAAGCACAGCCCACAGATATGCCCATTCCACCGTATCAAAAGCCATCGTGGCATCAAGAGACGCCACAACAGCTGGTTCTCGCAGCGTGCCCGCCCTGGCAATCACTCCATGAAGACGCCTAAGGTTTAACGCAGTGTTACGTTGCGGGATAAAACCCGATTGATCCGGGTGGATCAGGTCTCCAAGCACCCTGACCAAGCGGCCCGCCAGGATTTTAGCCAGAATTTTCGGCTCGGCATTAACCCCTTCAGTGCCCGCCCCTTTCCCCGCCCTGTGCCGGCCGTTGCATTAGCGGGCGGGGTCTATGACGAGCTGGACTCGTCATGGGCACAGCGCAACCGCGGCCCATGACGAGTCCAGCTCGTCATGGGCACTGAAGGGGTTAAGGAGTGATATTGGCCGATAGGAGGCACACTTGTCCCGGGGTTTACCATCCTTATGTATCACAACAATCGTCGCCAGTCGCTGGTCCAATGGAAGGGACCCACTCCCCCGCGCCTCCACGAACATGGCGCGCAGGTGAGGAGCAACCCTATCCGGGAACAGCTTATACAAGTCAATCGGCAAACCATTTGGGCCTGAGGCCTTGCCCGAGTTCAGCGCGCGGATAGCACCCGCCACCTCATCAACCGTTATATCTCCATTGAGGTCATCTCTATCTACGTCAGAAAGGCAGGGCAGAGCGATGTCACGCAGGAGGTCACGCGAATCCTCAGTTGGCCTATCCGAAACCGAGGCGTAAACCATACGGAAATAATCCGAAAAACACTGTACTATACCCTCGGGATCAACAACCACCTCTCCCCCCTCTCTCGTCAGCTCCGGCACCACTCTATTAACACGTTCTTTTTTGTCCAGCCACGCTAGGAGTTTCCCGGCCTTATCGCCAACATCGTACAAGCGACCCTGCTGTTCCCTACTGAGGGTCTTGGCGGCATTCGCCACCAGGTCCCTATATTCCGCTTGCTTCAAGCTCAGATTATGCAGTGAGGCCGCTGTAACCTCCCCCTCCAGGGCCACCTCTAAAGCCGCGATCTCATCCTCAACCTGTATAACCTCGCCATCTCTCCGTCGCTTGGCGGCCACTACCAAGGAGAGGGCCTCCCCTCTCAACACGGTCTTAAATGCTTCCCACAACGACACAGCCGAGTCAACGGAACCCTGATTGTCCTTAAAATAGTGATCAACTGTCTTCAACAGCGCACTGCGCATCTTGGGATCACGAAAGTACCAGGGGTTAATAGGAGCAACCCTGCCCCCTCCCTCGCGGCCGACATCCAGCCGGACCCACACTGGCGAATGATCAGATATGCCCCGCGCCATATGCCTAGCCTCAGATACCAAGGAGGCGTGCGCAGCCAGAGTGAGCAGGTAATCAATCCGAGAGAGACTACCATGCGCCCCGGAGTGGAAGGTATATTGGCTCTGTGTGGGGTGCCGGAGCCTCCAGCAGTCTACCAAGCCGAGTGTATCTATAAAGTCTGGAAGCCACTTCTGAGCCCCCCCGGTGTCCCTGGGCGGGTACCTATCCAGCAACCCAGAGCCGACAGCATTAAAGTCTCCCCCCACCACTAGCATACCCTCCGGGAGGTCCAACAAGGCCCTACCCAGATCTGCAAACATGGAGGCCTGCAGGGCAGGAGGGACATAAACCGAAACCAACACCAACGTTCTCCCCTCCCACCTCCCCGCCACCGCCACAAACCTCCCCCTATCATCAACAATGGTGGAGTCCACCTCGAAAGGTAGTGAAGCTCTGACAAGGATGCCCACACCTCTGGAGCCTGAGGAGAATCCCGAGTGAGCGATGAATTTGTAACCTTTTCTATTAAGAGCATAGCAAGTATTACCTATAAGGTGTGTCTCCTGCGGTAGGGCCACATCCGGCAAAGACCGTTTCAAGAACTGCAAGACTATCCCCCGCTTAATACGATCTCCCAAGCCATTGACATTCCAGCTAATAATATTTAAGCCCCTACCCCCATCCCCACACACAAAGAGGCCCACCCCACACCCGAAGAGCCACCATTGAACAACCCTGACAACCATTACTACGCCTTGCAAAAACAAACCCCCCAACAACAACCCCAAAATCCCAACTCCCCCCCCACCCTGCACCCCTGCTGCAGCTTACAAAGCCCCCCCAACTTGCAGTGTGCCTGTCGCCCTACCATAACACAAAACTACAAAAAGTACCCTGAGGGAGGAAAGAGCTCCCATCTTCCTCCCGCAATCCTCCGTATTACTGCAATCAGCTCAAGTCATTGTCTGGAACCAAAGCAAGTCAGTCTGGCTCCAAAGGCATCAACCCTGCCCATCCCGGTCACCCTCCACGTCTGTGGCAGCATCCCCGCCAGTCCGTCGTCGGGGCAAAGCGTCCAACCAGTCTCCGGCCATAGCAGGCGACTCGAAGAAGAAAGTCCGGTCCTCATACACCACACGTAATCTGGCAGGGAAAAGCATAGCATACTTCAGGTCCCTCTCTCGAAGACGTCTCTTCACCCCCAGGAAACTCTGCCTTTGCTTTTGCACCAACTGGGTGAAGTCAGGATAGAAACTCACTGATGCGTTCTGAAAAGGGACCGGGCCCGTCACCCGCGATGCTTGCAGGATAGCGTCCCGATCTCGGAAGTGAAAGAGCCGGGCGACAATCGGTCTCGGAGGGGCTCCCGCCCTGGACCTCCCGCCAGGAACTTTGTGAGCCCGCTCGACTGCAAAAAACTTCCCAAGGCCCTTAGGCTTCAGATGGTTAAGCACCAAGTCCTCCACGAGCAGATCTACGGAGGTCTCGTCCGAGGATTCCGGGACCCCAATAATGCGCACGTTGTTGCGCCTGGCCCGGCCCTCAAAGTCCTACAGCCGGCGGGCGGAGAGGTAGTTCTCGGCCCGCAGCTTACGAACTTCGGTCTGAAGTTCCGAGACATCATCAGCGAGGCCTGTGGTCTTGAGATCAAGGGATTTAACCCGCTCATTGGTTTTGCCCAAATCCGCGCGGATCAGGTTGACATACACCAAGATAGTATCCACTTTATGCGCCAGGGCATCAAACTGTCTCCCAATCGAGGCCTGCATCCCCTCGAGCGCACCCATGACATCCTGCAACGAGAGCTCCGAAGTCGGGGATGAGGCAGCCTTCTGCACGTCCGGCGACTGGCCCGATCCACCAGGCGATCCCTTCTGCTGGGCATAGCGATCCATATTATTGGATTGGGTATAGGCTCCCCGCCTGGTAGCCTTGGGTTTCAGCCTATCCACCTCTGCTTTACCCGACATGTCTGGCACCGAGCAATCCGGTGCAAAGAGATGACCCTCTCTCAGTCAGAGGGAACAGGAGAAGCCAGATCTGCAATAACCAGTCAGAGTAGGGCGCAAGGCGTCCAGAGGATAGTAAAGCATCAGAAGGCACTCCCGGGCCAAGGCAAACAAAGGGCGAGAAAGTGAAAGTGAAAGTACGGCGTTCTCCGTCCGCCAGTTCACACCTCGCCAGGCCGCAGTTGTTCAATTAGTGGCCGGGCATCCTGCCAACGCCAGCCCCTGGCATCCCTCGGAGATAGGCCTCAATCTTCCGCCGTGCACAACTCCGGTTCCCGGTGGGCGATCCGAACCCGGGCAGCATCAATCGCCTCAGCAATGAGTCATCTGCAAGATGCCGTGCATATAAAACAGGATTTAAGACAGGATAATCGACGGAGGGCGCGTGGGTCCCGGGAGCTCAAAGCTCACGCGGCCATCTTGGTCAAGCGCTAGGCTCCTCCCACAAATGCTAATTTTTAAGTGTGATAGTAGTTATACCTATTTTTTGTACTGATTTTCTATAGTTTTTTACCTGTTTAATTATAAATATTTTATTCATTAAATAACATTATATATTTTTCTGAAAATTGCAAAAAACAGATTTTTAAAAACATTCAAACTGAAATATTGATTAATTATTTTGTTTACATTTTTTATTTTAATATATTTATATTATTTTCTTTTTTGAAAAAAAATGTACCAATTTTTTTTCGGAGTCGCACACTCAAAGTGTGCACATCACGGTGGGTGCGCGGATTCTAGCTGCCATTTTAGAAAAGTTGTGAAGGATCTGCGTACGGTGTGCGACGGCTGCGTGGTTTTTCAGTTACATCTTATACATTTAATATTACGTGATGTGCACGATTGGTATGCGACCAATCCGCGACTCCTGCTCCCACGCATTCGTGACACAAGCGTATTATGGTACGAGATGCTTGCGCGTTGGCGGGTCCCGCATGACATCATTTACATGCTGGGGCGCGCTGGGGGCGCGACTCCCGCAAAAAAAATGTATGTTCCAAAATGATATGTATGTGTCTTTAATATACATATTAGGGCAAGAGATTATCTAAGATACTCATAAAAATAATATATTTGTACTTATAATAAACTTATATTATTTTGAAATATATTTTTGCGAAGTCGGGTGCGTGCATCATGAGCGCAGAGAACCAGGTCAGCAGAGCTGCTGTAGAGCCAGAGAAACCAGGTCAGCAGAGCCGTTGTAGAGCCAGAGAATACTGAAGTTTGGCAGTCCTCCATGTTCCTATCCTTGACCAGAAACACTGTACTCTGACTTGAGGTTGCCTGGAGGTCTACGGAGCCATACGAGTCTGCGCAGTAGGCATCGCGCTCACGAGACGGTGGCCACTTCTGAACTCCATTTTGGATGCCAGGTTTTGGTAGGCCCAAATGCCAACTTAAGCAAAACAAACACAAAATAGTAATTAATACACAGAAATGAAGATTCTAATGTTAAGCCCTCCCTAATCCCTTTATTTATTACTATTTTCCTAGCTTTTTGCGACATGTAAAGCAATAAAACTCACCCTTCGGTCCAAAACGGGAACGCAAACATCACAAAAGCGACATAAATCATGCGATATCCTATTACCACACGTACTACTATTAATAGGCGTACAAATGTAGTTATTAGTGTTATTCTGCCATGCAAATAGCAATGAGTCCCACGCGTAATTGGTGTTTAATAATGGTGCAAATGGTTGATTAATATAACACATAAAACAGTTGATTCAAATTATTATATCAGTTGGTTAAGTGATTAGTATTTTCATGCAAAATAGAGGAGGTATACAAAAGTTTGTTTTACCTGCTCCATCAATCCCCCTTTGGTGATTTTTAATATCACCACAAACACCCTCAAATTTTGCTAACATTTGCATTGAAATGAATTCAGTTCTCTTTATGTTTTGTTAGATCACATAATTGTTTACCCTGTCTCTTCCTCTCTTGTTTTCTTAAATACATTTTCTTTCCATACTTCTAATTCTACCTCTTCCATTTCTCTTTCTTTTCTTTCTTTCCCTCTTTTCTTTGCAGTTTCTCTTTTTATATGTTTTTGTAATTTTCTTTTCTTGCTACATAAGCATCCTAGTCTCAGAAATAATACTAGAATAATCACACATGTTACTGGAAATAAAATCTTACCAATAAAGGTACTACCTATATTTTAGTAGAAAGTCCTTAATAGTAGAAAACTTTTTCCCAATCTTTTTCCCAAATACCTTGAACCTCCAGTGGAACAATCTCCTCATGCAAATCAGTTATATTCTTTATGTATGTCTATAAATCTTGACTTTCGGCAGGAATATAAGTACAACAAAGTTGAACCTTCAGCATTCCACAGACTCCACCCTCTTTGGCCAAAATTATATCAAGGGCAAGTCGATTTTGCATCACCATTGCTCGCATGGCAACCATTTCTGTGTTTACCAATGAAAATCCTCAAGCAGTGCTTGTTGACAAGTGATCCACTACTGTTGAAAATTTTCTAATTTTATGTGCATTCAGAGATATTCCAACTGCTGGTATCAACGCTCCAAAAATGTCTCCTACAATTTCTGCCCAAGATTCTCTTCTCCTACGTGTTAGTTGTCTACCTATCTCGTGTGCACCATCTTTTCCTCTTCCCACATGAAATATCTTTGGGAAAACCAGGTCTAGGTAACATGTGCCATACCAATGGTCGGGTAATCGATAATAAGATTTGTTCCCGCAGATAAAATATAATCCAGGGAATACCGGATCATTTCCTCCTTTAAATCCCCATCCACCCATGATTCTATAAGTATCATGGCAATCACTTGCACCTATGAAATAGTTATCATACATAGTTTGATTTCTTCTAATCCACAATTTCCCTTTCTGAGGCCAATCTAAAGCCATTGCTGGACTAGTTTCTCCTTTCAAATGTTTTTCTCTTTCAACATCCCAAACTGTCTTTTCTTCTTTTCCCTCAGGTACCTTCTTTTGCATTTTTATTCTCCTCTCTTCTACCATATCTAAGAAAGTCTTCTCTTCTCTTTTCAGACTACAAGTGAGATTATTTTTGAATACTGATTCTAATGTTAATTCTCTAGTTTCTAAGAAAAATTCCCCTAACACTTTACCAGGTTTTACTTTATTCAATTTATGGACTACAGGTACTTGTGAAAATATGTTATCTACATCTGAAAAATAATATTCTAGTTTCCCTGTTTTGTAAAACAAACTTGCTAATACGCTACATGTTATTCCATATGTGACTGGAAGGTGATGGTACGTCACTCCCTCAGACACTGATGCAGGCAACTGAATGCATACATAGCAATCTCTCACATCCATTGTTTTTACATATTTATAACATTGTTACAAAAATCATTTATGGCCCTATCTTTATGTAAGTAATTTCTATCTATTTTAGTCGGATAAATCTTCTGAAACTTTTCTACATCAGTCTTATTCTCACTATGACCTTTTATTGTTTCTAATGTAACTTTAAATGAAACCATTAAAGCCAACACACTTTACAGAAGCATTAGTAATCCTGTACAACAACAACACATTTTGCACCATCTTCGAAGGAACACACATGTAGATTTTCTACTTTCTGTGTTTGCCATTTCAGAAAATGATCAGTGTCATTTGACTTAACCTCGTCTACTTCACAACTAGTTTTGTCTAAACCCAAGGCTCTAAGCACCTACTTGGTTCTTTTCTGTTATGTCTTTTATTCAGTAATTTTCAAGTTTCTCTTCTGGAGCACTTTTGTCTCCTCAGTTTGGCAGTTGATCGTCTTTCACTCTTTTCTCACAATCTTGATTCAGTATTTCCTGAACATCCGTCTCTTCCCCGATGTCGGACAAGATAACTCTCAGGATTTCCGATTCTTCGTCATCCTCAATCACTTCTGGTATAGTCACCTCTGGATCCCCTTGGCTGTCTGCCTCTTCTTGTACTTCAGGAAGTGCCACATACGACCACTCTGGTGACTTATACTTCTGGTTCGGCTTTCTCGTCCGCTTGCTTTCTTCTAATGGTGTCTGTTCAACGTCTTTTGATTTCTCTTGACTAGACACCTCATTCACTTGTTCAGCTCTGGATGATTTTACTCGTGTCAATCTGTATCTCAATCTCTTTATCTTGTTTGGCCAAACTTCATCCTTTGCTGGCCTTTTTTACTTATTTCCCTTTTCATATCTCTCAGTTCTCCATGCTCTTTTTCTCAGGACTCGACCTTCTGGTACTTCTTCGTCACTGTCCTCATATTCAGTTCCAACTTAACTCTTACTTTCAGTAGTCCTTCTTTCCGCCACTTCCTTTTCCTTATCTACTTCTGTCCCTCCTCGTGTTTCTTCCACACAATCTTCCTGCTGACTAACTGTCCTTTCTTCTACCTGGATGTATGGTTTCCCTACACCTCCTCGGAAATTTTCCGCAACAATCTTTCCCTCTCTCTCTGTGTCTGGTACCTTACCATCTACTTCTGTTATTTCAGGTGGAATTTCTCTTTATCAAGAATTTCTTTGACAGTCTCTTCACTGTTTTTGTTTACACTCTTATGTGCTTGTACCGGTTCAGTGTCTGACTCTGAGCTAGTGTGAGAAATTTGCAATTTTCTTCTTAATGGTAGATTCTCTGGTGCTATAACTGAACTTGGCACTGACTCCCCCTCTCAGGAGTTGGTCTTGCTCTTGTTTCTTCTGTATCTGATTCGTAACTTGTATCAGATTCTTCAAAGTATTCTTCTTCTCTGTTATCCACTGGATTTGGAATTCGCAAGGTATGACTAGCATGAATCCAATTCTTTACTCCTGCACATTTCACAGCTGTCGTGGTGGTCAGGATCACCTGACGTGGTTTACCCCACCTTGGGACCAAACAATTTCTTCTTCTCTGCACTTTGTCACCTGGGCTCAGATCATGAGCTGGCTTCTTTTCAAGAGTGGTTGCATCCGATCCAACCTGATGAAACACAGAATGAACGGAATCAGCCAACCCCTTGCAATAATCCAACACCAAGTCATCAGATATAGGCAATAGCTTGTTGACAGGAATGAAAACATGTCTCATTGCTCTCCCCATCACTATCTCATGAGGACTTAAGTCAGTATTCCTATCCGGAATAGATCTAATAGTCATGAGTACCAGAGGCAAGACATCAGGCCATTTCAAGCCTGTGGCTAAACACATTTTTCCCAATCTGTTTTTAATGGTGCCATTTACTTGTTCCACCACACCAGAAGCCTCTGGGCGATAGGCACAATGCAGTTTTTGTTGTACATTCAATGCTTCACAAATCAGTTTCATGATTTCATTATGAAAATTGTTTTCCTCTATCTGACTCGATCGTCACTGGAAAACCAAATCTGGGAATGAACTCTCTCAATAGTAGCTTTGCTACTGTAATTCCATCACTTCTTCTAGTTGGGTATGCTTCCACCCATCGAGAGAACAGACAAACTATCACTAGAACATACCTCAACCTATTGCAGGGGGGCATTTCAATGAAGTCAATCTGCATTCTTGTGAAAGGCCCTCCTTCTCGTCATATCATTCCTAGACTTACTACTGTCTTTCTTCCGGATTGTATTGCTGACATATAAGGCATCTTTGACAAAGGCTCTCAGCTACAAGTCTGAACTTTGCATTATACCATATCTGTTTGAAAAGTCTGATCATAGCATCTCTTCCTACAAGGGCTTCTCCATGATACATTGGTGCCATGGTAGAAACCATGCTATCAGGCATGACTGGTCTTCCATCCCGATAAAACTACACATGATCTGTCTCCCGTGGTGCACATCCTGCTTTTACCCACTGTCTCCTTTCCTCATCTCCTGCTTCTTCTTGTAACTGCCTCACTTCTTCCCATGTATTCACAGTGTTAGTAAACAGCAAGGGACTTGAATTCATTTCTTTTTCTCTACCACGATTGACCAAATTCTGATTTCGTGCACAATACTGTGCCATGTCATTGGCAAACTCATTTCCCGCTGAAATGTAATCAGCAGACTTCGAATGTGCAGCACATTTTACTACTGCTAATTGCCTAGGCAGCTGTATCGCCTCAAGCAACTTTCCAACCACTTCAGCATTTCTTATAGGAGTTCCACTCAATGTCAAAAACCCTCTTTGGGACCAAAGCTGCCCAAAGTCATGCACCACACCAAAGCCATACTGACTATCGGTTATCACAGTCACTCTCAGATTCTTTCCCAACTTGCATGCTCTTGTTAATGCAAAAAGTTCAGCAACCTGGGCTGATTTCACTCCTTTCAGACAAGATGCTTCCAGTACAGCTGCTACCGTACATACTGCATACGCTGCACTCAAAATCCCCTCGTCCGTTCTCAGGCATGATCCATCCACAAACATCACATAGTGGAGAAGTGTGGCTCAATGGTTAGAGCGGCAGACCCTGATGCAGAGTTCTGGCCCGGGACCAGAGTTCAATCCCCTGCCTCGGCGGGTCTTGGATTCAATTTCCTCGGACCTGATCATTCTCGCCTCAGTGCCTATTCTAATCATGGGTCCCACGCTGCAACTCTGGGCAATAGCTTGCTTAATCTCCACAACGGCCCCAGCAGCGCTGGGATGCCTGGCTTCACCATGGGGGTACCCAGGAGTGGACATTTCACAGGGAAAGGCCAGGAAGGGTCCCACAGCGGTATGAGTAAAAAGCGCCAGGATACCCCCGTTGGGGGTGGCAGTGCACTATACAAGTACATACACATTTACATAGTCACTTTCTGTCAAAGGTACATCTTTTATATCAGGACGTGGCTTGGTACAAAAATCAAGCACTTCCAAACAGTCATGATCCACATCATCTCTGACTTCCACATTCTCAGTATCAGGTAAAGTGTTGAAGGGTTCACATTCAGACATCTCACAAGGCTCACATTCGTTGCACCTAATATGACTTTCTCATATTTAGTTAGACGACTATGTGTCATAAACTGAGTGCGGCTTCTTGTTAAAAGGATTGCCACATCATGAGGTACAAACACTCTCACAGGATATCCCATCACAATTCCTTCGCTCTGTTCCAGACTCTTACAAATTGCTGCTACAGCTTTCAAACAACCAGGCAATGGTACAGCTACAGGGTCTAACATAGCTGAAAAATATGCAATTGGTCTCCTCAATTTTCTGTGTTTCTGTATTAATACAGAAAGTGCACATCCATTTCTTTCGCTGCAATAGTGTTCAAATTCTTTCTCATAGTCAGGCATGCCAAGAGCTGGGGCTTCACACAAACCATCTCTCAATTGTTTAAAAACCTTCAGCTCTTCTTTATTTAATTCAATGGGGTCTTTGACATCACTCTTTGTTAAACGTACTAAAGGTTTTGCAATCAATGAGAAATTACTAATCCACTGACGGCAATATCCAACCATTCCAAGAAACATTCTCACTTCTCTCTAAGTCATTGGGGCTCTCATTCCTTTTATTATCCTGATTCTATCTGCAGTTACTTTTCTTAGCCCTTTTTCAATTTTATGGCCTAAATATAGTACTTCTTTGTGACAGAATTGTAATTTTGATGGGGATACTTTAAATCCTCCATCTGCCAAATGATTCAGCAATGCAACAGTATCCACTACACAAGCTTCTTGAGTTCTCGATGCCACAAGTAAGTCATCGATATATTGGACCAATACCGAACTTTCGGGCATTTTTAAATCTTCTAGGGACTTTTTCAGAATCTGATTAAATATCGAGGGACTCTCTGTATACCCCTGTGGGATTCGGCACCATGCCAAAGTACGTTCGCCAAACCGGAACGCAAAAATCTGTTGGCTGTCAGGGTGCAGAGGAATGGAAAAGAAAGCATGACACAAATCAATCACTGTGTACCATTCTGCATCATGAGGAATCTGATATAAAATCACAGAAGAATTTGGTACAATGGGACAACATGCTACAATGATTTTATTTATTTTTCTCAGGTCTTGTACAATCCTGAAAGTTCCGTTAGGCTTTTTCAGACCCATAATTGGTGAGTTACATGGACTGCTCATTATTTCCCTCAAAATACCTTGTTCAATCATTCTGTCTATTATAGAAGTAACTCCTGCAATTATCTCGGGTGTCAATTTGTATTGTGGAATATTTGCGTAACTTACTCCTTCCTTAACAGAAATTTTTACGGGATGTACATTTTTCATTAATCCCACATCTTCTCCTGTGAAATCCCATACCTCCGTTTTTACTGTTTTCTTCAATTCTTGAGGCAATTTCCCCGGGTCAAATACAGCAAATGCCTCAGTTTTTTCAGGTTCCATATTAGCTATAGTCATCTTGTACAGTACATCCTCATCAGGAGTCTCAAAAGCTATTCCATCAGTACAGAATATTGCGCAGTTCATTTTGCACAGCAAGTCTCTCCCTAACAAATGTACAGGGCTTGAATCGCACACGACAAAACGGTGCATCTCAGAAAATTTCCCTATTTTAACCTTAACTGGTTCAGTGAGATACGTTTTATCTGTCTGTTGGATACTCCAACTACTTGGATTGTTTCATCCGAGAGAGGAAGATTTTTGACATCAGCTGACCTAACAGTTGAACGAGTAGCACCAGTATCTACTAGGAAAGTAATGTTTTCGTCATTTATCTTTCCATCCACAAAAGGGCCTGTCTGGTCTACTTCTAGAGTTGCGCCAAGTATGCACTCTTCTTCCTCCCCTCGGCACCATCAATAGCTTTCTTCTGACTCACTCTCATCGCATTGTAGCCAATACTGCGAAACAGCACTAGCGCGCGGCAGCTTAGTTAACTGTTCTTCGTTGTAGAATCCTGTGTCATTACTGTATTTCTGAGGATTTACGCTCTGTGGAAAAGGCGGTTTTGGCACCTGACACTGTTGGGCAACAACCTGCTGCTGTCGCTGCGGATGACAACTCACCTCATTCTGCACCTGTGGATTCAATGATGCATTATCGCCATTAGCACTTGGGGGAAATTTACACTCGGTTCTCCGATGCCCTATCCTTCCACAATTATGACATGGCCACTTCTTTTTGGCTTCTTCTATACTAATCTGTCCTTTTCCTTTCCCAATGTTGGGTTTTTGTTTCATGCTCGTACCATTTGCTTGTTCAATCAGTTTGGCTTCCTGTCTTTCTGCCACATTTACTTGGGCCCACATGGCCTTTTCTTTTAATTTACGCTGCTTGGCTTCAATCTAATCACTAAAATATTTTGCATGTCTCAGTACTTCATCTATCTTTTTATTTTGCCAATCCACTGTATGCTGTTTAATCATTTCGCTTACTTCAGGACGCAACCCATACACAAATCGATATACAAAATGACTCAAATCCTTCTCACTCAAATTTTCATCACCACTGTATTGTTTAAAAGCCAACAATAATCTCTCATAGTAGGCATGTACAGATTATTTTACTTCTTGGTGAGTTCTATCAATTTTTACCCAGTCAGTTTCTTTAGGAGGCACTTTATTTTTCAGAAAGGTAATTACCTGTTCATATTTTCTCATTACTTCTGGATCAGGAGCACCTGTTTTTGGATCCCTAGGGTATTCTTGAGTAGGCCAACCTATTGTAATTTTGCATTCTGCCCATAGGTCTGCTGGCACAATTATGTCAAATAAACTGTTCAAATCAATCCATAGTACTTTTGATAATTTTACAAACCTCTCTACCTGCCTGTACCATTCAACCGTCTTCTCGTGCAAGCGAGGAAAGTCATTGGTGAATGATAAAATGTCTTGTCTGGTCCAGCGGACATGCACATAGCCTCCGCCTGGAATCTCCCTCATGGGACATTCAGTTACCACCTTTTCTTTTTCTCTTACTGGGAAAGCTGCAAATGTTTTGTCTGTTGCATCGTCTTGTTTCCAAAACCACCTACTTTTCGATTTCTCTACATCGCCCCATTTTCTCAGTAATACAATTAGTTCTTTAATTTGTGTTATTCTTCCTGCTGTATTCAGATTCTCAATGTCCTTTTCAGCAAAGTCTACTCTGTATGGTTTCTGTATTGATTTTATTTTTTCAAAGTCGATACCCATTTCGCTTGCTACTTCTTCCAATTTTTCATATACATTTCTTGCTCTCCATGTTATACTTTTGCATAGAAATATTAGTTCTTCATCCTGATATGCTTTTAATTTTTCTGTGGGAATAGTTCCTACCAATAATTCCTCTAAAACTATTTTTAATTTAGCCACATCTAAAGGTCGAGGTTCAGCATCTTTTTGCTGTAAACTCCTTAACCATTCACTTAGTTCATCAGAACTAGGACCTACAGGAATTGTTTCATTTCGTGTTTGTTCTAAACTTTTTGGTGACCCTGGTACTGATTCTGTTGTCATTATTGCTCTATTCGCTAGACTCTGATTTACTGTCAAATTTTTAGGAGTACTTAGTCCAGAAGTTCCCACCACCTGTCCCCATGGATTTTCTCTTGAACCTCTTCTTTCCATTTCGGTTTGTTTATTACTGTTATAAGGAATCGTTAGACAATGTTCACTATCCTTTTGTTTTTCAAAAATAGGCATTACGGGTCCTATTGTTACAGGAACAGTTACAGCTTCCATGTTTTTAGTCAATTCCCTAATGTTTACAGTTAACTCTAAAGTAGTTCTGGCTAATTCAGCTGAATTTTCATTTGTCATTTTACCAGGTTGTGTATTTTCTGTTTCTCTAAAGGGATTATTTCTTCCTACCTCAGGTGGCATTGACTCAAACTTTATATTTTGTGGTGATTCTTTTACTGGGGCACTCGTTTTTATAAAGCATGTACTCAAGTACATCATCCTCCGACTCATGCACACCATACTTATAACCTTCTGATCCTGTATTATTTCTCATCTCTGTACATTTTCTACTACTAGTCTCTTCAGTATTTCTCATAGCGAACATACCATCAGCCATATTTGTTCTTCGCCATCTCCTCATTCTGTCATCATGATTCTCTTGTCCACACGGTCTACCAAACATATATTTGTACCTTCCGCCACTCCGCTGTCGTTCTCTTTCAAACATCTCATCTTCCCATTCTGTCAATGCTTCAAACTGAGTAGGTCTAGGTCTCGGTTCTAATCTCATCATTCTTTCTCTTAAATTCCTCAATACCGCTAAATTGAATGAACCATGTTCCCGAAATGCTAAAACTCCATCATATGTCCAATTGTCTAGCTAAATACATGTATGATATCCATATTTCGAAACCATAAAGGATGCGGGTGATTTCGGTGGAGGAAGCACCTGTCCCTCTCTAGTCACAATCGGTTTGTCCTTTTTAAATAAATTCTTGATCTTTCCGAACCAGGACTTTTTCTCTTTTTCCGGTAGATCGTAATAATTCATTTTCTTTTCTTAGTATCGCTAGATTTCCCCTACGACTATTCTGTTGTCTTATCCAATCGTAGCGCGACTTACACTAACTCACCAATCCGGAGCGTCTACGTCAACCTGTAATTCTCCACTCCTAGCACGGCGTATACTAACGCACCAATCAGAAGCGTCTTTGTCTCTTACTGACTGGCCAATCCCAGCGCTGTCTTTTCTGACATCAGCTTTTTCTCACTACTCCTGCTTCTGCTGACCCCTCCTTTACAAAATGTATCGGCAAACTTTTCTTACATTGTCTTTTACTCAAAATCTGTTAGTAATGACATAAAAACACCACCATTATCTGTTTCGCTAACAAAAGAGATAGTCTTGACCTTTTCCCCAAGAATTCCGTCTTTCCCGAGAGCAGCGCTTACCTCTGCCCTACTACGGAATCATTACTTTCGCCGATAACGTAGCCCTTCCCTCCACCTTACCCTTCTAGCAAGCATTAACTTACAGTTTCTCTGGAGATAAAACACCTGTTGGAGACTACACTGCACCTGAGAATTAAGACCACAATTAAGTTGAATGCTATTTCATTTACACACATTCATACGGAAAATGTAGTTCACTTACACAGAATCCTGTCTTTCCCGAGAGCAGCGCTTACCTCTGCCCTACTACAGAAATATTTCATTCATTAATAAAGTAGCACTTCCCTCTACTTTATCCTTCTTACAAGCTTAGTGAACACCTATTACCTCTCCAGTGATAAGCGCTCACATGGACTCCTGTTACTTAAGACCAAAATTTCACAGGTGGCCTTCGCTACCCATACACCACTTTCACACAGAAATCCCTAGCGATATCACACAGCGATGTTACCAATTCGAAGCCAGACAATGCGTGGTGCAACTCCAATCGTCACACGTTTTCCCCGTGTACATACAGGGCAACAAACAATTCACCATGTGACTTCACTTGCCACAGGCCATCCGACTTCCTACATCCCAGAAGTCTTTCAAAAACAACATAGAACGCAACGTGACTCAACATAGAATGTTAGTACATAAATCAATACTCATCCAAACATCCGCAATCAATAATCAAAAATCAATAAGCAATAATCACCAAACCAATGCAATAAAACCATAACTCTGCTACCAGAAAAACTGATCCTGCGCGAAATTGGGAAAAAAGGGCAAATTTACAACTATCCCTCCTGCGTCGCAGACCCGACGTCACACTAGGTCATTTATACATGCATTAATTGGTGGGGCCCATAACACCAACACTCATACATTTTCTCTTTCGAGGCTGCACACATGAGGGATGATAATCAAGCGCTGGGCATGTGGGGGAGTACCTTATTACCTATAGGGAAGTAAAGTTATTTTACAGAATATACATTTGCATCATGACCTATAGGATTCTAACCTTAAACATCAAGGCACTCCACCACTTGGTCGACGGACCAATTAGTTGGACTGGTTGATGGTGATTTAGAACCAGCTAAAACACATTTAAGCCTCAGAATCCTCTAATCTCTTCATTGAAAAACCACAAACTCGTAATTTCTGTTAATCAATTATTTGTTTATCTAAATATTGTTTGCAATTAATATTAGCATTTTGGTCAATCAAAGTTTAGAATTTTGATCAATCAGCAAAAATTGCATGACATTTTATATTTACCTATTCTTGCTAGCAGGACATTTCTAATTCAATTTGCTCTACATAAATCAAATTTAGCTGTTTAATTGTCCCAATAAAGCAGGCCAAGGCTCAAAGTCCGGAAAGTTCTTTGCTCAGCATGTCACAGTCCCAAAGATTTCCAAAGGACCAGGAATCGTGCAAGCATCTGTCATCGCCTGTGGGGTCGATAGGGGTGTGCGGTCATCGAAAGCTGCAAATTGCCAGCCCCTCCCTATTCTACTACCCTTTTTATAATGAAATTCGGGATAACATGAAACATTTCTCAGACTAGGGAAGCATATGATTGGTCAATTTGATGAAGTTTGCAATATCGTCCAATTTTCTCATCGGCATGGGTTCTCATAGATTTTTGCTGGTTTACTTCCTCTGTCCATGTCATCCCCATGCAACATTGTAGACTTTTGCTTGTATGTGGCTATTGTTCCTTTAGACCAGTTTTTACTGGCTGAAGTTTGGCAGTCCTCCATGTTCCTATCCTTGACCAGGAACACTGTACTCTGACTTGAGGTTGCCTGGAGGTCTACGGAGCCATCCGAGTCTGCGCAGTAGGCATTGTGCAAACGAGACGGTGGCCACTTCTGAACTCCATTTTGGATGCCATGTTTTGGTAGGCCCAAATGCCAATTTAAGCAAAACAAACACAAAAGAGTAATTAATACACAGAAATGAAGATTCTAATGTTAAACCCTCACTAATCCCTTTATGTATTAGTATTTTCCTAGCTTTTTGCGACATTTAAAGCAATAAAACTCACCCTTCGGTCCAAAACGGGAACGCAAACATCACAAAAGCGACATAAATCATGCGATATCCTATTACCACACGTACTACTATTAATAGGCACACAACATTTAGTTATTAGTGTTATTCTGCCATGCAAATAGCAATGAGTCCCACGTGTAATTGGTGTTTAATAAAGGTGCAAATGGCTGATTAATATAACACACCAAACTGTTAATTCAAATTATTATATCAGTCGGTTAAGTGATTAATATTTTCATGCAAAATAGAGGAGGTATACAAAATGTTGCTTTACCTGCTCCATCACCCCCCCTAGAAAATCACCTGTTTGTGCGCTGTTTAGCACATGCACATAATGGTGCACGCCACACCAGCCAGGACAGAAAGTACTTTTCAAGCACTGGAAAAAGCGGTAAAAAAAGAGACATCAAAATGATGGGAGGGAGCTAAAAAGAACTCGGAACACAATTTGATCCCAAGAGGTCTGAGAATTCTTACTTTCCCCCCAATGGAAACAACAGCACCAGAGAAATTACAGCTATGGGAAGATAACTTGAGAACAGCTTCCAATAATATGTTACGACAACTTATTGACATAGTCCAAGAGGAGTATGGAAAACATAAATCGGAAGTTGATACACTATCAAAAATAATTGAAGAGGCCAATTGGGGTGACATAACAACAAAAAATTATGACATCCTGAACAAACTCCTTTATGACTTTGAGGAGGACATCATTCAAAGTAAAAATCGTAAATTTAGACGAGATATGACAGATTACCAACTAGGGAGAGTCTATGCCTTTGCAAAAAAATACGATAACGTAACGACGACCACTGCATCAACACAAGCCAGTAGTTCATCAGAAATTATTCCATCTTCAGATGCAGAATCTGTAGAAGACCCAGAGGATAGTACAGGCTCAAGACCAAATGTTCGCGAGGAAGTGCGCAGACACCGCCTGGGAAATGCCCAAGACAATCGGACCAGACCCGCAAGTACAAAAATAGCGAAACCAAGTATAGCGGGAGTACAAACAAGAGCACGAAGCAAGGAACTGACAAAACCAGCACCTCCAGAACAGAAATAACCCCCAGTAACCTAGTGGTAAATCTTTCAAATAAGACTCTAACTGAAACTCATCACCAAATTCTGAATAAAGGATTATCATTTTGTCCCACAACAAGTTGGGATCTAGTACAGACAAAAATTGATCTGTTTAAATTCACAAGTAGGTTAAAACTTCACTCCTTTTTTTCTGATGAAACTAGAAGAAGGAGACAAGAAAGTCATCCCGCATCCACAAGCAACCTGTTGGCACAAGACTTGGAGAATTTTAACTTGTTGACACACCTGTCTACAGAAGGTTCCACGGATGGATTGGAATCTCTGACCACAACAGCAGAGGAATTAGATATAGATATCTTTCACTGCAAAACCACATCGCTCAAGAGAAAATCAAAGTTTACACTAGCGTTACTAGCAGGAAATACAATAGATACCTTCTTTTCCGACGTAAATAAAGATCTAGAACTTGAACATCAAAAATATTTGACTAAACAAATATACCTTCCAAAAAACATCACACAGAATGAAAAACAAGTACTGCTAGAGCTCAGGAATGACCCATCTCTGATTATAAAGGAAGCAGATAAAGGCGGAAACGTTGTCCTTCTGGATACTGTGGACTACCTCTAAGAAGCGGACCGTCAATTAAGGGACCATGCCTGTTATACAAAACTGAATCTCAATCCAACCAAGAAAATACAAGGAAAGCTGGATCAACTATTGAATAAATGGTATGAAAAAGGCCTATTGGCACTAGAAGAGAAACAACTTCTGTTCATAGAGAACCCAGTCACCCCAACCTTGTACCTTTTACCAAAGGTCCACAAACCTGGCATACCCCCAAAAGGAAGACCAATCATCGGGGGAATTGACTCTATATGCTCTAATGTAGGGGCATACATTGATGAGGAATTGCAGCCTTTCATGAAAGACCTCCCAACTTTCATAAGAGACACTAAAGATGTTCTTCAGAAGTTAAACAACATGATATGGCAACCAGACTATCTACTCTCCTCTATAGATGTTGTCAGCCTGTACACATCCATTAGACATCCGGATGGCATAGCAGCAGTCAGAACATGTCTTCAAGGAAGATCGGTCCATTTTACTGCCAGAAATAACATGATATTGGAACTACTAGAATTCTGCCTATACAATGACTATTTTCTCTTCAATGGAGAATTCTATCTACAACTGCAAGGTACAGCTATGGGGGCCAAATTTGCCCCCCGTATGCTTGTATCCTTATGGGAGAAGTAGAATGTCATTGGATCTGGAACGACAGCAAAGAAAATTTCTCTGACAACATTGTTATGTGGGGCAGATATATTGACGATATGCTTTTGATATGGCAAGGATCTGAGACACGACTATGAGAGTTCATCAAAACTCTTACCCCCAATCAATGGGGCATTAACATAACATATACCATCTCTAAAAAAGAAAATGAATTCCTAGATCTAAGTATTTATGTTGAAGATAACACCCTACATACAAAGATTCACAGAAAAAGCACTGCTGCAAACTCCATCCTGCATGCCTCAAGTAATCACCCCCAGCATACCATCAGAAATATCCCATCAGGAGAATATCGAAGGGCCCGAATTAACTGTAGCACAGACAAAGACTTTGATACAAAATCACAGGAGATCACAACGAGACTTAAACAGAGAGGATACAACCTCCGTTATCTCAAAGACACACAACAACATGTCTCCCAATTGGAACGTAACAAGCTCTTGCTAAGCAATAAAGAGAAAAGCCATCAACCAACTATAAGATTTCTAATCCACTACAACAATGGTCGTTATCACATACGTAAGATATTGAAAAAGCACTGGAACTTGTTGACACTTAATCCAACAGTAAAAGATGCAGTTAAGGATCAACCTCAACTCAGTTTCACGAGAAGCAAAAATCTCCGTGACTCCCTGTGCCCCTCATTTTTCCAAACACAACAGAATGCTGTGACCTTCTTACAGAAACCAAATGGCTTCTACACCTGTGCCAACTGTTAAGTATGTAAATTGGGAAAATCAAAAACTCAGAACATCATGATAAATGGTCACCGACTTTACATCAGAGACTTTATAAACTGTGAGAGTAAGAATGTGATCTACCTAATTACCTGTCCGTGTGGGCAACACTATATAGGAAGTACGACTCGACCTCTCAAAATGTGTATTCAGGAACACTACCGGAATATCCATAAATCCGATGAAAGACAACCACTGGTGGAAGTCTTTGAAACAAATCACCAACATAAACGCAATTTCTCCTTTTGCGGCCTGGAAAAAGTAAAACAACACGCAAGAGGAGGTAACCTGGAACGGCGATTACATCAGAAAGGAAGTGCCCTTATCATACGTTATGGGACTGCGGAAACAGGTCTAAACAAAGAGCATGAATGGCACCACTGGTTGTAAGGTGCCCTTATTGCGAACCATAATGACCCTGACATAGGTGATATTTCACTTAAAGGAGAGGAACCAACATATATGTAGAGGACAAGCTATCTCACTTGTGCTATAATTACTGTTTATTGATTCATGAGATCTGATTTTGTGACATTATTTTCAGATTTTTCCTCCAACTTAAGGAATTAGCTGTCCTCCAAAACCTCTTCCCTTGTCTTTTTCCCCCTCTCTTTTTCCCCCTTTCTTGTTTCCTTCTTTTTCTTTCCCCTTTTTTCCCCTCCTTTTCCCCTTCCTTTTCTCCTTTTTTCATTATGAACGTAGCTTTGTACTTAGATGCACATCATTAAACTTTCGCATCTTATAACAAATCTATTGATCTAGCTCTTTTTGAATCCTCCCACTCTTGGCCGGCATCTTAAATAAACCTGAGGCGTCATACTTATCTCTGACTATGCCGTAATGTTGGGAATGATCGGATACGGATATTTTATTTTCGGCTGTTTAGATCTCTCTCTCTCTCCAAGTGGGGTTAATAACCTCTAGCTATGCCGACAACGGCTACCTTGACAAAATACAAAAGCAATGATAGTTTCATTCGAAATAGTTACACATCACAAAAAGGATTGATATTTTCACAAAACTGGCATGCTATGTCATATCTATTTAGCGAATCCGAACTCAAGCCTTATCTTGACCAATGAGGCAGATGACGCAAAAAATATTTATACAAAAAAATTTAGTCAATTTACTAGTCTGTAGAAAATAGAACCCCATAATGCGGGCCAAAAAATCTTCCGTGCCCGCTGTGACCTGTATAATGGTCTCTTTTCCTGTTTTTTCAAACATCGTTATTTAGAGATTACTTTAATACACCTGGGATAAGAATGGACTTTTTGTTTTTTGTTTAATAACCTTAGAGCAGAAAATTGAGCTCCTCAACCTTGCTCACATGGATGACGGGCGCAATTTTTACCACAATAACACATTCAAAGATGGCGCCTCTTTTGAGATCGTATATCATCTTGGACGCCTTAACATGTGATCGCATCCTACAGCCCTTTTAAAGATGGCCGCTGCCCACAACGCTGATACTCCAGTGGGAAGCACCGCGTTGGGATTATCCCTGGACTATGATCTTCTGAGACAGATTAAAGTAAATGACTAATATGATTTGAGGGCCCGCTCTAAATGCCGCTGACTGCATCTTTCACCAGTTTAGACAGATTCGTAACTTTTTTCTCTGTGTCCTCTGCCTTAATAAAATGGACCAAAAAGATGAACACAGCGCACGGCAATCTCCCTTTGGGTTACAATACCGGTATTGCTAAAGTAACGTGCCAGTTCCCTTAAGATTAACAGACTCTGCCCGTTGGGGCTGTGGAACGAAATAGTATTTACCATTTATAATTACGAGACATTTAGAAAAAATACTTCTCCCTGTCCCCACAACTCTTGTTTAAAATATGTACAAACTAAACTGATCTGCGAACACTGTTCGTTATTTGTCATAACACACTAAATATCTAACAAAGTGGCTCTTAAGCATACTTCTTTTGCGTCTTTCTATTTTGATAAATGTCACCAGCATAACAAACTAGTGTATGCATTCTGCTAATCTCGCTGGTATCCATTCCTGTCCTTTTCTTTCTGCTTATCCCTGTTTAGAAACTGCTCTGTTTTATTGTGAAGAACTACTGAATGCAAATCTTCAATGTTAATATGACGTGCTACCACCTCGAAACATAAGGTATACATCTGATAAGAAATATGTATTGTAGACTTATATACAAGCTTTACTGAAGCATGAATAACACTCAGGAAATAGCATGATATGTGCCTGTCACGGGTAGGACTAAGTTACTCTGTGGCAGATGCAAGCATGTACTAACCTAAATTGACCCTAAAGATCGCTAGCAAACACTAAGCTCTCACAAAGGTTGCCTTTTTCTGAAATTTGCCTCGCCTTTTTAAATTCTCTCTGCAGTGTAATGGTCACATGTAGATCGACGCACAGATAAAACTACCCTTCAGTATCCCCACTGTTTTCCCTGAACTAAACCTACTCTTTAAATAAAATAACTCTTTTCTCATCTATTACTGTAAGTACCTCTCACATATCCTGAGCACTTTCACAGTGTCGTTGTTTCTTGAATATCCCGTCTTTTATATAACACATACCACTGGGTGCATTTGGTAAACACTGAGATGCTGATACAAACATGCCTAACACTGCCTTACTAATATCTCTCTTCAGCCTTGAAAAAGCCCTGGCTTAATTCTATCCATCGGGCGAAACACGTGTCGGCTGTTAGTTCTGTTTCAGTGTGAAGAAAGAAATAAAGACAAAAAAACAACCAAGGATGTAACCCCTATGTACTTACCAAAGTACTCTGACTATTTTTACACCAAATGAATTGAGGAGGAGTTTCTGACTCACAACCCTACACAGAAAGTGTGGGTGTTGGAGCCTGTGGCCCCAGCAGCTCTCCACGACAAGTGGAGTGGCCCCCAAACCATTGTGGAGCAAAAGGGAGAAGTCACCTATCTGGTGAATCTTGGAACGCCCAGGATCCACCTGAGGGTGCTCCATGTCAACAGATTGAAACCATATGTTGACAGGGCTGACATGGGATTGCTCATTGCAACTGATGAGGAACAGGAGGAGGAGAGTGACCCTCTCCCTGACCTGCTCTCACAGAACCCTGATGATGGGTCAGTAGATGGTGTTGCTTTGGCATGCAGCCTCACTGACCATCAGCAAACTGAATGCAGACAAGTTCTGCAGCAGTACAGACATATGTTTAGCCTGATCCCTAGTCAGACTTCCTGGTGCACCCATGAGGTGGACACTGGAGACAGTCTGCCTGTCAAGAGTAAAATCTACAGGCAACCTTACCATGTCAGGGACTGTATCAGGACTGAAGTCCAGAAAATGTTGGAGTTAGGTGTGATTGAGCCTTCAGATAGCCCTTGGATTAGTCCAGTAGTCCTAGTACCCAAACCTCATACCCAGGGTGGTAAGAAAGAAATGAGGTTTTGTGTAGACTACAGAGGCCTCAATGCAGTCACCAGTACTGATGCCGATCCCATACCAAGGGCAGATGAGCTGATTGATACGTTGGCCTCAGCCAAGTATCTTAGTACATTTGACCTAACAGCTGGCTACTGGCAGATCAGGTTAGCTGATGATGCAAAAGCCAAAACAGCATTCTCAACCCCTGGTGGGCACTACCACTTTGTGATGATGCCCTTTGGATTGAAAAATGCACCTGCCACTTTTCAGAGGTTGGTGAACAAAGTTCTGGCAGGGATGGAAACTTATTGCTCAGCTTATCTTGATGATATTGCTGTCTTTAGTTCCTCCTGGCAGGATCACCTGGTCCACCTCAGAAATGTTGTGGAGGCCCTGCAGAAAGCAGGCCTCACTATCAAGGCCACTAAGTGCCAGATAGGGCAGAGTCAGGTTATGTAGCTGGGCCACCTTGTAGGTGGAGGCCAGGTTCAGCCTTTACAGAGTAAAATCCAAAGCATTATGGAATGGGTTGCTCCAACCACCCAGACACAGGTGAGAGCCTTCTTAGGCCTGACTGGGTACTATGGGAGGTTTGTTAAGGGATATGGATTTATAGTGACCCCCTTGAATGATCTTACCTCAAAGAAAATGCCAAAAAAGGTTCAGTGGACAGCTAGCTGTCAGAAGGCATTTGAAGACCTAAAGCAGGCCATGTGCACTGCCCCCATCTTACAGAGTCCAGACTACACCAAAAAGTTCATTGTCCAAACAGATGCTTCTGAGCTGGGTGTGGGAGCTGTACTGTCTCAACTGAATGATGAAGGTCAAGACCAGCCAGTTGATTTTATTAGCAGAAGGCTGTCCCCTAGAGAGAAATGTTGGTCAGCTATAGAGAGGGAGGCCTTTGCTGTGGTGTGGGCCCTGAAGAAGCTGAGGGCATACTTGTTTGGCACTCACTTCATAGTCAGACTGACCACAAGCCCCCCCTATGGCTTAGACAGATGAAAGGTGAAAACCCAAAACTTTTAAGGTGGTCCATTTCCCTACAAGGGATGGACTATACATTGGAACATAGACCTGGGACCCACCATGCCAATGCAGATGGACTCTCAAGGTATTTCCACTTAGAACACGAAGACTCAACTGGTCAAGGTTAGTTTAGTGTCCCTGCGTTTGGGGGGGGGGTTGTGTAGGAGAGTAGGATCTGTACCTTATGTTGCCCCCACTTTTTTTCTGATGTTTACACTGGTTTCTGGCTATAGTCTGGCTGGGACCCTGCTAATCAGGGCCCCACCCTCTCTGTTCTCTCTAAACAACTTGGAGTGCATATTAGGTGCACTAGTGATTGGATAGTGTAGTACCTTATGAGCTCCTAGTATATGGTACCTTAGGTACCAAAGGCATAGGTACTTCATAGGCCTACCAGGGGCTGAAGCATGTATTATGCCACCCCTGAGAAGCAGACTAAATCTGACACCACAGGCCTGCTACTGCAGCTTGGGTGAGGTAGTGTTAGCACTCCTCACTGAGATATAGGTTCACTTTATCTCTACCTACACACACATATAAACCTATCAGCCACCCCTAAGGCAGGCCCTATCAATCCTGAGGGCAGTGTGCTTGGTTTCCATGTGAGGGGATGCCTCTTCCTGAGCAGCGCCCCTCTGCGGCTCTCAGAGTCTATTCTCTGGGGTTGTTTGTGAATGCGGTCAAACCATATACTCTTAAGTGCATTATAACCTCGCGGTAAATGCTAACTCTGGGATGACTGTAGCAAAACATGTCGTGTTTGGTGTGAAACTGGTGTGGGAGTATGATCTGAAGTACTGGGTTTTTCAGAACCAACCCAGCGGTGCAGGGGACACACCCGAAGACTTCGAGTTCTTCCTGTTTCAGACTACAGAAACACAGAGTCTTCTAGGTGAAGTCAAAGATCGTATTTATTGGCTGCAGACCAACCACAGGTATCCGAGAAGTACAGCACGGTGTATGTTCTCAGGAGACTGCTCCCAACCAAAAACCAGTCTTTTCTTATATACAGAATATTACGCTCTTGGCAACACCGCCCCTATTTTACAAGTGGTCATTCACATATTTTCATTTCAAAGAAAGAGCAAAGTCATGATGATAATCCCACATTTCAGCTCGGTCAGCCCAGAATTATTTACCCAGCGAGGCTCAGAACCCTCATCAGATATCAGCAGACCCCAATAAAAACGGGCACCTCCTCTTCGTAAAACAAGCCATAAAGTAGGAAACAGAGTCAGATGTGAAAGAGATTAGTCAGGGTTCGTGTGGGATGCACGACTTTATGATGTGTCGGGCCCTGATGCTAATCCCATTTGGCTGCAGTAAAAGGAACCGGCCGGGCAGGACTGACCTCGGGCAGCGGAGTCAGTTTGCACAGGTCACAAAGAAGTCACGGAAAGATTGCGCGCCCTTTAGGCCTAGGCATGGCCTCAGTCCGCAGCCTATGTGAGGGCAATCACAAAATGGTTACCGTTTTAAAATGGAACTCGAGGGTTTAAAATGTAGTATCGTATACATGGTGAGTTCATTGGGGAAACATGACAAAACACTCATACATACCGCATTAGTCATTTGCGGTTCGCTGATACCAAAATCGGCATGGTAGGACCATGCTACCAACATGGTTCCGAAATTTACAGTACCACAGACCCTCCTTTTGCCCTTATATAGGCAATAACTATACTCATACTAATCATTCCAGGTCTATATTCATAAAGTCATGAAGATGTTGCTGTAGTATCATCCTGTCGCTTAGTTCGTCCCTTGATACAGGTTTCCTTACACATGATGTAACACAGAGGCTACACATTACAGGAGCACACTGTATACATAGACAGAACAGGAAAAGAATGGCTAAGATCGTCCCAGTAACTATTAGAATCTTCCATCCCCAAGCTGATATCAGTCCCCAGAACCATCCCATCATCGACCAGTCTCCTTTATCCACATGAATGGATTCGGAAATCTTATGCAGTTTGGACATGGCCTGATAGACTGTCGGGGCGTTATCTGGTATGAAAATACAGCAGCTTGATTGGATAACCTTACATACCCCACCACGGTCTGCAAGTATGACATCTAGAACCATACGGTTCTGCAACGTCATGAGGCGATCCGCTTGGAGCTCAGCTGTCAAGTTACCAAGGGCACCAGCCGTTACATTAACAGTGGATTCAACTACACGAGTCAGTTGTCTCAGGTTCCTGCTATTGACCATTGGTCCTCAAAACGGCGGGAAACCCAGGAAGAAGTCTCCCACTTCCTGACCGGCAGTATCCTCCTTACTAGCAACGCCTCTCACAACTCTGGTCTTGTGATAATCAGAGTCGGCAGTAAATGTCGGCGGTAGCAAATTTGCAACATAACACGTGCCCAAGAAATCAGGGGGCAACCATGTATATGCTTGGTCATTACAAACAAAGTATGTACCCTTGGCAGCCAAAAACGCAGGGGAAAACTGTGATGGAAAAATGTACGTTTCAGCACAGTCACTCTTCCCTAATTGAGCTCTTGGATTCTGACCATTGCCTTGTAAACAGAACCGACCTATGTGGGGTACGACCCAAATCGGAGATGAACTTTTACGCTGTTTCTCGCCCAGACTAATGCTACACCCCGTCGCGTTCCAACCCACATAAGCTCGCAACTCATCCTTGGGAATAGATGAATATGCATCGATATCTCTACTCATATCAGCAACTCCTCTCATCCAGGCTTTATTGTTGGTGCTAGGTCTATTGGAACGCGGTGGTCGTGGGGAATAGGTCTCAAGTGCAAAAAGAAGGTAGGATTGTCACTGCGCAGAGCCGGAAGTCGCCAGAGGAGGAGGAGGAATCCGTTCAGGGAGCTGGAACTGGGGATAGCGCAACGCACGGAACTTGGGTGGCCGGACTGGACCGGAGCTTGAGCTTGAGCTCGAGCGGGACTGCTGCGGTTATTGTTTTTGCTCGCTCGCTTCCGTCCCGTCCACTCGTCAGCCCCCTTCCAGCCGTGAGAGCCGCTGCGTCGATTGGCGGACTGGAGCGGATCCCGAGGCACTCCCACTCCTCACTGGTGGTGAGCGGGTCCAGGGGGTTAGGAGAGCAGAGAGAGGCCCCTTGAAACAGCTCAGAAGAGCAAGGGCACGTCAGCTGCGGCGCTAGCCAGCAGTGGGGGCAGCAGCTGGCAGCAACAGGCACCGGGAGCAGGAGGCAAAACGGTGACAGAGAAGTACAGGAAAGGCAGAGGCAGAGACAGAGGAGAGTAATGCTGACCTGACACTGTGGTCACTTTGGGGGACTTATTGAACTTACCTGCTCCCTTGTGTGGACGCCTTGCCTACTTTTCTTCCCGCCGCCGCTTGCTGTCACGACGCGGCCGCTGAGCGGAGGAAACTCCATTACCCAGGCTCCCTTGCTTCGGGGGCGGACACAGGTGACGCTATGCTCGCGCCCAGAGGCGCTTGAAATTTGAACACAACTCCTGCGTCGCGGGACCGCGCGCGGGCGATGCCCGGGCAAAGGGCGGGCCATCTGAGGACGAACGAGGACGGGACGGGCTACCCCCCTTACATTTGAGGCCTGATACGATATTGCTAAGGATGCGGACACAAAGGCTCTGTTGGGCCACAAGTTCCACTCGCATGTTTTACATAGCGTTACATTACCGTCACATACAAGGGAGCTATTGTATCAGTTGAAACTTTATTTGGTACTGACGGGTGGGCTCAAACGGTGTGGAGTATAGTGCGGTCCTAACTACTCGATTTCGTGAGATATGTCCAAGCAAAAGGTTCCCTCTGTGCCTAACACCATGGACAATTATTTTGTGCAGGTCGTAAGTAAAATTAACAGTGATAGAAGGGCATCATTAGGATTAAGTTGTCCTCTTTCTCCCCCTATGATAGGTCCTATGTTAGATCTATCTCTGGAATCCCCATCACAGGTCACTGGTAGTGTCGTTGGCGATGTAGAGGCTCTAGCTAATGACATCTTCGAACTAAGTGCCTCTTCCGCTATTAATTTACAATCTAATATTGAAGATGAAGTAGTTCCAGTTATTGAAGTACAGAAGCCCCTGTCTCCCGTCCCCTTACCCGCGACCAGAGCTGTCAGAGCATGTAGAAAAACCCAGGGCAAAAGTGGCGGGTTATGTGCAGGAAGAAAAAAGACAACCCCTGCACCTAAAAACTTAGACAAGAAAGAGGTAAAGGGGTTACACAATGAGAAAGAGTATGAGGATGAGCTATTTATAAAGATTGCTAGCATGGTTGACGCAAAGATTAAGGGCATTATTAAACCACTGGTGACCAAAATCGACCAGCTTACGGCAGAGGTATCAAGACTGAGTGTTCTTCTAAACAAGTCAGTGGAGGAGGTGGGTAGTATATCAACCCTGGTGTCAAGTAGACTTGCTCCAAATGTAGAGCATCCTAGGTGTGGGGCTGGGCCAGAAGGAAAAGTGACTGCTATCCCTCCCCCTATTGACTCCTTAGTTGATAAGGACGGCCAGAATGTAGTTAATGATATTCCACCACCAAGACTTGCTATTCCATTCCAAGAGAGTGAGACTTTTCAATGTATCGCTGAGGCTTCCCCACTTGTATTAGTTTTAGCTAATGTACCTACCCTGCTGCCTGGCAATGTGGAATCTACTTCTTCCTTGATTAATAAATCATTGTATTGGTTGTCAAAAAATATGAAGATGTCTCCCGGGGGTGAACAACAACTAGCGGGGGAAATCATTATGGCAAGAAGAGTAGCATGGCTAGGGGATAATCCCAAAAAACTTGTGGGCGATTGTATAGTTCTTAACTTCTCAAATGCAGGTGTACTCCCCAACGTCTTGGCCAATATTTTTCCCCCACAACGTAGGTATACTGCTATAATTCCACTAACTCTGGAATATTTCTATTGCAAGGGAGGCTGTGAAAAGAAACTGAGATCAAGATCTAAGTGGTATCCCATTTCTAATAGGGGCAAGAGCAATCCAAATAGCAATTGGGGTATCAGCCAGGAAAATAGGTTTGGGGTCTTGTCTGACCTGAATGAATGCGACTGACTTGAGAGGGGTGAAAGATTGGAGGAAAAGATCCAAGTTAAACCTGATAGATTGTGCGCTCTTGTAGCGCAGAGATCAAACCTAGCAAATGTTGTTTCTACTCCCCAACTTGAAAAGAGGGGAGCATCTAACCACCCAGAGAGTCTGTCTGAGAACATCGATTTAGCCCAATTGATATGTCCCAGCCCTATAGATAAACGTGCCAGTTTAGTATCTAAGACTCTAATAATAGAGCCACTAGGTAGCCCACGTACCAATACTGAACATATGATTGAGATGGAGGGTGAGACCCAAAGTTTTTCAACAACTCAAAACCCTCCTTGCTTTCCAAACACTGAGGCAGGGTTGTCTTTTCTTTCTTGGAACCTTGCTGGAATTAGTAACAAGCTAACATCCCCTGAATGGTGTAGCTTTGTTGACCAGTTTGATATCATCCTCTTTCAGGAATCCTGGTCATTGGTTCCAGTATATCGTTTGGGGTTCCTAAACTTCCAATCACCTGCTATTACAAAAGCTAAAGGTCGACCATCAGGGGGTTTGATAATTTGGATCCACCAATCACTATGTTGCAAAATTAAGCAACAGAGCTCTCTATCTAATGACATCTTATCTGTGAACATCACATGGGCATCCGGTCATAGAGTAGCAAATTTTTAACATTTATGCTAGAGGGATGGCCGGGGGACATATATCTGATGTAATTACAGCTCTCGACCTCCAGCTCACAGCACTCCCAACCCAGTTGTCCATCATTGTGGGAGGTGATGTCAATACCACTTTTGAGCCACTTGGACCTGAGGACCAGTTTCTTGCTGTTGAGGAGGATAGTAAATGGGGTGTCCCTCAGCTGGAACTTCCCGTAGTTAAAAGATGGTCAGCAGTAGCCATCCAACTCAAAGCTTTATGCCTAGAGAGAGGGCTCAGAGCAGTTAATGGGCGTACTCCGTCTGATCGCCAGGGTGTAAAATCATTTGACAATGGTAGGTTTTCTAGCTGAATAGATTACATCCTGGTGGATATTAGAGAATGGCACAGGCTGATCGATATGACCATAATATTCAGAGTGGAAAGTGATCATAACCCTCTCTGCATGGAACTCAAAGCATTTAATGGGTTTAGAGAACCAAACTTAGGAGGGGGGATAACCACCTTGGATATTGTAGCATCGAATAATATGCGCCACGTTAAATGGGGTAGATTTATCGAGAACCTGGAGAAGTTGGAGGACCTTAAAAAAGCGGTGATTGACGAAGTGGCCAATCTACACGCTCAATCTGCCAACCAAAATTTCCCCCAAATTATGTTTGAGGCTCATACCCACTTTTTTAAGAAACTTCAAGGGTTCTTTATGAAATCCATAAAAGCTGACAAGATTAAGAAAATAAAAACACCTGAGCCAGGATGGTACAACAAAGCTTGCAAAGCAGCCCGCCAGAACCTCAGCGCCGAACTTAGATCCGGAAATTTTCCGGGTGTAAGAAAGGCCAGAGAGACTTATAGGTACACACTGAAAGTGGCCAAGAAACAGTGGGACGAGGAACAGTGGCGCGATCTGAAACATGCCTGTGTAGTTAAAGATCAGAAACAATTTTGGGCCATAGTTAAATGGGATAGAGGAGGGATTGCCCAACCGCCACAAAAAATGTTGCCAAACACCAATGGGTAGATATTTTTAGACCACAATACGCCTGTAGTCCATCTGAAGGAGAGTATATACTTCCCCCCACCATCTTTTACCAAAAGCAGATATTTACAATCAAAGACGTCAACTTGGCACTAGACTGTGTGACTGGGGGGAGAGCCCCAGGTATGGATGGTATACCAGCTGACGTGTTTTTAAGTGACAGATTATCTTGGTGTCAGTATTTTCAATGGTTGGCCAATTCTGTGGCTATGGGTGCGCCCATTCCTACCTCATGGAAAGGTGCGGAAATAATTCTGGTTTATAAAAAAGGTGACAAATCACTACCTAGCAACTATAGACCTATCAGTCTAATAGACTCAGCCCAAAAACTTATAGGTCGCTTAGTGCAAAATAAACTGCAATCTTGGGTAGAAGAAAATGACATTTTGTCCCCGTACCAAGCTGGTTTTCGACCCTGCACCAGCTCAGTTGACTAGGTTTTTTATTTTCTCGCACTTTATTGGAGGAACGTGACTTTGACCAATGGGACTCTTTACGCGGTCTTTATAGACCTGAAATCAGCCTTTGACCTAGTCCCTCGTTCCAAACTTTGGAGGGTTCTTGCAAAGCAGGGATGGCGCCGGAACTGCTAATGTTACTCGTCCGCCTGCACTAGAACAACTACGCAAGAATTAGGTGGGGGGCCCAGGGTGAGGTGACCGACTCATTTCCTGTCGAGCGTGGTGTCCGACAGGGGTGTGTTCTGGCACCCACGCTGTTTTCAATATTCATCAACGGCATAGTAGACCATCTTAGCAGTTCCCCCACGGACGCTCCGGTATTAGCAGGGGCTCGCGTGCCAGTCCTCATGTTTGCGGACGACACGCTGATAGTTTCCAGAACACCGAGTGGGTTGCAGAAGGCAATAAACGCATTTGGCGATTTCTGCGAAGCACGTGGACTCGAGATAAACACTTCCAAAACTAAATTCATGTCCCTGAATCCACGGAAAACTTTCAAAGGTGCAATTAAGTTTAACGGTATCCCACTAGAACAGGTTGAGGCATTTACGTACCTAGGAATATCTCTCCAGAGCAATATGAGCTGGAAAAGTCATATTGATATGGCTGCTTTAAAATTCCAACAGTTGGCGGGCGCAATTGCTTCTAAGTATAAACTTTCCTTAACCAAGCCTATTACTCCTGCCTTAGAAATTTACAACATGAAAGTCATAAGTGCCTCTTTGTATGGCTCGGAACTGTGGGGTTTCACTAACTTGCAACAATTAAGATTGGCAGAGAACAAGTTCTTACGCTGCTTAGCAGGGGTTCCCCAAAGCACACCAACCGTCCCGCTCGCATATGACTTGGGCAGGAAAAAAATAGAGGACATAGCACGGCTACGTCCCCTACTTTATTGGAGACGGATCATGTCAACCCCCGAATTAGCCCATTATGCTAACGCCCTGAAGGACATCATCAGGGTAGACCGCTTCCATTCCATCCTATGGCTAAAGGAAATGAGGAGCCTGTTACTAAAGCTGGAACTAGACTACCTATGGGATGTCCCAAATGGCTCAAGCTTCCCACCAAAGTCAACCATCAAAAAAATGTACTGGGATTTGACTTTAATGTCTGCTAACAGTTCTGGTACAAACGCTAAGTTAACTGATCGCTTCCTCGATATTAAACCCTTACCATCTTGTGAAGCCTACTGGGATATTATAGAAAGGGTCTCCGATAGAAAATTGTATTTTCAGTTTAGAATTGGGACTCTCCCTGTAAAAGTGTTCACCTCTAAATGGTCACCTATCCAGGACAACAAGTGTCACTGTTGTAAAGATCTGATTGAGGATATTTGTCATCTGCTGTTCGTATGTCCTCTGTACACTAGCCCCGACGTAAGTGGTTAAAACCAGTGTGCACAAATATGGGGACACGTAGTTGTAAAGAGGCCTTAAGAATACTCGAATCAGACTGTACAACTTGTATGGCAATTGCTGTCGCAAAATTTTTAGGGTGGGCCTGGATTATACGCTTTCGCACTTTAAAGCCTTTAGAACCTATCAATGAACCTCTGACACCGATTAATGTATAATGATAAATTTTAAGAATCATGTTTATATCTGAAATGTTTTAATTTATTGTTGTTGATAGTTTTAACTTTGTAATCGACAGCATCATGGTTTAATGAGTTTTTAACAATAATGATTTTTATCTAGTAGTATTTATAGTATGGGTTAGGATGTTTACATGCTTTTATGACTTGCTGTCGAATAAAGCTTTGAAATTTGATTTGCAAAAAGAAACATAGTCTGGAATGCCCATGATGACCCATTATAGCTAAATGGCAGCACTAGATACGGGATACCCTTATCAATGGTATGCGGCATCAAACCACACACCCAGCAATTTGTTGTGTTCATAACTAGTTGGTGCTGGTGCAGGAGTTGAATAAACAAATTGTTTATGAACTCAGAACATCTAGCTTGTTCGTGTTCGGGCAGAGGGTGGAAAGAGTGTGAGGGAACAGTAGGAGGAGGTATGGGCTGTATAGTGGGTGCAAACGGCATTTGAAAAGACAATAATACATAACCTACAGGAAACATCATATTGCTAAATAGTACAAATAGACATAATATTACAAAACGTTTGCTATTCATTACTTTACATATTCTGCTCTTAAAATTTATTTCCTCAGCGGGTCTCTCCATCTCGAAAAACTCCATCCTCTAATCGTACTGTTCGCGGCGGATGAGTGTCTTCTGCTAAGGAGTACACCTGTCAGTCCAGGGAACGGCCTAGACCAACCAGACCGTTGACCTAACGTCTCCGGCTTGTACCCCAAAGTCTTGGCACCGCGACCCTACAGCTGAACCCGGATGGTGGTTCGAAAAACAAAAATAAAAATCCTTCAGATGGGAGAGGTGCAATATTAGAAAATAGCAAGGGAAAAGGAATTTTTTATTTGTCCATAGTCTTTGACCTCAAATTTTAATGACTCTTCCCAGGTACTGTTTGGTCTTGAAACAAAAGTTCAGGTTCTGTAGTGTCCAATCGAATTGACGGTGGTACAGCTTCTTGCAAAAGGTCATCGCTTTCCTTCTTAGAAAGCGTTCCTTTTACTCGTGCATCGCTAAATGGCAGAAAACGAGGCACAGTCTCAGTCTCTGAGTCAGCGATCCCTTCCTGGACCCACTGATCGTAAGGCAAAGGCAAAGGGATCCTCTTGCAATGGACACCGTGGATCCAGTTCTTTTTCCCTTTCACTCGAACAGCTGATCTCGTCGAGAGAAGGACGAGATGGGGGCCGGTCCAACGGGGCTCATCATTTTTCGTCCGCTGAAAGTTTTTGACCAGCACCCATGATCCAGGATTGATAGGATGTCCTGGAGCTTCAGAGACCTGAGGCAGAGTATCATGCACCTGTTGGTGTAAAACACGCAATTTAGCTGTCAATTCATACAGGTAATCAAGCAGTACTGGATGTTCAATTTCGCTGAATTTTGTCGGTCTTGGCACACCCCATATATTGGCCGGACGGCCAAACACAATCTCGTACGGACTAAGTCCCACTCGTGAATGCACAGTCATTCTTGTTGATAGGAGTGCTAAGGGCAGAGCATCAGGCCATTTAAGACCAGAACTCGCCTGAATCTTAGCCAACTTAAGTTTCAAAGTGCCATTGTAACACTCTACTAGTCCAGCTGATTGGGGGTGATTTGCAGCGTGGAATTTCTGCTTAATACCTAGTCCCTCACATACATTCTTCATCACTCGACCTACAAATTCACTCCCATTATCACTCCATACCATTCTTGGCATTCCAAACCTAGGGAAAAATTATTTGGCAAGGGCTTTAGCTGTGGATAAGGCAGTATTGTCTTTTAGGGGATATGCTTCTACCCACTTTGAAAAAGCGCAGATAACAACAAGTACATATTTCAAATTGTTGCACCTTTCCATGTGGATGAAATCTAGCTGCAAAACCTCAAACGGATACGTTGGAGGCGCAAAATGACCAGCTGGAGTTGGGGTTCCCCTACCAGGATTGTATTTCGAACATACCATGCAATTTTTGACCACATTCTCCGCACACTTGGGAATTCCAGCATTCTGCCATACTGGAGCCAACAACTTACAAATCCCTTTCACACTGATATGCGCCATTCCATGTGCCATCGTGAACACTGGAAGCACATATGCATCAGGCAACAACCATCGCCGGTGTTCTGACAAATCAATCCAACAACCATTTTCATCCAATTTACCCTTACTTTCTTTCCACATACTCGATTCTTTCTCTGTGGCTTCAGCTTGAAGAGACTTCACACTCTCTATTGTGTCTTCACACATCCCAACATCACCAACCCATCTTGCAGGGCCTGCAACATACATTCGAGTTGTAACATCTTTCGCTGTTTCTTTCGCTACTTCGTCAGCAAAAGCATTACCACGACCAACATCATCGGTAACCTTCTTGTGCGCACTGCATTTTACAATCGCAACTTGTAACGGCAAGGTCAATGACTCAAGGAGATCATTCACCAGCTGACCATTCTGAATCTTAGTTCCATGCGAAGTCAGGAACCCACGTTCTTTCCACAAGCGCCCAAAACTATGGGCCACGCCAAAGGCATACTGACTGTCAGTATATATGTTCACTTTCATTCCTGCTCTTGTAAGTGCAATTCATTCTGCTGCTTGAGCCGAATTATGTGGTATACGTGCAGTTTCAACAATCGTGTGCAAAGTCGTGATAGCATATGCAGCAGTCGTATCACCATTCGGAAGCTTGAAGCACTAACCATCCACCCATAAGGTACCATCACTCTCAACCAGGAGATTATCTTTAAGGTCCACTCTCCCTTTTGTTTCTTCTTCTGTCTTGAACAGACAATCATGCTGTTCAATCTCATCTGTGTCTGCTGAAATTGGCAATAATGTAGCTGGATTCAACGTGTTGCACCTCTTTATGTGCACATGACTCGCTAACAGTGTTAACTCATTATTATTATTATTATTATTATTATTATTATTAAGTAGGTTTTATAAAGCGCGTAGTCACCCGTAAGTATCCCAGCGCTAAGATCCGGACAAACCAGAAGAAGCAAGCACAAGAGAGAAAAGATGGAAAGAAAATCAGGGAAACAGGTGAGTTTTTAGCTGCTTCCTAAATCTAAGATAATCTAGTTCTGTCCTAAGGTCACGGGGAAGGGAGTTCCAGAGGCAGGCCGTGTTGACAGAAAAGCGCCGTCCACCAGTACGAACCCTCTTCACTCTAGGGATAGTGATGAGGTGTTCATGGACGGACCGAAGGGATCTTGACGCTTTATAAGACCTGATGAATTTTTTTAGGATAGGGGGGCCTTTGTCCTGTAACAGTTTGTGTGCCAGGCAGAGAGCTTTAAACTTGATTCGCTCTCTCACTGGGAGCCAGTGGAGAAGTTTCAGGGCTGGTTTGGCCGAGGATCTAGCCGGGGTATTGGTAAAGATACGGGCTGCCGCGTTCTGGATCATCTGAAGTTTATTAAGGGTAACCTCGGGAGCGCCCAAAAAGATGGTATTGCTGTAATCCAGCCTTGATATAATGAGGCCTTGGATTAACAGTTTCTGGGAGACAGGAGGAAGTAAGGGCAAAATCTTCCTGGTAGATTTAAGGAGCCCGAAGCATATCCCAGCGTTTTTTTTGGCTTGAGTCTTAAAAGACAAATCTTTTTCAAGCCAGATTCCCAGGCTCTTGATCTCAGACTTAGGGGCTGGAGGATCACCTAAGCAGGGAGGCCAAATGTTCTGAGAGAGGGAAGGCCCCTTCTGACCAAGGAGGAGAATATCAGTCTTTGAACCATTAAGTTTCAGAGATGAGTTATTCATCCATCCTTGAATTTCTGCAAGACAGTTGTAGAGATCCGCAGGTTGTTGGTTTGGGTGCGATAGGGACACCACTAGTTGAGTGTCATCAGCGTAGCTGATTATTTTCACTCCAAACGGTGTGACAACCTCCTCCAGTGGGGACATATAGACGTTAAATAATGTCGGGCTTAGAGCTGAGCCCTGAGGCACACCACATTGGAGAGGGATTACGGGGGAACAGATGTCATTCTCCCAGACCTGAAAGGAGCGATGGTCAAGGAAGGATTTGAACCAAGTCAGAGCAGTGCCCTCGACACCGATATTCTTGAGTCGCTGAATAAGGACCTGATGGTTAACGGTATCGAAGGCCGCACTGAGGTCCAGGAGGATCACTGCCACTGATCCTCCTGCGTCCAAAAGGGCTCTAGCCTCCTCCACTGCTGCAAGGAGGGCGATGTCGGTGCCCTGCCCTGGGCGGAAACCAGTTTGCGAGCTTCTGAGCAGATTGTTAGTCTCCAGATACTGCGAAAGCTTTTTATTAACTAATTTTTCAGCAATTTTACTAGTTCCGGGGAGGAGAGAAATAGGCCTGTAGTTGGACATATCTAAGGGATCCAGAGAAGATTTTTTAAGGAGCGCCTTGACGACAGCTGCCTTCCAGCTGAGGGGAACTTTTCCCTGAAGCAAAGAGGTGTTAATAAGGTGAGTGAGTGGAGGGACAATGGTGGAAGCAACTTTCTTAAGAAAGCGCAAAGGGACCGGGTCCCTGGGGGATCCGCTTTTGATAGTGTCTAGCGTGGTTGAGATCTCTAGTGACTGGTCCGAGAGAGTTAAGATGGGGGGTGATAGGGTTTACATTAAAGCAGTCTTCCTCAGAAAAACTGAGGTCGACAGGAGGAAGAGAGGCAAGAATTTTCATAACCTGACAATCGAGCACTAGTTAAGTGCTGTGTCTTGGTTTTGTTTAACAATGTGTCCACTGCATGCGGAACCATCACAATCAACGTGTTATCCATCACTAACCCAGCAGACTGTCGAATAGACACAACTGCTGCCGCTGTGGCTCTCAAGCAACTCGGCAATGCCTTAGCTACCAGATCCAAAGTCGACGAAAAATACGCGCATGTACGTTGTTTGTCTCCAAAAGACTGTGTTAACACTGACAATGCGCAACCTTCCTTCTCATAAACATACAATGTAAAGGGTTTACTGTAGTCGGGGGTACCCAACACAGGAGCTGAACATAATGCATTACGCAATTCCGAAAAACTTCTCTGACATTCTTCAGACCACGGGACGGGATTTGGGGTATCTTTACAGGTGAAAGCTACCAAAGGTTTGGCCAGCAAAGAAAAACTCGGGATCCACTGCCTACAGTATGAAGTAATACCCAAGAAAGCACGCACTTCTCTCTGTGTTCTTGGTACGCCCAATTGTGCAATGGCCTGAATTCTTTCTGGGGTCAGTTTCCTTCCCTTTTTCGATAAGAGATGGCCTAAGTAGGTCACTTCTTGTCGACAATATTGCAGTTTTGAGAGAGACACTTTGTGATGAAAGGTAGACAAATGATGCAACAACGACAATGTAGCTTCTTTACAAATCTCCTCAGTATCCGCGGCGAGTAGTAAATCGTCAACATACTGAATAAGGGTAGCACCACTAGGTAAAACAATTGTATCAAGCTGCGCTTTTAAAGCCTGACTGTATATTGATGGACTTTCACAGTAGCCCTGTGGAGCGCGTTTAAAACGGAAGCTTCGACCTCTTAGACTAAAACCAAAAATATCCCTGCTCTCCTCTGCAATCGGGATGCTAAAGAAAGCATTCTTTAAATCGATCACGGAGAACCAAGCAGCGGAAGCTGGAATCATAGTTAACAAGGCAGTTATATCAGGGACAACTGGAAACTGTGGCACAACTATCTTATTGACCTCTCTAAGATCGATCACAAACCTGTAAACAGGTGGCTGAGAAGGGTCAGTACGTTTTAAAACAGGACTATTACAAACGTTGCCTCTTGTCTCTTCGATCACATCCTTTTCAATCAAATCATAGATGATCGCTAACAACGCTTTCTCACCTTCATTAGAGATCTTATATTGGGGAATGCGTGGCAATTTAATATTGACTTTCAATGTCACAACATATGGCGGTATTTCCAAAAGACCCACATCATTAGGACCAGTAGCCCAAAGAGTATCAGGAAGAAACGACAATTCCGTCGGAAGGTTATCCTTTGACAAATACATTGGAGAGATCACCTTCCTACCCAATGTAAGTTGTACTCCCAAGGGAGAACAATATAATGTCGCATGTAACCTCTTTAACAGATTCAATCCTAACAGGTTTTCACCACAACCTGTCGTTAGGATAAGGGGTGCTTTCAGCTCACAAGGTCCAACAGAAAGGGGCATTGCACTAGAGATCGGGTTCCTAACAGGGGCGCCACAAAAACCAACTGAAACATTCATTTCGCCAGACAAAGGCGCGCCAGGGAGTTTCGAGTGCATAATAGAACTCTTTGCAGCACCAGTATCCAATAGAAAAGGCTCTGACACACCCGCTGTAGTCACCTTGACATACGGTCCACTCTGATCCACTGGCACTGAAACAACTCCCTCTCTTTGTCTATGGCTGTCCTAGTAATCATTGCCTTCCGCATTTTCATCTTCCGCATAATAGTCGTTATTATAGTACTGAGCCGTCCTACCAGTTGCATTGGCTTGCTGATCAAAACTATTCATCGTATTTTGAGGCGGAAGAGGACGCGCGTTCTGGGGAACATTTCCAACCTCTAAGAGCTTGCTGACCACCTCTACCTCTTGTGCCATAAGCATTATTCGTACGCTGCAACAATATAGGACAACTATACTTAAAATGACCTTCTTCTTTACAATACGAACATTGGTTGGGGCCTACAGGAACACGCGGTTGGGAATATTCGAACCTTTGCATGTTTCTTTGAAACTGCTGAGGTTGCTGATAGTTACTCTGGCTACAGCGTGGTGGGTAGGCCTGCTGCAACAGAACCTTCGTCTTTAATTCTTTTGTTTTCTTGTCTGCTCTATCCTTCTCATCTTTATCCCTATTTTCGTAATACTGTGCAGTAGGCAGTATTTGCGCTGAAGAGGAAACAGCCCAAGAACTCTCTGAATCTTTTAATTTCTTGCACAACTCGGGAAGCAAATTATGCATGAATTTATCAACATATAACCGTTGACCACCTTCCGTACTCATGTCTTGACCACTGTGGTCGATAAATGTTTCCTCAAACCTGGTGAAGAAATCAGACACTGACTCATCTTTCTTCTGCTTGCATGCGGATAATTTATCCCAATTCACACGCATCGCGGGCATTAAAGTTTTCATGTAGGTAATAATTCTAGCAGGGAGTTGTGCTACTAAGGGCTCAGGTTTCGCACCACCAACTTGTCTAGTGTCTGCAGCAATGATATTAGCCCATGTGTCACCTAGTTCTGCAGCATGATCTGCATTACGAATCGATCCCCATAAAGGCTGTGGAACAACGTTCCCAAATAACATGTCTATGTCAGCCAAATTCATAACGCATGATTCTGCAGTCTGTGCTAATTCCTTATAATATCCTGCAGGGTTTTTACAAGGGTCAGGCAAAGTCTGCTTAAGGGCTAAAACTTCAGATCGCTTCCAAGGAACATGTACCCAAACACGCTGAAAATGAGCTGGCACAGCAACAATACCTCGAGCGGCATCAGCTGCAACAGCGTCCTTCCATACCGGAGGGACTTCTCTCATCGGATATTGTTTAACCTTTTTATCAGAGGAGTCATGTTCAAACAGCGACTGAGAAGGACCCTCTATCCTGAAAGACAATAAAGTTGCAACTGCTTTCTCAACATCGGGACCCACAATAATACCTTTTTCAAAATCAAACCGTACATGACACAACTCCTGCGGGCTTGAGTCTAAACCATGCTCTTCTAATTCCTCACAGAGGAATTCACACATTTTCTCGAAAACAAATCTCTGTTTTGGTGCTTCCCATTGATGGAAAACATTTACAACAGACCTTACATCATATCTTGAAGGATAAACAATCCATTTATGTGCCATGCGGTCTAATACTCCTTTCTCTTCAGAACCAGGCAGCTGACTACGCAACTGCTCACGTTGTGAACCAGGGGTCGTACTAGATGACCCGAAGAGAGGCGATATAAAACTAGTGACCACACTAGCTATTCGTTGTCGTGTAGAAGGTGAAGTTGAGGCAAGAACAGGGGGAAAGACAGAGGGAAGAAAAACGGGTGCGGATACAGGTACAGGGGTCGTATCAGGAAGAGCGCCGAGAGAGGCAGCTGATGTACTAGGTAGAGTCGCAGGAAGCGCAGAAGAGATAGGTAGCGAAATCGGCGGCCCGTGAGAGGGCTGCGTTGCAGGGATAGGAGCCAGCTGAGGAGGAGCAGGTGGCTGCGGGAAGACTTGCGCCAAATTAACTGGAGGCTGTACATTTAAAGGTTGCGGAGGCGCTGTAGCACTCTGCGCATACGGGGGTGGCGAACTCAGCAAATGTGACATTAGGGGAACTTTCTCCTTTTCTTTTGACGCATCTTGCTGAAGGGGCGGCAAAACTGGGTAACATTTATCAATCACTAGTTTACGTTGCCTTCACAACTGCTCATTCATTTGTTCTTCTTCATTATCTTTAAACTGTAAAGCTGCTTGCATCATCGACATACCTTTCCCTCTTTTATTTTTCTTCGCTAATTTGATTTCTTTCTGTTTGGCTTCCTTTCGCCATAGGCGGAAAGAATCAAACATCGCCGGCCGGGCTTTCTTTTTAAATAATTTAACCTCTAGATTATCCAGAATCTCTGTGGCGAAACTACCATATTCGGGCCATTTTAAATCACCATCTTTCCTGGTGTATCGAATCCATACTTCATTGTACGTAATGGGGCCCACGCCATGTTTCACATAAAGCTCATAAGTTGGGGTTCCAATTGGAGGAACCGGACACGAATCCTCTAATCGGGAGTCCTTATTACAACCCAGACAAAACAAATTTTCAAATATACTAGAACCAGGCATCTTCGCTCACTAGTCTAGTTTCAAACTTCAAAGGATTATCGAATACGATAGTCTCGTGAATACACGAGTCCTTCAGCTTTGGCACTTGCAAGTTCCAAATCAAAGTGATCCCAAAGGGATACCAAGCCAAAACCAAACTAAGGACTGGGAGACGCTCCACTTATACTTAACTGAGGTATCGATGATGTCACCAGAAGACTCGTTAAATCGTTTCACTCTACCAAATCATCAAGGGTCCAAAACAGGGCGATAGTCAGGGCAGCAGTCCTTCGTAGCCGTCGGGACGCGGAGAACCTCGCAGTAAAGACTTTCGGACCACGTCGACATGCAGGGGTCGATGAAGTGGCGGCCTTCCTCCAGAATTTTCACACGAAGCTCCTCACGAACCTCTGGCTTGGACCGGTACCGCTGAAATCGCCCTACGTTGGGCGCCAATTGAAGTACTGGGTTTTTCAGAACCAACCCAGCGGTGCAGGGGACACACCCGAAGACTTCGAGTTCTTCCTGTTTCAGACTACAGAAACACAGAGTCTTCTAGGTGAAGTCAAAGATCGTATTTATTGGCTGCAGACCAACCACAGGTATCCGAGAAGTACAGCACGGTGTATGTTCTCAGGAGACTGCTCCCAACCAAAAACCAGTCTTTTCTTATATACAGAATATTACGCTCTGGGCAACACCGCCCCTATTTTACAAGGGGTCATTCACATATTTTCGTTTCAAAGAAAGAGCAAAGTCATGATGATAATCCCACATTTCAGCTCGGTCAGTCTAGAATTATTTACCCAGCGAGGCTCAGAACCCTCATCAGATATCAGCAGACCCCAATAAAAACGGGCACCTCCTCCTCGTAAAACAAGCCATAAAGTAGGAAACAGAGTCAGATGTGAAAGAGATTAGTCAGGGTTCGTGTGGGATGCACGATTTTATGATGTGTCGGGCCCTGATGCTAATCTCATTTGGCCGCAGTAAAAGGAACCGGCCGGGCAGGACTGACCTCAGGCAGCGGAGTCAGTTTGCACAGGTCACAGAGAAGTCACGGAAAGATTGCGCACCCTTTAGGCCTAGGCATGGCCTCAGTCCGCAGCCTATGTGAGGGCAATCACAAAATGGTTACCGTTTTAAAATGGAACTCGAGGGTTTAATATGTAGTATCGTATACATGGTGAGTTCATTGGGGAAACATGATGAAAACACTCATACATACCGCATTAGTCATTTGCGGTTCGCTGATACCAAAATCGGCATGGTAGGACCATGCTACCAACATGGTTCCGAAATTTACAGTACCACAGATCTCACCCTTCTAGTGGGATAGACATTTACCCACCGTGGAAACACGGTAGAATCCTGAAGAGCCCTGGCATCACAACATGGATGCCACCAGTCACAGACACTGGGCTGCCATTCTGCTGATGACCGAAACTTGCAGTGGAGGAGGCCCAACAATAGGCATCCTGTCACAGGGAGGTGTGGTCACCACCCAGACAGGATTTAGTGTATTGGGGCTGGGTGGGTGCACTCCTAGAGTGCTTTGAAGTCCTGCACTGGGGGAGCAGTAGGCTCCTCTGTGCATATTCCAGCTCAAACCGGTTCAGGGGTTACCTGCCCCTGCTCTGGGGCAAAACTGGACAAAGGGAAGTGGGTGTAGCCACCCACTCCCCTGACCCTCCCATAGGTGGGGTCATAGAGCTAGTCCCTCCCTTCATTCTAGTATAAGTTAGGGAACCCTTGCCATTGCAAACTAGATATCCCTGGACGACGCTCTGAAGAAGAATCCTGGACCTTTGACGTTCCACTACCTCTGGAAGACTGAAGAATCTCCCTTGGAGTCAAGGAGTGACTCCCCTGCTTGGCAGGCACCAAAACTTTGAATCAACAGTCGCACACTTTCCCACTCCCGCTGGAGTCCAAAGTCCCTGCAGCCCCGGAAATAGATTTCCTGACCTCTCCAAGGTCATTGTGAGTCCCCAGCGACGCTGATGCAAGTGGACCCCACCACTGATGAGGAACCACAATACCTGGGTACCAGGCACTATTGTCGAGTGCTACCCCTTCACGAAGATCTATGAACTTGTGCATTGGACCACGTATGGTACAAGCCTCCAGCAGGATTTCCTCCAAAGATCAGAAGCCTACCTCATCCCGAGTGAACGTGGGCTCCTGGTGAGTGAATCCTCCCAAGGCGTCTTCGCAATCCCTTGCCAATTGGCTTGTGGGTCCCCAGAAGACTTTTCTACAAAACCAAAGAGCTCCTCTGTCTGCTCCAGGCCTGCCCTGATTTACCCTCGCTGGGTGAGTCCCTCAGACCTTGCTGGTCTGCACCCCTGACTTTTTACACTTTCCACAAGACTTGCTGTTCCCAAGGCTGGTTAGCTCCAATCTGGTCAACGACACCTCAGTAAGCTGCAGACTTTATGGGAAATGCCGAATCCAGCTCCTGGTCATCGTCAACACCTCCTGGACCTCGTGGCTGAAGAGTCAAGACACCCATGGATCACCTGAAGTCACCCGACGACTGTGGGTATCCATCTTCTTTGTCCCGGGTCACTGCCAAGTGACTTTGAACACTGCCCCCTCTGCTTTCAGGTCTTCCTTCTTCTGAATGCAGCCTTGGATTCCACCGGACACTTCTCCTGTCTTCACAAGCAGCAACTCTTCTTTGGCTCCCATTAAAAACGACGCCGCGACCCGACACCAAAAGACACCTATGCATCCGGCTTCCCTGGGTGAGGTAACTCCAGCACTACTGTACTCCTGTGGGTGTTGGCTCTAGAACTACTTACCCTGTAAGTGACTTGCTTGTAGACTCTTCCGAAGTATCCCAAAACTCAAAATTTCCAATCGCGACTTGCTCCATTGAAGTCAATTGGGAAACGCGGCTGTGTTCTTACACTGCATGCGTCTCCGGTGGGTCCTTTACTTACCTGCCTTGGGTGGATTAGTGAGGCCCCAGCGCTTCTGAAGGCCCTAGGCCTTGTCCCTTCTCAAGTCGTTATTCTTAAGTCTCTTTTTTAGTATATGGTCTGGTACGCCCCTAGGGCCCCAGCCATATTTGTTCTTAACTTGTTGTGAAATGTTGATTTGTGCATATGTTCCTGACTTCTAATTTCATAAAGATATTAGTAGAGTGTGTCTAGTAATAAATATGTATATATTTTATATATATATACCTGTGTGGTGTCCTTTCATTTAGTAATTCAAGAGATTATAAAGTAAAACAAGCTGCTTTACATTCCTCTAAAGACTTAGCCTGAAGGCTGCTCTCCACAGCTACTACTAGGATAGCTTTCTTTAAAAGGTTGTCTACAACCTACTACCATAAGAGTCGAATTATACTGGTGCAAGGTGTCCACTTTAACTAGTGAACAGCATATACCAGGCCAACTTCTCACATAAACCCTCATTAATCCCTTTATGTATTTTTTTTTTCCTAGCTTTTTGTGACATTTAAATCAATAAAACTCACCCTTCGGTCCAAAACAGGAACGCTAACATCACAAAAGCGACATAAATCATGCGATATCCTATTACCACACGTACTACTAATAATAGGCGTACAAAATGTAGTTATTAGTGTTATTCTGCCATGCACATAGCAATGAGTTCCACATGTAATTGGTGTTTAATAAAGGTGCAAATGGTTGATTAATATAACACATCAAACAGTTAATTCAAATTATTATATCAGTCGGTTAAGTGATTAGTATTTTCATGCAAAATAGAGGAGGTATACAAAATGTTGCTTTACCTGCTCCCTCAATCCCCCCCTTTGGTGATTTTTAATATCACCACAAACACCCTGAAATTATGATAAAATGTGCAATTGAAATGAATTCAGTTCTCTTTATGTTTTGTTAGATCACATAATTGTTTCCCCTGTCTCTTCCTCTCTTGTTTTCTTATACACATTTTCTTTCCATACTTCTAATTCTACCTCTTCCATTTCTTTTTCTTTTCTTTCTTTCTCTCTTTTCTTTGCAGTTTCTCTTTTTATATCTTTTTGTAATTATCTTTTCTTGCTACATAAGCATGCTAGTTTCAGAAATAATACTAGAATAATCACACATGTTACTGGAAATAAAATCTTACCAATAAAGGTAATACCTAATTTTAGTAGAAAGTCCTTAATAGTAGAAACATTTTTCCCAATCTTTTCCCAAATACCTTCAACCCCCAGTGGAACAATCTCCTCATGCAAATCAGTTATATTCTTTATGTATGTCTTTAAATCTTGACTTTCGTCAGGAATATAAGTACAACAATGTTGAACCTTCAGCATTCCACAGACTCCACCCTTTTTGGACAAAATTATATCAAGGGCAAGTCGATTTTGCATCACCATTTCTCGTATGGCAACCATTTCTGTGTTTACCAATAAAAATCCTCCAGCAGTGTCTACCTATCTCGTGTGCACCATCTTTTCCTCTTCCCACATGAAATATCTTTGGGAAAACCAGGCCTAGGTAACATGTGCCATACCAATGGTCGGGTAATCGATAATAAGCTTTGTTCCTGCAGATAAAATATAATCCAGGGAATACCGGATCATTTCCTCCTTTAAATCCCCATCCACCCATGATACTATAAGTATCATGGCAATCACTTGCACCTATGAAATAGTTATCATACACAGTTTGATTTCTTCTAATACACAATTTCCCTTTCTGAGGCCAATCTAAAGCCATTGCTGGACTAGTTTCTCCTTTCAAATGTTTTTCTCTTTCAACATCCCACACTGTCTTTTCTTCTTTTCCCTCAAGTACCTTCTTTTGCATTTTTATTCTCCTCTCTTCTACCATGTCTAAGACAGTCTTCTCTTCTCTTTTCAGACTACAAGTGAGATTATTTTTGAATACTGATTCTAATGTTAATTCTCTAGTTTCTAAGAAAGATTCACCTAACACTTTACCAGGTTTTACTTTATATTTAATTTATGGACTTCAAGTACTTGTGAAAATATGTTATCTACATCTGAAAAATAATATTCTAGTTTCCCATTTTTGTAAAACAAACTTGCTAATACGCTACATGTTATTCCATATGTCATTGGAAGGTGATGGTACGTCACTCCCTCAGACACTGATGCAGGCAACTGAATGCATACATAGCAATCTCTTACATCCGTTGTTTTTACATATTCATATAATAATTTTGAGAAAACATTGTTATAAAAATCAGTTATGGACCTATTTTTATGTAAGTCATTTCTATCTATTTTAGTCGGATAAATCTTCTGAATCTTTTCTACATCAGTCTTATTCTCACTCTGATCTTTTATTGTTTCTAATGTAACTTTAAATGAAACCATTAAAGCCAACACACTCCACAGAAGCATTAGTAATCCTGTACAACAACAACACATTTTACACCATCTTCGAAGGAACACAGATGTAGATTTTCTACTTTCTGTGTTTGCCATTTCAGAAAATGATCAGTGTCTTTTGACTTAGCCTCGTCTACTTCACAACTAGTTTTGTCTAAACCGAAGGCTCTAAGCACCTACTTGGTTCTTTTCTGTTATGTCTTTTATTCAGTAATTTTCAATTTTCTCTTCTGGAGCACTTTTGTCTCCTCAGTTTGGCAGTTGATCGTCTTTCACTCTTTTCTCACAATCTTGATTCAGAATTTCCTGAACATCCGTCTCTTACCCGATGTCGGACAAGATAACTCTCAGGATTTCCGATTCTTCGTTGTCCTCAACCACTTCTGGTATAGTCACCTCTGGATCCCCTTGACTCTCTGCCTCATCTTGTACTTCAGGAAGTGCCACATATGACCATTCTGGTGACTTTTCAACGTCTTTTGATTTCTCTTGACTAGACACCTCATTCACTTGTTCAGCTCTGGATTATTTTACTTGTGTCAATCTGTATCTCAATCTCTTTATCTTGTTTGGCCAAACTTCATCCTTTGCTGGCCTTTTTAACTTATTTCCCTTTTCATTTCTCTCAGTTCTCCATGCTCTTTTTCTCAGGACTCGACCTTCTGGTACTTCTTCGTCACTGTCCTCAGATTCAGTTCCAACTTGACTCTTACTTTCAGTAGACCTTCTTTCCACCACTTCCTTTTCCTTATCTACTTCTGTCCCTCCTCGTGTTTCTTCCACACAATCTTCCTGCTGACTAACTCTCCCTTCTTCTACCTGGACGTATGGTTTCCCTACACCTCCTCAGGGATTTTCCGCAACAATGTTTCACTCTCTCTCTCTGTATCTGGTACCTTACCATCTACTTCTGTTATTTCAGGTGGAATTTCTCTCGTTTTTTCATGCAGAGCTTCTTTATCAAGAATTTCTTTGACAGTCTCTTCACTGTTTTTGTTTACACTCTTATGGGCATGTACCGGTTCAGTGACTGACTCTGAGCTAGTGTCAGAAATTTGCAATTTTCTTCTTAATGGTAGATTCTCTGGTGCTATAACTGAACTTGGTTCTGACTCCCTCCTCTCAGGAGTTGGTCTTGCTTTTGGTTCTTCTGTATCTGATTTGGAACTTGTATCAGATTCTTCAAAGTATTCTTCTTCTCTGCTATCCACTGGATTTGGAATTCGCAAGGTATGACTAGCATGAATCCAATTCTTCACTCCTGCACATTTCACAGCTGTCGTCGTGGTCAGGATCACCTGACGTGGTTTACCCCACCTTGGGACCAAATAATTTCTTCTTCTCTGCACTTTGATTCTTACCCAGTCACCTGGGCTCAGATCATGAGCTGGCTTCTTTTCAAGAGTGGTTGCATCTGATCCAACCTGATGAAACACAGAATGAACGGAATCAGCCAACCCCTTGCAATAATCTAACAGCAAGTCATCAGATATAGGCAATAGCTTGTTGACAGGAATGACAGCATGTCTCATTGCTCTCCCCATCATTATCTCATGAGGACTTTAGCCAGCATTCCTATCCGGAATAGATTTAATAGTCATGAGTACCAGAGGCAAGACATCAGGCCATTTCAAGCCTGTGGCTAAACACATTTTTCCCAATCTGTTTTTGATGGTGCCATTTACTTGTTCCACCACACCAAAAGCCTCTGGGCGATAGGCACAATCAGTTTCATGATTTCATTATGAAAATGTTTTCCTCTATCTGACTCGATCGTAACTGGAAAACCAAATCTGGGAATGAACTCTCTCAATAGTAGCTTTGCTGCTGTAATTCCATCACTTCTTCTAGTTGGGTATGCTTCCACCCATCGAGAGAACAGACAAACTATCACTAGAACATACCTTAACCTATTGCAAGGGGGCATTTCAATGAAGTCCAATCTGCATTCTTGTGAAAGGCCCTCCTTCTCGTCCTATCGTTCCTATACTTACTACTGTCTTTCTTCCGGGATTGTATTGCTGACATATAAGGCATCTTTGACAAAGGCTCTCAGCTACAAGTCTGAACTTTGCATTATACCATGTCTGTTTGAAAAGTCTGATCATAGCATCTCTTCCTACATGGGCTTGTCCATGATAGATTCGTGCCATGGTAGAAACCATGCTATCAGGCATGACTGGTCTTCCATCCCGATAAACCCACACATGATCTGTCTCCCGTGGTGCACATCCTGCTTTTACCCACTGTCTCCTTTCCTCATCTCCTGCTTGTTCTTGTAACTGCCTCACTTCTTCCCATGTATTCACAGTGTTAGTAAACAGCAAGGGACATGAATTCATTTCTTTTTCCCTACCACGATTGACTGAATTCTGATTTTGTGCACAATACTGTGCCATGTCATTGGCAAACTCATTTCCCGCTGAAATGTAATCAGCAGACTTCGAATGTGCAGCACATTTTACTACTGCCAATTGCTTAGGCAGCTGTATCGCCTCAAGCAACTTTCCAACCACTTCAGCATTCCTTATAGGAGTTCTACTCAATGTCAAAAACCCTCTTTGGGACCAAATCTGCACCAAAGCCATACTGACTATCGGTTATCACAGTCACTCTCAGATTCTTTCCCAACTTGCATGCTCTTGTTAATGCACAAAGTTAGCAACCTGGGCTGATTTCGCTCCTTTCAGACAAGATGCTTCCAGTACAGCTGCTACCGTACATACTGCATACTCTGCACTCAAAATCCCCTCGTCCGTTCTCAGGCATGATCCATCCACAAACATCACATAGTCACTTTCTGTCAAAGGTAGATCTTTTATATCAGGACGTGGCTTGGTACAAAAATCAAGCACATCCAAACAGTCATGATCCACATCATCTCAGCATCAGATAACAGTGTTGAAGGGTTCACATTCAGACATTCAGACATCTCACAAGGCTCACATTTGTTGCACCTAATATGACTTTCTCAAATTTAGTTAGACGACTATGTGTCATAAACTGAGCGCGGCTTCTTGTTAAAAGGATTGCCACATCATGAGGTACAAACACTCTGACAGGATATCCCATCACAATTCCTTCGCTCTGTTCCAGACTCTTACAAGTTGCTTCTACAGATACCAAACAACCAGGCAATGCTATAGCTACAGTGTCTAATATAGCTGAAAAATATGTAATTGGTCTCCTCAATTTTCTGTGTTTCTGTATTAATACAGAAAGTGCACATCCATTTCTTTTGCTGCAATAAAGTTCAAATTCTTTCTCATAGTCAGGCATGCCAAGAGCTGGGGCTTCACACAAACCATCTCTCAATTGTTTAAAAGCCTTCAACTCATCTTTTTTTAATTCAATGGGGTCTTTTACATCACTCTGTGTTAAACGTACTAAAGGTTTTGCAATCAATGAGAAATTACTAATCAACTGACGGCAATATCCAACCATTCCAAGAAACATTCTCACTTCTCTCTGAGTCATTGGGGTTCTCATTCCTATTATTATACTGATTCTATCGGCAGTTACTTTTCTTAGTCCTTTTTCAATTTTATGGCCTAAATATTGTACTTCTTTCTGACAGAATTGTAATTTTGATGGGGATACTTTAAGTCCTCCATCTGCCAAATGATTCAGCAATGCAACAGTATCCACTACACAAGCTTCTTGAGTTCTCGATGCCACAAGTAAGTCATCGATATATTGGACCAATACCGAACTTTCGGGCATTTTTAATTCTTCTAGGGACTTTTTCAAAATCTGATTAAATATCGAGGGAGTCTCTGTATACCCCTGTGGGATTCGGCACCATGCCAAAGTACGTTCGCCAAACCGGAACGCAAAAATCTGTTGGCTGTCAGGGTGCAGAGGAATGGAAAAGAAAGCATGACACAAATCAATCACTGTGTACCATTCTGCATCATGAGGAATCTGATATAAAATCACAGAAGGATTTGGTACAATGAGACAACATGATACAACGATTTTATTTATTTTTCTCAGGTCTTGTACTATCCTGAAAATTCCGTTAGACTTTTTCAGACCCATAATTGGTGAGTTACATGGACTGCTCATTATTTCCCTCAAAATACCTTGTTCAATCATTCTGTCTATTATAGGAGTAACTCCTGCAATTATCTCGGGTGTCAAATTGTATTGTGGAATATTTGGGTAACTTACTCCTTTCTTTACAGACATTTTTACGGGATCTATATTTTTCATTAATCCCACATCTTCTCCTGTGAAATCCCATACCTCCATTTTTACTGTTTTCTTCAATTCTTGAGGCAATTCCTCCAGGTCAAATACAGCAAACGCCTCAGTAATTTCAGGTTCCATATTAGCTATAGTCATCTTGTACAGTACATCCTCATCAGGAGTCTCGAAAGCTATTCCATCTGGAGTACAGAATATTGTGCAGATCATTTTGCACAGCAAGTCTCTCCCTAACAAAATAACAGGGCTTGAATCGCACACGACAAAACGGTGCATCTCGGAAAATTTCCCTATTTTAACCTTAACTGGTTCAGTGAGATACGTTTTTATCTGTCTGTTGGATACTCCAACTGCTTGGATTGTTTCATCCGAGAGAGGAAGATTTTTTACATCAGCTGACCTAACAGTTGAACGAGTAGCACCAGTATCTACTAGGAAAGTAATGTTTTCCTCATTTATCTTTCCATCCACAAAAGAGCCTGTCTGGTCTACTTCTAGAGTTGCGCCAAGTACGCACTCTTCTTCCTCCCCTCGGCACCGCCAATAGCTTTCTTCTGACTCCCTCTCATCGCGTTGTAGCCAATACTGCGAAACAGCAGTAGCGCGCGGCAGCTTAGTTACCTGTTCTTCGTTGTAGAATCCTGTCTCATTACTGCTGTCGCTGCGGTTGACAACTCACCTCATTCTGCACCTGTGGATTCAATGATGCATTATCGCCATTAGCACTTGGGAGAAATTTACACTCGGTTCTCCAATGCCCTATCCTTCCGCAATTATGACATGGCCACTTCTTTTTGGCTTCTTCTATACTAATCTGTCCAATGTTGGGGTTTAGTTTCATGCTTGTACCATTTGCTTGTTCAATCAGTTGGGCTTCCTGTCTTTCTGCCACTTTTACTTGGGCCCACATGGCCTTTTCTTTTAATTTACGCTGTTTGGCTTCAATCTCAACACTAAAATATTTTGCATGTCTCAGTACTTCATCTATCTTTTTATTTTGCCAATCCACTGTATGCTGTTTAATCATTTCGCTTACTTCGGGACACAACCCATACACAAATCGATATACAAAATGACTCAAATCCTTCTCACTCAAATTTTCATCACCACTGTATTGTTTAAAAGCCAACAATAATCTCTCATACAGATTCTTTTACTTCTTGGTGAGTTCTATCAATTTTTACCCAGTCAGTTTCTTTAGGAGGCACTTTATTTTTCAGAAAGGTAATTACCTGTTCATATTTTCTCATTACTTCTGGATCAGGAGCACCTGTTTTTGGATCCCTAGGGTATTCGTGAGTAGGCCAACCTATTGTAATTTCGCATTCTGCTCATAGGTCTGCTGGCACAATTATGTCAAATAAACTGTTCAAATCAATCCATAGTACTTTTGATAATTTTACAAACCTGTCTACCTGCCAGGTACCATTCAACTGGCTTCTCGCGCAAGTGAGGAAAGTCATTGGTGAATGATGAAATGTCTTGTCTGGTCCAGGGGACATACATATAGCCTCCGCCTGGAATCTCCCTCATGGGACATTCAGTTACCACCTTTTCTTTTTCTCTTACTGGGAAAGCTGGAAATGTTTTGTCTTTTGCATCGTCTCGTTTCCGAAACCACCTACTTTTCCATTTGTCTACACCGCCCCATTTTCTCAGTAATACAATTAGTTCTTTAATTTGTGTTATTCTTCCTGCTGTATTCAGATTCTCAATATCCTTTTCAGCAAAGTCTACTCTGTATGGTTTCTGTAAAGATTTTATTTTTTCAAAGTCGATACCCATTTCGCTTGCTACTTCTTCCAATTTTTCATGTAAATTTCTTGCTCTCCATGTTATACTTTTGCATAGAAACATTAGTTCTTCATCCTGATATGCTTTTCATTTTTCTGTGGGAATAGTTCCTACTATTAATTCCTCTAAAACTATTTTTAATTTAGCCACATCTAAAGGTCGAGGTACAGCATCTTTTTGCTGTAAACTCCTTAACCATTCACTTAGTTCATCAGAAGTAGGACATACAGGAATTGTTTCATTTCGTGTTTGTTCTAAACTTTTTGGTGACCCTGGTACTGATTCTGTCGTCATTATTGCTCTATTCGCTAGACTCTGATTTACTGTCAAATTTTACTTGGTCCAGAAGTTCCCACCACCTGTCCCCATGGATTTTCTCTTGAACCTCTTCTTTCCATTTCGGTTTGTTTATTACTGTTATAAGGAATCGTTAGACAATGTTCACTATCCTTTTGCTTATCAAAAATAGGCATTACGGGTCCTATTGTTACAGGAACAGTTACAGATTCCATGTTTTAGTCAATTCCCTAATGTTTTCAGTTAACTCAAAAGTAGTTCTGGCTAATTCAGCTGAATTTTCATTTGTCATTTTACCAGGTTGTGTATTTTCTGTTTCTCTAAAGGGATTATTTCTTCCTACCTCAGGTGGCATTGACTCAAACTTTATATTTTGTGGTGATTCTTTTACAGGGGCACTGGGTGTCAACAATATGGAATTTGGTTGGTACGGGGGTGGATTTTTATAAAACATGTCCTCAAGTACATCATCCTCCGACTCATGCACACCATACTTATAACCTTCTGATTCTGTATTATTTCTCTTCTCTGTACATTTTCTACTACTAGTCTCTTCAGCATTTCTCATAGGGAACATACCATCAGCCATATTTGCACTTCACCAGCTCCTCATTGTGTCATCATGATTCTCTTGTCCACACGGTCTGCCAAACTTATATTTGTACTTTCTGCCACTCCGCTGTCGTTCTCTTTCATACATCTCATCTTCCCATTCTGTCAATGCTTCAAACTGAGTAGGTCTAGGTCTCGGTTCTAATCTCATCATTCCTTCTCTTAAATTCCTCAATACTGCTAAATTGAATGAACCATGTTCCGGAAATGCTAAAACTTCATCATCTTTTGTATACTTTGTCCAATTGTCTAGCCAAATACATGTATGATATCCATATTTCGCAACCATAAAGGATGCAGGTGATGTCGGTGGAGGAAGCAACTGTCCCTCTCTAGTCACAATCGGTTTGTCCTTTTTAAATAAATTCTTGATCTTTCCGAACCAGGACTTTTTCTCTTTTTCTGGTGGATCGTAATACATCATTTTCTTTTCTTAGTATCGCTAGATTTCCCCTATGAATATTCTGTTGTCTTATCCAATCGTACTCTATAACGCACCAATCCGGAGCACCTTTGTCACTTTTGTAAATTTCCAATCCCAGCGCGACTTACACTAACGCACCAATCCGGAGCATCTACGTCACCCTGCAATTCTCCACTCCTAGTGCGGCATATACTAAAGCACCAATCAGGAGCGTCTTTGTCTCTTACTGACTGGCCAATCCCAGCGGTCTTTTCTGACGTCAGCTTTTTCTCACAACTCCTGTTTCTGCTGACCCCTCCTTTACAAAATGTATCAACAAACTTTTCTTACGTTCTCTTTTACTCAAAATCTGTTAGTAATGACATAAAAACACCACCATTATCTGTTTCGCTAACAAAAGAGATAGTCTTGACCTTTTTCCCAAGAATTCCGTCTTTCCCGAGAGCAGAGCTTACCTCTGCCCTACTACGGAATCATTACATTCGCCGATAAAGTAGCACTTCCCTCTTCCTTGCCGTTCTAGCAAGCATTAACTAACCATTTCTCTGGAGATAAGACACCTGTTGGAGACTACACTGCTCCTGAGAATTAAGACCAGAGTTTCACAATTAAGTCGAATGCTATTTCATTTAAACACATTCATACGGAAAATGTAGTTCATTCACACAGAATCCTGTCTTTCCTGAGAGCAGCGCTTACCTCTGCCCTACTACAGAATTATTTAATTTGTTAATAAAGTAGCACTTCCCTCTACTTTATCCTTCTTACAAGCTTACGCAACACATATTACCTTTCCAGTGATAAGCATAATCAGAGCTCACATGGACTCCTGTTACTTAAGACCATAATTTCACAGGTGGCCTTCGCTACCCATACACCACTTTTACACAGAAATTCCTAGCTTTAACACACGGCGATGTTACCAATTCGAACCCAGACAATGCGTCGTGCAACTCCAATCGTCCCACGTTTTCCCCGTGTACCTGCAGGGCAACAAACTATTCACCATGTGACTTCACTTGCCACAGGCCATCCGACTTCCTACATCCCAGAAGTCTTTCAAAAACAACATAGAACGCAACACGACTCAACATAGAATGTTAGTACATAAATCAATACTCATCCAAACATCCGCAATCAATAATCAAAAATCAATAAGCAATAATCACCAAACCAATGCAATAAAACCATAACTCTGCTACCAGAAAAACTGTGCAAAATCGGGGAAAAATGGAAAATTTACAACTATCCCTCCTGCGTCGCAGACCCGACGTCACACTAGCTCATTTACACACGCATTCATTGGTGGGGCCCATAACACCAACACTCATACATTTTCTCTCTAGAGTCTGCACACATGAGGGATGATTATTAAGCGCTGGACATGTGGGGGAGTACCTTATTACCTATATGGAAGTAAAGTTGTTTTACAGAATATACATTTGCATCACCACCTATAGGATCCTAACCTTAAACATCAAGGCACTCCACTACTTGGTCGACGGACCAATTAGTTGGACTGGTTGATGGTGATTTAGAACCAGCTAAAACACATTTAAGCCTCAGAATCCTCTAATCTCTTCATTGAAAAACCACAAACTCATAATTTCTGTTAATCAATTATTTGTTTATCTAAATATTGTTTGCAATTAATATTAGCATTTTGGTCAATCAAAGTTTAGAATTTTGATCAATCAGCACAAATCGCATGACATTTTATATGTACCTATTCTTGCTAGCAGGACTTTTCGAATTCAATTGGCTCTGCATAAATCAAATTTAGCTGTTCAATTGTCCCAATAAAGCAGGCCAAGGCTCAAAGTCCGGAAAGTTATTTGCTCAGCACGTCACGGTCCCAAAGATTTCCAAAGGACCAGGAATCGTGCAAGCATCTGTCATCGCCTGTGGGGTCGATAGGGGTGTGCGGTCATCGAAAGATGCAGATTGCCAGCCCCTCCCTATTCTACTACCCTTTTTATAATGAAATTCGGGATAACATGAAACATTTCTTAGACTAGGGAAGCATATGATTGGTCACTTTGATGAAGTTTGCAATATCGTCCAATTTTCTCATCGGTATGGGTTCTCATAGACTTTGCTCGTTCACTTCCTCTGCCGATGTCATCCCCATGCAACATTGTAGAATGTTGCTTGTATGTGGCTATTGTTCCTTTAGACCAGTTTTTACAGACTGAAGTTTGGCAGTCCTCCATGTTCCTATCCTTGAGCAGGAACACTGTACTCTGACTTGAGGTTGCCTGGAGGTCTACGGAGCCATCCGAGTCTGCGCAGTAGGCCTCGCGCTCACGAGACGGTGGCCACTTCTGAACTCCATTTTGGATGCCATGTTTTGGTAGGCCCAAATGCCAACTTACGCAAAACAAACACAAAAGAGTAATTAATACACAGAAATGAAGATTCTAATGTTAAACCCTCACTAATCCCTTTATGTATTAGTATTTTCCTAGCTTTTTGTGACATTTAAAGCAATAAAACTCACCCTTCGGTCCAAAACGGGAACGCAAACATCACAAAAGCGACATAAATCATGCGATATCCTATGACCACACGTACTACTATTAATAGGCTTACAAAATTTAGTTATTAGTGTTATTCTTCCATGCAAATAGCAATGAGTCCCACGTGTAATTGGTGTTTAATAAAGGTGCAAATGGTTGATTAATATAACACATCAAACAGTTAGTTCAAATTATTATATCAGTCGGTTAAGTGATTAGTATTTTCATGAAAAATAGAGGAGGTATACACAATTTTGCTTTACCTGCTCCATCACCCCCCCTAGAAAAGCACCTATTTGTGCTCTGTTTAGCACATGCACAATATGGTGCACGCCACACCGTACATGAACGTGCGGTAGGCGCTGTCATGGTGGCAGTATGCGGTTTAGGCTCTCCTATGAGCATAACATACCCACTGTCACAGCACCACCCGTGATTCAACTTTCAGTCTGGCGGCGGGTTCACCACGGGCTTGGTGGTCTTCCTTATGGGACCTCTGCAGTGGTGGTCCTAGAGGAATTCCGCCAAACTCATAATAAAACCCTTAGCCTTTGCCTGATAGCGCTCTTAAACTGTTTTATGTACTGTAGACCTGAAAACCTCAGCAGTCTGTGCTACTAACACATATATCATATACTGCCACATGAAGAAGTCTACTATGCAAAACCATCAGTTATTACTTCTTCCCACCTATATGGTTTACTTGTTCTTTTCAGCTTCTACCTTTTGCTAATCTATTCTAAAGATGTTTGATTCATGTGTACTTGCACTGTGAATACTTACCATGTTTTTGAAATTTGAACTTGGTCTCTCTGATTCCCCTTCTCTGAGTCTGGACAGTTCATTGCTATTACCAGATTCACATGATAGTGAATATTCATTTAAGTCCTATTGCCCATTGGCAACATACTATAATGATATATCTTCTAAATGTGCACATTCCGTCGCCAACAATAAATATGACTTTTGCAGCATGCCGCAATACTTTACTGATTATGCATTTCACATGCAGCAAATTAACAATATCCATGACTTACTTATAAACCTAACAGAAACAGCCAGCCATCTTGCACTATCCGTGTTGCACCTGATTCATTGATAAGTAGAATGGCACACTAATCTCCCTGGAATATGTTCAACATGCACTGTGTACTTGGATATACAGTTTTCTTGTTCTATTTCACACAGAATTGCAACCTATACTTTTAAAAAATAAGTTACTAAACAAAGTTGCGGAAATGTACATCCTGATATTCTGTACAGTGTGTACATTTTTAGACTGCACTGATAATTTGATGAGTTCTTTTGAACACAGTGGAGCCGTTTAAAGATACTTGGTGGAAATGTGTAATAACAAAACAGTTTTCGTTTTCCTATGCAAGGTACCTGTAAGGACCACGTCACGGTCACCTGTGTTATCGCGTCGTGATTCACCTCTTCAGAACAATGTTGTGCAGCAAAACAATCAAGCAGGGCAAAGGAATTCTACAAGGTTTGTTTGTTGACTTTATCTTATTCTTACTACTATTCACAACTTTCTGTTCTGTGATGTTCTTTTCTTAGAAGGATAAAGATTTTTAAATACAAATGCTGTAACTCAGCTGGAAGGATGGTACCTTTCAAACTCAAATAACAATTTTCCAAATCATGCATTATGTTCCCTTCATCCCATTTGAAAGCCAAGCTGTAAGTGATCAAAGTTATTCACAATTCTGGAAATGTACTTACAAGAGAGGAAAAAGAGCAGGTCATCGTAAGGTTCAGTTTTTTGGGGGAGATCTCTGAAATTTTATCATCTGATGGTGCATCCATCCAGTGGGCCACCAGTGCTCTGGATCAGCTCTTATGTTCCTTTAACTCACTCCCACTCTTCACATATTAAATACTCTTTGTGCAGACAGTCTAGAGTGAGATATGCACAGTGAAGATAATGTTTGGATCAGTCTTCACCTAGAGGAGATCGTAATGACCCTAGGTGTGGGAAGGGTATGCCCAGACGTGGGTCCCGTGCTCACTACGCCACTGGAGTCAAGCTGTCCTGGCTGAAGAGGGGTGAAACCCCGAAACCGGTCCTAGGATGCTTGATTCCGGTCCAGGGAAGACATGGCTTGGCAGTTCGGGCTGGACTGTTGCCATGAGGCACAGGGTCAAGACTGATTTGCATATGGCCATGTCTGAACTGGGGTGGCGTGGTGAGCAAAATAACAATGGATTAAACCCAGATCTGTGACTGGGGGTGATTGTTTTGCCAATGTGCAACATTCCGTCCATCACCTTGTGTGTTTTGCTGTTCACCTATGTGGGAAGGGTATGCCCAGATGTGGGTCCCGTGCTCACTACGCCACTGGAGTCAAGCTATCCTGGCTGAAGAGGGGTGAAACCCCGAAACCGGTCCTAGGATGCTTGATTCCGGTCCAGGGAAGACATGGCTTGGCAGTTCGGGCTGGACTGTTGTCATGAGGCACAGGGTCAAGACTGATTTGCATATGGCCGTGTCTGAACTGGGGTGGCGTGGTGAGCAAAATAACGATGGATTAAACCCAGATCTGTGACTGGGGGTGAAAGTTTTGCCAATGTGCAACATTCCGTCCATCATCTTGTGTGTTGTGCTGTTCACCCTATGTGGGAAGGGTAGCCCCAGACGCGGGTCACGTGCTCACTACGCTACTGGAGTCAAGCTATCCTGGCTGAAGAGGGGTGAAACCCCGAAACCGGTTCTAGGATCCTTGATTCCGGTCCAGGGAAGACATGGCTTGGCAGTTCGGGCTGGACTATTCCCATGAGGCACAGGATCAAGACTGATTTGCATATGGCCATGTCTGAACTGGGGTGGCGTCGTGAGCAAAATAACGATGGATTAAACCCAGATCTGTGACTGGGGGTGTATGTTTTGCCAATGTGCAACATTCCGTCCATCAACTTGTGTGTTTTGCTGTTCACCCTATGTGGGAAGGGTATGCCCAGACGTGGGTCCCGTGCTCACTACGCCACTGGAGTCAAGCTATCCTGGCTGAAGAGGGGTGAAACCCCGAAACCGGTCCTAGGATGCTTGATTCCGGTCCAGGGAAGACATGGCTTGGCAGTTCGGGCTGGACTGTTGCCATGAGGCACAGGGTCAAGACTGATTTGCATATGGCCATGTCTGAACTGGGGTGGCGTGGTGAGCAAAATAACGGTGGATTAAACCCAGATCTGTGACTGGGGGTGAATGTTTTGCCAATGTGTAACATTCCGTCCATCATCTTGTGTGTGTTCCTAGGTGCCATCAGAGCATCTCTCCACTCATCGTCGTCCAGAGGGCCAATCCACTCCTCCCACTTCCTTCAAAGGGAAGCAAAAGAATCAGTGTATGATTGATTTGGGAGACCCCTTCCTTACCAAGGGCACTTAGTGTAATCTCTGCCTCAAGGGGGCTAAACTATGAATTTTCTTTTACATAAATCTTTTTTTTTTTAACAATAACTGGGTTAGATGACTACCCTCCTTAGTCTACTTTTAATAACAAGGAAAACCATTCACCCCCATTCCTTCCGCTGGATAGGTATTTTGATCACCTGGATTGGAAATAGGAATAGGATTGTATCACCTGCATTGGTAATAGAAAGTAAGTAGTCTTGTTATAAGGACACAAAGCTTCACCCACGCAAAATGGCATGTTTCATCACTGCCTGCCTCCTAGTCAGGGTTGCAAGTGTGTAAGAAATCCATAATGAGTGAGAGGGTTTCATCCTTATTTATTTAGAGACCTACCAGTTAAATCTGTGCAGTGGTGGGTACCATGAATTTTATTCATAGACCCCCAAAATCACATGGATCAAAAAACCTTACTATAGGTAGGTGAATTTGTGACTATTACTTTGATATTGGTTCCTCCATTGACCTGTTTCTGTATGTCGAAGAAGCATTCGTCAGGAAACTAGACTCAATGATGATTTTCATCTCTAACCACTTCATTGGCTGTGTAGTATAGTAAAGGAAATAGACAGCACTTGTGGTTTATTGTTTCTAATGCCTGTAGCAAGAACAGAAAAAAATACATTAAGGGGCTGTAGCAATTGATGCAACTCCTTATGGGTGTCACTCTTGTATGACAGTAAATTTCATCTAAATCCACAGAAAAAAGGTATTTTGCACTCCAACCCCCCCCCCCCCCCCCCCCGGCATGCTACACTGGTGATATAAATGATGTGTGTATTTTAAAATGCAAAGTGATTTTTAATTAAGCATGTGTGCTAAGCTTTGGGTCTTTTTCAAAAGGGCAAGTGACTCTTGTCCTATACACGTTTGTCTCTGGACCCTTGAAAAAAAGGAAAGCTCCAATTCCTTTACCACGTGCCTACCCTCCCATGTGTCTTCTAGGATTCATTGGTTTTCATAAGGAACCACTGTTTTAGGAACAAATTAAGCTTTGAGACGTCTGCTTCATGCTCATTTACCAAATACTAGCTCTGTTGTGTTTCTTTTAAATTGTAACTTTTAAGACCTAATTTGTAAAAATTGTACATGCCCCACTAATAACCTTTTTTTCTTTTCATTTTAAATTAGCAATATTGAGCCCCGGCTACTGTGGGAAAGAATTGAAAAGCTTGTACCCAGGCCGGGCAGTGGAAGCTCCTCTGGGTCAAGCAACTCCGGATCGCAGCCAGGATCACACCCTGGTTCTCAAAGCAGATCTGGAGAACGGTTCAGAGTGAGATGTGAGAATTATTTGATTCATCCTCAAGTATTTTTTTTTTTTATTCAACCAGTGATGCACATATACAAGTAAATAGCTTCATGCAAATGTGTAGGAGCCAATTCCCATTTGTTTCCATTGAAGACTGTTATCACAGCATCCTTGTTTTCGCCTCTTGTTTTTCTGATTTGAAGTAACTTATCCAAAACTCTTGTTTCTTGGTGAGCCGTTTTATGGTGTGGCCAACTTTAAAATTATAGTAAAAGCACTGTTGCCTCCTGGGAATAGTGTCAAACGAAGTACTGAACAACACAATTGGTAAGTTAGACTAAACTTCTTGCTTTGGCAACTCAGTCCAGCTCACCAGTTGTGTAGTGCAACAGTTCAGTTGGCATTACCCCAAGGAGATACTGATCCCAATTCTTCCCTCTCCCTCAAACAACCACTGTTTCTTTATTACTCCTTCTTTTGACAACAGCTGTGATAGCAGCATTGTACAAACAGTGGATGCTTTTCAGACTTCCAATACTTTTTGGCTTTAAATAAAACTTGTTGTGATGCAAGCATGGCAACCCCTCAATGCTGGCTTTCTAATGGTCCAATGGACAGCAGAAAGGGTAGGCCACGAGCAACCTTGTTAGCACAATAAATAAAATCATATTGTTGAATATTTGAGTTATTGCCCAGGGTCTGCCTCTCTCCTTCTATTCATAATGCATTAAAGAATTGCATTTTCCAAGTAGAAAGTATGGGACCGATTCACAGAACTAACTTAAGACAAAATCCTAAACTTTCTACCATTTTGGTATTCACAGATGGCACTTACTCATTTCGGTATTCACAGAAGTTAGGAGTCCTAACTTTAGGACTCCTAAATGCCTTCTGTGAATACCGAAAGTCTTAAAGTTCTGATTTTTCTCAGTTTAGGAGTAGTAAAGTTAGGACTCCTAACCTTAGGACTCCTAAATGCCTTCTGTGAATACCGAAAGTCTTAAAGTTAGGATTTTTCACAGTTTAGGAGTAGTGACGCTAGGACTCCTAACTTTAGGACTCCTAAATGCCTTCTGTGAATACCAAAAGTCTTAAAGTTAGGATTTTTCTCAATTTAGAAGTAGTAAAATTAGGACTCCTAACTTTAGGACTCCTAAACTGAGAAAAATCCTAATTTTAAGACTTTCGTTATTCACAGAAGGCATTTAGGAGTCCTAAAGTTAGGACTCCTAACCTCTGTGAATACCAAAATGAGTAAGTGCCTTTTGTGAATACCAAAATGAGTAAGTGCCTTCTGTGAATACCAAAATGGTAGTAAGTTTAGGATTTTGTCTTAAGTTATTACTGTGAATCGGGCCCAAAGTGGTTAATTTTCTGACATGCCATAAACAACTCCCCATTGAATTTGGAAAAAATGTATGTACCATTTTAAATCATTCTATTTATCTTCATTCCAACATCTGGATATTTTGTAGCATCATCTAAGTCTGAAGGTTCACCATCCCAACATCATGAGAATGCAACCAAAAAGTCAGAAGAGAAGAAAGAAATCTTCAGACCCATCAAATCTGCTGTGAGATTATATGGCTATATTTCAACTTGTATTATATAGTTCTCATTTTAACCACGAGTAGCATGAAATTCAGAAAAAGAAGCCTTGAAAGTTGCATTGATAATTATAATGGGGCTGCTTATCTACTCTTATCGTGTCTTTGTGTGCTGTTGCTGTAGTGGGCGATTGCAATTCCTAAGCTATTAGCAGCTACTTAAAAAGTCCTTTGAAATCTTGATAGTTAATTATTAAATTTTTTTTATTTACCGAACATCTTTTACTACCTGGACCTTTGGCACCTTCAAATCACGACTGCTCTGATGAATGTTCTAGGGAGATGTGGTAAGCGGTTCTCTCATTTATGATACAATATTTGAGTTATTGAAGCAAATTGTATTGTCAGGATTATTTGATCAGATTGCAGAACCTATCTTTGCCTTATCGGAGATGCCAGGACCATGTGATGCTAACATAGCACTCATTCCTATTAACGGATGGGAAAAAATTAATGTTGGTCTTCCACTGCTAATGAAATGATTGCTGCTTATATAATACACTTTCCTTACTGTGTTGTGATGATTGGTTTACATGTGCCACTTTTTCATTTTTTTTTTTTTGCCATAGCAAATTTGGAAATGGTTGTCTCGCTTTCTTAGATAGCAGACATTTTAGCACTGGAACTAAGGAGTCAAAATGTCAACCATAGGTTTGCATTGTGATAACTTCCAGACACACGTGCTGTGCATTATCCAGCCATCTAGTGGTTTGGTTTGGAAAGGTTTGTTTGCAAAGTTTTTCCCTTAGGAGTTTATCCAAGTGTAGCATTATGACCACCTATAATATTGACCATAAGCCCACAATGCCCCCTAGTGTAGCCTACATTTTAGATTCTTTTTTTCCGCTAGTGCGTTCGAAGTAGCTCCAAAAGAGCTCCTGAAAATTTGCTGAGAGGAAATCCGGATAAATTAGCAAAAGTGTAATTGGAGTTGATGCTGGATTGTGAATTCAGGGTTTCTCTGGATCTTCAACATAGTCAGGGACTGGTAAATATTACAATGGACAAACCTCCTCAACTCCATTTTGTAGAAAGAGCATGATCTTCACGTTTTGCCCCAATTGTCACCGAACGTTCTCAATGACGAACACCTGGTATGCATGTTCGGCCTTCCTATAGACCATAAGATGCAGGAATGTTATCCTTGGTCTCTTTTCAAGCCAAACACCCAAGTTCACAGGGCTAATATATTGCTGGCACACTGGGGCCAAAGTTGACTTGGTGGGGTAGTCCAATTTTGAGAGGCAGAAAAAAGGTGGTCAATCCAGGTGGGATATGGGTTTTTGGAGGAGGAGAAGTTCGAGGTCTTGGAGAAAGCTCGAGGGAAACACCAATTTGAATTGGATACCAGGAACGTTTCCTTGCATACTTTTGAGGGCCATGGATCGTCTCACTTGAGGAGGTCCAACCTTAAGTCTTCAGTCCTCCATACTAAAAAAAAAAAAAATTAGACCCATCAAATTAAATACCATCCACGTCTTCAGTAAATGTAGTCTTCTAGTCAAATAAAAGCATCACATAGAGACAGTCAGTGCTGATAAACCCGGCAGTCAAGGTAGTTGTAGACAAATCTCATCCTGCTGTTCTCTGCTGATAAGCTGATACTTTTGGAATGGAAATGGAGCTGGAACAAAAAAAACACCATACTACTTAGTAGAGGCTCTTAAGTCCTTTCCATAGGAAGACTCAGTACTTTTCTATGTTAATAGGTACATTGCAGCAGAGTAGAGCATTTTTTGTCTACACAGGCTATCTCTAAGGTGCTTAGCTAAGGATTGAGAAGAAGTTTAAAGCATCACCCCAGATTCCACAGCATATCAAATCACATGTTGGACCTGATTCTCTAGAAGTGTCTACAGAACAAAAAAGGTCACCATCCTCGGCAACATGCCTTCCCTTTGGAAAGACAGTAATAGGCTTGAGGCTGTAGGGAGGAAGGTGGGAGAGCGTAAGCACATGAGTAGTGCATAGCTAGTTGCAGCATGTAGGAGAGTAGGATCTGCACTTATGTTGCCCACACTTTTTTTCTGATGTATACACTGGTTTATGGCTATAGTCTGTCTGGGTCCCTGCTAATCAGGGCCCCAGTCTCTCTGTTCTCTCTAAACAACTTTGAGTGCATACTAGATGCACTAGTGATTGGATACTGTGGTACCTTATGAGCCCCTAGTATATGGTACCCTAGGTACCAAGGGCATAGGTATTTCACAGGCCTACCAGGGGCTGAAGCATGTATTATGCCACCCATGGGAAGCAGACTAAATCTGACACCACAGGCCTGCTACTGCAGCCTGGGTGGGGTAGTGTTAGCACTCCTCACTGATGTATAGGTTCCTATAGCTTACCATACACACACATATAAACCTATCAGCCACCCCTATGGCAGGCCCTATCAATCCTGAGGGCAGGGTGCTTGGTTTACAATGTGAGGCGGTGCCTCTGCCTGAGCAGGACCCCCTGCAGCTGGCAGGGTCTATTCCTTGTGGCTGTTTGTGGATGCGTTTAAACCATATACTCTTAAGTGCATTATAACCTCCCGGTGAACGCTAACTTTGGAATGACTGCATCAAAACATGTCGTGTTTGGTGTCAAACACCTTGGAATCATACCCCCACAGCAGTAACTGGTGTGGAAGTATGATCCCACCCTTCTAGAGGGGACGACATGTACCTACTGTGGTAACACGGCAGAAATCTGAAAGAGCCCTGGCATCACAAAGTGGATGCCACCAGCACAGACACTGGGCTGTTCTCCTGCTGCTGACTGAAACTCGCAGTGGAGGAGGCCCAACAATAGGCATCCTGTCACAGGGAGGTGCCACTACCTTCCAGACAGGATTTAGTGTATTGGGGCTGGGTGGGTGCACTCCTAGAGTGCTTTGAAGTCCTGCACTGGGGGAGCAGTAGGCTCCTCTGTGCATATGCCAGCTCAAACCAGTTCAGGGGCTTCCTGTCCCTGCTCTGCCGCAAAACTGGACAAAGGGAAGTGGGTGTAACCACCCACTACCCTGACCCTCCCAGAGGAGTGGTCCTAGAGCTAGTCCCTCCCCTATCTTCAGTATAAGATAGGAAACCTTGCCATTGCAAAGTAGATAACCCTGGACGACGCTCTACAAAGAAGAATCCTGGCCCTTTGACCACCTTTGGAAGACAGAAGAATCTTCCTTGGAGTCAAGGAGTGACTCCCCTGCTTGGCAGGCACCAAAAACTTGAATCAATGGTCGCAAACTTTCCCGCTCCCGCCAGAGTCCAAAGTCCCTGCAGCCCTGGAAGTGGATTTCCTGACTTCTTGACAACCATTATGAATCCCCAGCAGAGCTGAGGTGAGTGGACCCCACAAGTGACGAGGAACTGCAATACCTGTGAACCGTGCACTATTGTCAAGTGCAACCCTTTCACGACGGTCTACGAACTTGTGCTTTGGTCCAGTTGTGGCCCAAGCCTCCAGCAGGTTTTGCAGCGAAAATCAGCAGCCTACCCCATCCCGAGTGACCGTGGGCTCCTGTGAAGCAATTCCTCAAGAGGCGTCTTTGCGATCCCTTGCCCATTGGCTTGTGGGTCCCCCGAAGACTTTATTATTGACTCACAGAGCTCCCCTGGTTGCTCCAGGCCTGACCTCACTCACCCTTGCTGGGTGAGTCCCTCAGACCTTGCTGGTCTGCACCATTGACTAAATTCACTTTCCATAAGACTTGCTGTTGCCAAGGCTTGTTGGCTCCAATCCAGTTGCCGACATGGCAATCAGCTGCAGACATCAAGGGACACTCCGAACCCAGCTGCTGGTCATCATCGATCTCTCCTGGACCTCGTGAGCGAAGAGTCAAAACACCCTTGATCACCTGAAATCACCCGACATCCGTGGGCATCCATCTTCCTGGCCCCGGGTCACTGGCAAGTGACTGCGAACACTGTCCCTTCAATTTTCAGGTCATCTGCATCTTGAATCCAGCCTTGGATTTCACCGGACACTTCTTCAGTCGCCGCAAGCAGCAAATCTTCTTTGGTCTCTATAGAAAACAGCAACGCGACCCGACACCAAAAGACACCTATCCACCCAGCTTCCCTGGGTGAGGTAACTTGTGCATTCCGGTGCCCTAGTGTGTGTTGGCCCTCTAATTACTTACCTTGTAAGTGGCTTGCTTGTAGACTTCCTCGAAAACTTTAAAAATCAAACCGCGACTTGCTCCATTGTAATCAATAGGGAACCCGCGGCTGTGTTCTCACACTGCATGCGTCTCCCGTGGGTCTGTTACTTACCTGCTTTTACTGCATTAGTGAAGACCCAGCGATTCTACAGGCCCTAGGCCTTGTCATTTTGCAAGTCGACTTTCCTAAACCTCTTTTTTAGTATATGGCCTGGTACGCCACTAGGGCCCCAGCCATATTTGTGCTTAACTTATTGTGAAACGTTGATATTTGAATGTGTTCCTGGCTTCTAATCTCATAAAGAGATTAGTAGAGTGTGTCTAGAAATAAATACATATATATTTGATATATATACCTGTGTGGTGTCTTTTCATTTGGTAATTCAAGAGATTATAAGGTAAACGAGCTGCTTTACATTCCTCTGAGACTTAGCCTGAAGGCTGCTCTCCACAGCTACCACTAGGATAGCTTTCTTTAAAAGGTTGCATTAAACCTATCTACCATAAGAGTCAAATCGAACTGGTGCAAGGTGGCCACTATAACTAGTGACCAGCATATGCCAGGCCAACTTCTCACATTGGTGGGAAGCATGTGGGATTCCAGCTTGCCATTGTTTTACCAGAAAATATCTATTTGAATTACTAACTGAAAACCACTAAAGGTACTCAAGGTACATATAAAAGTCAAGTTAGCATCAATAAGTTCTACTGAACTTAGAGTTGTTTGTGAAGGGATAGCACACCCTTGCTACAGCTCAAGCTAGGATCAGTAGGCCACAAACTAGTGTAGGTAGTGCAACACTGCATAACATTAGAATGTACTCAAGGGATGGAGCCAGTGGGTCCACCCAACCTCAGTATAAGGACATGACCTTCTTTGACTTGAAGGCCATGTGTGTTGCAAGACACCTGGGGTTAGGACAGAGTCCCTCCACACAACACCTGATGAATCTACTTATAGCAGATGACCTTAGGCTGGCTCTAGGAGCTGGTGGATCTGGATCAGGGGTGAGTCAGCCATAGTCTCTGGGTCAGATGACGAAAATCAAGATGACCTGGAGTCTGTGATTGAAGGTTCAAAAATAGGGACCCCCTGCAGGGACTAGCAGTACTCCTAGGGCAGGGTAAATGACATTGTAAAAATACACACCTAGGCAGTCTAAGCACAAAGCAATATAATGTTCAATAGAAAGACATTAAACAATGTAATATTCAATAGAAGAACATGAATGTTATAGAAGGAGACACAACATACGATATATTATAAAAAATATATTAAATTTATTATATTTGAATATAGCAATGATAGAGATAAATTGATGATACAGGACTATATAATTAGAAGATGTGATTTAAACAGAGATTGAATGAAATGGACAATGCATTAAACAATATGCAACAAATCGCATCTGTAGTCGATCAAATAACAGAATATAAATACAGAAAAATAAAAATAGGAGTGGCGAAGACCGAGATGTTCTCAACGCGCGTTTCGACGCTAACACAGCGTCTTCATCAGGAGAGCCACAGTATCTTTAAATCCTATTAGACATACAAAATATACAATGTAAAGCACAATGCACAATATATATTTTTCATAAAAGGTCAAACAGTATTTAATCAAGTGATTATCATTTTTTTGTTAGATTTCTAAACACTTTTTTCTTGAAAGCGTGGTGCTCCTTCACATGAGTGTAATATCAATAACATAAAAGTGCTGTCACACACCAATCCAATAGAGGAAAAACCAGATAAGAAAAAGGAATGAACACAGCTGTCAATGTGTGAATAAGAGAAAGAAGTAGGAATAGATGGAAACAATGTTACAGGGTTAATGTAGAGACATCAAAGTGATATGTAAAGAGTAAATCGACCAAAGATGTCGGAAGTAGTCATGAAGTGATAGTTAAGCAGAGAAAGAAAAAGTGAGAGAGAAAAAGGGAAGGATCTTACTGTATCGATAATAGAGCAAGACGGTGAGTAAACCCATGAGGTCCAACTGAAATTCACGGGCGTGAAGAATGCTACCTATTTAAGATAAAAACAGACAAAGCCTCAAAATACATATACAGTACTCGCCTTGTAAATTAGAACCTGTGGTGTGGGCCAGTATAATAATACTAGAATCAGAAACTATCCAACCTACCTAATAATTAAAGGCGTCGCTTGTGGCCAAGGATGAGCCAAAATAGTGACAATCCGCGAAGGGAGAAAGTTCAGAACCGTCCAATTACAGGCGTCGCTTGTGGCGAAGTATGAGCCAAAATAGTAAAAATCTGCGAAGGAGGAAGTTCAGAGCCGTCCAATTACAGGTTTTAAACTACCGAAGGGTACTATGGAAAATGAAAAGAATATAATGAATGAAACACAAGGAATGTAACTAAGGGCGATAGCATGGACGTGAAACATCGCTAAAACGGGGGATGCCAGAATGTACCTGCCATGCAGATCCGGTTGATGTATGTAATCACGATAACCATCCAGAGATGAGCGGAGGTTCTCTTTTAAGCGAATATAGTTAAATGAAGCTGGCAGCTTTCGTAATGGGTCATGGATAGACGCGTAAGGTATGCAGGTGACCACTGGGGGAAACAAACAAGTATGGGAAGAAAATGGAAAAAAAGACCAATAATGTCTTTTTAAAATACTTGAAAATACATGCAAATAGATGTGGTTTTGAAAGGGAACCGAAGGTCGACTTACTTAATAGAGTCACGCATCAAAGATCTCCGCGTCGATGGACCACCGTCAAGGGTGAGCTGGTCAACTGAAACGCCCTATTTAAACGGAGTATGTGAGGTCACGTGATAGAACAAGGCGTTGCCGTCGGGCGTAAGCAAGATCGAAAGGGGACAGCAAAAGAAGGGCTGGACTGCTGTATTGTGGAGAGCATGGATGCTCGGAAAGTGGACATGATGGGAAGGGGACAGAGAAGGGGGCGTTAAAGATAAACAAGCTGAACGGATAAGAAATATATAAAAAAGAAATGTGACCTGTGTATAATGGGTACCAATGAATAACCTTCAATGTGAGGAACAGTAAAGTAAGTTTACCCAATAAAAAGATGAAAATCGGACATAAATGAAATTAATACAATGGAATAATATGAACAAAGAATTCCATGAAAAAGTATATAGTGCAGGGAATATGGGACCTTAGAATCTGTTGAAGAGGATTGCATTTTCCCAGGGTAGATCACTGTTCAATCCCTTGTGGAACGAACGTGTTGAGGGTGAAAATCCAAAAAACTTCTCGTACAATACTGAGACATTCCAGGACGAAGATTTTTGGGCAGGGTATTTCGTGTTTGTCAATGAACCAAGAGACAGCTGCAATGGCTTCCTTTTGAGGGATGTTACTATATAATGACTCTGGAGGTTTCTCCAACTCCAAGTGGTATATCCGTTGAGAGTGACATACAAATGTCTACGCCCCAGCTGTAAAGCATGTGATGGAGCCATAGAAGGTAGCACTGTCACTCTCAACGGATATACCACTCACTCTACATCCATGACCAACTGCAGAACGACCAACGTCGTTTATTTGATCATCTGCCCATGCAACTCTGGCTACGTTGGAGAAACCTCCAGACCCATTGCCACTCGCCTTAATGAACATCGTTCCGCTATCCGTACCAACAAACTAGCGGCCCCTATGGTCAAACATTACAAGGAGCGGCAACACCCAGCTGAAGAAATCAAATGGCATATACTTGAAAAAATCCATCTGGAAAGTGAAACACAGAGCGATGAAATCCGTAAAAAACGAGAAGTTTTTTGGATTTTCACCCTCAACACGTTCCACAAGGGATTGAACAGTGATCTACCCTGGGAAAATGCAATCCTCTTCAACAGATTCTAAGGTCCCATATTCCCTGCACTATATACTTTTTCATGGAATTCTTTGTTCATATTATTCCATTGTATTAATTTCATTTATGTCCGATTTTCATCTTTTTATTGGGTAAACTTACTTTACTGTTCCTCACATTGAAGGTTATTCATTGGTACCCATTATACACAGGTCACGTTTCTTTTTTATATATTTCTTATCCGTTCAGCTTGTTTATCTTTAACGCCCCCTTCTCTGTCCCCTTCCCATCATGTCCACTTTCCGAGCATCCATGCTCTCCACAATACAGCAGTCCAGCCCTTCTTTTGCTGTCCCCTTTCGATCTTGCTTACGCCCGACGGCAACGCCTTGTTCTATCACATGACCTCACATACTCCGTTTAAATAGGGCGTTTCAGTTGACCAGCTCACCCTTGACGGTGGTCCATCGACGCGGAGCTCTTTGATGCGTGACTCTATTAAGTAAGTCGACCTCCGGTTCCCTTTCAAAACCACATCTATTTGCATGTATTTCCAAGTATTTTAAAAAGACATTATTGGTCTTTTTTTCCATTTTCTTCCCATATTTGTTTGTTTCCCCCAGTGGTCACCTGCATACCTTACGCGTCTATCCATGACCCATTACGAAAGCTGCCAGCTTCACTTAACTATATTCGCTTAAAAGAGAACCTCCGCTCATCTCTGGATGGTTATCGTGATTACATACATCAACCGGATCCGCATGGCAGGTACATTCTGGCATCCCCCGTTTTAGCGATGTTTCACGTCCATGCTATCGCCATTAGTTACATTCCTTGTGTTTCATTCATTATATTCTTTTCATTTTCCAGAGTACCCTTCGGTAGTTTAAAACCTGTAATTGGACGGCTCTGAACTTCCTCCTTCGCGGATTTTTACTATTTTGGCTCATCCTTCGCCACAAGCGACGCCTGTAATTGGACGGTTCTGAACTTTCTCCCTTCGCGGATTGTCACTATTTTGGCTCATCCTTGGCCACAAGCGACGCCTTTAATTATTAGGTAGGTTGGATAGTTTCTGATTCTAGTATTATTATACTGCCCCACACCACAGGTTCTAATTTACAAGGCGAGTACTGTATATGTATTTTGAGGCTTTGTCTGTTTTTATCTTAAATAGGTAGCATTCTTCACGCCCGTGATTTTCAGTTGGACCTCATGGGTTTACTCACCGTCTTGCTCTATTATCGATACAGTAAGATCCTTCCCTTTTTCTCTCTCACTTTTTCTTTCTCTGCTTAACTATCACTTCATGACTACTTCCGACATTCAATTCAATTCAATCTTTCTTTATTCGGCAATTCATGAAAAGCCATAAAAGATATTGTTACAAAATTTACACATTATAAAATTCATCATATAAAAGACAGTAAGTTCATCACATTAATACAAATAAAAGAAAATTTAAAATCATCTCCTTCATTGACATGTATATTTGCAGCGTTTCCTGAATGGTTCGCCTAAGTGGCTATACAAAAGGTAGTATATTTGATCAGGTATGATATAATATGATCGTTTCACAGTCTTACCCTAGATTGGGTCTGTGTCGTACAATATATTGCAAGAAGTTCGAGACAATGTAAACCACCTCTTCCCCCTCGAGTAACTGTAAATATAGTAAAGCAGGGCGGCATGTACGAAAGCCCCTACGCTTTAATAGGGGGATTAATAATTTCCTCCGTTGATGCATATAGTATTTGCAAAAAAGGATGGTATGAAGAGTTGACTGGGATGATGTCTCATCGCAGGGACATGGTGGCAATATTTTATCCCAGTTATTCTTAAACGGAAAGGTAACCAGGCGGTAAAAGAAGTTCAATCTAAACCTGACTAAGAGAAACTGTTCATAGGGGGCTATGTTATATGCCAGGTAGGGCTGGATGCCAAATGCCGACTGAACTAATAAGCAGTGTCTAGTTGTTTGTTTCGTAACCTCTAAGTTAAGTCTAAGCTCATCGAGGTGGTTTAGGCAAAGTTTATAAAAAGCTTTTCTTACTAATATCTGCATCTTGGTCGGGTCTTTATAGTAATTTTCTAGACCAAGATCAGTAAAAAATGATTTAATATAGCTTAACCACCTGGATCGATGTGCGTTATCTAGGCTCATGCAATCTTGAATGATTTGTTGTGTGAAAACTGTGTGTTCAGATGTCCAAATCCTGTGCCATAATAACAGAGGCTGTATTCTCACCAGGTCTGTAACATATGAGAGACCCAGTTCCAGATGACAAGCATAGTTGGGGGCTGCCGTAGGTAGGGCTAAAAGATATTTCAAAAAGCCGTTTTCGACCACTTGGATAGAATTAGCCGCTACGTGACCCCATACGCCTGCTCCGTATAGGGCCACTGAGAGGCATTTAGCTTTATAAATTTTGATCATCTCTGAGGGAGCTTTTTTCCCTATTTTCCTTGAAAAGTTAGTGAGTGCAGAAGTCGTTCTTGCAAATTGCAATTTCCTTACTTCTACAGCCGGTTTCCAACTAAGTTTTTCGTCCATCATAACGCCGAGATAGGGATACTTATCCGTGGTTGATAATCTTTCGTCATTCAGGTAGATGGGCTTGGTCTTGTTCTTCCTTTTAACTCCTGCCTTCATGACGAAAGTTTTCCCAACGTTAATTTTAAGGTCAAGGCTTGCCATGAATGAAGCATAACTATTTAGGGCCTTCTGTAGCTCATTGGGAGTACGAGCTAATAACACGGCGTCGTCAGCATACAGGAGGGCTGGGACAGGGCGGTTTGCTACCATTGGGAGATCTTGAGTCCCTTTCAGCATCTCTCTTTCTAAGCCGTTTGTATAAAGGGTAAATAGGAATGGGGCCAGGACACATCCCTGCCTCACGCCCTTCTCCACCCCGAACGGCGCTGTGAGCTCTCCCCCTGTGCCAAACCTTACTCTAGCTGACGCGTCGGCATAGAGTTCCCTAATATAAGTTACTGCGGTTTGTTCCAACCCTATGTCTAGTAGGATGGGCCAGAGTTTGGAATGACTAACGCAGTCAAATGCAGATGATAAATCTACGTAGACCATATATAATGCTCCTGCTTTAATGTTAACGTATTTATCAATTAGTAATGATAAGTTTAGAGCTTGGTCTACGGTCCCCAATCCTTCTCGGAACCCGTATTGTAGATCGGATAGAATGTTGTTTTTCACGACCCATTCCTGCAAACTATCGAGTAGTATTCGGCCCATCATTTTTCCTGTAGAATCTAGAAGGGAGATGGGACGGTAACAGGAGGGTAGGTTCCGATCTCCCTTCTTAAAGATGGGGACTAATATGGAACTCTTCCAAGACTCAGGGATGCCAGTAAAGGTCAGCGCGTTGAAAACCCTGGTCAGAAAGGGGATCCATAGCTCGGGGTACATTTTATAAAAGTCTATGGGTACACCGTCAGGGCCAGGGGCCTTGCCTTTTTTGCTTGCGTTTAGTGCCCTTTCTACTTGGTCACAAGTGATGGTCATGTCAATAGGAAAAGTCGGGAACTGATGCTCGAGAGAATCATTTCCTCCAAGGTCTTTTGTTGCTGAATTGGACTTAAAGATTTGAGAAAAATGCTCTACCCATTGTCCTTCGTCTATAGCAACCTCTATGTTAGGGAGGCTGCCCTTGTCAGTTAAGAAGGGTGTTCTTACTATCTTCCAGAAAGTGATATTATTATTACTAAGGCAACTCTCGTGTAATTGGTCCCAGAGTTGTCGTCTTAGTTCCGACTTCCGTTCCTTAATGGCAGTGTTATATGCTCTCCTTAATGTAGATATTTCTGCCCTGTCCCTGGGCGTTTTGTGTAAGGCGAGTTTTAAATTAGTGTGGGCGATGGTACATGAGTGATTGAACCAGCCCTGGGTGCTCTTCTTTGAGGTATTCTTTTTTACCATTAGGGCATTTTTGATAGTTTGTATCACCAGCCCAAAATTGGCAATAACGTCATCGTTGGGAGTGGTCATATCCAGGCACTTCATTATAGGTAGATAGGCTTCAGTGACCACGGTAGAAGTTATTTTTTCCGGATCAACTATGGCCCAATTTAGCGAGTATCCGTTTACTCTTGCTAATTCTAAGTTGTTCTGAGTAAGGGCACTAAAGGTTTTTTTTGTGGGCCCTGTCAGGGTTGAAAAGGTTATACTTATCGGATAGTGATCGCTTAGAACTACCTGATGGGTTTCAAAAATGAAATCTTTAGATCTCGGACCATTTGTCTGTAAGATGAAATCTATCGTTGAATTGCAACCTCTGCCGTGGAAGGTTGGAGCCAACATCGTCTTTCCATTTATTAGCTTTGATGCAATTCTTAGATCTAGGTTGAAAGTTATTTCATTTAAAAGACTGCCTAGCAGTGAGTGGGAAAAGTGTAAAATGGGATTGTCATCCTCATCATTTAAACCACACAGATGTATGTTTGGGGCAGCACAAATAGTCTGGTTAAAGTCGCCGCCCCATATAATGGTCACTTCTCGAGTAGATTTTTTTATTATGGATGTTATTATAGTGAAGATAGAATTAATTTTCCCCATTGCGTCCCGATCCAATAAGTTATTGTAAAAATTAACCAAAAGGAAGTAGTCTCTGGAATTTGGTATAATACTGAGTAGCTGAAAGTTGGGATCGAGCGTTATATGTTTAATATTTTCTAGCTTAACCAGATTTGATATGAAGATGGTTAAGCCTCCTTTGGCCCTACCGGACTTAGAATGTTCAGCTGGTGAGAAGTATGTTCTATAGCCTTGAAGATGGGCTTCTGCAGTTAACCATGTCTCTTGAAGGCATAAAATATTAAAATCTGCTATAAAATTAGTCCAAATATCGTTCTCTAGTTTGGGGCGTAGACCCGCCACGTTCCAAAATAGGACTGCAATTTTTTGTGTATTACGATCCTGGACGGGAGTATTTTTAAAATGTGGGATAGGTGTCGGGGATGCCAGTCTTGCTGGTCTTGGCGTCACAGCATTGTTTTGAACTGTATGAGTTAACCCCTCAAGGATTTGACCATTAGGGAATGATAATGATAGGAGGGGAGGGTGGGTGCTTGTCCCTTCTTTGTACCGTTAAGAGAGCCCTTACTGTGTGCCTCTACGGGAAGTCAATCAACATCCTCGAGTCCTTCAAGGGACGAAAAACGATTTGATATTGGGATGTTGAGGTTAAAAGATCTTAATCTGTCACAAGGAAAGCTATTTGATTTGATCAGGTTACTAGCTAGAGACTGTGGGTAGAAATATGTCAGGTCATATGTTTTTATGGAGCTTTGGTTTTGGTTTTGAAACCAACTAGTTATGTAAGTAGTTGCCCTATGATCTCTGAAATTGACGATTATTACGTCACCTTGTATTTCCTTTGGCCGTGGGCCTACCCAGGTTAGTCTGCGGACATTCAAAATTTCCCCGTTGATGTTAGGAGGGAGCGGCCTATGCTGTCCCAGCCAGTGCATTACCTTATTTTTCAGATCATAATAGCCCTCCCTTTTCCCTGGTTCCAATGGCGGGACTCCTGTTAAAACTACGACGTATGGTACTGCTTCTGGAGGTAAATTGATATGATTGCAGTTTAAACCCTGGTTGAGTCTGGTAGGAGTGTCAACAGGTACGATATCTCGTTTCTTATTTAAATTAGCAGCTTTGATGTTATCGGTACTCTGATCTTGGGCTGTGTCAGTGTTTCTCTCTGTAACTAGCTGCGAGTGGTTTGAAGTTTCTTTGATAGTTGATTTTATAGATTTTTTTGCGACTAAATTACTTCCGTTTGTTACTAAAGGTGCGATGAGGTCAACGGGGCTTTTTATTATTGGCATAATTATATGTGACGATAGTGATTCAAGTTGATCACAATTTGTTTGTGTCAGCTTTGCTAATGAATCTAATTGTGTGGATAAACCCTTTATTCTTTCTAAGACAGGAAGAACAAGAGATTTTACTAATATTTCTAATCGGCCCATCAGTTCGTTGACAATTACTTCATGAGTACAAGTATTACCTTGAGAGCTGAAATCATTTGTGTGTTTAGTGTTCAAAGGATAGGTAACTTCTTTTTGAACTTTTTTGCTCAGGTTAGCGTTTTTTGAGCATTTCCTCCTTTTTTTGGGGGGGGGAGGGAGGATAGTGGTAGTTGATTTTATGGGCTTCATCTGTTTGGGATTAGTAGCAATAAACCTGAGGGGTGATGTGGTAGACGGTACGCAATCAGAGGGAACTTTGAGTTGGAGTTTGGCAGCCAATGGAGGCGAACAAGTGTGGGAGTGAACTGGAGATGTAGACTCAATAATAAGTGAGGATGTCCTAGAATCACTAGGGGTATCGTGTATTACAGAGGGAACAGGGATTGTAGGATTCGGAGACAGTGCAGATTGAATAGGTCCGAGAGAGGAGCGCTTATTTTGTGCGAGTTCAGCCGAAAGGCGTCTCTCTACTATAGCAATTTCTTGCTCCAGGACTGAGGCGGCCCTAGTGATGAAACTGTCTAGTGTGCCACGCACAGAGCCTCCCAGTGAAGTTCTGCTCCTTGTACTAAGTGTGGCCATGGTGGGTGATTTAATTGAGGTACGATGAGTTTTAATTATATCGAGGCTAGTGTAGGTGATCCAAGGCTGAAGGAGAACTGAAACAGCACAGTTATAGTAATACGAGTACAATGTCCAAGTCAAAGTATACCTTTCGTCGTTTTGGTCCGGTCGTCAGAGGGGGGGCCCAGCCCAGCCTCTTCCTGCCCCTGACGGCCACGGACGGCCCGCCCTTTGCCCGGGCTTAGCCCGCGCGCGGTCCCGCGTCGCGGGGGGGTGGAACGATTAAGTAGCACCTCCGGGCGCGCAAGGTCCGTGTGGTTTCCTTCCGGTTCACTCGAGGCTGCAAGGGGACCTGGGTAATGAAGTCCAACCAGACGCTCTCCCCTCACAGCGGTCGCGGTGGCAGGCGACGGCGGGGGAGAGTCGTAGGAGACAGAAGGAGGGCAGTAAGATCAGGTAACCGCAATCAGGGCAAGCAGCGTCCTGTAGCTGGCAGCGTCCCCCGCTCTGCCGGGGGGTGGGACGATTAAGTAGCGCCTCCGGGCGCGCAAGGTCCGTGTGGTTTCCTTCCGGTTCACTCGAGGCTGCAAGGGGACCTGGGTAATGAAGTCCAACCAGACGCTCTCCCCTCACAGCGGTCGCGGTGGCAGGCGACGGCGGGGGAGAGTCGTAGGAGACAGAAGGAGGGCAGTAAGATCAGGTAACCGCAATCAGGGCAAGCAGCGTCCTGTAGCTGGCAGCGTCCCCCGCTCTGCCGGGGGGTGGGACGATTAAGTAGCGCCTCCGGGCGCGCAAGGTCCGTGTGGTTTCCTTCCGGTTCACTCGAGGCTGCAAGGGGACCTGGGTAATGAAGTCCAACCAGACGCTCTCCCCTCACAGCGGTCGCGGTGGCAGGCGACGGCGGGGGAGAGTCGTAGGAGACAGAAGGAGGGCAGTAAGATCAGGTAACCGCAATCAGGGCAAGCAGCGTCCTGTAGCTGGCATCTTTGGTCGATTTACTCTTTACATATCACTTTGATGTCTCTACATTAACCCTGTAACATTGTTTCCATCTATTCCTACTTCTTTCTCTTATTCACACATTGACAGCTGTGTTCATTCCTTTTTCTTATCTGGTTTTTCCTCTATTGGATTGGTGTGTGACAGCACTTTTATGTTATTGATATTACACTCATGTGAAGGAGCACCACGCTTTCAAGAAAAAAGTGTTTAGAAATCTAACAAAAAAATGATAATCACTTGATTAAATACTGTTTGACCTTTTATGAAAAATATATATTGTGCATTGTGCTTTACATTGTATATTTTGTATGTCTAATAGGATTTAAAGATACTGTGGCTCTCCTGATGAAGACGCTGTGTTAGCGTCGAAACGCGCGTTGAGAACATCTCGGTCTTCGCTACTCCTATTTTTATTTTTCTGTATTTATATTCTGTTATTTGATCGACTACAGATGCGATTTGTTGCATATTGTTTAATGCATTGTCCATTTCATTCAATCTCTGTTTAAATCACATCTTCTAATTATATAGTCCTGTATCATCAATTTATCTCTATCATTGCTATATTCAAATATAATAAATTTAATATATTTTTTATAATATATCGTATGTTGTGTCTCCTTCTATAACATTCATGTTCTTCTATTGAATATTACATTGTTTAATGTCTTTCTATTGAACATTATATTGCTTTGTGCTTAGACTGCCTAGGTGTGTATTTTTACAATGTCTGTGATTGAAGGACCAGACCCAGAAAGGTCTAAACAGGACAGAGGAATTCTCCCTAAAAGAGTTGACAGAGTGGAAGAGAGACCTAGGTCCCCTTCAAGGGAATCTAACCACTCATAGCACTCTGACAAAGATTCTGTCCATCAGAGGAACTCATACTTTCATAGAGAGACCTCCTCTGAAAGAAGGTACAAGATGCTCCAGTATGAGGAAGCTAGGCTTGCCCTCAGAACCAAGTAATTGGCCTTAGACAGAGAAACCTTTGAGCTCCAGAGAGCTTCTAGAAAGGAGGGGTTAGAAACCCCTGGTGGCAGCAACAGTGTCCCTAGAGGCAGAGATTACATTCCAGACGATAGGAACCTGCCCAAGGTTGTTCCTCCCTACCAGAGTGGGGATGATATCCACAAATGAATACCTGCTATGGAGAGGGTCTGTAAAGTTCAACAGGTCCCCCAGAAACAGTGGGCAGCAATCTTGTGGCTCTCCTTTTCTGATAAAGGTAGAGACAAGCTCCTCACTGTTAGAGAAGAGGATGCTAATGACTATGAAGCCCTGAAGAGTGCATTAATAGATAGGTTTGGCTTAACCACTGAACAGTACAGGTTGAAGTTCAGAGATACTCAGAAAGCACAGACTCAGGATTGGACTGACTTTGTTGATTGTGCAACCAAGGCTCTGGAAGGTTGGCTGGTTGGTAGTAGAGATACTGATTTTAAGGGATTGTATAATCTTATCATGAGAGAACAGATCCTTGATAATTGCCAAAACCAGTTGTTGCATCAGTACCTGGTGGACTCTGATCTGACCTCTCCCCAAGAATTGGGAAAGAAGGCAGACAAAAGGGTCAGAACCAGGGTGAGGCAGAAAACCCAGAACCAAGGGGGTGACACTAAGAAGCAGGATCTTAAAGGCTCAGATAAAGGTGGGGATAAGGCAAAAGACCAGAAGTCTTCACAAAGGCCCCAAAAATCTGCATCTGGTGGGGATTCACAGTCTACAAAGGGAAAAGGCCAAAAGAAGCCCTGGTGCAAATTCTGTAAACAGAAGGGGCACTGGACTTCTGATTGTACCAAGTCCAAAGACCAAACCACCACCACTCCTGCCCCTAAGGCAATTGTTCCCCCTAGTGCAGTCATTGGTGGAGGTGGTAATCAGAATAAGGGTGTAGTAGGGTTGACCCTGGGTTCTGATGTGGACTCTGGCCTAGTCAGAGTACCAACACAGGCATTGCTAGTTTGTGAGGGAGACCTTGATATGTCCTTCCTAGTGAGCCCCACTATGCTGGGCAAGTACAAACAGCAGCCTATACTAAATGGCAAACAGGCTTTGGCATTCAGGGACACAGGTGGTAGTGTCACCATGGTGGCAGAGGATCTAGTGGACCCTGCACAGATCATCCTGGGTGAAATGTACCAGGTTACCAATGCAAGCAATGTCCGCACCAACCATAGTCTGGCAGTTGTGAATTTCTCCTGGGGAGGGGTAACTGGCCTTAAGGAAGTAGTAGTCAGTGCAGACCGTCCTGTCAAATGTCTGTTGGGCAATGATCTGGAGACTTCAGCCTGCTCTGAAGTGGATTTATGGACTCATGCTGAGATGCCGGGCATACCTGCAGAGGTATTTGCTGTGACCAGGTCACAGGCCAAAATGCATAAAGCTGAACCAGCTCTGGATCCTGAAACTGTGGACCAGATGCTACCCAAGAGGAGGAGCAGTAGGGTTAAGGCAGTGCCTTCCCCTCTGACTCAGATCTCAGATTCCCCTCCTGAGGGAGGAGAAGCAGAGCCTGAAGAAGGTACCGCCCCAGAGGAACTTGAGCCTGGTCAGGTTGCGTTCTTGGGGGCAGGGGGACCTTCCAGGGAAGATCTGAGTAAGGAGCAACAGTGCTGCCCCTCTCTTGAACCCCTCAGACTGCAAGCTTCTGCTGAGGCTGCTGGGAGTGCTAGTGGGTCCCATACATTTTATTGGGATGAGGGACTCCAATATTCTGAGGCTAGAGATCCTACCGCTGGAGCCACCAGGAGGTTGGTAATACCTCAGAAGTTTAGGGGGCTCCTCTTGACCCTAGCACATGATATCCCATTGGCAGGACACTTGGGCCAGAACAAGACCTGGGATAGGCTTGTTTCACATTTTCATTGGCCACACATGTCAGAGGACACCAAGGAGTTTTGTCGCTCCTGTGACACTTGCCAAGCCAGTGGCAAGTCAGGTGGCACAACAAAGGCCCCCTAATACCACTACCTGTGGTGGGGGTTCCCTTTGAAAGGGTAGGGATTGACATTGTTGGTCCCCTTGACCCTCCAACAGCATCTGGGCACAGGTTTATTCTGGTGGTAGTGGAATATGCCACCAGGTACCCAGAAGCAATTCCCCTCAGGACCACCACAGCCCCTGTGGTGGCAAGAGCCCTCATTGGAGTTTTCTCCAGAGTGGATTTCCCTAAGGAGGTCATATCTGACAGAGATACAAACTTCATGTCAGGGTATCTAAAAGCAATGTGGAAGGAGTGTGGTGTCAACTATAAATTCACTACTCCCTATCTCCCACAATGCAATGGGTTAGTTGAAAGGTTCAACAAAACCCTAAAGGGAATGATTAAAGGCCTCCCAGAAATGCTTAGGCGAAAATGGGACCTTTTACTTCCCTGCCTTCTGTTTGCATACAGGGAGGTCCCACAGAAGGAGGTTGGCTACAGCCCTTTTGAACTTCTGTTTGGGCACCCTGTCAGAGGCCCATTATGTTTGGTGAAGGAGGGCTGGGAGTTACCTCTCAAACCTCCCAAACAGGATGTGATGGACTATGTACTTGGTCTCCGCTCCCGGATGGCAGAGTACATGAAGAAGGCAACAAAAAACCTTGAGGCTAGCCAAGAATTACAAAAAGTTTGGCATGACCAAAAGGCTGTCCTGACTGTTTATCAGCCAGGCCAGAAAGTATGGGTGTTGGAGCCTGTGGCCCCAGCAGCTCTCCAAGACAAGTGGAGTGGCCCCCATACAATTATTGAGAAAAAGGGAGAAGTCACCTACTTGGTGGATCTTGGAACTCCCAGGAGTCCCCTTAGGGTACTCCATGTCAACAGATTAAAGCCATATGTGAACAGGGCTGACATGGGCTTGCTCATGGCAACTGATAAGGACCAGGAGGAGGAGAGTGACCCTCTCCCTGACCTGCTCTCACAGAACCCTGATGACGGGTCAGTTGATGGTGTTGCTTTGGCAAGCAGCCTCACTGACCATCAGCAAACTGAGTGTAGACAAGTTCTGCAGCAGTTCAGACATATGTTTAGCCTAACCCCTAGTCAGACTTCATGGTGCACCCATGAGGTGGACACTGGAGACAGTCTGCCTGTAAAGAGTAAAATCTACAGGCAACCTGACCATATCAGGGACTGTATCAGGACTGAAGTCCAGAAAATGTTGGAACTAGGTGTTATTGAGCCTTCAGATAGCCCTTAGGCTAGTCCAGTAGTCCTTGTGCCTAAACCTCATACCCAGGGTGGTAAGAAAGAAATGAGGTTTTGTGTTGACTACAGAGGCCTCAATGCAGTCACCAGGACGGATGCCTATCCAATCCCCAGGGCAGATGAACTGATAGATACTTTGGCCTCAGCCAAGTATCTTAGTACATTTGACCTAACAGCTGGCTACTGGCAAATCAAGTTAGCTGATGATGCCAAGGCCAAAACAGCATTTTCAACCCCTGGTGGGCACTATCACTTTGTGGTGATGCCCTTTGGTTTGAAGAATGCACCTGCCACTTTTCAGAGGTTTTTGAATAAAGTTCTGACTGATATGGAAACTTATTGCTCAGCTTATCTGGATGATATTGCTGTCTTTAGTTCCACCTGGCAGGATCACCTGGTCCACCTCAGAAATGTTTTGGAGGCCCTGCAAAAAGCAGGCCTCACTATCAAGGCCACTAAGTGCCAGATAGGGCAGAGTCAGGTTGTGTACCTGGGCCACCTTGTAGGTGGAGGCCAGGTTCAACCATTGCAGAGCAAAATCCAGACCATAATGGAATGAGTAGCTCCAACAACCCAGACACAGGTTAGAGCCTTTTTAGGCCTGACTGGGTACTATAGGAGGTTTGTTAAGGGATGTGGATCTATAGTGACCCCCTTAAATGATCTAACCTCTAAGAAAATGCCAAAAATGGTTCAGTGGACAGCTAGCTGTCAAAAGGCATTTGATGACCTAAAGCAGGCAATGTGCACTGCCCCCATGTTGCAGAGTCCAGACTACAAAAATAAGTTCATTGTTCAAACAGATGCTTCAGAGCTGGGTGTGGTAGCTGTACTGTCTCAACTAAATGATGAAGGTCAAGACCAACCAGTAGCTTTCATAAGCAGAAGGCTGACCCCTAGAGAGAAACGTTGGTCAGCTATAGAGAGGGAGGCCTTTGCTGTGGTGTGGGCCCTAAAGAAGCTGAGGCCATACTTGTTTGGCACTCACTTCATAGTTCAGACTGACCACAAGCCCCTCCTATGGCTCAAACAGATGAAAGGTGAAAATCCTAAACTGCTCAGGTGGTCCATTTCCCTTCAGGGGATGGAAAATACAGTGGAACATAGACCTGGGACCCAACATGCCAATGCAGATGGACTCTCAAGGTATTTCCACTTAGAACACGAAGACTCAACTGGTCAAGGTTAGTTTAGTGTCCCTGCGTTTGGGGGGGTTGTGTAGGAGAGTAGGATCTGCATTTATGTTGCCCCCACTTTGATGTATACACTGGTTTCTGGCTATAGTCTGGCTGGGTCCCTGCTAATCAGGGCCCCAGTCTCTCTGTTCTCTCTAAACAAGTTTGAGTGCATACTAGATGCACTAGTGATTGGATACTGTGGTACCTTCTGAGCCCCTAGTATATGGTACCCTAGGTACCAAGGGAATAGGTACTTCACAGGCCTACCAGGGGCTGAAGCATGTATTTTGCCACCCCTGGGAAGCAGACTAAATCTGACACCACAGGCCTGCTACTACAGCCTGGGAGGGGTAGTGTTAGCACTCCTCACTGAGGTATAGGTTCCTATATCTCACCATACACACACATATAAACCTATCAGCCACCCCTATGGCAGGCCGTATCAATCCTTAGGGCAGGATGCTTGGTTTACAATGTTAGGGGGTTCCTCTGCCTGAGCAGGGCCCCTCTGCAGCTGGCAGGGTCTATTCCTTGTGGCTGTTTGCGGATGCGGTTAAACCATATACTCTTAAGTGCATTATAACATCCCGGTGAATGCTAACTTTGGAATGACTGTATCAAAACATGTCATGTTTGGTGTCAAACAACTTGGAATCATACCCTCACACCAGTAACTGATGTGGGAGTATGATCCCACCCTTCTAGAGGGGACGACATGTACCTACTGTGGTAACACGGTAGAAATCTGAAAGAGCCCTGGCATCACAAAATGGATGCCACCAGCACAAAGACTGGGCTGCCCTCCTGCTGCTGACGGAAACTCGCAGTGGAGGAGGCCCAACAATAGGCATCCTGTCACAGGGAGGTGTCACTACCTTCCAGACAGGATTTAGTGTATTGGGGCTGGGTGGGTGCACTCCTAGAGTGCTTTAAAGTCCTGCACTGGGGGAGCAGTAGGCTCCTCTGTGCATATGGCAGCTCAAACCGGTTCAGGGGCTACCTGTCCCTGCTCTGGCGCGAAACTGGAGAAAGGGAAGTGGGTGTAACCACCTCCTACCCTGACCCTCCCAAAGGAGTGGTCCTAGAGCTAGTCCCTCCCCTATCTTCAGTATAAGATAGGAAACCTTGCCATTGCAAAGTAGATAATCCTGGACGATGCTCTACAAAGAAGAATCCTGGCCCTTCTACATTCCACTACCTTTGGAAGACAGAAGAATCTCCCTTGGAGTCAAGGAGTGACTCCCCTGCTTGGCAGGCACCAAAAACTTGAATCAACGGTCGCAAACGTTCCCGCTCCCGCCAGAGTCCGAAGTCCCTGCAGCCCCGGAAGTAGATTTCCTGACTTCTCGACAACCTTTGTGAGTCCCCAGAAGAGCTGAGGCGAGTGGACCCCACGAGTGACGAGGAACTGCAATACCTGGGAACTGTGCACTATTGTCGAGTGCAACCTCTTCTCGATGTTTTACGAACTTGTGCTTTAGACCATTTGTGGCCCAAGCCTCCAGCAGGTTTTGCAGCGAAAATCAGCAGCCTATCCCATCCTGAGTGACCGTGGGCTCCTGTGAAGCATTTCCTCAAGAGGCGTCTTTACAATACCTTGCCCATTGGCTTGTGGGTCCCCCAAAGACTTTCTTTTCAACTCAAAGGGCTCCCCTAGTTGCTCCAGGCCTGCCCTCACTCACCCTTGCTGGGTGAGTCCCTTAGACCTTGCTGGTCTGCACCATTGACTAAATTCACTTTCCACAAGACTTGCTGATGCACAGGCTTGTTGGCTCAAATATGGTTGCCGACACTGCAGTCAGCTGCAGACGTCATGGTCCACTCTGAATCCAGCTGCTGGTCATCGTCGATCTCTCCTGGACCTCGTGAGCGAAGAGTCAAAACACCCTTGATCACCTGAAATCACCCGACATCCGTGGGCATCCATCTTCCTGGCCCCGGGTCACTGGCAAGTGACTGTGAACACTGTCCCTTCAAGTTTCAGGTCATCTGCATCTTGAATCCAGCCTTGGATTCCACCGGACACTTCTTCAGTCGCCGCAAGCAGCAAATCTTCTTTGGTCTCCATAGAAAACAGCAACGCGACCCGACACCAAAAGACACCTATGCACCCGGATTCCCTGGGTGAGGTAACTCGTGCACTCCGGTGCCCTAGTGTGTGTTGGCCCTCGAGTTACTTACCTTGTAAGTGGCTTGCTTGTAGACTTCCTCGAAGTACCCTAAAACGTTAAAAATCAAACCGCGACTTGCTCCATTGTAACTAATAGGGAATCCGCGTCTGTGTTCTCACACTGCATGCGTCTCCCGTGGGTCTGTTACTTACCTGCTTTTACTGCATTAGTGAAGACCCAGTGATTCTACAGGCCCTAGGCCTTGTTATTCTGCAAGTTCACTTTCCTAAACCTCTTTTTTAGTATATGGTCTGGTACGCCCCTAGGGCCCCAGCCATATTTGTGCTTAACTTATTGTGAAACATTGATATTTGAATGTGTGCCTGGCTCCTAATCTCATAAAGAGATTAGTAGAGTGTATCTAGAAATAAATACATATATATTTGATGTATATACCTATGTGGTGTCCTTTCATTTGGTAATTCAAGAGATTATAAGGTAAAACAAGCTGCTTTACGTTCCTCTGAGACTTAGCCTGAAGGCTGCTCTCCACAGCTACCACTAGGATAGCTTTCTTTAAAAGTTTGTCTTAAACCTATCTGCCATAAGAGTCAAATTGGACTGGTGCAAGGTGGCTACTATAACTAGTGACCAACATATGCCAGGCCAACTTCTCACACAGCACACCACTAAATGTTTAAGCTCACCAGCAGTGAGATGACATTGAAAATGTAATTAAACCTCTCTCTCCGAAAGAGGGCAAAACAGTAGTAGATAAGGGAAGAAGTATTGCCAGCTCATGCCTAAAGGTAGTATTGAATTCTGCAGGACTGCAAGCAGACAACTCTCAATGGGGTCAGTTCTGAAAAGTCACACTTCATTGTGCATATTAGGGTTTAAACCCGAAGTGCAATCTAATGTAATAGTCTCGCTCTTCACAAGAAATCAGTTACTTGACCCAGAAGTTACCCACTCTGGAGAATGTAAAAAAGGCTGATAAAACTGTAAAGGCGAAGGGAGCATTGCAGACAGTGAGAGGCATGTTCGAGAAGGCACCTCAACCACGAGAGGACAAGGCAGAAAGCTGTGTGCACCACATTATCAAAGGCATAATCTATGGGGTAATTTATCAAATATCACAATGGGACCAAATCCATTTTTCGTGAAGAGTAAAAAGTGAAGGATCAGACCTCAAGAGGGTTCACCTCTACTTTATAAGTACCTTAGAACGCAGCGCCTTCAGCACACAGAAACAACAGGGGGCAGAATAATCGACTTCAGCATCTGGTAGTCCATACCAAATGACAAGTGTGTGTTAAAACTAATCAGAAACAGTTATTGTATTGAGTTCTTATGACAACCACCTACAATCCGGTCAAAGATGCAAATAAAAAAAGAGAAAATACACATTCTCAAGTAAGAGATACAAGAAATCTAAAAATGCAAAAAAGGTTTCCATAAAGGAAAATAAAGACACAGGTATATGCTCTGTAAACTTTGCTACAGTTTTTTTTTTTTGCATAGAGGTTATCAAAGGGGACGGAAAGATTATATTCGCTGCAGACTGCTTCGCCATCTCAATCGAATTTGAATTTAGTGTTAGCTGGGCTAATTAAATCACCTTTTGAGCTTATGCATAAAGTGCCTTTGAAATATATTCCTCTCAAAATATAATTCCAGATTGTCATTACTTCTTTAAGAACAGCAAGTGAAATACAAGCACTTACAGTTCAGGAAACATATTTAGCTGTTTCAAAAGGTACTGTCATAATGAGAACTCACCATTAATTTGTCCCCAAAGTGGTTTTATACTAGTCAAATGACAGTCGACATCATGTTTAGGTCCCGCCTGAGACCGTGTGTTCTCTGTCACTTGCGAGTCTATTCTTTAAACATGTAAAATGGCCTATAGCCCATCTGTTCCTTACCATTTGTTGTCTTCGTCATGCATTTCCTTGCTTCTCATTGGTCAGAGCTTCTTGCCTTCATGTGGTTTCACTTTATTTTTGTGTGTTTGTCTATGCCCTGGAGCATGGACCATGTACAGCTTCCTGTCAGCAACCTACGTCCTTCTATTGGCTGCACATTTCTGGATGGAGATACGTTTTTGTTCATTACAACCATTTTTTTTTATTACAGTCGTAGCACTCCATGATAGTGTGTGTGCTTGCAGGCTGATTACCCTCCTCCCCGAACCTTTCCAGAGTTCTTGCTTGCTTCCGCAACATGTCACACCTGCACCTTGCCCCCTCCCCCACCTAGTCCTCTCTGCTTCACCTACCCCCCTTCCTCTGTCATTGCTACTACCACTCTCTTCAAAGCACGTTCTGCAGTTGTAAAATAGTTCCGTGTGGTCACCACATTGGGTGAGATGGGAGACACAAGGGGCTGTTCCGTGCTCACAGGGTGTATGTTCACTAAGCAGAGAGCATTCCAAACCTCCAGCCTGGAGGCCAGTAGTCCCCACCTGCCAGGCAGGGTCTCATTGAACAGCCTTAATTGGAATCAATTCACATTGTGGGGAGCTTGCAACAGTCTGTTCGGCAAGTTCTAAAGTTTAGAGGGTGCAAGGAGTAATTTGGATATAAGGGAGCCCGGCGAGGTTGTCGAGGAAAACATTCTATCGACCCCCAGATCGTCCACTAGAATCGTTTGGGGTTCCACTGAGAGGTGGACATTGGTGGTGATCCACACTGTGCTCTGTATCTCCTCCCAGAAAGACTGAATCAGGAGACATGACCAACATGTATGTAAAGACATTCCCCTCTCACCGCAGCCCTTCCAACACAAACCAGGACCCCCAAACATCTTGGCCAAGTGAACAGGTGTTGGGTACCAATGGGCCAGTATTTTATAGGCATTCCCTTTATATTGGATACAGCTAGACAATCGACCCGTCATCTGCCAAATACCCCCCCCCCCCTCAGGTGTCATCAGATATTTCTGTAGCCAAATCCCTATCTCACTGTACCACATAGGCATGTTTCCCTAAAGCTATATTCTTAAACAGAAACTCAACCGTCACCTTCAGTTCACCTAATTTTAAGTCCATTGTCGTAAAAATGTTTAAAGACTGCAGTACTTTGATGGGGATTTCAAGCTTATCCAACAATAGAGTACTGCTTTAACTACTTCCAAGGCAGTATTCGACTGCCAATTTGTCGTTGCATCTGGCTGGTTTAACAATGCATTTCCATTGTGCACAATATCCACCAATTGAATGCTAGAGCTTTTTTATACACAGTTTGGAGATTTCCTTCCTGCTAAGCTTGCTAGCCTATCGTTTCTGAGCCAAGAGGATTTTGGCAATGGTGCATTATGAGGAGGCAGCCGCAGGACCGAGTTTGCCTAAAACAGTGTTTGGTTTCCAAACGCTTTGAGACCATTACCCCTATCCTTTCCAAATGTGAACAATGGGTGTTGGTTGAGCTCCCATTATTAAATCCTTAATGTAGCCAAAGAAAGGGATAATTTTAAAGAAAATACTTTTATTTACTCATCGTGTAACAAACATTTGGCCGACACATGCTCATCTTTAACACACACCAGGATCCTATGGTTTTTGTGTGCTGAGTATTGATGTAAAGTGCCCTCATTTATGCAGCGCTGTTGGAGAATTCTTGATGGCAAGGCACCAGTTACCCAAGTCGAAGGGAGGTGTCAACCAGCTCATTGCCCTCCGGTCAGATGGCACAAGGGCAATGCCCTCCTTCAGCTTTGGTCCTTTAGCTGTTCCCCAAAAGAGTGCGTAGCTGTCTGGATACTCCTACGGATCTAGGGTTCTTTATCACCTTGCTTTGCTAATAGTGGTAGCACATTTCAGGGTTTAAAGGGAAGTGTACAATTTAAAGGTTCAGGTAAGCAGCAAGCAATGCAAACAGTACAGAGAAAAACATGTAAATACATTCAAAGAAACTGTCCAGGGGTTCTTGACCAAATCGAGGTTATTTAACACTATTGCCTGTCCTAAGTTCTACACAGTGGTAGTGGTACTCGAGATTGATAACCTCATATGCACATAGACTACATTAGTTAAAATGCACCACTTCGTAGTATCCCTGCCCTACTTACTTCCAGGGAGACACTCGTGTATGGATTATTCCTTTCCACCTAGGCGTGGTTGACTGTTTAGGTTCCAATTTTGGATCCATTCTGTTCAGGATCGTGATCTGAGTCATTCTCACATATATGGAATTTATCACGACACTAAATAATTTCAACGAAAGGGGTGTAAGTTCGAAATAACATGATAGTCGTGTGCCTTAAACCACTTTAAAACCACTTCCCGTTTGTTTCCAAAACAACTCCCCAACTTTTGCCACTTGATGGTGGCTTTTCTGATTCTCTTGATCAGTAAGTGATATTCCAGTGATTACATTTTCTGTGCTTCATTTGACCTCTGATGATGCTAAAAGTACTCAAAATGTGGGCAAATAATCCACTGCTTGCTATAGAGGAGCCACTCAGATTTTTATTTTAGCACATCTGCCCTTATTTTAAGATAGAGAAGCAAGAAGATATTTTGCATAAATGTGTAATTTAACTAAATTCTGCATAGTTTACAATCTAAATTGCCAAGGGCTGGCCTTATTTTGATTCAATATTTGTTAAGCTGCGGACTCAGTTGCTAAGAAGGAGCAGGACAGGCAACACACTCTTGATTTGATGTATTTTTAGTTCCAGGTTTAACATGCTATCAGTGTACTATTTAATATTTGCTCGGGCTAAATATTACACATGCTCATATTAAACCATTGATTTGCAAGATTTTTGTGCCATTATGGGAACAATATTTTTGTTTTTCTTCTGGGCACCGCAAAGGTCATGGGGGCTTTGCAGACACCATCTGCCAGTGGTTCCTTTTGGTGGTCCTAATACAGTGGAGAGGTTTGTGCACTATAGCCTCTCCAGGCACATCCACCCTCTAGCTGTGACAGTTCAAGACATCATCTGCTATCTGCTCCACTTGCAAACCTCGGGCCTCCCAAACACTTATGTCAGGCTTCACTTGGCTGCAGTGGTCGCCTACTTCCAGAAAAGGCAACGCACATCTCTGTTCAGGATCCCCAGCAATAAAGCCTTCATGGAGGGACTCGAGAGTCATCCCTCTTTTAGTCCTACTGGCTCAGGTTTGGAAGCTTAACATTGTCCTTACAAGACTTATGGACCCTCCTTTCCGGCTCATACACTTTTGTTCCCTACAATTCCTTTACTGGAAGGTAGCTTTCTTGGTAGTCATCACCTCACTCAGACGTCTAGGTGAACTTCAGTTACTAACCCTGAAAGAACCTTTCTTCCAAATTTATAGGGATAGAGTGGTCCTTCACGCCAATCTCAGATTCCTCCCTAAGGTGGTCTCCTCTTTCCATCTTTAGCAAACCATTGTACTTCCAGTGTTCTTCCCTTCCCCAGGCACACTAGCTGAAAGGGCTCTCCATACCCTCTGTGTTAAGAGAGCAATTGTACTATGTAGACAGATCAAAACCTTTCTGTAAAATGCTACAGCTCTTTGTCTCCTTATCCAAACCACACAAGGGTGTGCTCTCTTCATAGCCTGGACAGCGCGGTAGTTGGTCAGAAGTATCCACACCAGTTATGCCAAGGCCAAGCAGCATTTGTCAGTTCCTCCGAGGCCCCTTTCTACATATAAGAAAGGGGCCTCTATGGCCTTTTTAGCTTCTATTAATATCTCCATAGCTGACTTCTGCAAAGCAGCTACATGGTCCACTCTAAACACTACTGTGTGGAGGTCCTAGCATGCTAACAAGCCAACGTTGGCCAAGCTGCACTTCATACTCTTTTCCAGTCCTCTGTAACTTCCTCCGGCTAGCCACTGCTTAGGGGAGGACTGGTTTACAGTCTATTTACAGCGTGTGTATCTACAGTTCCGCATACCACAAATGGAAAATGTTACTCAACCTGTAAGCATCTGTTTCATTGCATGTAGTTCTGTTGATTCACATACATTCACCCTACTCCTTAGGAGCCTATGGTGTTTGCAGCTGCCTTTTTTCCTAGCCTTACTTTATTGCTTGGACATTTTCTTTTCTATCCCTATGTTCCTTTCTTTCCTCACCTGCCGTGCTAATCTAACAATGGAGCTGATGTGCATATACACTCGTAGGAGAAGTCACCACATCTCATGACTCAAAAGACTTCTATTACTGGAACAATATCATCCCTGTAACTTTTTCTGTTTATTCTGCTATATCCTAAATAGACATTTTGGTGGCTCTATCCTTTGTCAGTAGACCATTTTGAGAATAGAAACAAAACTATTGTTTTTTTCATGGTGGTAAAGTCTCCTTTGAAACTGAGTTTCCTATTAATATCAGTTTTGTATGTGGAAAGTTAAATTTGGGCAGTGGTGAAAAGTTCTCTAGTACTGTGCCAATTCCTTCCTCTCAATTATGTTATTGTCTGCTATCACCTCCTTAACATTTTTTATCAGGTATCTATAGATTCATTTTTCACGTGAACTGCGTATTTGAAGTATTATTCATTTTGTGTGTATTTTACTTTTTAGTAAAAAATGTAAATCTTTAAAAAATAATAAAAGTCTGCAAACAAGGATTTGGATCCATCATCCTGTGATTATCCCATTTGTTCCCTTCCTGCTTGAGAAGTTATCCCGAACAGACCGAATGCCATTGAGAGAGTTCTGGTGGGAGTAGCAATGCCCCTATTTTGTTAGCACTATTTCAGCTTTCAAAAAACAAAAGACAGGTAGTAACTGCGCTCTTCTTCTGAGTCACCCTATGTATGTTTGCTGGAAAGGATGTTGACCTGGTGAAGATTCTGTTCTCAGTAGATCACTGTCAATTTCAAATGCACCACTGAATGCAGGATGCCTACTTTCAAATTCACATATTTACAGCATCACAAGTTAAGGCTTCTGAAAAGTGGCAACATTACACCTGCCTCTGGGGTCCTTCACTCAATTTGTCATCAGACTGGTGAATTTAAAGAGGCTTGCTTGCGACTGATGCCTCTGGCATACATGTATTGACGAGTTTTGATGTTACTTTGGCAACTGTGAAAGCAATTGAATCAACTCTTAGTACAAGAAGAAAAGACACAAAGCTCCTCCTTTTAACAGCAACACAACAGTAATGATTACAGTATTAATCATTATGCTCCCTTATGTTACAATCACAGAATCTGTTTATTATCACCATGGGGCGGCATCCTAGTCATAGTCCTGTGGCTCCCGTTTCTGTCAGCTGTCGACACTGAATGGTTCCCTGAACCTGATGCTGCAATTCCTGAAGTTAGTAGGGTGCTCTATCTGACATAGGCATGCAGACCTTGTGGTTTGCAGCTTTTTCTATTTTCAACCTTTTTTTAAAAAAAATGTATATCATATTTGCAGTACCTTCATGATAGATTTTGCATCCTTCAGGGGACATTCTGATTGTTGTCAGAAGTTTTAGGAATGAAGTGGCTGGCTAAAGTGGACCAGAGCGCTTCAGTGGAACATTACTCCAGTTACATTAAATATTTTAATTTCTTTTTATTAAATGTAAAATTGGCTAGAGTGATCATGTAGGTTAAAAAACAAATATGCTTTAAAAAAAAAACAGGGAGACCATATGGTTTAATGTTAGCAGTGAGAGCCCAAAAGCGAACAGCCCGTGGATGAGTGTAATTGTTAGACCTTCACAGAATTTCTTTCTTCTTCAAAAAGAAGCATAATAAAAAAAGCTGGCTCAGGGAGCTGACGGGTGGGGAGCAATGGACAGGAAATTGAGCTGGCTGACAGTAGCGTGGAGCTGCCACTCACTTGCACAAGCAGCGTTTTTTTACATGAATGAATAATGAAGCAAGGAGTATAGAGGGGAGATTGAGCAATGAATGAGTGGCGTGCAGAAATGCAACAAAAAAAAGTAGCTCCCTCACGTCAGTAGTGGAAGGATACATGTTTGCAATCAGAATTTATGCAGCGGAGGGACAAACACAGAAATAGGCAAAAATTCCATCAAACAAGGAGCCTGGAACTGAGACAAACAAAATAGCCATCCTGTCATGAGTAAGTAGCTGACCAGAGCCCACTTGTTACATTGTGTACACAATAGGTCTTCAATAATGGACTTCTATAGCTGTCCATAGGTCGAGACACAAACAATAATTTTTCATGCCTTTAATAATGGTTAGCTACCGGAAAATATACAAAATTCTGTAGCACGTTTGCCAATTTTCCATTTCCTAAAGAAGGTTTCCTAGCAGTCATCTGTGCAACCAAAACACTTTGAATTTGGAGCTTTGTTAGGTGTCTTGGTGGTTGTGATTGATGAAGAAATGACATGGCGATTTGAAATCATTACTTGGGAAATTTAACAAATAAAATAGGACTGTTCACTATTTAGTACAAGTGGAACAAATAATAAAAAAGTAGAATGTTGCGAGTGAGAGGGAATGGATGAATGGGTTTATAATGTTCAAGTGTGAACAGAAACACATTGGAAGCTCCACAACTAATCGAAAATTATGAAACTGTTCTTAGGTTGCTCTTCTTGCGATCCCACTTTTGTTAACTAGATATTTTGTCACCATAGAAAGCTATCCAGAGCTTTCATCTCTTACTGTGTTATAGCTTATTTTTTGCATCGCTACGTAGCCATGTTTCAATAGCACAGGTAGTGGCCAGTTATGTAAGAATAGAATGGCAGGTGGGCACATTTTGAAAGGTCCAGGGCAAGTGTTTATTTTATAAACCAATCACCTGTTTTCTTTTGCTTGTTTTTTAGAGGAGGAAAAAGAAGTTAGTCAAGGCCAGGTTTTAGAGGATTAGCAGAGGTGTGTTTTTGAGGTCATGTGAGTTACAGAGTTTGACACGTATGTCATGAAAGGTGTTTGCAACTCTTGTCAGATTATTTGAGAGGGCTATGTAACAATTCCTCTAAAAGGAAATTAAATATCTTGAGGTTTAGGGGTCTAACGTGACGTTGCGAAGCAGTGTGCCGTAGTTTAGTTTTTAGGTACACTTAAGTCTGGTGTTATATTAAATGCATGACAACAATGGCAGGTAGAGCTTGTTCCTTTGTAAATATTAACAGTGGTATGTACAGATGATTGTATTTTGCATTATTGGTAGCGATGTGTTAACGGAATGTTAATTTACGTTACAGACTCAATCTGCCAGTAGCACTCTACAGAAACACAGATCTTCCTCCTCATTTACACATTTCATTGACCCCAGATTACTGCAGATCTCTCCCTCTAGTGGCACAACTGTTACTTCTGTGGGTAAGTCCAGCAATGACCACCAAACAAATATAATAACATGTTGCAGAGCTTTTGTCAGACATTTTTATTCCCGCACTAACAGAGGTTATTGATATTGTAAGTAATAGAGAACCAAGTCTGCCAAAACACTGCCAGACATTTACACTGGTGAGCTAAATCCATGAATAAGGCTGGAATACTGTAATAATGTTACGGCATTGAGTTGTCCTCATTTTAAAGGTCTGTAGGAATAAATGAGTTATACGTTATGTTAACATAACATTGCTGCTCATTATCCTCTTCTCTAGTGGTAATCTATAAAGACTACTGTAGTGTCTTAAGACTATGAGCACCTGGACCTTGTGGTTCTAGGCAGACTCGATGAGAGAATCACTTAACCATTTCGGGAGGTGTTCATTTGTGGTCATTAATGGCTAGGAGGTAATGAGAAGTTCAGTTGAATGTTGTACACTGATGAATAAAGACATCAGTTACGAGCTTCGTTTGTGACGTGTTCATTTTGCATGTTTCTGGGCTGGGGATAACGCTACAACTGGCGACGAGTGAGGAATCTGTGCCCGAAGAAACAAGGCTGCTCTCCTTGAGAGTTTGCGACACTACAGCAAACTGCTCGTGTGTGCCACGTGCGCCTTTTCTGTGAGAAACAGTTCAAATTTGATGTGTGTGGAATCAAAGCCCTGCTCCAGCCCATATACTTCCCTCGAAGAAGTCAAAAGCCCCACAGAGGAGTATCATAGAAAACACTCCAGAAACCCACTGGTAAGGCCGAAAGATGACATACTGCGCCACAGCCTAACACAGAGCTATCATCAATACAAAACAAAGATGCTAAAGGCAGCCACAACCAGGTACAATGCAAACAGTTGAAAGCAGTTATAAACCAGTGTGAGAGACGAAACCAACACTTACTGTCAAAAAAGAAGATAGTGCCTTACGACCTTCGATGGGGCATGACGACCCAAGTACAAGCACACAGCCAGTGCTTGCTAGGGGTACCGGACTAGAAAGGAAAGCTGCCATCACCTGAACAGCATATACTTTCAACGGCAGTTAAAAAGAGCACGAAGTAAGATGCCGCTGAGTTTCTGAAACCACCACTGTTCAACATGGCAAAGAAGCAGAATATTGGCACCAGGTGGACTGCATGGATCGAGGTGTTCGATGATTTCATAGAAGCCCCTGAAGAAATAGAAAAGAAAATCATTATGTACCTAAAGAACCTTGCTGGCGATGGAGTAAATGAAGTGCTAAAGAAAATCTCAGACTGAGACAATCTCTTACCGTCATATCAAAGAAGCATTAGGAGCCAAGTTCAATCCGATGCCAAACGTCTTCTATGAAATGTACATTTTCAATCAAAAGAGACAGTAAATTGGTGAAACCATCGATGAGTTTGTTTAGAGGCTTGATGTGCTTATCAAACACTGTAAATTTAGTGAATTTAACGATGAAGAAGCCATGCGCCTTAGAGTCATTGATTGCTGTCTTTCGGACTTGTTCAGAAGATGTATGCTGAGAGAGCTGCTCAGTTTGGAAAATGTGCTAATGGCTGCAAGAGCTGAGGAAAGAGCAGCACGGCAAGCTGCCGACATGAAAGCTGGAACTGCAAAGAGTGAATCAGCACTAATTGTGAAGAGCAAACACAATCACAAAGTAGATACAGGTAAGTTGCTATCCTCAACGAAAGGAAAGCTGTGTTTCCGATGTGGATGTTCATTTCCACACGAGGGCAAATGTCCAGCCATTGGATACACGTGCAAAGGTTAACGCAACGGAAACCACTTCATAACGGATAACAAGGCAAAAGAGAATCCACGTGCATCATGGTGAGATGAGAGAATAAATCCCAGAAAGTTCCAGACGCATCCTCGCCACGCCTACAAAGACGAAAAGCAACCTCAGTTCCAACAGGTGGAAACTACACTAAGTCGATAAGGATGATGTCATTAGTGATGTCATGAGTGATGTCACTGATCATGTCATGAGTGATGTAACATGTGACGTCATCAGCAGTGCATAGCGGGCGCGCGAGTTATAGTTAGCTGAACTAACTATAACAGGGGAATTTCAATGGTTTTGTACGAGTGAAAAGTCCAGCTAACTATAACCCCCCTGAAACCTATGGTTTTTTCAGTGAATTTCTAAGGTTTTTTAAATGCTAATTCCTAACTATAACATGCCTGAAACCTATGTTTTTTTCAGTGAATTTCAAAGGTTTTTTAAATGCTAATTTCTAACTATGCCTACAGAGATAGGACATGTGAAGAAAGAAGAAAAAACGCACAGAAAGAAAAAAAAAATGCAGAAAGAAGCAACAGAAGTCCTCAAAGACGAAGAAAAGTGCAGGAAGAAGGATAACGTGCAGAAAGAACATACAGAAGAGCAGAAAGAAGCCTTGTTGCAAAATCATCCTGTACCCTCAACTTTTTCAGACGGATACTGGTGGTAACTGAGTCTGACTAACCAGTCCTAGAGCCAGTGCTATGTTAAAAGACACTCAGAATACAGTGAAAACACCTACATACACTGGGGAATACTATGCGTTGGGGTCCCCCTGTGATCAGCATGACCTCCTCTGTAAGCCCCTAGTATATAATAGGGCAGTGGATTAAAACTACCTCTTAAAACGCGCCACAGGGCGTGTTTGCACACGTCACCTCAGGCCCCGTCCCCTCACTTCCCCACTGTGTAAACACGCCCTGTGGCTGTTTTAAGTTGGGAGATTAAGTCCCCTTAAATCCTGAGGGTCCCTAGTGTCCAACTAGACCACTAGGTACCTCCAGTAAGCGCCACAGAGCTGCGGTGCAGAGAGATGTAAAAAGGGGCACGGCCTAGACCACCTCTCTGCAACGCAGCGCAGTGGCGCTTACTGGAAGCACCTGGTGGGCTAGTTGGCCCCCAGGGTCCCTCAGGATTGAAGGGGAATTATTTCCCCAACTTAAAACGCGCCACAGGGCTTGTTTGCACATGTTAACTCAGGCCCCGTCCCCTCCCTTCACCACTGTGTAAACACGCCCTGTGGCCGTTTTTAGTGGGGAGATTACGTTCATTTGAATCCTGAGGGTCCCTAGGGTCCAACTAGCCCACTAGGTACCTCCAGTAAGCGCCACAGAGCTGCGCTGCAGAGAGGTGTAAAAAGTGGCACGGCCTGGACCACCTCTCTGCAACGCAGCTCAGTGGCGCTTACTGGAAGCACCTGGTGGGCTAGTTAGCCCCCAGGGGCCCTCAGGATTGAAGGGGAATTATTTCCCCAACTTAAAACGCGCCATAGGGCGTGTTTGCACACGTCACCTCAGGCCCCGTCCCCTCCCTTCCCCACTGTGTAAACACGCCCTGTGGCCGTTTTTTAAGTTGGGAGATTAAGTCCCCTTGAATCCTGAGGATCCCTAGGGGCAAAATAGCCCACTAGGTACCCTGTGGCCGTTCTAAGTTGAGAGATTAAGTCCCCTTGAATCCTAAGGGTTCCTAGGGTCAAACTAGCCCACTAGGTACCTTCAGTAAGCGCCACAGAGCTGCGTTGCATAGAGGTGTAAAAAGGGGCGTGGCCTCAGAACACCTGTCTGCAACGCAGCTCCCTGGCGCATACTGGAGATACCTGTTGGGCTAGTTGGCCCTCAGTATTGAAGGGGAATTAATTCCCCAACTTACAACTGGCCAGGGGGCGCGTTTGCAGAGTGCTGCAAGGAGGGGGCGTGGCCTCCGGCGCGATGCCGGTCTTTTAGTCTTTTATTTATTTATTTTTTTTAAGGAGGAGGGCTGTGTGGCCCCCCTTCTTTTTCTAATTTACTGGCCCTGGGGACCCCATCCCCCAGGGCCTGCACCCTAATTTTTGTTTTGTTGAAAAAAATTAATTTGGCCCTCTCAATGCCTTATTCAGCCCCGGGGACCCCAACCCCCGGGTCATGACCTTTTTTAAAAAAAATTCTTTAGGAGGGGGCTGCGTTGCCCCCCTCCTCAGGCCACTTATGGCCCCGGGGACCCCATCCCCCGGGGCCGGCCTTTGTTTTTTATTATTTAAAAAAAAAATATATTTATAGAAACACCTAGGACATGCTGGACAAACCGTATGTACCTATCACCATCACGATTTGCGTGATATTCATTAAAAGGCGACTATGCATAGAATGAATCCACATGGAATGTATTTACACCGCTAGTGAAGCCCTGACGTGTCTGACGCCCTACCGTGCCTAATCTCGGCACCCCCGCCGGTGGGTACTCTCCAAGTAGACACCCTTGTAGTTTATTTATACAAACGTGGGTAGCTATTGACAGGCACATTTAATATACACGCACACCAAGCCATTCAAAGGGGAATCGACAAAAATTCGACCAAACTATGCAAGAAATCCCCCTCACGGTTAATAAAACACACATCCACCGCCGGATGTGTAATACTTTTTATTTTACTCTCTGGAAAGGAGACAAACCTCACTTGAGAGTCACAGCGTGCTCCTGGCTGAGCCCAATGCTATGTTACACCCACCAGTGCCCGCCGAGTGCCTCACACCCCTGTGTTGTATTCCACCAGCTAGTGCGTATGCTATGACACTCTCTAGCCCATGTGCACTGTAACACCACCCCGTGAATATGTCATGCCACACTTGCCTTCGCACGGGTTATATTGCCCCATCTAACGTGCCTTCCTCGATGCCTATGTTATAACGCACAGCGCTATGCCATACATATTACAATCTGGGATCCATATCTTTGTCACAGTGCATATGCAACGTTACACTCCCCAGCACATATTTTATATTACAACTTTAGAGACTAGTTAGGTTACACAACACTGCCCTGTGCATATTACACTCCAAGGCGCATATTGCATAGCACGCGCTAGTGCCTGTGCTATCTCGCGCTCTCCAATGAATCTGTCATTGCGCACAATGTATTGCATATTATATTTCACGCCCCGGTTCATCTTATATCACACTTTTTGGTGCATAGTTTATACCATATACTATATCTAGTTTTCATTTTCAATAGTGCTCTCAGGACTATGTTCTATATAATACTGCGTCCACCTACCCTTTTCACGGGCATTACATTTTGCGATGGGGGGTGGAGGGTCAGGGGGTGTTTCTGCCAAGTGAGCCCGGAGTCACAGTCACAAACGTCCTCTTCTTCCTGAATAAAAGTGAGATTATGCTGCATACTTGTTCATATTTTAAGTAGTTTGCACAGACACACATTTTAAAAACAATAAAGTTCCTAATACCCACCTTCTCTGAACAGTTAGCTTGCTGCCCCATCCACCTCCTCCCTATCCTCTGTTGTCTGAATCCATGGACTAGCCTCCTCCCTCCTGCCATGCATGGTCTGATGTGCTGCTGCTGGAGCGGGTTGTGCAAAATTTTTGTATACCCATCCCATTTTGCATGTCGTTTTATTAATTAGATTAATTAATTAATCATAATCGTACTAATGGTTTGGAGTGATGTGGAAATAACTAATCAACCTTATTAATGACCGAAATACACGTGGGATTTGCATCTGCATGGCCTAATTAATGACGTGAACTAAATTGTGTACGCATATTAATGATAGATAATTAGAACATTGCATGATATATGTCGCTTTGGTGATGAAATTGTGATTCCTGCTTTATTTAGTAAGTATAAACCGCATTGAGTGTTGCTTTTGGCTAGATAAATACACACACATATGGGTATTAGCGAGGGAATAACATTTAATTAGTCATTTCTATGTATTAATTACGTTTTTGTGTTTCTTTGCTTAAGTTGACTATTCTGGCCTATCAAATGATGGCTGCTTTTGGTGCCTAACCCAACTGCCGACGCTGAACCAGGCTTGGGTGAAGTGCGCCTGCGCTAAAAGATGAGCAACAATGGCCCTGTCTTGACCCCAGGCAATCTGTACTTATCAAGGCCACTGGGAAAGGTGCCAGCGCTACAGACAAAAGGCTTTATTAAAGAACCGGAACCAGCAAGTATGCTGACAGCATGGACTAAACCTTATGGGAACGGAGAGGTTGACCCCTGATCAGCCAATCAGAACAGTTTAAAACTCAATATTGTTACATTTTGCTATTGAAATTATTATAAAACCCATAGAATAGAGAGGTTGGAGGGTCGCTCCTTCGATTTCCTGATGATATGCTGATGAAGAGGACGGTGACACTGCAGGACAGCTGTTAGCCTGAATCTTTGATGGACTGAATTAATGCCCAAAATCCTGATGAACTTAACCTGCTAAATTGATGGGCATAGATTTGCGAGATTGCCAGATTTGACATAGAAGACGACTTTAGCCAGAATAGGTAAATATGAATGGCAACTTGATCAAATGAATGATTAATCTGCAATATTAATATAAATTTGGATTTGAACATCTACAGAAATGAGTTGGGTTGTTTATTCATTGAAATGTGTTAATGAAAAGGTTAATTAGAGTATTAGAAATTCACTTAAATCTACAACTAACAAATCCATCACGGTCATGAGGGGAATACCAAATGTAGAATCTAGGGCCTAATGAGTATAAGAAGGGTTTGTAGGTTTGTTGCTCATTAGGGTAAAGTGGTATCTTCCTCCCTCATTATCCAGCACTTGGAAGGATAATCGCCTCTCGCACGGACTGATGGTGAGTGTGTGTTGGTGTTAGGGGCCCCACCAGCGAATGTATGGATAGTGTGCGTGTGTGAGATCTTTTGGTCCGCAAAGGTATGGAGGGATTTTGCACTCCGCGCTAGAGCACTGCCACTGCCCTCCATTTAGCATGATGTACCAGTCCACTCCTCCTGCCCTCCATTGCCCAATTCTATGGCCCCTCATTGACCTCCAGATTAGCCTCTGTGCTTAGCTTGCTGCCCCTATTCTCCTTCCCCCTGCCCTCCGATGTCTTTGTGCATGCCCCTGCTCCATCCTTTTTGCCCACCATGTTCCATGGACCTGCCACTCCTATCTACTCTGAGTGTTCTGTTGAGCTGCCACTCCCCTCCCACCTGCCTAGCATTGTCAGATGACTGTAACCTGTCCCTGCCACCTCCATCCTGCCTGTCCACATGCCATGCCCCTATCCCCTTCCTCCTGTCCTCCATGGTCCATTTTACTGCCACACCCTTCTGCCCTCCCTGGTCTGTTGTGCTGCAACTGCTCCTCCTGCTTACCCGCGCAGTCTGTTGTGAGGCCCCTTCCCCTGAACTCTCTTGTCTGTGCCCAGGTCCTGACCCTCCCTTCTATCCTCCATGGTCCTTTGTGCATGCCCCTGCACCCTCCTTCTTGCCCATCATAGCCATTGTGCTGCCACTAACCCTCCTGCTTGCATGCATGGTCTTCTGTGCTGCCATGGCCCCTCCCACCTTCCCTGTGTGGTCAGCTAGCTGCCCCTGACCCCCTCCCACCTTCCCTCCATGGTCTGTGTGTATGCCATCATAGTCTCATTGTTGCTCTCCATGGTGTGTTTTGTTTCTAGTGCCCAACCTGCCTGACCTCCATGGTCATCTTGCTGCTCCTGCCTTGCCCCCTTGCCCCCAGCCCTCTGTTTCCATGTGTAGACCCCTGGCTTGTCTGTTCCATTGTAATGCCCCTGATCCGTCCCTCCTGCCCTTTATGGTCTGTTATGCTGCAGCTTTCTCTCCTGTCTGCCCATTATGGTCAGCTAGCTACCATTGCCTCTTCCCCTCTGTTCTCTGTTGTCCATGTGCATGGTCCTGTCCCCTCCCTATTGCTTTCTATGGATTGTTGTGCTGCACTCCTGTCCCGCATGCGCTGTGTGGTGTATTGTGCTGCTGCAAACCCTGATGCCTGCCCTGTAGGGTCAGTTTGGTGCACCTCTCCATGTCCCTCCTGTCCTCTGTTATCCGAGTCCATGTCCCTACCCCAATTCCTCCTGCCTACCATGATCCAATGTACCATACTTGCGAACATTTTGAACTTGGTAAGAGGGAGATTTTGAAAAACAACTGGGGTATTGAATTTCCCCTTTGAGTTACATTGAAAAAGAGGAGATTGTAGACAGGAGAGAGATCAAATAAGGCCCATTTGAGCTTAAAAACATTGGACGTTTCTTGGCTGAAACGGGTCTGTTGGCATGTATGGTTGTACTACCACTGCCTCTTCCTTCTGCCCACAATGGTGTATTATATTGCCACAGCCTCTCTTGCCAGTCCTGTAATGTTGGTTTGTTGCCCCTGCCCCCCTTTCCACTGCCCTCCATAGTCTGTTGTGCTGCCACTGCCCTTCCTGCCTGCCCAGTGTGGTCAAATTGTTGCATCTGCACTCTCCTACCTGCCTTCAATTTTCAGAGTCCGTGCCCCTGGCCTTTGCTTCTCAACAGTATCCCAATGAACAACTAGATTGCTAACATTCTATATTTATTACAAAAGTGTGGAACGCTTGACGTCATCTTGATGTAATCAAAACTGTAATACCTAGAGTATTTCCTTTCGAAATTACATATTTGAGAGGGTCTTATTTGCATCAAATTTATGGTTAGTGCTCTAAAAAACTAAAATGAGGACATATTTTCTGAGTTTTCAAATAGCGACAAAGAACTTTTACATTATTTGTATTCTTTATGTTTTTTTATCCAGTTGACCACTTGATTAAATGTTGCACCTAGGGGAGAGGATGTGGTGTTACTTCCAGAGCTGCAGACTTTGCAACTGGGGAACCAGGTTGGAGTTTCTGCTTCAGCTCAACATTCTGTGATTCTGGTCAAATCACTTAATCTCCCCATGTCTACAACCAAAATGAATTTGGTCTTGTGTGATGTAACCAATGCTCATGTAAAGCACTCCAATACCTGACAAGTCTGCACTATATAAAACTGCAAATACTAAAAAAATAAGTGTTTTGCACACTTCTGTCATTGGGCTGCATGTGGGCTACATCTGGGTGATATTTGTGCTGCATTTGGGCTCTTTTGTCTCTGGTGGCCATCTTGGGAGATTTATTTGTATTGAAGTTTCCTAATTTCCTCATTTACTGCAGTCTCCTCAGTAGGAAATGCTTTCAGTTTTTTACTTTGATTCCATTAAGAAGGTATTCAGATATGTCACACATTTGCCATAAATTCTGAATGTTAGCACTCTAGTTGCTCATTAGATCACTGTAGTAAAGCTACTGCTCACCATGGAAGTCTGCTGCTGGTATTAAAAGTGCATGTTTCAGACTGCATATCAGAAGTTTTTAATGAAATAGAAGAGGATTTGAGAAGTCACTCAAAATGTGCCCTAATTTTTCTTTCTTCAGCACTAATCATAATTTCTATGGCAAAATGAACCCCCCCATTGTGTTCCTTTTTAAAGTAAATGTTTTAAGCGTTACCATTTTTTTCCAATCAAGATGGCTTCAGGTGTGCCATACTTTTGTCATAAGCAAGACAGTAAGCGCTCTAGTTGTTCTTAAGAACACTCTGGGACATTCTGTCATTGGGCTATACTTGGGCTACATCTGGGTGATATTTGGGCTACATTTGGGCTCTTTTGTCTCTGGTGGCCATCTTGGGAGATTTATTTGTTATGAAGTTTCCTAATTTCCTCATTTACTGCAGTCTCCTCAGTGGGAATACTTTCAGTTTTTTATTTTGGTTCAATCAAGAAGGCATTCAGATGTGTCACACATTTGCCATAAATTCTGAATGTTAGCACTCTAGTTGCTCATTAGATCACTGTAGTAAAACTACTGCTCACCAGGGAAGTCTGCTGCTGGTATTCAAAGTGCATGTTTCAGTCTGCATGTCAGAATTATTTTATGAAATAGAAGAGGATTTGAGAAGTCAAAATGTGCTCTAATTTTTCTTTCTGCAGAACTAATCATAATTTCTATGGCAAAATGAACCCCCTCATTTTGTTCCTTTGTAAATTAAATGTTTTAAGTGTTACCACTTTATTCCAATCAAGATGGCTTCAGGTGTGCCATACTTTTGTCATAAGTAAGACTGTTAGCGCTCTAGTTGTTCGTTAGAACACTCTGGGATATTCTGTCATTGGGCTATACTTGGGCTACATCTGGGTGATATTTGGGCTACATTTGGGCTCTTTTGTCTCTGGTTGCCATCTTGGGAGATTTATTTGTTATGAAGTTTCCTAATTTCCTGCAGTCTCCTCAGTAGGAAATACTTTCAGTTTTTTACTTTGGTTCCATCAAGAAGGCATTCAGATGTGTCACACATTTGCTATAAATTCTGAATGTTAGCACTCTAGTTGCTCATTAAATCACTGTTGTAAAGCTACTGCTCACCAGGGAAGTCTGCTGCTGGTATTCAAAGTGCATGTTTCAGTCTGCATGTCAGAATTTTTTTATGAAATAGAAGAGGATTTGAGAAGTCAAAATGTGCCCGAATTTTTTTTTCTACAGCACTAATCATAATTTCTATGGCAAAATGAACCCCCTCATTTTGTTCCTTTGTAAATTAAATGTTTTAAGTGTTACCACTTTATTCCAATCAAGATGGCTTCAGGTGTGCCATACTTTTGTCATAAGTAAGACTGTTAGCGCTCAAGTTGTTTGTTAGAACACTCTGGGACATTCTGTCATTGGGCCATACTTGGGCTACATCTGGGTGATATTTGGGCTACATTTGGGCTCTTTTGTCTCTGGTGGCCATTTTGGGAGACTTATTTGTTATGATGTTTCCTAATTTCCTCATTTACTACAGTCTCCTCAGCAGGAAATACTTTCAGTTTTTTACTTTGATTCCATCAAGAAGGCATTCAGATGTGTCACACATTTGCCATAAATTCAGAATGTTAGCACTCTAGTTGCTTATTAGATCACTGTAGTAAAGCTACTGCTCACCAGGGAAGTCTGCTGCTGGTATTAAAAGTGCATGTTTCAGTCTGCTTGTCAGAATTTTTTAATGAAATAGAAGATGATTTGAGAAGTCACTCAAAATGTGCCCTAATTTTTCTTTCTGCAGCACCAATCATACTTTCTATGGCAAAATGAACCCCTCATTTTGTTCCTTTTTAAATTAAATGTTTTAAGAGTTACCACTTTATGCCAACCAAGATGTCTTCAGGTGTGCTATACGTTTGTCATAAGTAGGACTGTTAGCGCTCTAGTTGTTCTTTAGAACACTCTGGGAAGCTGCAGTAGAACACAAAGGAATCAACTGACAGTCTCTGCCCTTGTTGGATGTACATGTTTTACTGAGAATGTCAGACTTCATTCTCACATGACTGAGAAAGATAATGTGAATTTACAGAAAATATGCTCTCAGTTTAGCTTATAGATCACCTTCCAAACCTCTGTGGGAAAAGCATGAGAAAATAGTTTTCTCTCAAACATGATTCATGATATCACAGCAGAAGGCTTTTTCACATGGTAAAATCACCTTAGAACACACCACAATTCCTAAAATGAGTATGGTACCATCAACAAATGATTTATAATGTAACTAAAGTCTTAAAACCTTCTATTGACTGCAATGCTTTTTAATGAGGTGCTATCATGTATATTGGTCCCAAGATGGCTGCCAACACTTCTTGGATGAAGTGCTGACAGCCAATCAGATCTCACGATGAGATGTGTGGTTAGGCTCCGCCCAGATATATATGTGATTTTACTTTTGATTTTCTCAGGAACTACTGAACGGATTTACACCATATATGCAAAAGGCACATGCCTGACCTGAGGACTACCTCTTTGCCAAATTTCAAGTAATTCAGTTCAGTCGTTCGGGCTGTACCTTCGACTAAAGGTCCTATTGGAAAATGCATGGGGAAAACGCGTTTTGGGACCCCCCTTTTTTCTCGGCCCCCGCTTGACGAATCACCCGAGACTTTCAGGGTAGGAGCTGAGCGGAGCGCCCCATTAGTTTTGAAGTTCACGAAGATAAGTCAACCGGCGCCAAAGTTATTCAAAATAGAATTTTCAGATTTCCTATGGGAACTCGGTCCTAACTATAACTATCTATATATATATATATATTTGAGATATAAATATGTACATGTCCTTTACCAGTGACACACATCGCATTATGCCTGTTGTAAATGCAGGAGCCAATCACCGTTTAATCCTAAAAAGCACATAAATTGTCTCTTTAGGAAGCAAGTCACACCACATATAGAACGCATACCAAGTCTCTCCCCCATTCACCAATAATATGCTTAACAACATTGTGGGCACCAGGCAAAATTCTTTACACCCCTTCCTTTTCAAAAGAAAGGGGGCTGCACATAAAAAAATATGCACAGTTTTACTCACTCCCGGTATATTGCTAATAATGAATTAAGTCTCTCACAAATCACAAACTCCAAGATGCAACTACATATCTTCAGACGCTCCACAGAATCTTTTTCACCAATAGAGCATGTACTTGCAACACAACATTGTGTTTGCCCGACGACAAAGGCGAGTCAGCTTCATTCACAAGGGACTGATCGCCACCACATAGTTGAGCATAGCACAACCAACCGTAATATCGAAGAAAAAAAAAATTTGAGACCGCTTCACTGAAAGCACTGATCCCTCACACATTATGGGCATGGCGAACCCAAAAGGTGAAAATCAGCTCCTACAACGGAGACTAATCTTGACACCATAAGGGAGCCGGCAACTCTTGAAGGGGAGTTGACCATGACTTCCAAATCTAGCACATAAGGCCGGCAACTGGGGTTGCCAGCGACCTTTCTGGACACCTTAATCGGAGATGGCATCTCTTCTATAGGAGTTAACCACAACTTCCAAAGGTATCCCGTATGGCTGGTCACTGGGGTTGACCGCGACCATAAAATTCGCCAAATAAAGTGTGGGGGGGGGGAGGGTTAACACCCATCCACCACATAAAACACCTATACACAGTAAAATGAAAATAATCAGCACCTTTAAACATGCATATACATACTATATAGCAAAGCAAGCTAACTGGGACAAGCATAAGGCCATACCTCACATCTGGTCCACCAGATAAGGCCTCCTACTCAACAGAATGTATTCCTGACAATACAAAAAGAACTCAGCCCCTTACAAGGTTGCTTTTCTGGTACAACAGCATTGACCTGTGTAAAGGGAGACTGAAAACAATACAAGGTACAGTTTTTTCAGGCTTCCTTACTAAGGTATAAAAGGTGCACAAAGTCTGCACACAGCACACTCAAATGTTATTGTATCTTTCCCTTGCACTTTATCACAGGGGAGCTCAATACCCCTAACGGCAGGCATTAGCCTACTAAATGATTGGAGCCTATTCGCAAATAGTCGGCCAAAGGCCCACTGTGCACAGTACATATTAAGGGCCGTAACCCAGATTCAAAAGCCAGGGTCCAATGATATCCCATGCATACAGAAGAAGCACACCCTTCATCCACAACCCAGGTCAATCATATCACCAAAATACCTCCAAACCCACAGAAGGTGACCCAAAAGCAAGCATACTCGTATGTAAGCATACCTACAGCACATATACATATGTACATGCCTCTATATGTACATGTCAACATCTTTGGTATACAAGGTGGGTTGAGAACTCTCCATAATGAATAATATACATGCATGTGTATGCCTGTAAATATGTATATATACAAATGCACGCTGCATATAAAAGGTAAAGCCTTCTTTACTCTCCCCTCAATTTGCTCATATGGACATGAACAGAACATATAATCATAGGATACCGTCCACGTTCTGCAATACCATAACCAGGGAAAGGTAAGAGCTGACTTAAACACGTCAGCAGCATACGCATAGTGTTTTGTCGCTACCAAAAACCAACTTTGAATAAGGAGTACATACACACATAAAGCAACCAGGCACCCCAAAAAATGCTTAAACCATATATACACAAGGCATTAAAGCCTGCCCATTCATCAAAAAATAAAACAAAATAAACAATTTCTGGCAATATACAAACAAGAGCTAGTGGTTTGCAAAGACCATATTAAAAAAGGCACTCACAAAATAAAAGAATCAAATCAGGCCAACAAAAAGATGAATGGGCCTATAAAATATAACTATTTCAATATATATCCAAGGGTTTTTTCAAGGTCACGTCTATAAATATTTAGCACACTCGCAGATGCAAATATGCATAACGGTGTATATATGTGTATACTCCCCTAAAAGGATAGCTATATGGATATCTACTATGTACACACAACAAAAACACAGATTCTCTCAAAAAGAACAAGTGGTACACTACACCATTTTTGTTTATTATCCTGTGGAGATTACCTACACTTTACTCCTTCCTCCACAATCACTAAATATCGCTACACAATCTACGCACAGTATGTGAATTTAGAAGACGTCTATGCTGCAAAACGAAACTAGTTACTTACCTGTAAGAACAGTTTTGCAGCCTAGTCTCTTCTAGATTCACATACGACCCTCCCTCCTCCCCATGTGTTGGAGTAAAAATTAATAATGGATAAAATGATTTAAAAAAAGAAAGACTCAAGACATAGTCCCTAAATAAACATAGTACATAAGTACTTATAAGGACTATCAAATAGTAAAAAGCTACACGTCTCCTCTTTCAATATTACATACATCATATATAAAAACGAAACCATAGCAAATATGCTACATCTGTCCTATTATACCAGCAGGGGATCTTTTTGGAAAAGGTCACACCGAGATACCTACATAGCTCATAAACAAACAATTAAATAACAATATTGCTTTTCATACTTTGCTATATACAGCAACGTTTTTTAAAACAAACCAGTAGAGCTTAAAAAAATAAATACATAAAAAAAATGTGTGTGTGTGTATATATATATTTATATAAATAAATATATATATATATGTGTGTGTGTGTGTGTGTAAATGTGTAAATATATCTCAATAAATGACCTTGTAGAAGTCAACAAGTGTCGCTGCACTCTCAGCTCAATAAACAATCAATATCATACTTATTCAACAAACAGACACAAGCACAAGGCAAAAAAGGGAAAACAAAAATATCTGAGAGCTTACACACACACACACAGGGGGTAGTAGCCTGACCAGGGGGATCAGGTTTCACAACCTCCCAACAGGAAGAAAATAGAAAACAAAGCACTTTCCGACTATAACCACTAGATGGCGGAATATGCTCAGTATGTTAATCTAGAAAAGTCTAGGCTGCAAAACTGTTCTTACAGGTAAGAATCTAGTTTGGTTAAGACAGCTAATAGATAGTGGTTTTTGGATCATTACTTCCAAAACTCTTCCCGGTGTGAGGTTTCCCTGGTGTACTTCTTTTTAATTCTTCTCATTTTTGTTGTACAGTTGGCTAATAAGTACATGTAACTTGACTAGAGCAATGAAGAGACTCTGTATTGCTTCTAGGGACTGAGTTCTGCTGTTATTACTTTGTCCTTTGCTCAACATATCAGAATATGCTCTTCTGGCTTGGGTTTCCCCGCTCATCTATGTTACTATCCATCCAACTTTGGCTATTGCTTGTCCGCCTTTTTCAGGTCTCTCTGGGAAAAACCCACCCTTCATCTTAAAATGAGTTGCCTCCTTTCCCTGGCAAAAAATGCTTCACCAAGCCATCCAGTCACTCTTCTTGATATGCTACTGCTTTCTGTGTAACACACTGAAATTCTAACATTTTGCACAAGTGGAGGATGAAGTTAATATTTTATATAACCACCACCCTTTAAACAATTGTTACAGTTTAATGCATGCTATTCTCCTATTAGTTGCTTTTGAAGCAATGGTTTAACCAGTTTATTGACTATACCGGAACATAGATAGAAACATTATTACACTTAATTATTTTCCTTTAATCCCAGCTCAGTGGTATACTTTCTTCAGGCTATTACACCTCTGAAACCCTACATATTCTGCTTAATTTCTGTGCATTCCGTACAATATTACGACTGTGCCTCTTGGAAATTATTTGTAATGTTAAATTATAAAGTTTTGTGCCAGATTTCAGTTCTCTTTCTGAATGGAAGAAAGCATGCAATGTCATTCTTGAAAATTATGCAGAGTTAATATCTGCTAAGCTGTCGCTAGGTTTTTTCATTTCACCTTTCTCGTGACACCATCTACAGGGGTTAGGATCAATGTTGAGAGACAGCATTCAGACTCAATTTGCCCCTTCCCAGTTGTGTTTTAATGTGTATTCATCTGCACCAAAATATAAAAAGATCAGTAGAGTCTTAACCCAAACAGTTCTGTTCTTCCTTCCATTGAATGACAGAAATGGATTATGATGTGAGATTCTATGGAAAATGTCTATCAAAGTAACAATCTAGTTACGAAAGATGATCCCTTTTTAAAAAATAAGTGGCAGGATTATGAACTTTTGAGTTCTTGTCAAACTTAGAGTGGACCAGTGTTTACAACTTCAGCATCAAATGCGTTTTTGGATTAGGAAGTGGTTGTGACGATTTTATCACAGAGTTATATCATCTCGTTGCACTGTTAACTATTATGTTTTATCTCTAGGCAAGAAAAACAAGTTGCGAGTGTACTACTTATCATGGTTGAGAAACAAAATTTTGCGCAACGATCCCGAAGTGGAGAAGAAACAGGGTTGGACAACTGTAGGTGACTTAGAAGGCTGTGTGCACTACAAAGTTGGTGAGTAATAACTACATTTATGAGTGAGAGGTAGAAGTTAATGGTTTGGTAAAATGTGGACAGTCTCTCATTCAGGCTAAAGTGACTGCAAACTCAACAGGCTGAATTACGAGTGTGGTTTGTTTGCATACCATGTTCCAATACAACTGTGTACCATTGCCTTCTCTGGTTCCACCATGGGCTTGTCCGCTTCACAGGGAGGCTCAGCATGGGCGCCCCATAAGCATTGATCTATTTGAACAAAACCACACAGATCACTCTGGTCATCATTATCTGTAGAATGTTACTTCTGTTGATAAATGTACCCTCAACCAAGCTGAAATCGATTCCCAATTGTTTTTCAGTTTCCAGTTATGCCAGTTTTGAGGTTAGTGTATCTTGTGGTAGGAATACTGAGAAGCATATCCATCAACAATTCTGCACATTATAAATCATATAAACTTACATTGTAGCTAAACATTAAGTATACAGGATAACCACTACCTACATTAGCATGGTTGGGTGAATGATTATTAACAGACAATGATAATACAAGGTGTGCCCAAAGAGGCATGCTGTAAGAATTCTTCAGGTAGCCAAGTTACAGATAAAATACTCTCCGGAAGTTGAAAGTTTGCTCGTATTGTGAGCTTTTAGCGTTTCCTCATGGTCACTACAATGAAATGGAAAGCTAGGTTAAAATTTGAAGTGGTTTGATGTATGAGGGGTTTCCTCAAGCTTTGGATTTTTGTGATGTGGGAATAAGCTTAAGGGGCTAAAATGTGGTTACTGACCACAAGTGTGGTTCCCATTTGTGGAATAATGTCTTCGTTTGTGCAAAACATTTCAGAATTTGGATAGAATCTGGGATTTCTTTTGTGGATGGAAGGATGTGATGAGATTTTGAGGAGACAGCAGCTTTAAGCAGATGATTCCTTGTAGTCCTCAATTTTACATGAGCATAGAACAACCGCTGTGAACCATCTTTGAATTTTTAATACATAGAGAATGCAGTGGCATTAGGAATGGCGTAGATACCCTGTTTCCTTTGCATTATGTCTAGGCATGAGATGTAGACAAGCAAAAAAGGAGTAAAGTGATGAGCTGATTTAACTTTGTGTCGAGTTTCATTTTGAACAAACTCAGTATTCAGTGTGGTCCTGTGTATGTTTTATTGGTAACTTGGGAAGAATTAGGACCGCATGGATAAAAATTGACCATGCAGTTTTTATAATGGTATTTTTTAAGTAATGTTACATTTTCAGCACATCACAGCTTGTGTGTTGCTGTGATTTGTGAGAATTGCAAAAACTCATTCAAGCATCTTTCACATTTAATCCTTTGTTGCAAGCTTGGGGCCCATGGTTCAAATGTTTGATAATAGAGGCATGTGGTGAGACTGGTTAATGAGTTTAGCAAGCAGTGCACATTTTATGTGGCAGATTTTGTGGGTGTAGCTAGGTTTATTTCTGAGTGCAGATGGTGCTCTGTCACCTACAAAGACCAGCCTCTTTCAGGTTGGAGTTCAAGTTTGAGAACCTGGCTTCAGTGATGACCAAGAGCACCATTGGTTGGAAAAAAAAAAAATATATATCTACCTGGCAGGCTCAGGTGATAGATCAACCACGCGCTTAATATGTATTATGGCTAAAGTGTCGCAACAACTTGTTGAGAGGCGAGCAAACGTCTCCCCGTAGGGCATCCTCTGACTAACCCTTTAAAGGAATTAGTCATTACACTGAGCAAAGCAACTTAAAATGTGAGACTCTGCAAAGCAGCAGTACTTCAAAAAACAATACAGTCAATAGATTGGATGTTAAACGGGCTTTAAGGTACTACACTGACAGAACAAAAACCTTTAGTAAGACTAAGCAATTATTTTTCTTTTCTACTTCCCTACACTGGAAATACTATTTCAAAAAGTTGAATTTCCAGATTGATAGTAAACTGTATCTAAACTTGTTATGCTAAAGCTAAAAGACTTTTACCTGTCACCCCTAAATGTTGCTGAACTCGTAAAATAGGGACTTCTATGGCACTTTTAGGCAATATTCCCCTTGCTGACATTTGCAAAGCAGCAACATGGTCCACACCACATACCCTCACAAAACATTGTGTGGATGTACTAGCACATAAACAAGCCATTGTTGGCCAGGCAGTGCTACAGACTCTCATTCAAACGATCCCCACAGGCTAGCCACCACTTCAGGAGAGGGACTTTACAGCTGATGCACAGCATGTGTATCTACAGCACACATGCCTCTTACGGATTATGTTATTTACCCTAGAAGCATCTGTTCTTGGCATTTTGTGCTGTAGATTCACATGCACCCTCCCTCCTCCCCGGAAGCCTGTGTTGGTTACAGTTTATTTACATTAATTCACATTACTTACATGGACATCACATTATTGATACTACAACTCCATTCTCACCCACCTGCGGCAAAACAATCTTAACAATGGAGTTGATGCCCATGCGCAGTATCACCAGCAGGAGGAGTCACACAACCTTGTTACTCGAAGAACTTCTTTAATGAAAAACAACTTGTAATCATCCGAGCCCAACACTAGATGGCGGACTTAGGCCCAGAATGTGAATGTACAGCACTGCATGCCAAGAACATATGCGTACAGGGTAAGTAACATAATCCTTCTGTTGTATACTCTTTGTAACTGTGGATTCCTACCGGCCCTACCGCCACTTTGTTCTGTGGAGTATCCTCTTCACCTTGTAAAAAGAACCCTGGTTAGAAATCAGAATACTGTCTCGACAATTGTTTCTAGGCTCAGGGCACAGAAAGACATAAGAAACTGGCATCCATCAGGGAATCGGGGTAGTGCTTATATGCAGCTCTGCTCTGTCACTCATGATGCAGTATGAGTCACCACGAAACCATACCTCACCATCTACCAGGATCGCAGTTGCATTGCTGGAAGAAGTCGCCGGACCTATTCAGGTGCTTGGGGATATTCCAATGGTGTGGAATCTGTAGATATGTAGAGTATCTACCAAAAAGAGCATTACCAAAGCATAAGTAACTTGTTAATTTAGTTGACTTCTTGACTTTTGTAGGGACCTAAGGTTCAGATGAAGTCGACCCATCTGAGAAACTGCTCAAAGATTTTACCATGAGAAATAATCTTTAGCATGGAGAAAAAAAGCAGTCTTAACTGTCCAGCTATTGCTTTAGATTTGCTAAGCTAGAATCCCCAGTGAAGACAACAGTTCCACATGGGAGAAGGTACCTTTGGTAGCACAATTAAGTAGAAAACTCCAGACCATACAGAACTCAGCTACAAGACTCTGATTCCCCCTTTACTCTCCTCTTCACCCACATCTCCCCGCACCACTGAGACCTCCATTGGCTCCTTATCCATAAACGGGCAATCTTCAGATTCCTTAAACACATACAGAGCCTTGCACAACATCAGGCTCTACCAATAATCACATTAACTTCCACAAACCTACCCAACACCTCTGCACAGACTGGCTCCTCTTTGCACACAGCCTCGGCATACACAGAACCAGATCCGATGGCTGTGCCTTCTCCTACCTCGCTCCTAAAGCCTGAAACGACCTACCTCTGTACATCAAAGCTGCCTCTTCAGTTCCTGAATTCCGCAGGAAACTGAAGGCATGGCTCTTCTGCTAGTCTCGGCCATGGCCCCTCCCCTGCCACCCCTGCTTGTCTGCGCCACAATACCCTTCCGCATGAGTTTTGTCCTCTACAGATACCTTTAACATAACATTGCTCTGTTGGTGATTTATTTGGAGCTGACAGTTGCTGCTGATCTTCCTTTGTATTTGTTTCTCTTTGTGCATTTCCCGGTGTTGGCACTTCTTCAGTCAGTGATATGGAAACAGGTTAATACAGTATGCAATTGAGCTCAACACTGCTCAAGTTGTTCATACTGCCCAGGTTCTGTGGGCTTGGAGTAAAGCGGGTCATGACAATACTTCAATCTAGGCATGTCACTTCTTTCTTAGATCGGTGCTGTTGGTTCTTGTTTTCCTACACAGGCATCTAGTGTTTCTTCCACAGAAGTTAGTTATTGGTTGTTAAGTATTACACAGTGATACTTGGTCAGTAGTCTTCAGTACTGATCTAAAGAGCTGAGCCCTCTTTTGCACAGCTTTTTGGAGGATCTACATAGACTGCGCAACAGGTCCAAAGGTTTTGTGCTTTTTCCCTGTAAGTGCATGGTCTAATGAACCTGGTGGAGGACACCTTTTCTTTTACATTTGTGACTGTTCTTGCTTTATTGTAAGCATCAATAGTATTGTTGACAAGTTGTAGGCACCCGTTACACTCACTCTTGCTACAAATGTCGCTCTTTGCAGTATGGCATTAAATCAGAACATATTTTGGTTCAGCATTGCACGATCCTGTCCACTATGATTGTAATCCTGATTTTAATGGTGGTAATTTCTGGCATACTGTGAGCTTGGATTATGTGATGGTGCCATGTTATGAATAAAAATAATTTTTCATACATTAAAATTCAGGCACACTCAGAAGAGGGGAAACAGAGCAACTGTATGTAATGTATACGCTAACATAGATGATTGAACCCTCTCTTCTAAACCCAGGACACATGTTCATGGACTGGCCAAGGTAAAACATAGCACATTTGTAAATGCTTGTTTCAGTGTTAGTTTTGTAAATAGCCTCTTTCAAAAATCATCATAACAAGAAAGACAACTGGCACACTTTTACAAGCATCCACAAGAATGTTAAAATCAATGCATTGTTGCTGTAGCCACTGTTTAACCCCACATAGAAGAGGTTACAAATGTCTGCGAGAAACATTTGTGCAGCTCAATTGTTACTTCAACCAGTCAGGCTTCCTTTTGTGCTATTAACATGCACAGATCTTGTCCTGGCTAAGCAAGTCATCCAATGTACTTCCCTGCATGCCAGAGTTCGCCTTTTATTTCCTCGCTCTAACTCTCCTCATGAGACTTCACACCTAAAAATGAAAAATAACTTTCACACAATGGTGAACGTGCAGGAAGATAAACTAAAGGCAAAAACAGATGCTGAGAGGTGAATACAATTTGTGGTTTAATAAAATTGCCAAAGCTGACATTTACAGAACGATACGTGTATTAGCAGAGTCCTTGATGCTGGATTTATAATTTATTTAGGACTTGCTGCGAATCGAACTCTCTCTTGCACCTACCTGTGAGACCCTGCATGGTATACTTTGTTTTGTTATTTGCTATTCTTATAATTCGGACTATTCACTTCTGCTCAATGTATTGCATTTGTTTGATGGTTCAGTAGTTAGGTTCAGAATCCTTTACAAAATAGAAATTATAAAAAAACACTACTAACCTGTGTAAAATATAGAGTATATAAACATTTTCTTAATCAGATTTTACCCATTGTTTATGCATTTTATTTCAGTGAAATGTGAAAGAATAAAGTACCTGGTCATTGCATTGAAGAGTTCCGTGGAAGTCACAGATTTTATGTTTTGAGTGGCTCTGTAGCCCATGGAGGACTGCGAGACAGTAGGCTCAGCTTCTTTGTGCCGCATTATCTGAAAACTGTTTTTCTTGGGTTACACAACATTCTGGTTTGTATGACCTTAGGTGACTTGAAGCAGTCAGCATTGGTGAAGGACTGATAGTTCGATGACATTGGTGGACTGGCCTTAGCCTAATTGTGATGTGCTAGCTATTAATAGAGTGCACCATGATTTGTAAGTGGAATCCCAGCCACGCTGCTCCTGTACTCCCATCTTTATGATCTTAAATGCCACTGACAGATATTTTTGCTGTGCGTGCCCTAAATTTAAACTTTCTGTTTATTTGCTGTTCATGACTTGGGTGCAGATGAAGGTCTGCTTGTGTTTTTGCTTGCAAAAACAGGTGTGCAGGAAAGGGTTATTTTGCCAGTATTGTTGGCTTGTTAACTTTATCAGAAACTATAAAAAATAAAATAAACAGTGAGGTGTTAGGGAAACCACAAACTGTACAAAGTAGAACTTAACAAATGTTTTGGCACACTTGAAGAGGTTGATGTGTGCTACCAAGGTTATTTGTAGGTGCTGTGGTAAGGTGCTGAGGCATACTTTAATAGGTATGCACATAGTGAGGTTTTATTTTCATAAACTGCAATGCCTGGTTAGCACCAGAGATCATCAGAATGGGTTCAGTGTTCTAGGTTTTCTGGGTGTAAAATAGTAAAGGAGGTGAGAAGGCATGGCTGTAAAGGTGGTGATTTCCAGAAGTGTCTTCATATAACGTGTATGCTTTTGTGTATCTTTTTGTGAAGCTCCCACTGTGCTTGTGCAGTGCAGAGAGACTTAAATTCTTTGAGCAAAATTTGTATTAGTTTATTAATTAGTTTACCCAGACAGTCTTACAAAACTTAAAATTTGCAACCAAAAACTCACAATCCAATAACATCACCGTCAATGTTCATCTTAAAATCTAAACAATTAAATCAGAGCTCGTATTTCATTTTCTCAATAACATTGATAACAGTGCACTTGCAATACATACATCCATGAATTGCTTCTTATACACTGTACCGATGCAGTGATATTATTGTATAACTCTTTAGGCTGTTTTAAGAATAATACTCATTCCAAGATTTTGTGCATAGCTTCAGATTTGATCCCAATTTTACAAACACATACCCAGGCATTAGCTTTAATCACTATCATAAATAAACCCTTTAATCTGCCAAGCGGGGTTAACTCCCCTCCGTAGTTGTAATATCTGGTGTTCTTTCTCGTTTCCTGGTAGATAGGTCAGATAATGAATTAATTAGGGCAGATAATGAATTAAGTTGCTTTGTCCAAACCAGTGCAATACATTAATCTAATAAATATTACCAAAATTATACATGTAGTGAATATCAAAAGACCAAACGACTCATTCCAACACTGCTGGTGAGTAAGGGAGAACACCAAAAACCGTGTCAAAGTCAAGATAGAAAAATAAGTAAACATGTCCAAGTAGTAAATACTTAAAGCGTCTTCTCCAAGAAGTGCAAAATCCAGGCTAGTTGGGATTTAACTGTAGCATATCAAGAAAATTGTGCTCTGCTAAGCCTGGCCAATAATGGGACTCCTTCAAGGCTACTGGTGTCTAGCTTTGCAACTTATCTTCCACCTACCTCTAGAAGAAGAGCAACCATTCTTCCTTTGGTATGGATTCATCAGTTTTTGCTAAATTCCTTCATCGTATTGATTAGTTTTGGCATGAAGGAGAGCAACTAAGCCTGGCATGCCAATAAGAAGTCTACATATAGATCAGTCCTTCTTTTTGCTCCCTCTCCCCACCAAAAAAACTCCCTTAAAGATAGTGAGTGGCTCTAGGAGAAAGGAAAACACTAGTTTGCAACGCAGGGCAATCTTCTCTTGCTGTGAATATTTGAGAGGTATGCTGTTAATATGTATGTGACTTTGTCACTGTCCTCCAAGAAATTGTAGAAATAATATGGTTCCGTTCAGAAGGGGGGGGGGGTGGAAGTTAACCTCTTTAAGCATGGCAATCGTACTTTCGTCCAATAGATTTTTTGGCATCAGTAGGCACCATGGTGAGACATTCATTCATATCGTGTCCCACAGTGCGCAGTACATTATATCAATCACTCTTATCTCCTGAGTAGCACAGACAAAGGCCACTATTAGACAAATATACATTTGGCGCAGCATAACTATACCCTGGTGACAACCGGGATGAATCCCCTATCCTGTATTTGTATGACTTAAAAATCTTCCACCAGCTTTTTTCTCGTGCATTTCTCCACAACCTGCTGTGAGTGAAACTATTTGAAAACTGTTGGAGAAAAGGAAATTGCTTAGTTCTATTTTTCACAGTTTTGCTGATGTTTTTCACTTGATCTACTCTTCACCCATCAATGCACTTGTTACCGTAAATGCTTTCTGAACTTCAATAGGTAGTCAATGTTACTTTCTGTTATAATTTAAGAACTAGTGCACACTACTTTGGTTCCCATGAAAGATTGTAACTTTGATACTACATCTGACAAGTAGTTAAATGCAGTCCATTGAAAAATGTGAATGCCAATACATCAGACTAATTAACAGATATATTGAACTTGAATTTTTGAAGAATGACCATAAATTTGGAGAGAGGTGATATTCTAATAACGTGTATTTTTTACTTATTGTGCATTCCTCCCCGTCAAAGTGATAAGCTCTCTGTTATGTGACACCACTTTGAGTTCCACCATTTTGAGAAAGGTATAGTATATTTGGACATTAAAGATAAAGTGTTTTGTTTTCTGTCTGCTCACATGAGAGATCGTTCAACCAGCATTAATTATGTTTCCTTTTTTGAATCTGTATGAAAGGATCCTGTCGGATATATTGAGTTTGTTTTAAATTATGGCATGTTTCATTTTTATTTATCCTTCAGTCTTTTGGAGAGTTGATACACAGGCCATTGCTGGTAGACCTTACAGTGGAGGAAGGCCAAAGGCTAAAAGTCATCTATGGGTCTTGTGCTGGTTTCCATGCTGTAGATGTGGACTCAGGAGCCGTGTATGATATTTATCTGCCAACACATGTAAGAGCTCAACATGTAATGTTCTTTTGATGTTTTGAGTGTCAGTCACACTTCTCTATATGATATTCTTTCTTAAGTTGGTTACATTTTCTAGTTCGAATCATTCTTTTATTTTTCAACCGGAGCAAAAGCAGTAATGACTGCAGAAAAGTAAAAACTTTGAAGATAAAGTACATTATTGGAAGTTTGTATTTTCAAACATCTTTGATCACTGTGCTCATACAAAATTTGTTTTTTGTTTAACACTCAATTGCTTTAAAAGACATTAAGTTCTGAAGTGAGATCAGATTATTGGCTTGTAAAGCGGCTGTTTTTTAAAAAATGTACTCCTCTGTCAATGTATTTTATCTCAGCTCTGGATTCCGTAATGCAAATGGAAATACAATAATTTACATCTTACTTTGTGCACAAGGCACTAGAGTGTCGGCATGGCATTCATTTTAAGAAGAGATGTAACAATGTATAAGTTAAAGTATATTTAATAGTTGGACAAAATGCACACGTACAGTTTCCAATGTTTAAATATTCCAAAACAAATTCTACCCAATGTTTGCGGGTTGATATAAACTTGACAAACCAAATTTTAAATCTTGTATGAAAAAAGGCATTGGCAAACCTCTTGCTACAAGTAACTGTTCTCATGTAGGCACTGCACACCTTGAGAAACCATTGTTTTAGAGTTGTACAACTTCAGTCACAGAATGAATATGATGGAAAGGGGCCCAAAATCCCCTTCATAGCATTTACAAAGAAACTTCTGTTATGCAGTGGGCAAGTATGGTATTCTTTGGTATTTGGCCTTAGATTTATTGCATTATTTTCAATTCAGGATATATTTTTCACTATAGTTAAAAGCTATTTGTTTTATAATTGGTCCACTTTTGGGAATTCATAATCCTATTTAACGATTAAATAAATGATCATAAGGTTCAAGATTTGTAAATAAAATGGTTTACCATTCGTGGTTTGCATTTCATTATCATGGTATGCAAGAAAAATACATGATCTGCCCAATTGCAAATGAATGTTTTGTCCAAAATAAAATGCTCCCCACCCCTGTTCTCGTTCATTCACTAAAAATATGAACTTTCCTAGCTTGGCTCAAAGCAATCTTTACTTAAATGTTTAAATCATTCCCCATCAGTTCCGTTATTGCTTCTCAGAACCTTTTTGTTGTCCTTTTCTAGATACAGAGCAGCATCCAACCACATGCAATCATCATTCTACCCAACACAGATGGTATGGAGCTATTAGTTTGCTACGAAGATGAAGGAGGTTATGTCAACACGTATGGAAGGATCACCAAAGATGTGGTTCTGCAGTGGGGAGAGATGCCAACATCAGTTGGTACGTTTGCAGTTCCTTAGCTTGCGTAGACCTGTAGTGTAGTGTTTAAATAGTTTTTTTTTATAGTTACATGTGCTGTGCATCTATGTGATGGCAATGAACTTAGGAAGTAGTAACAGAGGTCCCATCATTTAATGTAACAATAAAATCCCTGAGGAAGCATATTCAATAGATTCCATTAACGTATGAGAGGCAACCTTTTTAAATGATCTAACAGTCTACCCTAGTTCTATGACTTCAGTAATATTATTGTTGTACTTTGTCGAGATATGAAATTCATTCATATGGTCATCTTTTCACAATTTCTATTACCATGACTACAGTGCTTACCCATTTTTTCAAAGGATTATCCTGGATTCTGTTTTTAAACTTTCATTGAAGTTCATGAATAGTTCTGAGTTATTGGATGCATTTGGGTTTTTGAGAATTTTGTTACTTCACAAAAGGCAAGTACAAGGCCATTTAGTTGGCTCAATGTATTTCAAAGACCATGAAGTTTACTAAGTGAGTCAGATACCTGAATCATCTATTGATCCTTGTAGTGTTCAGATTTTAAGCAGCTGACTGGTGTGTGTTGGTGATGGATCTCAGCCAACACGTTATCACATTCATTAACTAAAAGAATTCTGACCTTGCAGTAATACAAGTTTAAGATCCATGACTATATACAGGATTGTTGAAATCGTCAGTAGAAGTATTTGCATCTAGTTTAAAAAAATAACTTTGTTGGAGCTGTTAATCTTTTTTCCTGTCTTTAATATGATTTTATACTCTTTTGATTGCCGTTGAATCCTCAGTGTACTTCAACTTCATTATTTAGTTTTTGAAGCTTACATTCGTTCAAGCCAGATCATGGGCTGGGGAGAGAATGCTATAGAGATTCGATCAGTGGAAACTGGGCACTTGGATGTTGTGCTTATGCACAAAAGGGCACAAAGGCTGAAGTTCTTGTGTGAACGGAATGACAAGGTATGTTTTCGTGAAATTTGATCCCCTTAATGGCACCATTTTTTGTGTGACATATTTGACCAGTATTTTAGAACCACAAATATAACGTGTAAACTTTAAAATAGTACATCACAAATCTGTGTAATGTTGGTAGAACCACATTATAACTATTATTTTAGAAGATGAGTTTGTGATGTCTAGTTGTGGTCCAATATAGTTCTTGCACACAAGTGGAAAAACCAATTTAACCTGTGTTAACTATAATCTTTTTCAATGTGCCTGGTGCTTTTTTTTGTACAGTCCTAATATTGGGATTCAGCATAACTAGAATTTTTTTTGCTACATTCTAGGACTCTAACTTCAGTGCTCTTATCTAAAGCAAACTGCAGAATCACCTTAGCTATATCATACTGTGCTTCTGCCTTAATGTGTTTCTTCTCTAGCTTATGAGCATTTTGGGCTGGTATATGCTCACTCCATATATGGTGACAAAAAAGGTGGATCCGCCACCATATTTGACCAGTTTGATGTTGTGCCCATAAGCAAGCCTCTGTTGTAGTTCACAATAGTGGCAGATGCTTTTATCATGCTTTTGTAGGTCCAGCATCATCAGTCTTGGTCTAACTACGTACGTGTTGTGTATATTTTATTTATTCAAACATTTCTCTATCACTTCCTTAACCCTATTGGGTAAGAATGCACTGTTCCAAGCTAATCAAAACAAACCGTGAAGAATGACCAAATCATTAGCAAGAAAAAAAAAACAGGAAGAAAAATGCAATATCATAGACAAATAACCAAAAGAACAGAGGAGAAAAGCGAAACATGATAAAAAAATCATAAAATAAGACTAATGGCCTGATTACGAGTGGAGGCGTTGTCGCCCCTTATAAATAACGATACCACAGGATACGTTATTTATCAGGGTGCGATAAATAACACCTATTTTTAGTTTATGGGTAATAACATGGATTTTGGTGTTTAACACGCCAAAACCTGCATGATACGTTAAATACCATATGTTTTTCCTTGTTAAATTTCGGCAGACCAGCCAAACTTTCTCAAATGTTGGGTTATTTGACGCATGCAACAATTATCGGATGAGTTAAATAAAACCAAACTCGTAATTCTGCCTGTGCATAACAGGGTTTTGCATAGAAGACTGAATTGAATGAGCCACTCATAATAGATCCTTAAGTAAATTGTAGTCTTAAGGTTATTAAGAATGACTGCTTGGACAAATGGATAGCTACATTTCCAGACTGGAAGGACCAAGCAAGAGAAGCCCTCACAAATGCTAACAAGGAGGGTTAATGTCTGAGGTAGCTGCTGAAATATCTTAGGGTTTTATATGTTTAAGCTGGCAATTCAAAATCTCAGTATATTCTTGCTGCAGGTGGTTTTAGACCAGCCTGGTATCTTGAGCTTGTTTTTCACATAGTTTATCCCAGAAACAGGGCCTTATGTGCTATGCAGATAATTCTGCACAAAACGCAGATTGACATTGGGCCCTTGGCAGAACAACATTGTAGGTATGTAATCAGATGTTTGTGAATCGGGATTGAAACACTGTTCTGCATGAAGGATAAAAAGAGGATGGTAAATTAGAAAGACTGGTATTCTCCCTCAGAAGTCAGAAGAGCGAAATAGACAATGCTTAAATGATAGGGAAGTTGTTAGATGCAGTAGGAAGAATTAAGACGGAAACCCAAACAGTACATAGATGAAACAAGTTAAGGGATAACATTACTTGAAGATAGAGAAGGCAACCAAGTTCGAACACCTCGGCAAAGATGCGAAATACAATGATTGGCAAGATGAGTTTTTGAAAGTGCATTTTGCAATCAGTACATTGTCACTGGCAAATGTTTCAAAGCAGTCGGCTGTTTTAAAGTAGAAGGCTTCAGTAATGCATGACACCTTAAGGAAATTGGTTGTACTCCACCTACTGAATAATTGAAACACCTGAGCCTGGCCCCAGAATTGTAGCATCTAAGCCCGGCCACAGATCCCCAGTGGGCACTATGGTGATCATATTTTACATACAAAAGATAGGGAGACAGGCTGAAGTCCTTTTTAATGACTGAGAGATTTGTGGAGTGGCCACGTGTATGTTGCCACTGCAGACAAAATTGGGTCAAGAATTTGAACGTTAAAAGCAATTAACGAAATACAGTAGGATTCTAAACATTGTAAATATTTATCTACTCACCAGAGTCCAGTCACATAAATACAGTATACTTTTGAAAAGTGCAGAGAGCATGCTTACTACAGTGGATTCCTCACAAGAGGGAGGAAATACAAATATAGGTGTCTGTGTGTCACCTTGTCAGGATATGCCTAGCAGAGGCAGCACCGTTTATGTGCTTACGCTTCTTAAGTTGCCTTCACTTTTACACACTATGACTTTTGCACCTGAATCTGCATTGCTAACATTTCAGCTTCTTAGGCACTCTATCACGATACCTTGCACATTCAGTACAAGGGATAAAGTTCACTGTGCAAATGTCATATTTATTTGTCCGATTGGCGACACCGCTATTTAACTAAAATAAACAACTGCAGCACAAACGGGGGTTGCGACATGGCCACCTGGGTTCTGTTATAAATAAACAGCCATTTCCATGTTTAGATAGAGGAGCACTTACCTGATACTGCAGGGTTACCACATGTCAGGATTCCAGCTCAGCTGATTCCTGCGTACCAACACGAGGCATGGCCATTTCTACACCAAAATGGACAGTCTGATTACACTTACCGTCAGGGAATGGGGAGTTAGTCCACTCTGCAGGGATTTGGAAGATGACCCACCCTAGGCAAGACTAGGTTAGGGAGCGCTTGTTAGGAGAACATATATACCCAGTACTTATATGCCTACATATAGACACTGACTTAGCACAGTGATGGAAATATTTATCCTTTTCACTGTTCTTGTAAAGCTAATTATGCTGATCTGTAGCTTTCTACTTATAATCGCACCACATTTATTTTATGCAAGAATCACAACACTACAATAAATATTGCAAAGCCTTGCTGTGTATTTCGTGTGTACTACTTTGGGCATGCACAAGATTCCAAACGAAAAGGCTCTAAATCTGTTATCTCGATTTCATGGGGGTGGGTGGGGATCAGGGTTGTCATGTTCTGAAGTTGCAGACACATCTGTTGCCCTGTAAGCTGAGGGGTTTGGATGACGCACTGTGAGCTAGCAGTGCCAACATCTTCTGACGGGGTGCGGGGAATCACTCGCACCATCCCAGCATTTATGTTGTACAACAAACGCACAGTTTTACCACACTTGGTACATGCCATACAACAGGTGGAGATCTGAATGCAAACTTTGAGGCATGGGTATAGTGGAGGGGGTAAATGAATAAGACTGGCATAGCACCTCTTAATTCTCATTCACATATTTCCCTCTTTTGACAAAAAGAGGAGGGACCTAGCTATCCTTATGAAGGAATACAGAATCTAATCTGCATTTAACCTTTCCAGCCACCCACCTGAAATATCATGACTAATTTTGTATTCCTACACAGTTTACATAATTGTAATGTTCGGCGTCTATTAATTACAAACATCACTTTTTGAGTAAAAAATTTAAAGGAACATTAAAGGACCTCTTTGTTATGTTAATTTGTTTGCAACTAATCGACCAGTTTATCTCATTGGAACACTAGATCCTAACATGGTCCAAAGCCAATGAAGCTTAAAACAAGTCTACCTGTTCTCTTTAAACACCTACCCGATCATATTGAAAGCCACAAAGGATATTCCAAGAACAGGACTAATTGTGCTAATTCTGCTCCATGCATGGCTCGATTGAAATAGTTCCTTGCAGCAAATGGAAGATTGATGAAAAAAACATTGACTACGTCCAAACTCATGTCCTGACACTTATCTGAAATATGCAAATTGACCACCCATTCTACCTTGTCAAAAGATGCCCTTTGAATGCAGGCTAAAGGCCGTAATACATTTAGGCATAGGAAACAAGTCAAAGGAGCTGATTGAGCTTAGATTAACACAATTAAAACAGATATTAGCTAAATTTAATGTCAATTGAAGAAAAGAGTAAGTTCATGACTGCAGACCAAATTAGGAAACCCAATGAAGATGGGCCTATCAATGGAAGATGTTCTTGTGCATTACTGAATTTAGAGTTACTCGCTTGCCTCTCACTTGTGCCTCTGGAGTACAATGTGATAAGAGAAATGTGTTTAATCAAAAGCATGGATATTCCTGTTTGGAGATCACACCGAGATATTCCATCAAGGGTGCCTATGCATTTATGTGATGCTTAAGTTCAGAAGATGGCTCAATAAAGCTATATAATTAATAAATCAAGAAATATATTGAGGGAATATTTTAGCATCTTGTGACTGAAATTGTATTGATGGGTGCTGGCTACAGCATCTAATGAGTATCCTATTTGCATTAATAGGGTATACTGCAAAGAGTATGGAAATTCTACTTTTATCCCAGTTAGTGTCAAACGTCACCCTGCTTCAGATTCTGCAAAATGCACATGATAATCCAACTCTCAAATTCCCCTTGAGCATCACTGCATCACTCTTTATAAGGTCTTTAATCTTTCATAACAAAGTCTTGTATTCTTAACATAATAATACAGGTATCATGATGCATCATTCTCTGCTAGCACCTCAAAATTTACTGGAAACCTTATCCTGTTTTCGTATGTTAATTGCTCAACACTAACCTCTTCATTTTACATGTTTGTGAAACTAAAGGCTTCGTCTGAAAGTATTAGAATAAAATCTATTCTCTGCCATCACCAGCTCAGTTGTATTTTTCATATTATTAAATACTTCTTGATCACCCCCTACATTTGTGTAGATATGCAGAGCCCCTGACTCATCAAGGATGCTAAGCATCTGCTTTGCTTCACAAAGTTATGCGATAAAGAAAAATGTTTAAATATTTGAAAATGTTTGATGTATGTGGCTGTGATAATTTGAAGTTGTGTAACATAATGTGGTTGTTGTTGCTCAGCCCTGTTGCAAGAGGTTAGGTTCTAGCATGTCGCTGATCGTTGCTTCAGTATGCCAAATGTCTTCATTTTGGTATAACAAGGAGAGTTTGATAAAGTTAGAATTCTAAATTTGTAATCAGTTATACAACCTTTACTCCAACAATTTCTTATTTTCTTTGTCAGGTTTTCTTTGCATCTGTAAGGTCCGGTGGGAGCAGCCAGGTTTATTTCATGACCTTGGGACGGAGTTCTCTTTTAAGCTGGTAAGAAGAGTAATGGAAACTGTGGGCACATCGAAGTCCTCAGGATCTTCATAACTTGAATAATTTGCATCTGGAGTGCAACCTGCGCATTGATGCTACCCTTCACTTAAAGATGCACCTGGGCACCGGGAATCAACTTTTTTTTAATCGTTCAGGCTGCAATGCAGCTGGTGCTGTTGAGATGTTACGGTCAGGTGCTACAAGTGTTTTAGGTTTGGAATCACGGAAAGCGGAACAGAATATTTATTTTTCCTTTTCTTACCTCTGACCCTCAACTCTGGAAGTTTCTAGACTGTGAATGACACTGATGGTTAGCAAAGGAGGTATGGGAAAAGCATGCGGACCATGAATGGAACTTTAAAGCGCAGATGCTATGACCTGAGGAGCATGGGATTGAAGGTGAAAGTAGAGTTTGTACGTGGGAACATGAGCAGAAGCCCGACATACTGTGTGAACATTTCTTGTGAACATTTCTTTACTGTGATATGGCAAAGTGTGGACAAAAAGGAAGGCGGAGGTCAAGAAGTTAATATTTATAAATGTGAAAGAAAAATTCGGAAGACTCATATTTTTTTGAGTGAGAGAAAGATCATTTTGGGGTAGGAGGGTAAAAAGGTCCTTTTTGTATTTTTATTTTTTGTTGTTTCTTTTTTAGAAACCTGGTTAAAAAGCTGTGGGCCATTTTTCTGTAACACCAGGTTTTGCTAAAACTCATTCAGCAGATTAAAATGTTAGTTGAATTTCTGCAAAAGGATTCTGTGTAGATCAGAATTTGTTGTTACAGCATTAGCACTGCCTCGGTTAAAGGTTTAATTTTTATTTAAACCTGAAAGTGCAACAATTGTTTTAAAAAAGCATGTCTTTACCCGGGAGTGGGAGAAAAACATCCAGACTATGCCTTTTTTTGTGCCTACCTCATTGTTTTTAAAGCATAAAATAAGAGGTGGTTTTGTTTATACGTTTCTTGAGAACACAGATGTGTCATCTGAAAACCAAATCATCTAGAAGAAAATGCTCGACTGTTAAAACGCAGGAGAAGGGGGTAGCCATTGCGATCATAGAATGGCCTTATGATAGTGGCAAGATATTGACACATGAACTTTAAATGCTAACGTGGATTGGGACAGAACCTCCTGTCTTGTTTCTACCAAAACATCAACAGTGGCAGATTGATACATTTTGCAAAAAATAAAAAAACACAAAAAAAATACAATAGAAATTTAATTCTAAGAAATTTGAATTGTGCAGCAAGACAGACGCTATGCTAGTTTTATGAACTGTTAAATGTTGTAGGAAGCTAGTGGGAATGCGGGGTGAGGAATATTTCTTTTTAAAGAATGCAATGTACTAAAACTATTTTAAGAATGTAGTTAATACTGCTTACTTATATAATCATACTTGTGTTTAGGTGGAAGATCCCAGTTCTCAATTTTTAAAAATACAAATAAAATGTTCCTTTTTTATTTTGTGAGAAGGTTTAGACATTTGTGATAAATGTCTCGACAATAATACCTTTGTTTAATGGCTACATAATAATTTCTTGAGACTCTTTGACTGTGTAATCTATTGGTGATGTAATGATGCACATTGTCTTGATGATGCAGCCATTTTCGTGGGGTACTTTGTTGACAGCTGCCTTAAGCTGTTCATTTTGTGAACAGTCTCAGTTTCTCTTACACAGTCTTCTATTCTCATATGGACTTGGTATTCTGTTCTCCAGTCTGCATGGCATGATGATTTTGTTCCCCCAATTTTTCAATCACCCAAAATTGTTTTGTTTTTTGACTGGTCACAAGATTGCCAAAAAGAAAAATGCAACAAATGCACAAAGGTTTTCTGGTTGGCAGGACAGGGTATCAAAGTGACTAGGAGTGTCTTCATGTCCAACCTGCTTCAGATTTCAAAATGTGATTAATTTACACAAGTGTTAAGAACACTTGAGCCCCTTTTATAAGTTGTTCGTATTTGTGGACGCTCCACCCTGTACACAAGGACGTAAATACGTTTTGATTTGTGAAAGCCTTAAAGTTATGGCGGAAAGGTACTTTGACATTTTTTACTCCCAATTCTATTATTTTCCATCCCGCTGAAACAAAATGTGGACATAGTCGATCTAGCCTATGTTGGTAAGGGAGCATTATGTCCTTAGCTTGTGAAAAGATAATGGACATAGAGAATGTTAACAAGGCTTTGGATTAATGATGTACTGTACTGCATGTCCTCTCCATGTACAATAGGCCAATTTTGTTATGCTGTTTGATCTTGTATTTTACACAGTAGCCTTCCAGTGGGACAGATGCCTGAAATATAGTTCTTCTCTTTTTTACTACCTTGGAAGCGAGGACTCATTCTGCAGTTCAGGAATGGCCTCGGTTTTCCGAGGTCTACATCTGCTGGTGAAGCTCCCAACTGGAGTAAGCAAGTGTTCCCAGCCACCCCCAACCACCTTGGGACAACTAATAACTGCTCCCATCTTCAAAAGTGCCAAGGTGTCAAAACTGCAAATTAGAACAGTATTACAAGAAAACCACTATATACTAAATGATGAAGACTTCTTTCAGAACCATGATTTTTTAAGGGAGGCCATTTCCTAGGTTAAGTTACACTTAATTATTTTCTGTATTGTTAAGTTGAAGTAACCCTAACTGTATGACTGCAGGGTTGTTATTTTTTATCTTATGCACATAATATGTTGGAGAAAATGTTTACAGAAATTGTTTTGTTACACTAATGTGCATCACATATTTATGGGGTTTTTAAAGTGATTTTTGTGTTCTATTTAGTTTTTCATATTAATAGCAGTACTTTACATTTTGTGATTAATAAACCCAAACTCTGATAAGATAATAAAATGACAAACTGCATTTAAAATTACAAATTTTTAAGCTGCAAAGCAGACTGGTGACAAGTAGACATGTTCAACCTTCTTTCTACTTTATTTTTATTTTTATTTGTTGCAGTGCTTTCTAACTCATATCTATTGTGTATTATGGAAATTCTGTTTCCCCCTTATTTCCTCAAATAAAATCAAAATGACACCAGCTGGCTTGCAGTATTTTGTTTAGAGCCTTTTGTGTTTCTAGTTAGAACATTAGTTTGTCCTTGTAGCAGAGGTAAATCGTCCCTTCTGCTATTTTTCTGTTCTTGGTGCTTTCCTTCCTTACCAATCCCTAATTTTCTGGTTTACATTAATTAATGTACCATTTTCTTGTTTTTCCTTACTTTGCTTTACATCTCAAGGTCTTATTTCGTCTTGCCCCTTTTTTCCACTTTTTAGGTTGAGCCTAAACAGGCGATCTGTTGTATGGACTTTGTGGATCTAACCCATGTCACCGGTTTGGATTGGCTTATGTCTGTCATTAAAAAATGGTAACCTGCAAATGACTAACAGTTGGTGCATGACCCGCCTTTTCTTTCAAGTTAACACCCATGGAGTATTGCCGCGGGAACGAGCAGCGGCACTCACGCTCCTTATTTGCCTTGTTTTGGAATGTAATCCATTAATCCGACATCGGCGCGGCATCAGCACTAACGTCAGGGGAGTCAGTATGAGTACTTTTCTTTGGGTTTTGATTCCTCGGCTGGTTTAATTTTGCTAGTGGCTCCAAAATGGTTTTTGGTTTCACATTCACTTGACTGTAACTTGTTGAGACTACTATCGCTGACTTTTGTATAGGAAAGCACCTCAAGTGACCTGACTGTTGTTGGCTTCACACCCACACACGTCTGTGCCGATGCATCCTCACACTGACTTCCATCATGTACCTTCTCTAATGCAGCTTAATCCCCATCCGCAACCCACCCTCATTTTCCACTATTGCGAGCCCGCGCTTAATTCGTCCAGTGCACATCTAGCCTGCCCTACAGCGCTCTCTCCTATTCCACTACATGGACTAATCTGGTGTGCTGCTAATTCTCCTTTTCCTTGACACAGAGCAACCTGACACCTTCTAGCACAGGGTTACACTCTCACTCTCTCAATGCACCTCAATTTTAATCTGCAGTGGCCCCTCTTATTCCAGTACTTGGGCTCCCTCGCAGCTCTGCCAGTGCATTCCAATCTTAGCCTGCAGCACAAACTTGGCCAAACACCGAGGACAATTCACAGCCTGCATGTAAAACCAACTCAACCCTGCCATGCCACTACTGAAGTATGTGGGTGGTGCTAATTTGCCGCCTACAAACCGGTCCCCCTGACTCCGCCGAGTGCACAGGACCTCTGACGCGTCCATGACAAAAGGCTCCTTCGCCCGGCCAGTGGCTCATCCCAGTGACGTGAACTGGAGCTGGATCACCCGGCCAGGAAAACCGTTGCCAGCCAGCGCTCGCGGTCAGTGCTGCATGTGAGACCGGCCAGTGGGTCGGGTTCCCAGGTAGCAGGATTGGGACCCCATTCATTTCTGCTCCCACCAGTTATATTTTGTCATTTGGCCTGTCTTCAAGTAGCCGTGACAGTCAACCCCTCTGGAATGCCAGGGCACAGCCAAGCGTCACCCTGAGGCCACAAACGGTGGGTACCTGGGCGTGTCCCTCTGGGTCCTTGGTGTGTCATTGCACCCTGTCTGGGTCCAATGCCGATGACATGAACCACCTCACCATTACCCTTCTGCAGATTGTTGCAGGAAAAACCACAGGCACAGTAAGTAACCCGCAGCATCTCAATGCGGGTTTTGAAGTCGATATTTAGGAAAAGATTATATGAATAAATAAGAAGAAAATAATCAACATATATATTGAATAGTTGTTGTGCCATTCTACCATACTAACATTTACATTTAGCACACGCATAAAGGCACATCACTGCTGATAGGTGTGAACAGGATGGTGACAGTTATTTACAGCATGTCGAGGTCGTCTATCCCTATTGATTTGAGGTGGCTTTGTATCAAGGTGACACACTGACCTTAACACAATCATCCAGCACAGTGATACGTTCAAGAAAACGGGTACATAATGCTTTAACAAGGGCTATGGATTGGTTTATGCTATCCAGGGGCGCTTCAAGGAGGCGCAGCACAGAGATACGTTTAGGAAGCTCTGTATGGTGTCCAATACGAAAAGCGCATGGTTCATGAGCACAGTTTCATGGTGACCCCATAGTAAATGCACATATGTTCAGACCATGCCCCATTTTGTTTGCCTGACGCTAGCCTGGTTGTGAGCAGTCTTCCACACCACACATGACCTCCAGAACTGGACACAATACTTCCAGAAGTTTATTAATTATTAAGAGAGTTCTCCAGAGCATCCTTACAAAACTTAAACAAGGTTTCCAGAATTGGCTATATTACTGAAATGGGGCAACCAGAACTCAGTATAATCAACATGGGATAAAGTCAAAACTATATACATTAATCGGATGAATCCTCAATAACTTGGCACAAAACTAAGATTGGGCCTCCAGAACTGGGCCTAGCACCGAGGTGAAGTGCAGAGATACCTGCAGCGAGAATCCCCCCGTAATTTAACTGCAATTTGGTGACCTTTAGAGGCCTCGCCTCTCTCCTTTTTTCCTCTCAATTTCTGTGCCCGAGGGAGCTAAGACTTTGATCTGAAGTGTGACAGCAGCTGACTCTGGCTTGGCCACTGAATGGTATTTGCCAAGGCTCTCTTTGTACTTTCAGTCCTTGCTTACAAGAAGCAAGGCTGGCAGTAAAAGAGGTGCAGTTACTGCCAGCCTTGCTTCTCGAAAGCAAAGTGCAAAATGCATGTTTACGCACCACTTGCAGGTTTTATAAAACACACAAATAAAAGGCATTGTCCTTTACAATGTTAATAGTTCAAATTTTCGTCAATGCGAGACCTATTGCATTGCAAATGCCTGTTAATATTATCATGGTCAGATGTAAATAACTGGTCACAAGTGTTGCTAGATGATGTGTTTCAGTACAGAGAAGGCTAGCAAGATTTCTCTTTACAGCTTGTCATTGAGAAGCATTCAGAGCTAAAAATATTTTTTAAAAAAAGCTTAAAGCAAAGTTCGTTCAAGCTTTATTTCGGCCTGAGGCCATAAAAGCACAGAAATAAGCAATGATAAAATATTAATAATCCTAATGCAATAAATGAATGGACTAGAAGCAAATGCCCTTACATTTTTAGGTCTTGCCTACGCAGCGCGCATGCGCTGCGTAGGTAAAAGACCTTTTGTAATCAATTAACTTTTCGCCCTAAAAACATGCACGCGTTCCATTGCTTTCAATGGCAACGCATGCACGTTTGGCGATTCCCTTGCGGGAGCAAGCTTTGACACCATATGTTTGTAATTAACTTACAAACATATGGTGCCTCTGGCTCGCTCCCGCAAGGGAAACGCTTTGTTGATTCTCGGTTACACTCCCCTCAACCCTCCCACTTTGTAAACCCATGGCAGTTCTTTTTTTTTTTTACAGCGTGCGCGACACTGCAATTGTTTCCCCCGTCTTTTCTGCTGCTTTCCCCGTGCTTTTTTTTTTTACCCACTCTGTGCCCACTCCTCCCTAATCCCTCCCTCTTCAGTGCTGCTTGCCTTCACTGGCCCTTTCCGCTCCCACTCACTCCCCTCCCCCATTCCGTTGTTGCCCGCCTGACCTTCTGTCCATCTCAACAGGCCTGTGCCCCACTGTACAGCTGGCGCATGCTGAAGAATGAGGCTCACCGCGACCCCGTCGGTACCTGCTACCTCTCCATGAATAACTTCACCACCTTCATCGAGTACTCTCCATGCCCATCAGGTACGTCTGCAGACTCCTGGCTTTCTGTACTCTGCAGACCGCCAGAGGCCCTGCCCCAGTAGTGCTGCCTCAATTCTCGCTTCTTGCACTGCTCTTAATTTCCTGTAACACACTGCACTTTTGCAGTTCGGAGCACACAGATTATTGTTGGTATTTTTAAATCCATTGTTCAAAAAGCTGCAGCAGACTCACAAGAATGTGTGCATCTTTTGGAAAGTGCATTGGTACACCACATCCCTGACTGATCTTGAAGTGCTTTCAGAATTGGGGCACCCCCCTGAATTGTTTTGGAATGCTCAGTGACCAGAGCCACAGTTGAAGTTTCGTTTGGGTGTCTTTTCCCTATTGTTTTAGGGATGTGTTGCATTAGATAGAGGCTTGCAAACTTGAAGCGGATTCGTGTAGGGTTTAGAAACGTATTATGCTGGAGGCATGAGGGTCCTACAGAGTGTTTTATATTTTATTTTGTGACTATTCTGTGATCAGATGCATACCTGACTTATCCATTGCTCAGTATAAGATGGTGTGAAATTGCAGAAACTTCCTGCCAATTATGTGGCTTTAATGCCTTTCCTTGTGTGTGGATGTTCAACTTTTCAAGATGTTTAGTATTTGTGCATTAAGATGTGCACTCGGCTGAAATATATATAATTTCAATGTGTGATAAAACTTGACAGTTCATGGTAATGTGGCCTTTGTTTTTCTAGATCCGAGATGTACACATTTTATAGAAACGTTTTAGTCGGGGACTTCGATCTCATCCATGAAATCTTCTCTAGTGAATGAGCCTTTAATTAAGAGGAAGGCATTGGTCAGAGAGCCGTGCCGGGCATTTGAGTGTATTAAGGACTTTTGATGCTGCCAATATGCTGATTTAATGGTGCTCCTAAAGACTGACCTACCCTCTCTTGGGGCACTCCACAATGATGGTACCCCTATCTCCCCCCAAGGTGGCTTTAATATGAACCCACCAGCCTAAGTATTTCTTCAAATCCATCTTGGTATGGGCGGAGCTCTGGAGTAGCCTAAATCCTCCTCCAGAAGAGAATGGGGCAGAGACCAACTTTATCTGAAAGGGGTCTCGACCTCCAGTCAAGCCTTTGTGGCAATGAAGGCATGCTTATAGGGACACCCACTAAGGTTCGCATGAATCGTTTTCCCATCAATTCTAGCAAAGAGATGTCTAGACTGCCCCACAGTTCCGCACCATACGTAGCTGTTCCCAGGGCTTGATGGTAATAGACCTGTAGTGCCGGTCAGAACCCAAAGTCTGGGTCATCAGGGGGTGGAACACCTGGTTGACCGTACTCATGCCCTTCCTAAAACCTGCCTGCAACAGGAACAATGTTATTATCTGTCATCCAATCCTGTAGTCTGCCAAGTGAGATGCTGGAAAATAGCTTTTGAGGGCTAGCAAGCAGACTGATGGGTGTGTAGTTGATAGGGAGTTTACGAGGGAACTTTTTATAAATGGGGGCAATTTCTTCCCCGGCCCACGACGTGCCCCTTGCAGAATAGCTGTGAAAAATAGGCTCCCCAAATATCTGCCTCGCCCCCGGAACAAGTCCTCTGGAATGTTATCCAATCCTGGCTCTTTATTAGGAATGATGATCTTAAAGGCTGCACAAATTTCGCTACAGAGATTTCAAAAAGACTATGGTCATTCCCAAATACGGAGATTGTGGCAGAAATCCCCCCTCAATACCATCATCTACAGCCCGTAGACTATGCTAAATGATTTGTCTGAGTAGATGAGTTTCACCCAGCTGTACATAGAGGTCAGAGAAGTGTGCTACCCAGTCGCTCGCTGCAATATTAGTCCCTATAGTACACTGCCCCTACCTGGAACCAAAGAGCATTAAATTCCAAAAGGCACATTGATCTTTTCGCTTGGCAGCGGATAAGAGGCTCTCCCACCTTTCCCATTCCCACTCTTTTTTTAGCTACACTGAGAGACTGTTTATGGGCACCCTGTGCTGCCTGAATTAGAGTCCTGTCTTGGTTGCTTATGGCTAGGACTAGATTATATTTTGCCACCATACACTGTTTGTTATACCAGGACGGAGGTCGCATTCTCTCTATTGCTTGCCTGGCCTCAATATAAAACAACATTTTTAGTTTTTCAAACATCCCTTGGTGAATTTCAACAATTCTCCCCAGTGATGAGCTGTAGTCCCCCGTTTGGGTTAGCAACACCACTCCCTCATCCCAACAGCCACCATTCTATAGATCTGGCCCAAGGACGTCTGTTAGTTCTCCATGCTACTCTATTTGACCCTGCCCTTGTTATTGGAAACTCCCAATCTACTGTCCAGCGGCAAGATATTGATTGGACCTTTGACAATTAATCTTAACTTAAGGGACAGGGCATTGTGGTCAGTGTCCTGCCAGGGTAAAACCATCATATCCTCCAAAGAGGGCCATATTTGAGATCCAGAAGAAAAAAAATCTATTAAGCTAGTTGATGTGATTAGATTGAAGGTAGGCGACCCTGCCCTGTCCAAATTGGATTTGCCATTGCAGGCTCGCCGCCCCTGATTTAAGAACAATGTGTTGATTTTTATTGCAGCGTCTGTCCATTTCCGAATTGGATCAATCTCCAAAACTGAAATAGACCAGTCTTCATCCTCATTTGTCAAAGGGCCCGAGGACCCTATACTCATGGGCTCAAATTGACAATTGAAAGCACCCTCTACAATTTTTCTGGCACTAGCGGGCAATGGGGCTAAATGAAGTGCAAAAAACAAGAGTAGAGGAGCACAGTTACTGTGTATAAATATAATCTAATAGAATACTATTGTCTTATTAAGAACAAAGCACATTTGAGAAAAAGCAAGCAGACACTTCTAGAATAGAAAAAGACAACACAGCAAATTCTTTCTTATTGTAACTCTGTATCCTCTTTATTCATAAATCTTCATTCCAATACACATGTATAACAAGGTACAGCCTATGTGTTTCTTCCCAGGCCCAAGGGACTTCTTAAGGCCTCCTAGAAAATACACATAAAACATGACTTTAGTAAAAAGACAACAGATAATATATTGATAATTCATAAAATACATATAATAGTTACATTAAAAACCAGAGACAAAATATATATATTTAGAGCATGATTATCTCATAAGCATGGCAAACTTAGATGTAAAATCTAAATATTTCATACAATGTAGTCGCAATTATAATTACACAGATGTTTTCATAGATAGTTCTCCATGTTCCTCTAAATAGTGTTGCTCCCTACATACAAAGTATCTTCTCTAGATGCAACATGAGTTGAGTAAAGGGAACTATGGTAAATACATATTATTGCCAATATTTGTAAGACCTTGCATCCTAACTTAAAACAAGTTTTTACACCAATAATTTACTCTTCAAAGAATGTAACCACAAAGTTGCAATGATGTGTCTAATTTAATGAAAATTATAACTAATAAGGAGAACCACAAGAAGTATCTTCATAAACTACAGTTAAGTAACATATTGTTGCCTACCATACGTGCACCCTCAAATAGCCCTCTTGGTGTATAAAACGGAGAGCTCACCAAAATGTAAGTGTTGGTTATTCTAATTATTTGAAAAGAAAGACATCAATCACTCAGAATTCAAGCAAATCTATATAATGGCAAAAAAAGAATACATTTTGTCTTAGTATCACCAAAATGTACTCAGTTATGAAACGACAATATATTGTTCGACCCCCCCCCCCAAACTCATAATTATTTAGCTCATATTGGAAGCCGCATCTAAAGAAAGTGTATACTCCATATTGTTTCAATCAAGTCCACAACTTTAATGTTCAATGGAACCTAAGCTCTGGTTACAGTAATCACAGAGACTCTACAACCTTTATAAGGTTGTGGAGTCTCTGTGTTGTAAAAGCACTATTTAGAGCCTCTCCTTGATCCCGAAAAGCCTACAAAAGAGTCCATCTTAGAAACACACATTTGTAAAAAGAACAAAACAACTCATCCTTCTCGTAGGACCAATCAGAAAGTAATCATTTCACCCGTCTTAAAAATATTCATGTGTAACCATTATGTGGCCCACAATAATGGAGTTGGTGCCCATTTAGGTTTTAAACATTATCTAAAGGAAATCAGAAAAAAGAGAAAAAATCATTGTAAAAAAACTACTCCTTAAGCTGCTGGGACTAAGACCGGGCTATTAGTCTCTGTTAGAACCTCACCTGTGTAAGCGAGAAGGGGCGTACAGTATGAAGATCTTGAAACCGTGCTCATTGTTTCCAGCCATTTAAATGCCCCACATAACATACCAATTGGCTTAAGATGTCGTGTTAGGACATGGAAAAGGTTCCACTAGTGATAAGAAAGTTTTGGCCATCTTGTAACTGGCAAATAATACAAATACCAATTCATTTTTGTTAGCAGAAAGTCTAAAAGGTTATATAGAACATATTTCTGAAGCTTAAGTACAAATAAACCAGTTAGTTGGCAACTGAGAGAAATTTGACTACTACATTTCAAAGAGATAAACAAAGCTTCACATTAAGTCCTAGTGAAGTCAGACAGAGAAAAAGGAACCACTGGTGGCCAAAAGGTGTCTGCCATCTTAAAGTGGAAAAAAGTACTAATTCTATTCTTAATCCTTAGCAGAGAGTGTAAATGGTTGTGTTGCGCATACTTGAAGAGCCTCAATACAAATTTAAAGGATCAGTTTGTAGTCAAATGTACACACTATAATTAATAACCTTCGGAAAAAAAATAGAAGAAAACTCATCACCAGACAGAGAGAAAGGAACCACTGGTGGCCAAAAAAGTGTCGGCAATCTAAAAACTGGAAAAAAATACTTCTTCCATTCAAAATCGATGAAAACACAAGTCAAGTGGTATAATAGTAAATGTGATAAGGTTCCCACAGGGCACGGTTTTAGCTGTACCAATAGTTGCCTAAAAAGTAGACGATCACACTTCGTAAAGAGGAGAAATCCTGGTATAGCATCCACAACTCTATAGAAAATGATGGAACTCATGATCTTTGTTAAGACCAAACTCGACCGTACATAAACGAGAAATCCATTTGGATTCCAGTTGCCTGAACAAAAGCTCCCTAATGGGGCTAAATGAGATTTTAAGTTCTCCAGAACAATGGGTTTGTTATTAGCGCCAGACCTACGATAGATATTATAGAAATTTAGAGTTTTGCCAAGGGGAGTTGAAAGACAAACACACAATAAGTCTGGGGAATCCACCTTGACCTCTCTTAACACCCCCTCCACTGTAGTCCTCATCCATGTTGTAAGACCCACTGAGGGTCTTCCCTTCCCCGATGGTGATACAGCTGCCTTTGTCAAATTGACAGCCTACGATGAGCACGAGGCAAAAATCGCACTGCTCAATAAGCTGCTCATGTTTTGGTGCCAAGCCTGACACATTCCAAGAAATAAGATTAGTCTGGGTTCCTGTGGTTACCATTATAGTATCCCCCTCCATGCTACTCTTTTGCTCTTGCATGATCTGTCAAAGTGCCACCTCTGTTCTTGATGAGTTGTTTGATTCAGGTATGGTATTGCTGCCTCCCATGGCCGCATGTTCTAATAAAGCAAAGTACTTTTCATTCAACATGGAGTTAGTTTGAGGAAATGTTCCAAAGCACATATAACTCATTTAAGTTCCAAAGTTATTTATTATCTGACCCAGCAGAGTTGTAATTTCTTCCTAGATTGAGTTTAATTTTAAATGCAAGTTAATTGAATCTATTTGCTTCGGGTGTTATTAAAACAGTTTATAACTGCGGTGTTTAAACTTTGATACCAATTCCCCTTGAGTGATAAAAATTATAATAATTTGACCAGGCTCCCTTAGGTGACGTAATCTACTAAAATGTGAAATAGTGCATGTCAAATGGCCTTAGGGTGTTTGTTTATGGATAAAGTCAAAGATACTTGCACAACCCTGATATTCACTGCTGAACAGACAGCCAAAACAATCTCTTCAAATTTTTATTTTTTTTAATAGGAGTTCTCTGGGGGTTTGGCGGGGGCGGGGTGGGGGTATGGGTTAATGAGAATTGTCATGGGGTAAATCTGTGTTGAGGCCTGCTTTAAGTGCAAATCTTTTGGCTGCAGAAGTTTTCGCTAATTTTCTAAGGACTTTTCTTTTCAAGTACCTTAAGAGGAGTTGTTGAGGACTCGAAGGGACTTAGCTATTCTCAGGCTAACTTGAGTATTGCAGCTACTTAATCATCAGGCTCAGCACACACAAGTCCTTTTCTTTGATGTAGGGAGGACGTGACCAAATGTCACTAGTCTGTTTTTGTAGCACCCTTTTGGACATGTTCATCTGTCAATGTTTTTCCAAATTGGTGTGGAGCTTTAGGCTTTTTATTACACTCCACCTTATTCACTTTTTTGTTTTAATACATTGGTTAGGGAGATGGGGAGATTTGAAGATTATAATCTCTAGTTAGCTAAGGAGAGAAAAGGTTGGTCCTAAATCTGTAATCTTGGGTGGTCAGCAAAACACACAAGATGATGGACGGAATGTTGCACAATGGCAAAACATTCACCCCCAGTCACAGATCTGGGTTTAATCCATTGTTATTTTGCTCACCATGCCACCCCAGTTCAGACATGGCCATATGCAAATCAGTCGTGACCCTGTGCCTCAGGGGAACAGTCCAGCCCGAACTGCCAAGCCATGTCTTCCCTGGACCGGAATCAAGCATCCTAGGACCGGCAGTTCGGGCTGGACTGTTCCCATGATATTTATAACCACAGATGTGTCACCTTCAAATACTCCCTAAGCACTAGACTAGAAACCGTTTCAGCAATGCTCCCACGCACTGCTAATTGGTGCTGTGTGGATACGAAGATCCGGATCTGGATTTCTGCTTCCACATTTGTTGAACTACGATGACTTCCAAAAATTTAAAAACCAGTGTACTAGGAAACAATGTCCCCTGAAATCGCTTATTCTGTACTGTGTTGGGGATGACGCTCTGGCATGCATCATTTAGCCCAGCAAGGCACCAGTCTTTTCCGTCCACTGCAGCAACAGCCCCTAAGCTGCATCAGTTTACCCTTACCCATACAGATCCATCCTGTAAGGGTGCAGAATTCAGTACTTCCTCCTAGAATGGTGGTTCGTCACATGGGACAGATGGGTCATACAGATTATTCAGCATGGTTCCGCCCTACCCTTTCTGTTTGCTCCACCACATCTTACACTCGCATCCGATCTACATTTTCTTCTCCATACTGCTGCAGGAGTTGAGTGTTGCTCTCCAAAGAAGGTTCCAGATTCAGCCTATATTGGATCTGCAACTTCTGAATGCCTTCTTTCTGAAGGGCAAATTCAAAATGCTCATGTTAGCCTAAATCTTGGCCGCTGTAAACCTAGGAAACTGGATGGTGTCCTTAGACATGCAGGAGGCGTATTTTCATATACTCCTCATACGAAAGTGGACTATTTCAGGTTATCGGTCACCCATCACAAGGAATAAGAAACCTGATTTTTCTTATGGATACTTCTAATTGCTATGTGGTGCCGTGCAGCTTTGTATTGGCCTCCTCCTGCCTTGAAGTGACAGAGTGGAGCAGCAAGGAAGCACGACCACCTGCACATCTACATCTGATAGAGACTTGTAGCCACAGAGTCCTTCCTTTAGACTATTCTCCATGCATCAGAATAGATCCGGAAAACCTTAAGCAGTACCTCTGCACGCTGCAAGCTAGCATCAATCAGCTCCACATCGGTGTTGTCATCCGGGCCAGAAGTGACATGCAAGGTGCCTATATAGGTGCCAGCCCAGCATGTTGACATCATTCCTTTTCTTTCCATGCCATCAGTGCAGATCTGGAGAGAGCTACCTCAGTCCGTTTTTAAACTACCGTTCTGTGACAGACCCCACCTGGTTTGCTTGTGGTGCCGGAAGCTGGAGCACAACTCCAGGCCTGGCCAGACTGTACAGCAGTGAATCTCAAGGTGGTCCTAAAGCTCCTGGGTACCATACACCGGACAACTCTGCACTGCTCCAGGCCCCAGTCGCAATAAAGGCCCCGGGCCCGCTCTTGGAATTTTTCCCACCGGTAGTCGCCATGCTCCAAGTCATCCTTGGTGAGTCCCACAAGAAGTCTAAGAAATCGAAGTCAAAGCATTATTGGACTTTGCCAGTCAAGTCATCAGATGAGGCATGGGTACGATGCCACAAATCAAGGCCCCACTCGCATATGTCAGCTGTGGAGCCTGAGTCTGGGTCCAGGAGTCAGAGCGACCCCTGCCAAGTTTAAAGAATTTTTAGAGGTCATGCACCTCATCTTTGGGCGGGCCGACCCCTCTTGAGTGCCTTCAGGCCGAACCGGTTCAGCAGGTGCCCTAACTGGACACCCGCTGGTGGGTTTGCCGTTGGTGTCAGTCGGCCCTTTGAATACATTTCCGGATCAGTTACGGTTGTACACCAGTGACCTTCTCTTAAGTCCTTTCCAGTGCCGTCAACCCCATTGTCGTACAGTAGTCCGATATAGAGCCAAATCGGTTTTGCCTCATCTGGACTTCAGTACCGACCGAACCAAGACCATCCGTGTCTTAGACATGCCCTATGGGGTGGATCTGATGATCCTTATGGTCACCCTGACCCACCTGAACAGCTCCTGGCTGAGGATAACTGGTATGAGGAACCGGCAAATGCCAGTGGTATGGACACTAATCTTGACACTGGCCTAGTCTCTCCTCCTAGTGGGACTACAGAGGAAAGGGTTTTCTTTGCCATGGTAGTGAGGAGGGCGGCTGAGTTTCTGCACCTTACACTGCCCTCTGTGCAGTCAAGACTAACAACTTGACAGAGGTGCTTCAACCCAGGGTGGCCCACACGGAACCTCTTCTCTTTAGAGATGTCCTCACTGATGTCCTGCTTGGGGCCTGTGCACAGAACCATTGACTGCCACCATCTCCCCACTCCTGGATGCCCAGCTTTCCTTACACAGCACCCCACCACAAAGAACCTGGTCACTTTGCCTCCACTGCCAAGATCAACCCTGGCGCATTCCCTACCACACCACCCGATAGGGAATCCAAGAGGCTAGACACCTTTGGGAAGAGCATTTTATCTTCCACCAGTCGTGAACTCCCACGCAGTCTTGGAGTCAGTTGCGCAAGTGCTACCCATGGTCACGGAGGAGGCCCGAGCCATCCTGTCCCAAACTACTGACAATGGCAGAGACGCCGCATAATTTTCGTTGGCTTTAGACTAAACACGACAGACTCACACGGTAGAGCGATTGCTTAGTTGGTGCCACTTCGTCACCATACCTGGCTGAAATTAACTGGCTTTTTGAGGGGATGCCTAGGTATCCCTGATGGACATGTCCTTCAATGGCACTCGCTTGTTAGATAATAAGACAGATTTGGCGTTCGAGAACTTTAAGGACAGCAGGGCCGCTGGCTGGTCTTTGGGAATCTCCATGGCCCCAAGCCAGCCCCATTCTGCCTTTCGCCCCTTCTGTTGCCAGGCCCCCTCCATTCCTGCCCCCAGCAGCCTCCAAACCTCTTTAAAATATGCCCTCTCTCCATCATGGGCAACCGGTCAGTGACAGAATAAAGCACCATCTACCCTGATGGCAGTCTATAATCTCAGACAAATAGGTGCTCCAAATTATTCGGCGTGGTTAGGATCTTCCACTCATGCACCCATCCCACCTTCCTCTTGTCTGCTAACAGAGGACCACCTCTCCCTGTTGTATCACAAAGTACAGGCTCTTCTGGCCAAAGGAGCTTTGGAGAGGGTGCCAACATTAGAAGTAGATTGTGGTGCTATTCCGAACTACCTTCTGGTGTCGCAGTAGAATGGAGCCATCCGCCCTATAGTAGACTACTTACTGAAAAAGGAGAAATTCAAAATCCTTGTGTTATCTCGGTGGCCTGTCTGCCCTCGACCCTGGGGCTGGAAGGTACCACTGGACCTACAGGAAACATATTTCCATATACCTGCCCTGCTTGCCTACAGGTGTTACCTGCGGTTCACAGTGGGCAAAGAGCACCTTCAGTTTGCTGTGCAACTCTTTGGCCATAGGGCCGTACCAGCATCCCTCAGGCATTCACCATGGTGATGGTGGTCTTGGCAGAGGTCAGGGGTTCCACTTCTACCCCTAACACGATGACTGTTAAAATTGGGCTCGCCCAAGGCAGTCATCGCAAACCTCCAAAGTACAGCGGACCCCCTGCATTTGCTGGGGTTCACTATAAATGTGCCAATGTCACACCTGACTCAATCTTAGAAGCGCCCTTTCATCTCAGCCATTCTTGACAGTGCAGTTCCGCGTCTCCCCTCTAGAGCAGCGAGTCCAGGATACTTGGGCTATGATTCTGATGTTTCAACCTCTATCATGGATTTTAGTGAGACTCACCCTGAGAATGCTGTGTCTCATGGTGTTCTGCTTCCTGCTGGTAAAACATGCCTGCTGGCATATGCAGACTCTGCAGTGGGGCCTCGGATCCCAGTGCGGGAAGCATCAGGGGAACCGCTCCAACATGTTCTAAATTTCGGAGGGAACTGTGAAAGACCTGCCCTGGTGGCTGACAACCTGATTGGTCAGAGGTTGATCTTGCTCCTTTGCCCATCCAGACCTCACAGTAGTGACAGATGTGTCCCTGCTGGGTTGGGGCAACCACCTGGGAAAGGTGGAGATCAGAAGACTCTGGTCTCTGGTGGAGTCTCGGCTCCACATAAACCTTTTGGAGTTGTGATTCGCTTGGCATTGAAGCCTTGCTCCTACCACAGGGAAGCTGGTTCAGGTGCTCACGGACACCACCACGGTCATGTGGTACTGCAACAAACAGGGCGATTGGTTTTGTGGGCCCTGGGTTTAGAGGCCCTGCGACTCTGAACATGGCTGGAACATCAAGACATTTTACTGGTCGTGCAACACCTGGCGGGCTCCCTGAATGCCAGGGAAGACAAATACCTCCACCAATGCCTGTCAGATCACTAATGGCATCTCCATCTAGAGGTGGTGTGCAAGGTCTCTTCTGTGACTGTGGATAGACTGGGGAACCTTGGATAGATATATTCACTACTGCCAAGAATGTTCAATGTCAGCACTTCTGTGTTTTGGAATTTCCAAAGCGGCTCTTGGTTAGAGACACATTTTGTCTCGAGTAGAGCTCAGGGCTCCTATATGCCTTTCCGCTGATGCCACTCCTATCCAGACATCACATGAAGATCAGGGACGACCGGGCCCAAGTCATTCTTGTGGCTCCGGGTTGGGCACGGAGAGTATGGTATCCCGAACTCCTGAGCATTAGCGGTGGTCCTCCGACCAAGCTACCCCTTCAGGAGGATCTCCTGTCACAACAAGAGGGCAAGGTTCTCCACTCAAAAGTGTGTCCACTTTGGCTTCATGTGTGTAGAGTGAGTGGTGGCAATTGATAGTTTTTGATCTTCCGGCGGAAGTCTGTGAACTTATATTTGCAGCCAGGCATCCATTAAAAAAATACCGTATACACCTGCCATTGGGAAAGATTTGTGGTTTGGTGTGTTTAAAAGCATTTTGATCCTCTTTCTGCACCTTTGTCTGAGATATTGTTGTTTGATTTATCCTTGGCCTGGCAAGGCTTTGCTTTGGGCACAGTTAAAGGGTACCTCTGGGGAATTTCTGCTTTGTAACGGTTGCTGGACCAGCCCACCCTGTTCAAATAACCTTTTGTGTCTCATTTCCTAAAAGGAATTTAACTTGTTTCTGCCTAAACCTTTCATTATGCCCCAATGGGACCTTAATTTGGTCTTAACCTTTTTTATGTGTTTACCATTTAAGTCCATACATAGCTGTTCTCTGCATTTTCTTATGATCAAACCAGTCTTCTTGGTGGCCATTACATCAACCAGGAGGGTTAGTAAACTACAGGTGCGCTCTGTACACCACCCATACACCAACTGCTTTGCAGACAATCTGGTTCTCCGCACCCCTGCCTCTTCGCTCCCAAAAGTGGTGATACCTTTCCATGTCGGCCAAACCATAACGCTGTTGACATTTACTCTGCCGCACCATTCTAAAGAAAATAGACTTCATCGCTTGTACCAAAAGAGCAGTACTATTCTACATTGATCGCACCAGAGAATACCAGGCGGATCACCAACTCTTCATTGCGTTCACCAGAGTGAATAAAGGCAAAGCAGTGCAGAAACGGACCATCTCAGATGGATTATGCTCTGCATTAAGACGAGCTACGCACTGACCAGGAAGTAGCCCACCGGGTGCTTGTGAGCTCACTCCACATTAGCAAAAGCTGCGACAACTGCGTTAGCTTGCAGAGTCCCTGTCCTGGACATCTGTCAGGCTGCTAACTGGGCATCTCTGCACACTTTTACCAAACACTGTCTAGACAGTCAAGTCCATTATGACAGGTACTTTGCCTGTTCGGTCCTCCAGTTCTTTTTGGTCTAAGCCTGTTCGCAGACCCACCTTTGTGGAGTTATTGTTCGGGTATCTATTCTAAGGTAAGGAATCTGTGGCTAGAAGTCTCTATCAGATAAACAAGTTACTTACCTTTGGTAACACCTTATCTGGTAGAAACTCTGTCTAGCTGCAGATTCCTTACTAACCTTCCCAACCTTCTCGCTTCTGAGAACTAGTCTTTCTGCCTAAGAAAGATCCTGTAAGTTTAGTGTCTGTACACCGGTCCATCTGGTTCCTGCCATGGTTCCGTGCTTCTGGCATGGAAATGTCACGAAAAGTATTTGTCACCGCGTTGGGTTGGCACCTATATAGGCACTGCACACATCATTTCTGCTGCGGCCGACGCCACCTACTGGCATGCAGAGATACTGCTTAAGATTTTCCGGATCCAGGCTGATCCCTGGGGAATAGTCTAAGTTAAAGAATCTGTATCTGGTATCTACTACATATGGTGTTACTGAAGGTAACTTGTTTGTCAGTTTTTCTTTCCATCCTTCCAACGTGGATCCTGATTTATGCTCCCTTCTTTCCCATCTGTTGACAAGTTTTTCCAAACAGAGTTCCAGTATGCAAGGGGCCAATGCCCCTTCCTAAAAGTACAGGGCTCAAACCATGCTGTGACTTTCATAAACGTATGTCAGTGACAGACCTCCACAGGGTGTGTCTCTGGTGTTTGGAATAGAAGCACAACTCTGTCATGTAAGCAATGTGCCCTCAGGCACCCAAAGGTGATTAGAGACTGTGGAGGTAAGACGTTTGCTGAACGTTGCAAAAAGCCACATAATTTCTGCAGTAAGTGGAGCGTGCAAGCATATTCCTGCTCTCAAGGCCGATCCTACAACAGGTCCACTTCAATGTTGAGGTCATCCGGTGAGTCAAAGATCAAGTCGAAGCAGAAAGAAAGCGAAGCAGGACTCAACCCCTTCCTCCCACTTTATCCAAAGAGAAATAGTGAGGGTGTGAAGGTGCCACTCTATCTCGCTTCCATTCCCCCGCTTTGGGAGAGGTTGCTCAGTTGATCCTGATGTGCAGAGTTTCACAAGCCATTGGCAATGCTGCAGCAGGACAAGCCCTTTAAGGAGGTCATGCTGCATAGTTTAGGCGCTCTTCTGGTTTCCTCTGGTGTGCCCTCGGGCCCAAAGCATCCACAGGTGCCCTCAGTCAGACTACCGCTGGCGGGTCTGCCCTTGGCGCAGTCTGAAACATTAAAACTGCCTGCAATTCTGCACTGACGCTGGCACTTTCTGGGTACAAAGATCTGTGGCAGTCCCTTCTTTGTTGATGCTGGTCCTGACGTCGCTGGCTGCAGAGGTGGATCCTCCGTCGACTCTGGTCTCAGAACCCAAGCTAACTCCACCTAGACCCCACCTGAGGTTGTGTTGTGACTCCACGCCAGCGCACTTAGTTGCCATACAATCTGATTCCATCAAAACTCTCCTGCTACCACAGAGCCGTCATCAGTTACTCCAAAGACAGCAGAAGTGACACTGCATAGCATTCAACCCTACCTGACATCATAGGATTTGGTGTTATATGTCCTTCGACCCAGATTACAGTATATGTATGTATTACATGAATTTTAACCTTGATGAGATCACAGGAAGTAATACCACTGTCAAAGTAATATTGGCAAAGACAAGGGTTTAAATCTTGCACTCGAGTGCTGTAAAAAGCAACAAATAAAAGATTGCTTGCATGCAGAACAGTTTATAACAAGCATTTGCAATGCAATAGATCTCACATTTCCGAGAGGTTGAGCTATTGGCTTTTATTTATGTGTTGTTTTTAAAGCATACATAAAAGGCATTGTCATTTACTATGCCAATAGTTTAAATTCTCGTGAATGCGAGACCTATTGCACTGCAAATGCGTTCAGCGCCCGTGCAATAAAACAATTTTCAAAAGTGTTGAGAGAACATGTCCTAAGCTACTTGAGAAAATAATGCTCGCAGGCTGTAATTAAAGCCTACTGAGTAACAACACATGTAACAGGGGGTGTCGCCATTGGAGGTTAGAAAATGAGATGAGTCTGTACTAAGGAGGGACTACTAAGCCTATTGACAAATGAACAGCCACAGTTTACAAAGGATGGCAACAGGAGCCAACTAAAAATATGGGCAGAGAGTAGGCGGAGCTTCAAGTCCCTACCTGAATACAGCATGCCCCCCAGAGCATCGCATGCGCTGCCCTGGCTCGACCTACAAAGAAAGGATTGCTACGCTTTTATTTTGCATTGATGACCTAATGAATTGAATGTGTGATGACAGTGTATAACTTTTCAGGTATAAAATAGCTCCTCTGCATTCCAATGGAGTCAGGAGTGTACACCCAAAATCCAATAGAAAGAAGGTGAAGCTAAAATACTCCTATGGGCTGATCCAAGATGTGACTGTCAATGTCTCAACCCAATGGCGGAGGTTCCTATGCCAACCAACCTAATGGCTGAAGGAGTTTACATCAAATCCACTATAAGTTTAAAAGGAAGACAATATGTTCACCGTGAATGACCACAATGCCCTTTTATGTCAAATCTAAAAAAGAAATACTAAAATATATGCAAGATTCTGAAAATAACAAAATGATAACATTGCCGTTTGGTAGCCACCGGTTTGTTCATTAGATTGCTCCAGTGTTATGCTAAGGGTACACCTACCAGACCATATGCCCAAGCAGAATGCCGATATAAGTACAATCACATGCCCTGGCACAGCTTCAAGCTCCTACGAAGAGCCTCGAATTGGCATGCATTTGGATCACATGCTGCCTCACCACAATCATATTTTCGCTTGCACCGTGACACACAAGCGCGTAGACGTTTGCAGAGCTATCCTAATGTATATATTTTCTAACCAGCAAAATGAGAAACTTCCAAACACCTCAATACTGTCTTGTGTCATATAGACATCTGAAGAGATCAGGAAAACGCACTTCCAGGAATGTGTCGTCCAAGAGCTCTCACAGTGCTCCTGCACCCTGATTTGAAGTGTGCCCTGGCTTTGCAGTACTGCGATGCCCATAATGCACCTCTCTCCTGATGTGCATCATACTCTAGTTTCAGCACTAAGCCATCTTAGAGCTAGTATAGTGATTTACAGTGCGCATTGCCACTGCAGTACTGAAGCATGCATTTCTGTAGAGCAGTTTTCACCAAGTACATTGTTTCTGTATGTAACCTTCAGGTTGGGGGCGGCAGCTTGGAGTACTTGCTATATGGCAAATAGAAGTGTGTGTCTCTGTCAGGAGTAGCATCTGCTACCTCTGGCAACCCCTATAGGACGTCCCTATTTCCAGGGTGGGCAAGAAGAGACGTATTTAATCACGTAGGTGAAGGGTTTCTTTTCTTTGGGACCAAAACACAATAAAAGGTCAAATGTGCATATGCACATCAGCATCATCACATTGCCAAATGCTCAGCAGTTAGTAACAATAAGAATTTGCTCTTAAAGTAGAAGTAATCCTACAGTAGCAAATGTGTGGCTTTTTCTTTTTACTACATTTTGTGAATAGGACCATGGAATCCGGAAACATGAGCTCTTCCACCTTTTTTTTTTGTTCATGAAAAAATGACATTTCTTCCATCACAGATTGTATGAAAACCCACCGTGCACTGAAATGCATGCAGAGAAAAAAAAACTTAATACACATTTTGTATTTTTTTAAAAGGACACCATCACCCGCAGGGGATTTCAGGCGGTATACATAAAACTGCAATTAAAACGCATCCTCAAACTGTGGTCTGTGTTTTTCAATGTGACGAGATTGCTTCACACCAAAAGCAAAACCGCCGTTAGACAAAGCCTTCAGCTTCCTTCCACTAAAGATTGGTGAGTACATATTAGAAAAGCAGGACTTGCCCGCGGACAAAGATACATGTAGGGCGTCAAACCACTTCCGGTGTAAGCAGAGCTCAGTTTCCCATGTTATATAACATTTTCACTCTTTTAGTACAGAGCGTCTTTATTATTTTAAACAAAAGTACCAGGAATTTTTCGTCATTTATGCAACTTCCTGTCCCGGCCTAACTAATGACATTCATTGGGCAACAGCCTTCACATCACACATGCACTGATAACAGTAATATGTGTTCATATAGATTAGATAGTGTTTGAGTTTTAGAAACTGGACTTCCATATCCTGTACCAAATTGTTGCAAACACAAATTGAAATGAACAATGGAGGCTGTAAGATATAAAAGAAGTGTAAATAAAATGTTTGCCAACGGCCTCTTTAAGGGGTCCAGTAGCATAGCAAGGCCTCTGAGGTTTCTCAACCGGAAGGGTGGGACTAGTTTGGATGATGGACAACGCGGAATTAAGGAGAGAAGTAAATGAGAATGGGGACTGACAAAGAGAGAGGGTGGATGAAGCTGTGGACACAAAGGCAGAAGGCCACAAGTCCATAGCAGGATCTACAGGTCCCCTATGTTTAAGGGTGGTGATAGGGCAAAGAGTGCAGGGCTTTTCCACCTATGCAACCCGGATCTAGAAACAGTTTGTCTTACCCCCCCAAACCTCTGCAACGCCGCTTCAATTTATGAACGAGTTGAAGACTCACCTCTTAAAAAAACATTGTCACAATACATTAACAATCCACAACCCACCTACAACTCCTATCACTCTTTGACTTTATACTTTACTTTGGTCCCTGGCAGCGTTTTACTTCTGTAGGCTAGGTTCGGGCTACAGAAATATCATACACATACATACAACAAGCATTTGCAATGCAATAGGTCTCGCATTTACAAGAGTGTCAGCTATTGGCATTGTAAATGACAATGCCTTTTATTTATGTGTTGGTTTTTAAAACCTAAATAAAAGGCATTGTCATATCCTCCACGCGACCCCCATGCGGCGGGGAGGATAGAAACCCGGCCGAAATGGAGAGGGCGGTCAAGAAACCTCTGAATACCTTTACAATAATCAGGGATGCTTTATGGCTCTGTGCCAGAGGAACGTTTGTTTCCTGACGTCTGCTTTTATTTGCCCCATCAATGCATTCTGGAACTTGCAGTTTTAGTGTAGTTCATTCAAAGCCATTAGAGCTTCACACATGCAATGCAATGAGTTGTAAAAGGAAAGTCAGGGACCGGAGCAGCAGAGGCTTTGTGACGTGGAATGACTCTACAGTGCCCTGAAACCCCAGCTAAAATCCAGAAACGTAGGCACTGTCTAAAGAGAAGGCGTAAGTATGCTGCTGGACACGTTGCTTAGCATTGTATGTGGGGCCAGTGATCTCTAATATTAAAATAATGCCCCCTGTACCCCACATACACATGTAATACATTGCATGTTAAATTTGCAAAATGCAGTAGTATAAAACCCGTATTTCACCGTGAAACATGGGAATATTTCACAGTTCCCTGTAAAATTCGGCCTGCTTCGTTGTAATGACGGGCCTCAAGCTACTTTACAGAGGTTTCCGTTACCTGGGCTCCTACAATTATGCGGCATGGAGGATCAAATAACCCCCCACAAGCCCTACAAAAACGGAAGTAAAAAAATAAAAATAAAATGTGGGGATAATTATCTGATCCGTGGCTCGTAGAATACAGTAAAGGCCGGGCAAGTCCGACGAGGGGACGAGGTGACTGCACCAATTTGGCCCCCATAGCCAGCAGCTGTCACCCCACAATCCTGAACAAATGGGCTCTGTGTTATCTGTAAAAGGCCATCAGCCCTCGAGAAATGTCACACTGCAGCGTCGAGGAAGCCAACGAGAGGGGGGCTGACGGGGATGACTGATGGAGTGAAGGCGTTAGAAGAGGGCAAGAGGCGGTCATTATGCTCCCCTCGAAAATGACATTTTTCCGAGAATCATTTTACAACGCTCATTTACAATAAACCATATGATAGCATTTAAGATGGGTGGCTTTATGTTTGCTTAGTCTGATACAATTGAGCTCTTCATCCTTCCAAAGTCAATACACTGGTACTAAGTAATTCGATATCATAAAACTCATTGTATAAAGCACTTAGAAAAAACACATAGCACAAAGCGGTGTTATCGTTTGTGGTAACCTTTCTTCTAGTAAATACTGTGTGTAAAATCGTACAAACTAGCACATGGGAGTGACGCAGCAGTGCCGTGGATACGTTTAAATCTAGGTTTTAGTTGGTCAGCTAAGGTGCCCCAAAGTCAGGTGTGACACCTTTACCAGCCCCGTATACCTGCCATACTTGTAGCTGTATAGAGAAAACTACAAGTCCCAGAATGCTGTCTGCTAATAGCCAATAATGGCCGGCGGTGTGACATGGGACTTCTTGGAGCCTCATGTTGTGACAGATGTGACCACCCCTGTGTGGTAAGATCCTGGGAGTCCCCTGTCCTGCCCTCGTTCTCCAAAACATTATATTGTGAGCACAACACATGCAAGACTGACTGAAAGCAGGCGCTGCGATCAAAGGGCTGACCTTTGACCTGTGTTGGGTTCAACTGAATGTTCATGTCCAGCATCAGCATTTTGCCACATTTTGTTTACAACCTAATAACACGAATAGCAAAACAAAACAAAACGAGACAATAGGATTGAAAGTTAACAAAATGCGTTTTTAAATTAAGTGTGACACAATTATTAACTAGCAGATTAGATAGGCTGTGTTTCCACAGGAGTGCGGGGCACTTGGCATCTTTTAGCAAGCAGGATGGCTCTGTCTCCCTTCACGCCCAGGGAGGAGGGAGATGGGAGCAGAGCATCAAAGGGCTGGGTGAGAAGGGAGGGGGGAATGCAAGGGTCAAAGCGGCGAAAGTGAAAGTAATCGAGCAGAGCATCAAAGGGCTGGGTGAAAAGGGAGGGGGGAATGCAATGAGCAGAGGAGCAGCTGTGCACATGCATGTGATCGTGCACTCAAGGTTTAGGCCAGCCAAAAGACTGTGGGTAGCACTTTGAAAATCCCACATATAAAATGTCTCTTCGAGCCTTTGGCTCGCGAGACCTAAAAAGGTTACATCAGTCATTCAGCCTATGTTCTCAGACTGCAGCGGTGATTGCCATTTAAACATTAGCTTTGCATATATCATTGACAATGCTAACATTTTGTCCCCAAACCTCATTTGTACAGTTTATAACAAATATGCACCCTTTTGCTATTAAATGCAGCTTTTCATTGTTGGAAAATACAGTGACTGAAGGGAGAAAGAAAAGTGAATTAGACATAACGGCAGCGCGAGATAACGGTGGATAATAGATGTGGTAGTGAGAGATGTATAAAGAGATGCAAGGTAGCGAGAGCTGTGAGAAAAAGAGAGGGGCAAATGAGAAGAGGCAAAAGGAAAGACAGGTCAGGTAAAGAGAGAAGTCAGTGAAAACAGAAGAAGGGAAAAGTGTGAAGGGTAGAACGTGAGATAAAAGAGTAAAAGTAGGGAGACATAGGCGAGGCACAGAGAGTGGAAAGGTTTATATTGTGATAGGAAGAGAGAGTGAGAGAAACAGTGTGAGAAATAGAGTATGATGTGTGATAAAGAAAGAAGAGATGGGTGTGAGATATGGCAATGTACAAAGAAGGCAGTAGAGAGAGTGAGGTGAGGTGAGGTAGGGAGGGTAAACTGAAAAAGAAAAGAGGGGCTGAGAAAGATGAATAGAGAGAAGGTACTGATAGAAAAAAATAGACAGAATAGGAAAGAAAGAGTAAAGTATTGAGGGAACAGGACTAGATGGAGAAGAGATGGAAAAGTTGGGTAGCAAACAAATGGTGAGAAGTTTGGTAGTGAAAGACAGTGAACATTTATATAGAGATAGATGAGATGATGAGAGGGATGTGGGACAGAGAAATAAGGTAGAATCAAGGGGTGGGAAAGTTAGAGGGTTAAGAGTAAGGTCAAAAGATGTTTCATATATAGAGACAGAAAGCGACAGAGGTGAGGTAAAGAGAATGAGATGGGTGAGAGAGACTACACGTAAATGGAGGAGAGACCAGATGTGAGATGGAAACAGTACAGTATGTGCAGAGAGCTAGTTGAAATAGACAGTTGAGTAAGACAGAGGGGTAAAGAGATAGAGATATAGAGGTGTGGATAGTGATTGGTGGAGGGATAGAGAATAGGTCATGAGAGCAAGGTAGACAAACGTGGGGGGAGACAGGTGTATTGATAGTGAGGTTGGGTAAATCTAGGTGATGGGGAGAGTTCAAATAGAGTGAGAACTGTGACACGTACATAAAGTTGTAGTGATTGGTAAAGGGGTAAAGAGAGATTGATGTGACAGAAAAGGTGAGGTGATGATTGAAAGAGACTAAGTTAATTCTGTTAATTTAATTGCTACGAAATGTCTCAGAGCATGAGGGTTATGGTTGGACAAGACTGTGTGTCTGTTTGGCTGTGTGTAGGAGTGTTTGTATGTTTGTTGATCAACGTCAAGCATAATAAACCCCTCCCATTGACAGTAAAGACTGCACCTCCCATCCATAACATTTGTTAGTTTTTAACAGAGAAGAGAATTTAGCTCTAGGTGTTGGTGAGATCGAAATCCGTACATCGGCAGAGGGACCTCTAACTGTAAACTAACACTTCCCTGTACCTGTAGGCCATTCTTTCACAATGATGACTAGTAAAGGCTTGAAAAAAACCACTTGCAGCTCCAGAAAGAATTGACTTTGTATAGGTATTACTAACAGAGGCACAAGCAAACAGGCACACATTGATAACAGTGTAAGCAGGTGTACACGGGGCCTGTATATGTTAGTCTGTCTGCATGGCTGGTAATGGTGATCATGTATACTGCATGTCGGACTAAGTGCATTGATGCCTTTCTGTTTACTGTTCTGTCTGGATGGGTGTCTATGCCTATATGTCTAATTTTATATATATATATATATATATATATATATATATATATATATATATATATATATATATATATATATATATATATATATATATATATATATATATATATATATATATATATATATATATATATATATATATATATATATATATATATATCGCGCTCAGGGCTCCGTCTTGTTCTCTTCACTCTCGGTCGGGTGCTCTCAAAGCGGTGACGGACACCGCGTGTTTAAATCAGGCTCGTGGTACCAAAACAAAATACCAGCACTCACGGGAACAGTGTCCTCAGTTTATTGAAGGACAAACCTCATGACAAAACGCGTTTCGGCTGCCGCCTTTGTCAATTGTGATCGGCGTGCGCGTTTGGTAAACATAAATACTTTACACATGTCATTGAAATGAACATAGGACTTCCATCAGTCATAGAATGGCAGCCATTATTAAACATGCAAAATCTGCCGTTTTCTTAACATATACTGTTGTTTTCAAACTAAAACATCCCGCCCTGGATGGGCTTTCTCAACAGGTTGAAACACAGAAACAAACTTATAGGTGTAGAACAATCACACCCTGGATGGGTTACGGCTGCCCTCAAAGTTAGGTGTTGCATGTACATTACAAAAACAGATTCATTCCTACCGTGCTTACAAATGAACGGCCATTTCCTCTCCGCAATTTAAACCAAAAGGCATCCTGGTCTGATTATCAATTATATGTCTTGATTCTAGTCTTCTCAATTGAAGCTGTCTATCACCCCCTCTTACACTAGATGGTACATGATCTATGCAGAAAAATGTTAACAAATCCCTGTTACTCTGATGAAATTTTTCAAAGTGTCTTGCCACCGGGTAATTTACATCCCTGTTATTGATGGCCCTTAGGTGTTCTAGGATGCGTACCTTAGTGGGGTGTATGGTACTACCTATGTAGCGTAAGCCACACGGGCACACCAGACAGTACACCGTGAAACAGGTATTGCAATTTAATAGCTTGTTGATTTTTCGGGGGTGATCTAAACCAGGTACACTATAGTTAGTAACCTTCCTACTATTCTTACATGCTCTGCATTTCGTACAAGGAAAAAAGCCTGTAATCTTCCCAAAAGGTGATATTTTGCTTCCTTTACTACAGTGGCTCTGGACTAAATCGTCCCGCAATGTCCTCGCTCTCCTGAATGTAATGAGTGGAGCTTTCGGTATATCTCTACCAATTATGGGATCTGCTTTCAAAATGTGCCAGTTCTTTCTAAAAATTTCTCTGATAGCTTGGGCATCATCTAAAAATTCAGTGATCATTCTGAAATTGTTATTCTTACCCTTCTTACTTCTTTTTTCCCTGTTTATGCTCCCTTCCTCAGTGATCAGATCAAGTCTGGGTTTGGCTTCAGCCTTTCTATTGGCATCTTCTAGAATTTCCTGGTGGTACCCTCTAAGCCTGAATCTATTCATGCTCTCTTGTGCTGCGACTAGATAGTCGCAGTTGCGTGTGCAATTCCTCTTAATCCGAAGAAGTTCGCCATATGGAATACTGGTTTTAGTTTTTTCCGAATGGCAACTTCGAGCATGCAACACGGAGTTACCCGCGGTGGGTTTCCTGTGCAAATATATTAACTTAAAAAACCATAGGTTTCACACATGTTATAGTTAGTTGGACATTTCCCTCGTAAAAAACCATTGAAATTCCCCCGTCATAGTTAGCGCAGGCAACTATAACTCACGCGACCGCAATCCTCTGCTGATGACGTCAGATATTACATCACTGTATTTAGACACCTATTTACCCATGTCTTCTTCCATTAATCTTTAGCTATACATATATAACAAATATTTATTTTTCAGAAAGACACATATGTAATCAGTGATGTAATATCTGACGTCATCAGCAGAGGATTGCGGTCGCGTGAGTTATAGTTGCCTGCGCTAACTATAACGGGGGAATTTCAATGGTTTTTTACGAGGGAAATGTCCAACTATCTATAACATGTGTGAAACCTATGGTTTTTTAAGTGAATTTGCAAGGTTTTTTAAATGCTAATTCCTAACTATAACGTGTGTGAAACCTATGGTTTTTTAAGTGAATTTGTACGGTTTTTTAAATGCTAAGTTATGTATTTATTATTATTTTTTTCAGGTTTTTTACCGTACGCGCACTGTGCGCGTACGGTAAGCGTACTCCGCGATTTTTCGCAAAAAATGTTTGTTTGTTTTTTACCCTTGGGGGTCCTTCAGTGACCCCCTGACAAAGGCTAGGGGGTCAGGACCTGTCCATCCTGCCCCCTTCTCACGTTTTCCACCTTTGTTTTTCATTGCCTCAGACTGCGAGAGACAAAATGGCGGCCGACACTTCCTGATTTCGACCGATTCGAATGTTTACTAACATCTAACAACCAATCAGAATTGCGCTCGCACACGTCACCGTGCGTGTACGGTATGCTTACCGTACGCGCACGGTGAGCGCTTATAGATATATATATGCTTTTAACTGCAATTTTCTCAGGAACTAATGAACAGATTTACACCAGACCTGCAAAAGGCACATCCCTGAACTGAGGACTACCTCTGTGCCAAATTTCAAGTAATTCTGTTCAGCCGTTCGGGCTGTACCTTGGACTAATGGTCCTATGGAAAATTGCATGGGAAAAACGCGTTTTGGGACCCCCCTTTTTTCTCAGCCCCCGCTTCACGAATCCCCCCGAGACTTTCAGGGTAGGAGCGGAGCGGAGCGCCCCACCTATTTTGAAAACTTCGCGAGGATTCGTCAACCGGCGCCAAAGTTATTCAAAATAGAATTTTCAGATTTCCTATGGGAACACGGTCCGCCAGTAGATAATATATATATATATATATATATATATATATATATATATATATATATATATATATATATATATATATATATATATATATATATATATATATATATATGTGTGTGTGTGTGTGTGTGTGTGTGCGCGCTATATTAACTCGTGTCTCTAGAGATGTAATTGTCTGTATGCAGTTTTGTGGGCTCTATATGTGTATGGGTTCACATATGCTGTGTTTTACTATGTAAATTTGTTGTACAAGCTGGCCTCATGGCTTTGTCACGCTATTTTTGTTATGGGAGAGAACAGGTGCAACTGGTGTATTCTTGGCTCTCCTTTCTTACACATTTAAAAAACATAACTGCAAAAGCTTTGTTCATGGTACACGCACTTCTCATGATTTCAACAAGACCTGAATTTATTCTGGCATCTGGGCTGCAGAGTGAAAAAAATGCTGTTGAGGAAGCCTCAGGAAAGGGAACATGGAAAGTCAATCAGGATATGTTGGGAACGCAGAGAGATTAAGAAAGAAGGCCTACTCACAGAATGATATCTTCTTCCTGCATTTCATTCTTTAAATGATCACCTATAGACTGACTCCTCATCAAATGTTTACGGAGGCTCCATGTGCGATAAGGAGGTAGAATTTAGAGATGTCAGGAGCAGCTCTTACTCAAACTAGCACAGCATAATGAGTTCAGGCCTGGACCCCTACCCACCAGCCTGACTAGGACCGTATTGCTGCCCCCACAATGCCCTGCCTCACTATTTTAAGGTAGGGCAAAACGAAACTAATAGAAGCATAATGCACATGCCCAGCCCAACCTGTTAACCCTTACAACTCAGGATGTGACTATCAGTGACAGTATTTTGTTTAATTTATTATAATTTTTATTTAAAAGCACATTTTTTTGCTTTTTTAAAAAAAAAACACAGCTGGTAAATAGAAAACTGGTGCTGTGGGACTCAGATGCCCAGTGAAGGTGTGGGTTCGGGGAAAGGCCCATTTTGCCCATGCCTTATAACATCTCCGACTCACCCACCACTCGTGCCTCTGTAGTCAGTACTTCTGTAAGCTTGAGGAAAGCCCAGATCAGTGTGTGGCCCCCTTCCTCTGGCTCTCTCCCTGCCTCCTTCTCTTCTATCACTCAGGAGAGGAATGAAGATTCTTTCAGTTTCACAATTAGCAGTGAAGCAGGGCCCAGGCAGCAGATCACATGCACTCTTTCAGTTGCCAAAGTTAACTAGATATTTAAATTCAAGAAACTCAAAGGTCCTGACCTTTCAGTTGGGGGGGCCAGAGCACAATAAGGCCTGCCCCCCTCCCCCCGTGGCCATGGCCCTGCACATGGTAAATATATAGTAAACTGGGTTTTAAAAAGCAGTAGAGATCATCTAAATACCACAGAACTGCAATTGTGTGGACTATGGGGCATATTAACAAGGAACAGGGAAAATTAACGCTAAGGGTACTTAGCGGTAATTTTTTTAACGCCCACTATCGCTGGATAAAATCGCCTGGTTATCGCGTTATTAACAACGCTAACCGCCTAGGCGATAAAAAATCCAGCGATAGCGGCATTTTGGGAGGTTATCTCTGGTAATGCAGCGATAAAACTACAAGGATAGGGATATCCTTGTTGATAGCCCATGGTGGATTTCGCCATATAATCCACCTCCCATTGGATTACATGGCTAAGTCTGAAAATTAGCAGACGTAAAAAAGCAGCGTTAACCATGGTTAGCACTGCTTTTTTTGTCTCTAACAGGGTTAGCGTGAAGCTTGATAATAGGAGAAATGTCGCTTAGCTATTATTTTGCTCTGGAACGCCCACTTTGCATCTCATTAGAGATGCAAAGGGAAGCGTAGTGATAAAGGGTGCTAACATGCGATTTTGCATGTTAGCACCCTGTTGTTGATAGGTCGATATTTTTATCTCCGCTTCTTTGGCTTTTAAAGCTCTTGTTAATATGCCACTATATTCGCATTGGCCATTATGTTCCAACTTTTGGAGAAAAACCCAGTGTTTCAACAGATAAACCTAAACTTGTAATACAAAATCTAACATGCACTAATAAATGGAATTAGCGTTTGGAATTTTTTGGGGCGAATCCTGACATTGATTTTGAAATTCTGCCACAAATTTAACTTTCTACCTTCATGAGTTATACTTTCAAAGAGTTGTGAATCCGCCATCATTTCAGAATGTGTTATTAAACAAGTTAGTCATCAAGACAAGATCAAAGGGGCCATAAAAAATGAAACACTTGCTTTTACGACTTTTAAAGGGTTTACAATGTATATGCTAAGAGGATGTATGAAAACGTACAGAAGTCTAGAGCCCCTGGAGTACTCAAATATGTGCATGTAGAATTTCCAACAGGTACAAATTCTGCATGTGCAAGTGTGACGCAAACACGCCTTTGTGATTTTCTACTTTTTTTCCTGCCTGGTGAAAATATTTTCCACCAGGTAGAAACCTTTTTCTATATTTCTTCCTTCTAAACTGGGTTTGTTTCCCCTCTGTCCACACCACAGAATCACACACTTGATTTTTGACAGCAATAAATTGATCTGTGTTTCCAGGGTAAGAAACTACCAGTGAGCAATATATGAATACCATGTTAACTACTGAGTTTGAGTGTTCAGGCTTCCCCATGTAGGACCGCTCAAATCCGGTTCCTAGCTATGAACTGCTGAATGTAGTAACTCTACAACCTTTGTGGACTTACATTTTTAAGAGAACCTTGCAAATGTAAAAATCCACAGTCCTGATACTGTGCACCTAAATGTAACTTGGGTGTGGAAAAAGCTTCGAGAATTGGAACTTTTAAAAGACTTTGGGCTTGATTTAGATCCTGGTGGATGGGTTACTCCCACACAACGTTGAACGATATCCCGTCCCCCGGAATATAAATCCCATCATATCCTATGGGATTTATATTGTGACGAGTAACCCGTCTGCCAAGATCTAAATCAGGCCCTTTACATTATTGTTTCTGTTAAAATCTGAACCATTTCTTAATGGCAAGCATATATGTTTGGTATTTTTCCCAAATTGTGTGCCATGGCACATCTGAATTGCCTTTTTTGGGGAAAGAATTATGGGCCAGATTTGCTGAGGCTTTTTGTGCGGGTAGATGGAACTTGCATGCACAGAGGAGTCATTCATTGTCGAACTTTTACAGCCTGAATCTCTGAAACAGTAGAATTTTCAAAGTGCATAATGAATTCAGAATCAAAGGTGAAAAAGTGGGAGCAGTGAAAATCCACAAACTTGTGTATTTGTTGGACAGGTGGGCTACCTTAGAGCCTTCGAGCTAGCCTGGAGGAGGGTGGGTAAGGGATGTGGGCTGGGCCAGGATGATATTTAATACACCCGCATGAAAGAAATCTCTGTGGATACATAAACAGACCCCAATCTCACATGCAGTGGTGTCTTGATTGCAGCCTAGGCAGCCAATGACAACTCATGCACAAAAAACAAGAAGTAATATGGAAACAAAAGCCAAAGAGATACAAAGGAGATCAAGGTATGGAGAGGAATGGCTAAATAAGCGGTTTACCCTGGAGGTGTTTCAACTCTTGCTTCTCAATTCACTGTCAGATGTGGACATCACTGTGTCTCTCAGGGAAAGTATTGTCAGAGGAAGAAAAAAACCTTCTCTGCTGTACTCATTGGGTGGGACTATACAGGGATAACTTCAGTCGGATCACAGTGGTTTTCCTGGTACTTGGGCAGCAGGTTTTCACACAGTGCTCATAGATGAGACATGGAAGTTGAGATGAATATAGGGCAGGTCGTCTGGAGACAATGCAGTCTACTACCACCTCCCCCTGTCCAATCAGCAGCAGGTTGCATTCCCCGGTCATAGAATCTGCTCCGACTTTTAAAGGAGGGCAACAACATGATCATGCCTCTGGGCTGAGCACTAAAACTTCGTTAGTCAAAAGATGAGCTCTTTGTCTGACTCACAGGGACAGCTTATATTCAGAATTAGGTGGCCTCTCATTCCAGGCTAACCATGCACATTGGGGCCTTTTTACTAAGGTATTGTGAAGTACGTAATCTAGTACTCTTGTAGCACTCTTTTACATACTCTTACACGCCTTTGTAAATTGACCCCAGAACATCTATTCATCCACTATTAGTACAAATAGAAATGGCTGTGCCCTCTTTGCACTTTTGCTGACAGGGAATTTTGAGGCCGACTGAGTAAGCAATGTAAGAGTACCTCTCAGAGTTCTACTTCCTGTGCTCATAAATGCTTCTGTGAAATGGCCTATTTAGGTTTGTTCAGCACTTGAAAATGTGGAGGGAACTAACAAACTCCAAACACATGTTGCGAGGTACACAGTCCAATTCTCTGTTAACCAACAACCCAAAATGCTCACAGGATCTCTAACTCAATGGTGAAGGCAAACATTCTGTAGTGCTTACCAGGGAATGTGTATCTGATACAGACATTGCTACGTAGAATCAGGCAGCTGCGGCCCATGCAGATAAGTGCTTAGGGGCTGGGTGGCGGGGGCGGGAGGGGAGAGATTTCGACGGACGATGATGAAGGAAAATTAAATAAATAATACATTTTTCCTTGTCATCGTCCGTCGAAATCTCCTTTCCCCCAGCCTCACCACTCTTACCTGCATGGGCCGCTGCTGCAAACAGGGGCCGTTTGTTATGTTGCTGCCACTTTAAGTGTTGTGTAAGAACCTTCAGCACTGGCTGTTCTTGGTGAGGGTTCCAGACGCGGTGTAGTGTCTTGGATACCTTTGAATAAAACTCCTTTTGACCTCACTCCATCTGCATGCCTGAGAGGATTGTGGCAGCTTTATCAGTAACCCCAGAATTTCGTTTTTTTATCTCTACTGATGAAGGATAATATCCAGAAACACATGTGAGAAGAGATTCAGAGCACTAACCTGCACCAACTTTGGTGAAACACTTCAGCAAAAACTCAAGTAAGAGTTTAAAGTGAACTGCATTTACCATAATGCTAAGGGGTGAACTGTGCTGGGTGGTGAAGCAGTGTAGTCCCATCCCCCTTCTGTTTACAAACATAACACTGTTCCTGTTCATCAACTCTTTTGCAAGAGTGCTTCGGACGTCGGATAGTGAGTTAGCATTTTTTTTTTTGTTCAAATGAGAGCGAATTGTCATGCCCTTAGTCACTTCTTTCATTGAAAGTTGCATTTAGCAGGCATGAGCCAACTTATTCAGACCAATGGGATCAATATAAAGAGTAATTTGGAGGCTTTGTTGATGTGAATCTAATGTTTGACTATATAAGATACAATAGACTGTGCAGGCAATGGGGCTGAGGGTTGCAGGAGAGAAAGGATTTCAAAATGGCCGACGGGTAAGGAGCTCCAGCCAGTAGCTCCTGGGTGTGGGATCGCCTTTGGTGCTAAACCTGGAATTTAGCATCCCACTGAACCATCTCCCTCCATAGATTTTAATGCCACAATTTCTGCGAGCCCCTGGACGTTCGTTGAAGGAGAGAACACAACATCGACACAACATCGCCAGACGTCGCCTTCCTGACGGAAACCTGGATGAACGCCTCCTCAGCGCCCGACATCGCCATCGCCATCCCGGACGGATACCAGATCACCCGGAGGGACCGCGTCAACCAAACTGGAGGAGGCATCGCCATCATACACAAGAACACCATCCGCATCACGGCCAGCTCCGACGACACCTTCACCGCCGCCGAACACCTCCACTTCCAGATACACACCGACCCCAAGACCACACTCAGAGGCACCCTCATCAACAGACCCCCGGGACCACGCACACAATTCAGCGAAGACATCACAGACTTCATCAGCCCGCACGCCCTCCCCTCCGCTGACTACATCCTCCTAGGGGACCTCAACTTCCACCTGGAGAACAACAAGGACAGCAACACCACCACCCTGCTGGACAACCTCGCCAACCTCGGTCTCAAGCAACTGGTGAACACCCCCACCCACTACGCCGGCCACACGCTTGACCAAGTCTTCTCCTCCAGCAAGCACATCTCCTTCAGCCACTCCACCGGACTACATTGGACTGACCACAGCTGCATCCACTTAAGCTTCAGAAGAACCATGACCCACCACCACCCGCAACAGGTCCCTCGCAGGAACTGGAACAAGATCACCGCCGACCAGCTCACCACCTCCCTCAGCCAGAACCCTCCCGCCAGCACAACGAACCCCAACGAAGCAGCCAGCAACCTCACACAGTGGATCACCAACAGCGCAGACGTCCTCGCACCTCTGAAGACCCCTCCCAGCAGACCCGGCAGCAAGAAAGCCTCTTGGTTCACCGACGAACTTAAGAACTACAAGAAGAACTGCCACACCTTCGAGAAAACATGGCGCAAAGACCAGACCACAGACAACATGACTGCCCTCAAGCACGCCACCCGCAAACACCACCAGCTGATCCGTACCACCAAGAAGACAGCATTCAAAGAATGTCTGGACAACAACGCCCACAACAGCAAGGAACTCTTCAGCATCGTCAAAGAGCTCTCCAACCCCAGCGCCGGAAACAACGACATCACCCCCTCACAAGACCTCTGCGACTCACTCGCCTCGTTCTTCCACCGCAAGATCGCCAAAATACACAACAGCTTCGGCGCACCAACCTCGCACCCAACCACTGAACCAAGGCCCCCCACCACCACCCTCTGTGCCTGGACCCCGGTCAGCACCGAAGACACCACCCGCACGATGAACACCATCCACTCCGGATCCCCTACCGACCCCTGCCCCCACCACGTCTTCAACAAGGCCGACTCCATCATCACACCCCAACTGCGGGACTTCATCAACGCCTCCTTCAACACCGCCACCTTCCCGGAAAGCTGGAAGCACGCCGAGATCAGCGCCCTCCTGAAGAAACCAACAGCGGACCCCTCCGACCTCAAGAACTTTCGCCCCATCTCGCTCCTCCCTTTTCCTGCCAAAGTCATCGAGAAGACCGTCAGCAGACAGCTTGCTGCCTTCCTCGAGACGAACGGATCCCTCGACAACTCGCAGTCCAGCTTCCGAGCCAACCACAGCACCGAGACAGCCCTCATCGCAGCCACTGATGACATCAAATCCCTGCTCAACAACGGGGACACAGCCGCCCTCATCCTCCTGGACCTCTCCGCAGCGTTCGACACGGTCTGCCACCGCACCCTAGTGCAGCGCCTCAGCGACATCGGAATCCAAGAGAAGGCACTGGAGTGGATCTTCTCGTTCCTCGCCGGAAGAACCCAGAGAGTCCGCCTCCCTCGTTCAGATCCGAGGCCACCGAAGTCATCTGCGGCATACCACAGAGATCTTCGCTCAGCCCCACCCTCTTCAACGTCTACATGAGCCCCCTCGCAGCCATTGCACGCCAACACAACCTCAACATCATCTCCTACGCCGACGACACCCAGCTGATCCTCTCCCTCACCAACGACCCAGCCACCGCCAGAACAAGCCTACACGAAGGGATGAAAGACGTCGCCGAGTGGATGAAGAACAGCCGCCTGAAACTGAACTCAGACAAGACGGAAGTCCTCATCCTGGGATCATCGCCCTCCGCCTGGGACGACTCCTGGTGGCCCCCTGCCCTGGGCACCACCCCCAAGCCAACGGACCATGCACGTAACCTGGGTTTCATCCTGGACTCCTCCCTCTCGATGACCAGACAAGTCAACGCCGTCTCATCATCGTGCTTCAACACCCTGCGCATGCTCCGAAAGATTTTCCGATGGATCCCCACCGAAACCAGGAAGACGGTTACCCAGGCACTCGTCACCAGCCGACTGGACTACGGAAACACCCTCTACGCCGGAACAACAGCCAAACTTCAGGAAAGACTTCAACGCATCCAGAACGCCTCCGCACGACTCGTCCTGGACATCCCCCGACACGGTCGACCAGCCTGGCCCTCGCCGCCGTCCCACCGCCGGAGGAAGATCCTTCTCCTACCTGGCAGCCATGACATTTAACTGCCTCCCCATCCACCTTCGGCTAACCCAGGACCACCTCTCCTTCAGGAAGCAACTCAAGATCTGGCTTTTTGAGCAGTAACGGACCCCTCTCTCCCAGCGCCTTGAGACCCTTCCGGGTGAGTAGCGCGCTATACAAATGTCATGATTGATTGATTGAGAAAGCTACCTACAGCAACAAGAACAATCCACCGTCTGAAGTGAAGGGTTGAGCTGCTGATTGCAGCTGAGAGGAGACTAGTTCGGGATCTCCCTTTGGGGGATTGATCCAGGACTATCACCTACCTTCCGGACACGGACGTCGTTGCACTGCATCCCTCTTTGGTCTGCACTTCCCGCGGCGACGCTGCCTCTGCGGGAGTCGCCTTTCTCTCCTTGTCACTTCTGTTTTGGTTTGGACTTCGATGTCCTGGTCTGTTCCCGGGGATGGACTACTGCGACTTCCGTCTTGGCCCCCCCTCCGCTTCTCTGCTGCGTCCCCTCGGTGGAGTTGGTGGTGCGATGCAGCCATTTTCCCCCATGGGCCGGCCTCCTTGGCGGTCTGCTGGTCCCGGCTGGAGGACTGTTTGCCGGCCCGCTGTGCTTCGAGGTCGTGGCCTCCATCACTTCTGCGTTTCTATACTGGACTTAAGTTAGGACTGCCTCTGTTACCAGCCCGGTAGGTTGGACCGACCCTGGATGCCTCCTCAAAGTTGGTGCCGTTCGGCGGAATCTGGAATTTAATTTAAACTTACGATCGATTCTGCCATATCCCCTTCCCCCCACTACTCTATTGTTACTCTTTTCCAATGTTTGCTCCTTGATCTGATGCAGTGAGTGGGACCGGCACTGGATGTTTGTTTTTGCTTGAACCCAACCGGCTTGGTGACTCTTTAACTCTTACTTCTTTGGTGCACCCTGTAATACTATCTTCTATTGCCGGTCTGCCAGACCTGACCTACTTTCCAGCCCCAGATTCTCCCCCACTACCTTCCATGCTCCATGGGCGTGTTTATGTGTTGTGCTATGCTCTAATAACTGATGTAATCATGTAACTCTATTTTTATTTTTTAACGTTAACCTCATGTAAAACGCTCTGATACCTAGGGGTCTAGCCAGCGCTATATAAAACTTTGCAAATAAATAAATAAATAAAAGGAGATGTGTAGGGAAATCAAGGAGAACATGGGAAGCTACCTACCTGCAAGATCTACAGTTCTTCCAATTGCAATACACAATTTAAGTCTGGTAAGAGTCTTTTGGCATGATACCCCTGCAGGTGACAAAATATTGTCTGGCAGTGCTTCATTTGTAAAAGAATAAGTGTCTGGTCCTGACGTTTTGTTAACAAGTTCGCAGCCGGCGCTATTGCCAAGGCTGCACAGACTTGATCCCACCTCATCCCTCTTTAAACCACCACCAGACACTCCTTGCTCTTCTGTCTCAATCTTTTGGGTGCCATCTTTCTCCCTTTTGTCACAGTTTTTCAAGCTTACTCTTACTCCTTTATTTCTCCTTCAGAGTTTTTCTCTCTCTTGCACTGGGTCAAAGTTTGATGTAGAAAAATAAGTGTTAGTTCTTAAAAATGAGTGAGGGTTCACTCACCGCCTCAAATTAAGCACTAGATTCAGACAGAAATGGTCAAGGTAGGACCCTATTAGCATAGTGTTCCTACATCAGTGGTTTTCGAACCTACAAGCAATGGCAGCCGGCACGGCTCGCAGGTGGCGGGGTGGGCACATGTGAGGGGGTGGGCATGGGGGGGTTGGGACACAAGGTTAAAAAAAAAATAAACAAAAATAAACACTTACCTTGCCACCGGGTCCTGCGTCTCTACTCCTACTCTCCTGCGTCCCACTCCAGGAACAGGAAGCACAGCCAGGCTCCCCTGACCAATCACAATGCTGCAATGCAGCGTTGTGATTGGTCTGAGCGCGGTGACACAGGGCTTAGCCAGGGACTGAAGGGGTGGGCATGTTCTCTATGCAGGCTGTAATGCAGCCTGCATGGAGAACATGGAAATTGTGGATGACTGTTTTGGGCAGCCCGAGAGGGCCGGCTAAACAGTCATTGCAGATTTAGGAGGGTTCTACCACTCCTCCCCTGCTCTGCAGCCCCGCCCCCTCATGCAAAGCTGCTGCAGCAGGAGGAAAAAATAAAATGATAATAAAATTACATTATTAACATTTTATTTTTTCCTTTCTTTTACTGCTGCACCAATGGGGCGACGCTCCTCCGCCTTAGCGGAGGAGCCGGCATTGCCTACAAGGCGTTATTGCCAAAGCCACTCCCTTTTCCAGGCAAAGTTTACCTCTTGATACTAATCGGAACAAGGGAAGTGGGAGCAGGAGATGGAAATTTATATTGATTGCACCCAAAATAAAGAGAATTTCTCTACTTTATGATTCATCTTGCCTTTTAAGAACTAAAGTCTTTATTTTCTTCCTAACTTGGATCAAAAGCTGCTGTTTTAACTTCAGCCATAGTTCTTTGTACAGTATCATGAAATCGCCCCTGCTGCAGTTGAGCTCTAGAAATGATGGGGCAGATTTGCAACACTTTGCCTGCACCCTAAGGAAGACCTACATGTTAGGGTGACCAGTAGTCCCGGATTTGCCCAGACAGTTTTCACAAGCTGTCCTGGCAGATTTCTGCAATTTTGGCTCATGTCCCGGTTTTTAGAGGGGGTCGACTGAAACCAATGAGACACACTCATTGGGTGCTCTGAAGTTGGGCTAATTAGCAGCTGTTATAGATAAGCAATAAATTAACAGGTATGATGCTGGTTTTAGAAATTACATTTTATTTATTTTCTTAGTGCTTCTTCTGTGTTCCTATGTTGATAAGAGTTTTCATTCTGGGCAGCACTATTGATGTAAAATTGTAGTCCTTCTTCTATTTTTGCAAAATGTCTCGGTTTTTGGTTGTCAAGATCTGGTCACCCTACTACATGATGGACACAGTTCATATGCACATGAAAGTCCCGGATCATGAGTCATAAGTTAGGCTCAGTGTGCCTTTCTGCGCACAAACTGCATTTACCACACCAGAAGGTCCACAGGATAAGCTGGCCTTCCTGCTGGCGTAAATCTCAGTGGTTATACAATTAGTGTATGCATGGGAGCATCAAGAGTTGAACAACGCAAATGTTGATGCCACCACCTAAGCTTTGTCTACTATCAAACATTTGCTGTAATTTTTGTATGTTAACTAAATTTCCAAACAACATTTTTCGTGTAAATGATAAATTTAGAAAGGTATGTTGACAAAAACACCACCATATTTTTAGGTCCGGCATTGGCCGAGCCCTTTTTCCTTTTACTACAATTATATTACTGAAATGCAGGGCTTTAAGTGGGCCGGGTCTCAACAGTGCTGAGCACCGGCAGTTTTTAGGTCTTGCTGAGTCAGCGTGCATGCGCTGCTTGGAGAGACATTTAGTAGGTGAGTTTTCAAAGTGCTGCTGGCTGGCCTAGCGCTTGCGTTCACGCGAGCAGCCTGCCGCCATCTGTCTTTCACGGGTCATTTGCACCGTGATGACTTTCACTTTCGCAAAAGTAAAGAAATAGAAAAAAACATCTATTTCTTTACTTTTGCTATAATCGCGGCACCCGCGCTTTACTTTGAACATTAAAAGTAAAGCGCGGGTGCCGCGATTATAACAAAAGGTAAGAAATAGAAAAAAACATCTATTTCTTTACTTTTACTATAATCGCGGCACCCGCGCTTTACTTTTAATGTTAAAAGTAAAGCACCGGTGCCACGATGCTTGTTCTCTTGATGTCATATGTTTTCATGCCAATGATACCAAATAAGCTGCTGGTGTCCATATTGCTGAGTACTCGGGCATCGAACAAGGCCTCACACTCCTCACACCAAACACACCTTTCTTTCCTTCTTTAAATGATGCTTGTGGTGGTCCAGAGACAGCAGTGAGGAAGAGGCTTCTGTAGATTTTAATTATCTTTCTGTTTTCTCCAACAGCAGCTTCTGAAGCAGCTCTTCATGGTTCCTTACCTCACAGTCCGATGTCTTCCTCCTTCTTGACTTTTTTTGGGCAGACGGTAAAATGTTCAACAATGTGACTAAGAATGCACTGAGCATGAGGATGTTTTTCCCAGATTTTTTTATGTTAAATAAAAGCACTTCAAACACTAAAGACATTCTGAGGAGTAAACTCCAGTACAATGCACAAAATCAAAACCAAAAAAAGGACCTACAACTTCAGCTCTTAAAAGTGTTCAGTAGAGAGTCGTTGCTGGTCTCACCAGTCTGGTCACAATTTAAAGACGTATTTGCCGACAGAATGGTGAAAGCGAGTTCATTTAAGTGTTCACTGAGAATGATCTGTTATCCTTTGTTTTTGAGGTTGTGCTCGGCTTTTTTAGAGCTAGCTTTATCCAAGACCATTTGATTTTACTAAAGTTTTTAGGTATTATACTTATAGGGACTTTCGGTTAGTCCTTTTCATGCATTTATCTGTTACAGTTTCATTCACATATGTCTTCTGTCCACTATAGCATACAGCGTGGGGCAGCGAGCCAGCCCACTTTAGTCATTGGCTAACTCTTCTATGAGTGGCCACATTCTGCCTGTTCACAAGAAACACATCCATGCCAAAGTAATTCCCTTAAGTGCGAGGGACTACTATGGGACTGTGTTCTTCTTGAGACCAAAGTAAATGTTTTCTTTTAACCAATGTTTAACTTTACTGAGAATGATTTCTACTGATGAAAGCTAGCAGTAACTACATTGTGCACGTCTTTATCTCCAAATGAACAACATGTCAGAGTTATGTGTATTTGTTTTTCTTTCATGTGAGACTTGAAACTGTACAGAGATGGTGCAAGTGGTGCAGATCGGAGCTTCCGAATCCCCTCTACTTCCACGGACGGAGTGATTTCGCAGTCACACGCGCACACACTCATCACACGCTGGTGGGGCCCATAACACCAACATTCATCCTACCACTCTATCCGTGCCATGTATAAGGGGAAACACTTTTCCAGTACCTAACCAATCTGCATGTACTCTGAGGTCAATGGCATCAACTAGTTGCTATAGATTTGGTGAAAACACTTAACACTCTATATATTCAATAAACATGACAATAAAATAACCACCCGACACAGTAATTCAAACAGAATATTGTTTATCTAAAATTGTAAGAAAAGCCAATTAAATGCAAGATCATTCTTTCCATATTTACCTATTCTGGCTAAAAGTCGTTTTCTAAGTCAGAACTGGTCCTCAGCAAATAGTTAAAGTTCTCTAGCCGTCATGTAGAGTCACCGTCCTCTCCGTCAGCATCGGGACCTCTGATCATTGGTTCGGGAAGAAGTGACGCTAGACCTCTCTAGTCTACTAATATTTATACCAAAATTTACATTCCAAATGTTGCAAACATATCTTTCAAAACAGTCGAATGGCGGAAATTATGTCGTCTTGGTACATTAGGTTACAACGATGAATTTTCTCATGTATTGATAGTTTGAAATTCTGAATAGAAATTAGAAGTCCATAACTAATTCGTTACTTCTACGGATGTCTCTTTAGGATAAAATGTATCTCATTCATGGGACCATTATAAGTTCATCAGGTCGGATTTTGAGTTGTATCAATTCTTCACGTTTCAGGGGCATCTGGCATCACTCCCAGATTTGTCATCATGTTCATGGCTTTTCAGTTCAATCAGAGGACAGGGTCGCAGTCAGCGCAAAGCCTCTTTTCATATTTTCATCTACTCGAATGCAGGCTGCGGGTGGTGGCCATTTTACAGCAGGCCACAATTGTCAACTTAAGCGAAGAAAACACAAAATCATAATTACTACATGGAAATGATTATACAGTGTTATTCCCCTGCTAATACCCTTATGTGTATGTATTTATCTAGCCATTTGCGACATCAAAAGCCATTAATGCATGTTTGTTATAAGCGCAGAACACAATAACATCACATAAGCAACATCTATTACTGTCAATTCGCTCACCAACTTAGTTCACTTATTATTTTAGCCATGCAATTGCATTCCCACGTGTAATTCTTCTGTTAATAAGGTTGGTTAGACAAGACTCGACAAATCTTTAGTAATTACTAATTAATCAGTAGTATTTTTAATAATGACATACGATAATGAAACAGGTATTTGGTTTAAAAGTAAAAACCCTGCTCCAGCAATCCCCCCTTTGGTGATATCTTATCACCACAAAAATCAAAACCCAAAAATCAATTTAATATCCCCTTTTTGAAGAAATTCAAAATGTCTTCTTGTTCATTTTTTAAACTCTTGTTTCTTTATCATCTTCTCTTTTAGTTTCTATATACATACTTTCCCTCAATTCTTCTAATTCTATTTCTTGTGGATCTCTTTCTGGTTTCTTTTGTCTCTTTTTAACATTTTCTCGTGTTATTTTCTTTTTATTTCTTCTGTATCTACAACACATACACCCTAATCTAAGAATTAATAATGCAACAATTACACACGTTAATGGAAATAATACCTTACCAAATATGGTACTACCTATTTTTGCTACAAAATTCTTAATAGCAATCATCTTATTAGCCATTTTAGTCCAGATACTTTCAGCTTCCAGTGGTACTAATTCTTCATGCAAATCAGTAATATTTTTGATATAGACCTTGAGATCTTTGCTTTCGTCAGGAATGTAAGTGCAACAATGTTGAACTTTCAGCATTCCACAGACTCCACCCTCTTTTGCCAATAGAATGTCAAGGGCAAGTCGATTTTGCATCGCCATAGCGCGTAAAGCAACCATTTCAGTATTTAACAAAAGAAAGCCTCCAGCGGTGCTTGTTGACAAGCGATCCACCACTGTTGACAGCTTCCGAATGCCATATGCATTCAATGAAATTCCCACTGCTGGTATTAAAGCTCCAAAAATATCTCCTACAATTTCTGTCCATGTTTCTCTTCTATAGCGTGTTAATGGATTAGTATGTTCAGCATTTTCTACTCTATCCATGTGAAAAATCTTTGGAAAGACCAGGCCAACATAACATGTGCCAAACCAATGGTCAGGCAACCTGTAATAAGCCTTGTTCCCACAAATATAATACACTCCCGGAAAAACTGGATCTTCTCCTCCTCTAAATCCCCATCTGGTTGCAATAAAGTATGTATCATGGCACTCACTAGTCCCTATGAAATAATAATCATACTGGGATCTCTTCCTGGTAATGCATAGTTTGCCTTTCTGTGGTGCATCTATAGCCATAGTTGGACTGGCTCCATTTTTCAACTCTTTTTCTTTCTCAATATCCCACACTGTTTCACTCATTTTATGTCCTTCTGCTTTCTTGTGCATGTTCAACCTTCTTCTCTCAACCATGTCTAGGAAAGTTTTCTCTTCTTCCTTCAAACTGCAGGTTAAATTATTTCTAAAAACATATTCTAATGTTAATTCTCTAGTTTCTATAAAAATCTCACCTAAAGTGTTAGCTTCTTTAGCAGGATTCAGTTCTTTATTCATAGGCAGTTGCCCAAGAATATTATCTACATTTGACATGTTATAATCTAATTTTCCTAATTGATAAAATATACTAATCAACACACTACATGAAATTCCATACGTAGCCGGAAGGTGATGATAAGTCACCCCTTCTGAAACAGAGGCAGGTAATTGCATACAGACGTAGCAATCCCTTACATCCATTGTCCTTACATATTCGTACAATAATTTTGAAAACACATTGCTAAAAAATTAATAGACCTATCCTTATGTATATATACATTGCTAGTTCTAGTTGGAACTATCTTCTGTGAACTCTTCCCTATGTTAGTCATGTTCTCAGTATGTCCTTCTAAAGTGTCTATTGTTACTCTAAAAGAGATCAGTAGAGCAAGCACGCTCCAAAGCAGCATTAATAATCCTGTACAGCAGCAGCACATCTTGCACCATCTTTTCATGAAGGTACATCTACTTTGATTATTCTCAGTGTTAGCCATCTTGTTAATTTGACCGTGTCTTTTGACTTAGCCTCTTCTACTCCACTACCGAACTTTTTAGGGCAGCAAGTACCCACCAGATTATTACAATCTATTTGTTCTTAATTTACTTCTTCACTCTCTTCTTCAAGTGACTTCTTTGGATTTACTCAATTTGGATTTTCATCGCTCTTCACTCTTTCCTCATCATCATCAAACTGTATTAGGTCCTGAACATCCGTCTCTTCTCCAATGTCGGACAAGATAACTCTCAGGATTCCAACTGCTTCTTCTTCTTCAACCACTTTCAGTAAAGCCTCCTCTGGACTTCCTTGACTGTCTGCCTCTTCACCTTGTTCAGGCAGTGCCACATACGTCCATTCTGGTGACTTATACTTCTGGTTTGGTTTTCTGATTCTTTTAGTTCCTTCAGATATCTTTGTTTCCTCTTCTTTCGTTTGGTTTTGACTTGACACTTCATTCACCTGTTCAGCTTTCGAAGAGTTAACTCGTGTCAGTCGATATCTCAGTCTCTTTATCTTGTTGGGCCAAAGATCTCCGTTAGCATTTCTCTTTTGTTTTCCCTCTTTATTGTTTCTTTCTCCAATCCAAGTTCTCTTTCTCAGAACTCGTCCTCCATGTATCTCATTTTCACTTTCATCAGATTCTGTCTCAGTTGCCTCTTGTTCATCAACAATTTTCCCATCTCCAACAACTTCCTTTTCTCCAACAGTCTCTTTTTCCACCGATTGAGATTTCCCTACTTCTGTCCCTCCTCGGGTGTCCGACACGCAATCTTCTTGCTGTCTACTTGTCCCTTCACCTAGCTTGTTGTCGATGTTCCCTACACCTCCTCTGGGTTTTTCCGCAATCTGTCCCTCTCTTTCTTTTTCTGTCCCTTCTTCTTCAAGAATTATCTCAGGTGGAACTTGTCCAATTTTCTCATTTAATTCAGGTATCACCTCTGTTGGAATGTTCTTTTCTTTTCTTTCTTTCTTTCTGTGTTCGTCACTGTTAGTTGGGACTTCAGGCACTTCTTCAGAATCTGGACTCGTCTCTGAAGTTTGCAATGTTCTTTTCAGAATTTCTTCTGGTGGGACAAAAGTTTCTCTTGACTCACTTTCCTCCCTTTCAGGATTCTTTTTTCTTTTCACTGCCTCACTGTCTGCATCATCACTGGAATCTGATTCTTCAAAGTATTCTTTTCCAGTGCCATCACTTGGGTTTGGAACTCTCAGTGTGTGACTTGCATGTATCCAATTTTTCACTCCAGCACACTTCACAGCAGTCGTTGTGGTCAGAACGACTTGTCTTGGCCTTCCCCACCTTGGAACCAGGCAATTTCTTCTTCTGTAGACTTTTATTCTTACCCAGTCCCCCGGGCTCAGATCATGGGCTGGTTTCTTTTCAAGTGTGGTGGCGTCTTCTCCAACCTGGTGAAACACAGAATGGACTGCGTCAGCCAGGCCTTTACAGTAATCCAAAATCATGTCATCAGTTATAGTCATCAGCTTGTTGACTGGCACAAACGCATGTCTCATAGCACGTCCCATGATGATCTCATGTGGACTCAAACCTGTTGTTCTGTCTGGAGTAGACCTAATTGTCATCAGGACTAGAGGCAAGACATCAGGCCATTTCATTCCTGTGGCTAGGCACATTTTGCCAATTCTGTTTTTGATAGTACCATTCATTTGTTCAACCACACCAGAAGCCTCTGGTCGGTAAGCACAATGTAGCTTCTGCTGTACACTTAATGCTTCACAGATTAAACCCATGATTTCATTATATAAGTGTCCTCCTCTGTCTGATTCAATGGTCACTGGGAACCCATACCTTGGGATGAATTCTCTTAACAGTAGCTTGGCCACTGTTATCCCATCATTTCTTCTTGTTGGAAATGCCTCCACCCACCTGGAGAACAAACAGACTACCACCAGGACATACCTTAATCTATTGACTTGGGGCATTTCGATGAAGTCTGCATTCTTGTGAAGGGTCCTTCCTCCCTGCCTATTGTACCTAGGCTCACCACTGTTCTCTTTCCAGGATTGAATTGCTGACATATCTGGCATCTCTGACAGAGACTCTCTGCTATCAGCCTGAATTTTGCATTGTACCAGGCTTGCTTAAAGGCCCTTATCATAGCATCCCTCCCCAGGTGTCCCTGGCCATGATACATCCGTGCCATTGTTGACAACATGCTATTGGGCATGACTGGTCTTCCATCCCTATAGACCCACACGTGGTCTTTTTCCCTTGGTGCACAACCTGCTTTCACCCAATCTTTCATTTCCTCGTCTCCTGCCTCATCCTGCAACTGTTTCACTTCCTCCCATGTTCCCACCACATTAGTAAACATTAAGGAACAAGAAGACATTTCCCTTGCCTTACTCCGGTTAATGGAGTGATTATTCCTGGCACAATACTGTGCTATGTCATTGGCAAATTTGTTCCCAAGGGTGACGAAATCATCACCTTGACCATGAGCAGCACATTTTACAACTGCTAGTTCTTTAGGCAGCTGTATCGCCTCAAGCAATTTTCCAACCACTTCAGCATTCTTTATGGGAGTTCCACTTGAGGTCAGGAAACCTCTTTGTAGCCATAACTGGCCAAAATCATGGACAACTCCGAAGCCATACTGGCTGTCAGTCATTACAGTCACTCTCACATTCCTTCCAATCTTGCAAGCCTTCGTTAGTGCCACCAATTCTGCCACTTGAGCGGATTTAACTCCTTTCAAAGGTGATGCTTCCACAACTCCTGAAACTGTACACACAGCATATGCGGCATTCAGTGTTCCTTCATCCGTTCTCAAACAAGATCCATCCACAAACAAAACATGATCACTCTCAGGCAGTGGCAGATCTCTTATGTCTGGTCTTGGTTTTGTACAGTAATCAAGAACATCCAGGCAATCATGATCAACATCATCTCTCACTCCCACACTTTCAGCATCTGGCAACAGCGTTGCTGGGTTCACATTCACACATCTCTCAAGGCTCACATTTGTTGCACCAAGAATGACTTTCTCATATTTAGTCAGCCGACTATGGGGCACATGCATCAACAATGCCATTTGCGATTCCTTATTAGCGAAAAATAAGGAATCGCTAATAAGGAATAGCAAAAGGCTATGCATGTAAGAATCGCTATTCAAATAGCGATTCCTTAACTTTCCTTAATTGCTACTAGCAAATTGCGAGTAGCAATTAAGGAATGCCATCCCAATCATTCCTATGGGCCTCCAGGCCCATAGGAATGAATTGGAGATTGCATGAGCAAATAGCGAGTACCAGTAGGTTCTCGCAAATTGCTCATGCAATTTCAAGGGTGCAAGGGTGTCAAAATGACACCCTATTGCACCCCTGAAATTGATATGTTCACATATGTTGCACACACACATGCTCTAAGGGCATGTGTGTGCGCAACATGAAACTTTGAAAAATGCACAAAAGTGCATTTTTCAAACTTTTAGCAAATTACCATGCAGTTCATCTTCATGGTAATTTGCTCCCCCTATTAGCGAATTCGCTAATTTTTTTAACTTTCATGCATTGCATTTAAGGAATCCCAAATTGAGATTCCTTAAATTAAGGGATCTCAATTTGGGATTCCTTAAATGCTATCGCTATTTAAGGAATCGCTATTTAAGGATTCCTTAAATAGCGATTTTTGCTTTTGGGTTGATGCATTGGGATTGGGTATTTTTAACTCAATACCGGGAGCTATTAGCGAATCGGTATTTTACCGACTGGATTTTGGCTTGATGCATGAGGCTGTATGAGACATAAACTGTGTCCAGCTCCTTGTTAAAAGGATTGCCACATCATGAGGTACGAATACCCGTACAGGATATCCCATTATAGTTCCCTCACTTTGTTCCAGACTTCTGCATGTAGCAGCTACTGCTTTCAGGCAACCTGGTAAACCCACAGCTACTGGGTCAAGTGTTGATGAGAAGTACGCAATTGGCCTCCTCAGACGTCCATGTTTCTGGATTAACACTGAAAGTGCACATCCATTCCTCTCACTACAGTACAGCTCAAATTATTTTTCGTAATCTGGCATTCCTAGGGCAGGAGCTTCACATAGCCTGTTCTTTAATTCTTTAAATGCTGCCATTTCTTCTGGGTTTAATTCCAATGGGTCTTTCACCTCACTTTTTGTCAATTTAATCAGTGGCTTGGCAATTAAGGAAAAGTTACTTATCCACTGACGACAATAACCAACCATTCCCAGGAACATTCTCACTTCTCTTTGTGTCATTGGGGCTCTCATTCCTCTGATGATTTTAATCCTGTCAATGGTCACTTTTCTCAGGCCTTTCTCAATATTATGTCCCAGATACTGGACTTCTCTTTTGCAGAATTGCAATTTGGCTGGAGATACTTTTAATCCTCCATCTGCCAAGTGATTCAGTAAAGCAATGGTGTCTACTTCACAAGCTTCACGTGTTTTCGATGCCACAAGCAAGTCATCAATATACTGGACCAAAACTGAATTTTCAGGCATTGTTAAACTCTCCAGAGATTTCTTCAGTAATTGATTAAATATCGAAGGGCTCTCTGTATACCCCTGTGGAATTCGGCACCATGCTAAAATTCGCTCTCCAAATCTAAATGCAAAAATTGGCTGGCTGTCATGATGCAACGGGATTGAAAAGAAAGCATGGCACAAATCAATTACTGTGTACCATTCTGCATCATGGGGAATCTGATACAAAATTACTGATGGATTTGGCACAATGGGACAGCATGGTACAACAATTTTGTTAATTTTTCTCAAATCTTGTACTAATCTGAACTTTCCATTGGGTTTCTTCAGTCCCATTATAGGTGAATTACATGGGCTGATATTTCTCTTAACACCCCCTGCTGGATCATTTTCTCAATTATGGGTGTTATTCCTTCAATTATTTCAGGTGTCAGTCTGTATTATGGGATGTTTGGGTAAATCACTCCATCTTTTACAGTAATTTTTACTGGATCTACATTTCTCATCAGGCCCACATCTTCTCCAGTAAAATTCCAAACTGCTGCTTTTACGGTCTGTATAAATTCTGGGGGTAATGCATCCGGATTAAACACAGCATATGTTCCCATAGCCTCACTTTCCCTGTTATCTAGGGTCATTCTGTATAGGACATCCTCATCTGGTGTCTCAAAGGTTATTCCATCTGGGGTACAGAAAATATTGCAATTCATCTTGCACGGCAAATCCCTGCCTAACAAGTTCACAGGACTGGTGTCACACACCACGAATCGGTGCATGTCTGAGAATTTCCCTATTCTAACCCTTACTGGTTCAGTAAGATGAGTCTTGATCTGTGTGTTAGACACACCAACTACTTGGATTGCTTCATCCGAGAGAGGAAGATTCTTTATATCAGCTGACCTGACAGTCGATCTCGTAGCTCCTGTGTCAACTAGAAAAGTAACACTTTCACCATTGATTTTTCCATCTACAATAGGTCCTGCCTGGTCTATTTCTAGAGTTGCGCCAAGTACACACTCTTCCTCCTCTCTTCGGCACCGTCAGAAGTCTCCCTCAGAATCACTTCCCTCATTCCTTAGCCAATATTGTGATACAGTGCTTGCACGTTTTGGCTTGTTTACCTGTTCTTCATTGTAGAACCCCGAATCCTGGCTGTACTTCTGGGATCCTCTGCTTTGTGGCAAGGGTGGTTTTGGCACCTGATTCTGCTGCTTAACAGCCTTCTGCGGTTGCTGCTGCTGCTGACCACACCCCTCACTCTGCACCTGTGAATTCAATGATGGATTGTCATCGTTAGCAGACGGTGGATTCTTACACTCGGATTTCCAGTGCCCTAATGTTCCACAGTTGTGGCAAGGAAACCTTTTCTTTGCTTCCTCAATATTGCCTTTCCCTTTTCCTGGGCCAAATCTGGGTTTATTTCCTGGGTTATTTGCTTGTTCAACCAACTGAGCTTCCTGCCTTTCTGCAACTTTCACCTGTGCCCACATTGCCTTTTCTTTCAGTTTCCTTTGCTTTGCCTCAATCTCATCACTGAAGTATTTTGCATGTCTCAGGATCTCATCAATCTTTTTGCTCTGCCAGTCTACGGTATGCTGCCTTATCATTTCACTGATTTCAGGTCGCAAGCCATACACAAATCTATATACAAAATGGCTCAGATCCTTGTCACCCAGATGTTCATCTCCACTGAACTGTTTGAAAGCCAGTATTAGTCTTTCATAGTAAGCATGGACTGATTCTTTCACTTCTTAATGTGTTCGATCTATCTTAACCCAGTCTGTTTCCTTGGGGGGTACCTTATTTTTCAGGAAAGCCATAACCTGCTCATACTTTTTCATGACCTCCGGGTCTGGAGCTCCTGTCTTTTGATCTCTCGGGTATTCTTTAGTGGGCCAGTCTATGACTATCTTACATTCTGCCCACAAGTCTGCTGGTACAATTATAGCAAACAGACTATTCAGGTCAATCCACAGCACTTTTGACAACTTCACAAATCTGTCAACCTGTCTATACCACTCGACGGGCTTCTCTCTCAGTCGAGGGAAATTATTAGTAAATGACAAAATATCTTGTCTGGTCCATGGGACATGTACGTACCCTCCTCCTGGAATCTCCCTCATGGGATAAGCTGTCACTGCTTTCTCCTTTTCTTTCATAGGGAATGTTGAGTAAGTTCTGTCTGCTGCATCTTCTCGTTTTCTATACCATCTATCTTTCCATCTCTCCACATCTCCCCATTTTCGCAGCAAAGCAATCATCTCCTTAATCTGCCCTGTTCGGCCTGCATTATTTAGATTCTCAATGTCCTTATCTGAAAAATCCACTCTTAAGGCTTTTGTAAAGCTTTTACCTTGTCCATGTTGATTCCCATTTCACTGGCTATTCCTTTCAACCTGTCATGTATGTTCTTTGCTCTTCATGTGATGCTTTTGCACAAGAATAGTATTTCCCCCTCCTGATAATTTTTCAGCGTTTCTGTAGGAATTGTTCCTACAATCAGCTCCTCCATTTCCATACGTAGTCTAGCTACATCAATTCCCTGGGATTCCTTTTCTTTCTTCTGTAAAACTTTCAGCCAATCATTCAAATCTTCAGCAGTTATCCCCGTAGATTTTTCTGCACCCACTGGTTCTGTCACTCTTTGTGGTTCTAAGATCGATTCTCCAGTCATTCTGTTCCCTTCCACACAACCGGAATTCAAACCCGAGTTAGTCTGCACATTCAATTCTCCTCCACATATGGTATGTCTCCACTGATTTTCTCCTGATCTCCACTGATTTTCTCCCGACCTCATTTCTGTCTGCTCTGGAGGAACAATCAATCTGTTGCCTACATATGGAACTGTCAAACCACCTTCACCAACCCTCTGCTTCTCGAAAACGGGCATAACCGGACCTATCGTCACAGGCACCGTAACTGCTTCAAGATTTTTAGTCAGTTCTCTGATTTTCTCTGTCAATTCAAATGTGGTTCTTGCTAGTTCTCTGGTCTTTTCATCCTCAATTTCATTTTCCCTTTCTCTCTCTCTCTCTCTGCAAGAGCACTACTGCTTTTCAACTCAGGGGTCATGACTTCTGTCTTTATAATCCGCAGGGTGTCTCTCATTGGGGTAACTGATGTTCCTACCTCTGGTTCTCGTCTATACGGGGGTGGTCTTTGTAGAACATGTCATCTAAAACATCATCATCAGACTCATTCGCCCCATACCTCCTTGTTTCTACATTATGTTCTTTCTCTGTACACTTTTTCCCTTCTGTCTGTTCTGCAGTTTTTACAGGATATAATCCCTCAGTCATACTGGCACCTCGCCATCTTCTCATCCGGTCATGATGAGTTTCGTGATCATACTTTCGCCCGAACATATACCTGTAATTTCCTCCACTCCTCTGCTTTTCTCGCTCATGCATTTCATCTTCCCATTCAGTCAATGCCTCAAACTGCGTCGGCCTAGGCCGAGGCTCTAGACTCATCATCCTCTCCCGTAAGTTTCTCAGTATGGCCAGATTAAATGAGCCATGTTCCGGGAAAGCTAAAACTCCATCCTCTTTGGTATACTTTGCCCAGTTGTCTAACCAAATACAGGTATGATACCCATATTTCGCAACCATGAAGGATGCGGGGGTTCTTATCGGAGGAAGTAACTGTCCTTCCCTAGTCACAATATCCTTATCCTTGTCAAACCAGGTCTTAACCTTACTAAACAAGGATTTCTTTTTCTTTTCCTCAGCGTGGTAATACATTTTCTTATTTTCTGCAACCCTTTAGTCTTATCTACAACTGTACGATCTCCTGTCCAATTGCAGCGGGAATCACACTAACGCACCAATCCGGAGCGTTTACGTCACTGACTCAGTCCACGAATCCCAGCGCGACTCACACCAACGCACCAATCCTAGAGCATCTACGTCACCCTGTATGTCTCCCAATCCTTGCGCGGCGTACACCAGCACACCAATCACCGTGCTTCCAACGTTCTAGCCCACTGTCCAATCACAGCGCGGTCTTCCTGACGTCAGCAGTCGCTGCAACAGCTCCTGCTCCTGTCTCCTGTCTCTCGTCTACCCCTCCTTTACAAAACTACTCGGTAGACTTTGTTTCAACTTCTACGAGTCTGTTAGTTACAACATACAAACATCTCCATTGTCTGCTTCGCTAGCCACAGAACAGCAAAACAGGAAATGATCCCTTAGTAAAAGTACCTGGAAAATTGTGCAGGAGTAGCACAGCAGAACTATTTACAACTGTCAACTGGAATTTTCTTTTCTTAACAAACGACCATTCATAGAAGCAGGGCAGCAAACCAAAACTCGTAAGTTCGCACTGCAAATACATTTCGGCCAATTCACACTTGTTCAGTTGTTCTACTAGTCAGAAAAACGTGGCATCTGCGCTTTCAAATTTCCGACCATGTAATGTACTTGATGGCATGAAATGGTCAAATCCTGACCTTGATTATAGCTATAGTTAGGAGAGGGAAAGGTAGCTGCTCCTTGGGTAAGAGGGGGGAAGGGCAAAATGCAGGGCTGGCTTTAGAGCTTGTGGCGCCTGGTGCGACAATCATTTTTGGCGCTCCCACACCCCATGACCGCCTCCTCGGATTCTCTCACTACCACCGGACCAAAGTGCCCCTCATCTCTCCAATCATAAGTTTTTGCAAAACACAGCGCCCCCCCCCCACCACAAAGTCGGCGCCCCCTTCACAGGTCAGCGCCCAGTGCGGCTGCACCAGTCGCACTGCCCTAAAGCTGGCCCTGGGCAAATGTAATGGTGAAAACATCCACAAGGTGATACTTTCGGGGAATTCACAAAAATTCCCAATCACATTTCGCACCCTAAATACACACCACAATTTATCCCAAAAATATTTTTCAGTGGAAGTGCTTTTGTGGTTTGAAGTAACTCTATGTTTTTTCAGGAGGTGGTGGAGGGAGGGGTAAAGGGGATCATTTCACCTAGGGCACACGTCCTAAAAAAAAAAGTGGGGGGGGCTAACCAAGTTAGGTAGTATGCAAGTGACATCATGGCGCAATACATCGCACGGGGCATCACAACCTATGACATCATAAGAAATGACATCAGATCTTAAGACTTCATGCACATGTTTTGCAGGTCTATCATGAGTACAGTGATATTTAACAAATGAGATTTTGAGATAGAGTTGTGCCAAAAAAGTGACACAACCCGGGCCTCAACATATACATTTGTTGCTTGAGTTCAAAATTCGTTACAAAACAGAAGACAAGAGGCGTTCGGTAAAACGGGAACAGTTTGTTTAATTAAACATTACGGCCGGAGAACAGTTACAGGCATGAGGTCTGAGGACTTTCTCGATTTATAATTGGTCTGTGTCAATGTGTTTCAAGCCCCTAATTATTCCAGGGGTTCTCCTCAGGACCTGGACTCGGTCATATCTGTTAAAAATAAAATAACCAAGTGTTTGTTTAAGGAATGTTGATTATGGACTGACCCTATTACTTAACTACACTGCTTCATAGGTTAAGTCTCATACCTCTAGTCGTGTCAGAACAAACACTCATTTATTTTATTTTTAACAGATATGACCAAATCCCGGTCCTGAGGAGAAACCCTGGATTAATTAGGGGCTTGAAACGCATTGACCCATGCCCTTTGGAAAGAACAGTCGCATCATCAGTGTCTGAGAGGGACCTAGAATTATAGCCACTCTCTCCTTGACAACATTAAAGATTAGAGACCCTGGGGCAATACACATTGGCAGGACACACTATATATAAAATAAAGTGAACAATCCGCCTAGTGTTATGTGTTAATGAAGGACAGGTCAAATAAATATTTGATGTTGTTTATGCATATGAATATGTTAGTAGGTCATTCTATGTTGTTTGGTAATTCATGTATATCAATTGTGCAATGTTTGTTTGTAATTTGTGTTTTCAAAACTAAGTATTGCCCTTGAGACATGCCTTAATGAAAAACAATTTTTTTTGAAAAAGAAAAAAAGAAAGTGAAATAAACCACAAGGACTAATGAAATCAGAACATTGGTACCTTTATTTCTGAATAAATCAATAAATATGGCAACTAGACAGATTGATTTTAAAGCAGAACCTTCCCGGGGCATAACTCTTTGGAGAAGGTGGGCAGGGTATGGTTGAATAGAGGATAAGTGGACAATGGAAAAGAGATAGAGAACAGGTATGAAACAATGAGAGAACAATAGAAATGAGAGGAATGAGAGAAAGGGATAATGATGAAAAAGAGAAATGAGATAAGTTAGAGCCTAAGGAGCAAAGGAAGAAAATGGAGCAAGAAATAAGGATATTACAGAGATAAGAGAGGAAGCAAATAAGAATGAGTGAGAGTTAGAAAAGGGGTTTAGTAAACAGCAAGGGGGACAATGAGGGCTTGATAAAGGTCCACCGTACTTGCCCTGGGTAGAACTAGAAGACAAAAGAGGTACGGTGTTCCTGGGTGGCAAGTTGGCCACCTGGTGAGTACTCAGAGTGGTGGGGAGGTGGGAAATACCTCCTTTCAGAACTAGGACCCTCACACACCCAGCAAGCTAGGTGTCATGCTTCATCATATGGGTCTGCTCCTCATCGAGCCGGCGCTGCAATGCTCGACGGGCACCCATAAAGGGGCTCTTTATCGGAGATCTTTTGTTCCTTGCCGTGTAGGTGCCGTGGGTGTGAGGGGACTGGTAAGATGTAGATGTGGTGTGTGGGTTAAAACAGGTAAGGGAATCCTCTATAATTATTTTTATTCTGGAGAGGTCACAACCTGATTAATAAGTAAAAAGAAGAAGGAGGGCGATTATTTTGTTTTAATCTGACAAATATTACGCTCTACCCCTTAGTGGTCAACATGTTTCTCGCCTATAAAATGTCTCTAATATATCAGTTGGCAATTCCTCAGGACCTAGTGACTAAATGAAAACTATCTACAGTGTGTGGTGTGGTTCTACATACCACTTCTTCTCTCGGTAGGATGTTCCCCCAGAGAAAAGTAGCCAACCTCTTAAGGATTCAAGTGCTGCTTCATCAGACCGCAGTGGAGTATATGGACACTCAACGTAGTGTCGCTGCTCCCGCTCAGAGCAGTCCGGCTGCAGCAGAGTATGGAGAAGGAGCTGAGAAGAGACTTGGAGGGGAGAAGGACAGACAGAATGTGGAACTTGGAGACCCATAAAAGGGCCTCAGCTATTATTAGTGCAGCAGGTGCAGTGACACCTAAGTACAGGCCTTTAGGGGGCAGTTTTACCCCAATTTGATTTGTACTTTAAACCCCCCGCAGTGGGGGACATGGGGTCACGTTTCCTTGCTTGCATTAAGGCCCATGACACCCAGGATATGCCTCTGGCAGCTTGTTGCACATTTTGTGTGCAGCAGTTGGGTGATCTGTTGTTTCTATTCAGCTGCTAGTCTTGAAATGTTTCTGAGCTGGCTATCAATGCAATATGGGGGGTTTATGCGCAGAACATTACTGGTCTGTAGGCTACTGTTGATGAGCATTTTTCAGTTTTTAATCTCAGCGTAGTGCGACTACTTTTATGAGGGCCATATTTTTCTACTCACACGATTTTATAATGTTGACAATTTGCTGGCCAAGAGTGAGATTTTTTAAATTGATTTACGATATCACAGAACAGTTAGCAGTAATGGAGAGCATGTATGAGAGGGAAGAAGTAAAATGAAATGATGATGTTAGGAAATCAAGGCTCCCTATTCTAGAATGGATGAGGAAGAGAACATAGGGCTTGATTACGAGTCTGGCGGTCTTGCACCTGGCAGACTCGAAGTGGCGGCTCACTGTTTGCGGCAGTATGACTTGCAAAGTCATTGCGGCGGAGGACAGCCAGCTGCACCAGGGAGCAGTTGTTCCCTGGCGGTGGCACAGCTGTGCCACAACACAATATGCTGAGCGGGGACTGGCGCAGTACCACTCAGCATATTACAAGTTCGTCGACCGCCAGCATTTCATGGCGGGAGCCCGCCATGAAAATGCTGGAGGTAGAGGAATAAAGGGGGTGCTACAGGACCCCCATGTGCCCCCCCATGGGGATACATTCAGTGGGGCACATGTCTGTATCCTCACATAGTTCCAACACAGCATGGACATCCACGTCCATGCTGTGCTGGAAGTTTTTGCCGTTCCCATTGCAGTGCCTGTTTTCCCGGCACTGCCATGGGAAAGGCAAAGGACCGCTGACTGTATTACCAGTTCTACTTGTAGTACGGCAGGCAGACCCTGGGCGGGTTTGGTGCAACAGAGGCGGTGTTGCACCGGCGCCGCTGCACCAAACTCGTAATCTGGCCCTAAGTGATTTGTTGTGGTGGGTAAGATATTAAGTCCTATTCCTAAATAGGACTTAATATCTAAAAGCCTTTCTATTCTAATCTCTCTTGCCTCTTTTCTAGTCTCAGGAATATTTCTAGTCAAGCGCCGAGATGCCCCCGGGTGAGTCGAGCGCTATAGAAGTATATATAACATAACATAACATTCCCTGGAACTGGTGTGAGAGAAGATAGCTAGGAGAACCCACCTGGCCTATAGGTGCAGGGTTCACTGCCAGGAGCTTGTCCGGTCGCCACCTGTTTCAACAGAGCCTTCATATAAGACTAAGAAGGAATTTTTCATGTAGATTTTTTTTAAGTTGCTTGTATTCATGGCAGTCCATCAAAAACTCACAGAGAAAAACACATTGTTGCATTATACATCTCACCTCCTTATAGCACTTAGGGACAACCTAAATGTAGGCTAATGTCTGAGATACTGGTGTAATTGCTCAATTACAGCCATGTATATTGAACAGGTAGGGGGCATTGAAAAATGACTATTACAGAGGGTATACCTCACCCAGCTAATAAGACGAGCTTATAAAAGAGCACAACACCCCAAGAGCAGCACTAGTGAAGAAAAAAGAAAAAGAGGACCGTGTAACCATGTTCATGACCTATGATCCTCTGTCAAGTCAAACATGTAATGTCATCAAGAAACATTGCAATATCCTAAATAAAAAATAATTGTTTGCGCTCAAATGGGCTCAACATTTAAAAGATTGACTGGTGCATACCAGATTAAAAATAAGCACGCCTAAACAATCAGGACACTTACCTACAGTTGCAGGCAACTGCCCGTGTGACCATTGTAATATTTGCAATCTAACAAAGACAACCAAGCAGATTTAGTTGAAAGATCTCCATCTTTGGACATGGAAGAGAATAACTAATTTCAACATGACATCTGTTTGCTACATACATAAATGTGTGTGTGGTCTTTACTACATAGGCCTCAGAACTAAAAAAATCAAAACACATTTTGAAGAACATATCAGTATCATTAAAGCCCTATAATCTACAACAAGGCTGCTAACACATTTTAAGGACAAGAACCACAAAACAACTTACTTTTAATGGATAATACTAATATAGAGCTGAAAACATATTACATCACAAAGCAGCAAGATGGATTTATACAACAGAAACTGATAAGATGGGTTTGAATAACCTGATTGAATGGAATAAGGTGAGCCTCGGTAAGTCTATTCTGGGATACTATAGGACATAGCATCCATGCTGTAAGGGGCTGTTAATGATCATGTGAGAACACAATAACATGATTTCCACAAAACAATGACTCGCATACCAGTGGGTGTTCTAACATCATTTGAAACTTAGTTAATTACTATCCACTAGGATCCTTCAATAGCCTTAGACACCACTCCTGTGTACCATACTCGTTACTAAACGAGAGTGTCCCGCAACCCATAAAACTACCCAATAATTAATATGTATGTATGACGTAAACTCCTTATCCACTATGGGACATTAATTTCCTGGCTAATATAACACTATCCCACACCCAATATGGCAGAGTGAGTTTCTTGTCTAGTCTTTGGTGTGGACTAGAGATAGATGTATGCCACAGTGACACCATAATGACAGCATCGCCCACATTAGCTTAGTCTTTCACCAACATGGCAGAGGAGGTTACCACTCTTGCCTCTACTGTAGGATAGTTCACACCTAAATTACATCTTTATAACTGGTGAGCCAGCAAATGCTTGTCCAGTTTGGAATTACTCTCAGATGATCCTGCAACTCATGTGTGTTTCATTACGACGCACAAAAGGCAGTGCAAACCCCACATGATATGGGTACAGTTCACTTGTATATCGTTAGCGTTGCACTTCACCATACACACTGAGCTCCTGTGGGGAGGGTGCCTCTAGTTCTTATACCAGGTGCTGGGGCAATTATTCTCTCCAGACTGTTTTTCCCACACTGGTTCTCTCTTTCTAAATTAGGGGTGCTATGACATCACCTTAATTAGACAAAATGGGAATATGGCAATTGACAAGATCCACACCTAGAGTACCTCCCATTTGAGGTATAAGCACATGATTTTGCCATCTCACATTTTACAAATCAAGTTGGACTGGTAATATTGTAAAACACTTGAAAGATTTATATAGCATGTGAATACATTTGACACAAACATCCAGTATCACATCCTTTAAATGGTCCTGAGAAAAAAGTACACATTCTCGTTAAATGAACAATTAGATTAGTTTCTGCAATGTCTATGTCTCATACAAGCATGAGAAACATCAAATGAGCACAGAAACCCACCGGTATACAACACGTATAGTGGGTTTGTGGTAAGTATTTAATTACCGAAGATTATAAAAACATTCTTAATAAATAACTGCTGGGGCAAGGGTCCTGATATTCCCTTTTTGCTATTTTGTGCAGTTTTGTTTGGTGATATCAACATGAATATTGGTCCTCCGGCCCGATTGACATTCCGGGCAATGAAACGTGGGTCCAGTCATAATTAACAGGTAAAAATATTAGATGCCAATAAATACAGTCGACCAACTCAGACACATTTTAAAGCTCTCAATAATAATGTAAATAGTGTTTCAACTGGAAAGACAACCACCAAAAAAGGGTTAATGATGACACTTAGGAGAACTGACTAGAATACAACTGACTAGAGTACAACATAACTTATCCAACATCTAAACACAGTTTTGCAGACAAGTAAAATGTGTATGTTCCCCCTCATAGATGCACTTATTAGAGCACACCAATGATGATAAGGTTGGGGCACAGTATATATTGATCAGTGTAACCCAAAGGTGCTTCTCTGCGTTTTTACCAAACCTAGTTGAGGAATTTGTTCGTCAAAATACTTTAGAAAAATGCACACCATAGTGAGGTACTGGAGCTTAATTTAAGCCAGTAGCTATCATATGACTAAAAAAGACTTATAGGGCCACAACTACTACAGATAAACAACTTAGGCACTCTCACTTGGTACAAATTCTAAATTAGTGACAATTGCATGAAGGGTGCCTCTTATAATTTTCCATCTAGGATCCCATATTTAGAGTTCATATTTGTAACCCTATGTGCCACTCAGGGTTCTAGGTCATGTGCAGTGACTACTGAGGATAGGCCGTGGAGTCAAGCATGTCTGTTGTAGAAAACAATTAATTTTATCTGTTGGCGCTGATGGGAGACCTTTAGGTTCTCCTTCTTGCTCCACCCTATTTCATAGACCTTTAGCTTGCTTCATGGCTGGTGCTTCTACAAAATATATTTTGGTTAGGAATCCTCTGTCCCACTTCACAGCAATGTTCCCCTCTTCTTTTAAAGTTCTTATGTTGTCTATGATGTTTTTACTTGCCATCTCTGTCACATATGTATTTTTTGGTGCATGTTCAATTTCATTATGGCCAAATCAAGAAGGTGTTACCTGGATATTGTTTCTGATAAAGTAGGATTCGGGAATTGCTGCAGCACATCTTCATTAAGTAAGAAATGTGATGAAGAAGATGAATGAGATGAATGAGATGTTAAAGACCAAATTATGAGAAGATAATCTTCATTACTCCCAGTCCCAGGGTCTGATTTAGATTTTGGCGGATCTGGTCCTGCGTCACTTTTTTTTTTCACTGCCCGTCCGCTCAATTTAGATGTTGGCGGGTCTATGGATGAAAGACCATCTGAGGGCCACCGAATCCGCCAGGATTTTTCTCCTGCGTCAACTGCATCATAGGCAGAAGCAGCTGTCGGCGGGAGTCCAGCCAAGATTACCGCTGGGCCAATCACAATGTGCCTTTCCATTGAGGAAAATGTGGTAGGGAAACCTCCTACTTTGAGTTGGCGGAATCAAAGGAAGTGAGGTAGAAACATACCTTTGTTTTTGTTTCCCACTTCCGTTTCCATCTTGAACCCCATTGTCCATGTTCTTCCATTGCTGCTTCTACTTGACCACAATGCTAATCAACTCTGTTGTCACTTGGATCTAAGGTAAGCTTCTTTTATACATTTCTTACTATGAATCATGTGTTGATAACTGCTTTAACCTTGTGTATTTTTACATTGCTCTTAAATGCATTTTTTTTCTCATGTGTAATGCATTAGTGTTCATTTTGCAACTTATAAAGGTAATATGAACACACCTGTATTGACACATAAAAAAATAATTATGTTGTTGTGGTGCTTGTGGGTGTTGTGCTTGTGGTGCCTGTGGGTGTGCATTCAATAATGTGTGTTTGTGTTGTTTGTGTGCTATGCAATATGTAAAAAAGAGTCATAGCACATTACCTATATATATTATTTAAGCAAACACAACATATATGTGTAGTGACACATTATTATGTAGTACTTACAAGTCTCCACTCCACCAGGGACTCACTCCCTCAGCAAAAAGCCGCTAGGACAACGGCAGCACAATGGTGAAACCTATATAAGCTCGGCGCAAACCCACCGACCTGACGGTGACGGAGTACTGTTGGCTAGCAGAGGAGTTCGCCGTGTCGACGAAGATGCGCCACTTATGCGGTGGGAAACAGTCTGTTGATGAGGATGGTGGTTCAGCCAACCCACTTCTAAATACAGCGTTTAGGATACCGTCAGCTTGGTGGAGTACTTGTATACTCTGCCACGGAGGGATGACGGGAGTCCTGCCAAGATCTCAATCAGACCCTCTGTCTTAATCCATCACCGTTCTTTAGCCCACTCTGCCACCCCAGTTCAGACATGGCCATATGCAAATCAGTCTGACCCTGTGCCTCATGGGAACAGTCCAGCCCGAACTGCCAAGCCATGTCTTCCCTGGACCGGAAACAAGCTTCCTAGGACCGGTTTCTGGCATTTCAGCCGTCTTCAGCCAGGCTTGCTTGAATCCAGTGGCAAAGTGAGCAAGGGACTCACGTCTGAGCATTCCCTGCCAACTTATGGCGAACAAAGCAAAAACCAAAGGAAATGATGGACGGAGTGTTGAACATTGCAAGCACTCACCCCCAGTCAACTGATCTGGGTTTAATCCATCACCGTTCTTTAGCCCACTCTGCCACCCCAGTTCAGACATGGCCATATGCAAATCAGTCTGACCCTGTGCCTCATGGGAACAGTCCAGCCCGAACTGCTAAGCCATGTCTTCCCTGGACCGGAAACAAGCTTCCTAGGACCGGTTTCTGGCATTTCAGCTGTCTTCAGCCAGGCTTGCTTGAATCCAGTGGCAAAGTGAGCAAGGGACTCACGTCTGCGCATTCCCTGCCAACTTATGGCGAACAAAGCAAAAACCAAAGGAAATGATGGACGGAGTATTGAACATTGCAAGCACTCACCCCCAGTCAACTGATCTGGGTTTAATCCATCACCGTTCTTTAGCCCACTATGCCACCCCAGTTCAGACATGGCCATATGCAAATCAGTCTGACCCTGTGCCTCATGGGAACAGTCCAGCCCGAACTGCCAAGCCATGTCTTCCCTGGACCGGAAACAAGCTTCCTAGGACCGGTTTCTGGCATTTCAGCCGTCTTCAGCCAGGCTTGCTTGAATCCAGTGGCAAAGTGAGCAAGGGACTCAAGTCTGAGCATTCCCTGCCAACTTATGGCGAACAAAGCAAAAACCAAAGGAAATGATGGACGGAGTGTTGAACATTGCAAGCACTCACCCCCAGTCAACTGATCTGGGTTTAATCCCTCACCGTTCTTTAGCCCACTCTGCCACCCCAGTTCAGACATGGCCTTATGCAAATCAGTCTGACCCTGTGCCTCATGGGAACAGTCTGACTGACTGGGGGAGAATGTCTGCATTGTCAGCATTCCGTCCATCATTTGTTTGTTGTAACGCTTTTCGCCCTAAGTGGGATGGGTATTCCCAGACGTGGGACCCGTGCTCACTTTGCCACTGGATTCAAGCAAGCCTGGCTGAAAACGGCTGAAATGCCAGAAACCGGTCCTAGGAAGCTTGTTTCCGGTCCAGGGAAGACATGGCTTGGCAGTTCGGGCTGGACTGTTCCCATGAGGCACAGGGTCAGACTGATTTGCATATGGCCATGTCTGAACTGGGGTGGCAGAGTGGGCTAAAGAACGGTGATGGATTAAACCCACATCAGTTGACTGGGGGTGAGTGCTTGCAATGTTCAACACTCCGTCCATCATTTCCTTTGGTTTTTGTCTTATTGTATAGAGCACCCATTAACCCCTATGTCTATAGAAGGTGTCTGTCTAACCTGAATGCGGGGTCGTCATGAGGGATATGAAGCCACTGGTTGATTGCGACCAATTGGGAAGCCCAATAATAGATCTTCAGGTCCGGGAGGGCTATTCCGCCATCATACCAGCTGCTGGTAAGTTTCTGTTGAGCTATTCGGGGCGTTTTCCCCTCCCATAGTAGCGACGTCACTTCCGCATTTACTGCTGTGAAGTACGCATCTGGGACACGGACTGGCGTATTTTGTAGTGCATAGAGAAACCGTGGGAGCGCCATCATTTTAAACAGGGCTGCCCGCCCTAGAAGTGTTAAGGGTAGTGTACGCCAATACTTAACGTCTCTTTTAAACCGCGCCAGGGGCTGGGTCAGGTTTTTTTCCGTGAACAGCGCATGATCATGTGTCACAAATATTCCTAAATATTTAAACCCGTCCGTGACTATTTGCAGTGGGCATCCTCTTGGGAGCCGCGGCGGGGGGCCGTGTAGTATATATAGCAGTGACTTTACCCAGTTGATGGCATATCCTGACATCTGTCCGTACGCGGCACAGATATCTAGAAGACAGTTGATGGACCATGCAGGGGACGTTAAGTATAATAGAATATCATCCGCATATAGCGAAATGCGATCTTCCCACCCGGTGGCCCACCTCAGTCCCTGTATTGTGAGGTCCTGCCTAATCCAGGCCGCCAGGGGCTCCAGGACCACCGCAAATAGGAGTGGTGACATGGACAGCCCTGTCTAGTCCCTCTGCCCAATGGGAATTCGTCCGATAAGTGGCCATTGACTACGACTTTTGCCACCGGCCGCGTATATAACATACGTATCCATGCGCAGAATTTTGACCCAAACCCCATATGTTTAAGGACTGCAAATAAATAGGGCCATTCCACTAGGTCAAAAGCGATCCTTGCATCTAGCGATAGTATGGCTGCGTCTTCACCTATAGTTGATTTACGCTCTATTACTCCGTGTAGCCTTCTGATATTTAGCGCTGTGTTGCGGTGGGGCATAAATCCAGATTGGTCTGGATGGATTATAGCCGCGAGATGCGGCTGCAGCCTTGATGCTAGTGTCTTCGCAAGTATTTTTGCCTCCGGATTGAGGAGGGAAATCGGTCTATACGACCCGCATTCGTGCGTCGGGTTTCCGGCCTTATGGATAGCCACTATAGTGGCCAGTCGTTGTTCTTTGGGCAATATTCCTTTATCTAAGTTTTCAGTGTACATGCGAGGAGGTGGGACGCCAGCTGTGGGCTCGCTAATTTATAAAATTCCACTGGAATTCAATTGGGCCCTAGCGCCTTTCCTGTATGTAGTGCCCTAATGGCTTGCGTAAGTTCCCCGGACGTAAGATCCGCCTCAAAGGCAGTTATGGCAGCTCCGTCAAGCGATGGCATACGGATATCTTGCAGGAACTCTAAATGTTCTTCCTCTGCCACTGTGGCCATTGGTGTATAGATTGCCTCATAATGCTGCGCTAGCGCCTCTGCGATTTGCTGTGGTGCCGTCACTAACGTCCCATCCCTATCTTCTATCTGGGATATCCAGTTGCCCGCTCTTACCCGCTTTCCCAGCCAGGCCAGGAGTCGTCCCGCCTTATCCCCCTGTTCATAGATTACATGTTGCGTCTTCGTCAGTTTATTTTTAGCCTCTTCTCTTGTGTACGCCTTATATTCCTGCTGCGCCATATGTAGGTTATGTATCGTGTCATCAGAGGGCTGCCTCCTCCCTTGAGAGTTCTGCCTCTAGGCTGTCAATGTGCTTCCGGTGGTCTCTCTGCTGCCCTACTGTCAGTGACATGGCCTGCCCGCGAAGCACTGCCTTGAATGCCTCCCACAACGTTATCGATGAGGTGACTGATCCTGAATTTTCTTCAAAATAGCTTTTTGTCGTCCTAAGGAGGCCCTTCGTATTGTACGATTCTGGAGGTATCCTGACCTGATGGGGAACAGTCTGCGGGCCCGCGGAGTGAATGTAGCGTATGTGATGAGAATCGGGGAGTGGTCTGATATCCCTCTAGGTAGGTGTCTAATGTCTGCCATACCCATCATCCCTGTCGCTAATGTAAAGATGTAGTCTATTCTAGAGAGACTACGGTGTACCCCGGAGTGGAAGGTGTATTGCCTTTCGCCTTGGTGTCTAGCCCTCCACGCGTCAAGCAACCCAAGCGCTTCGACAAATTCCTGCAATCTATGAGCTGGGCCACTGGGGTCTCTGGGGGGGTGTCGGTCTATATTCGTATCCATGACGGCATTGAAATCACCACCAAGTATCAATTCCCCACATGGAAGGGCCAGCAGGAAGTTCCCCAGATCCGTGAATGCAGGCTGGTGCAGCGCCGGGGGTATGTATACTGACACTATGTTGTATATTCTACCATCCCATTGGCTCGTGATGGCCGCGAACCTACCCTGATCATCTCTATGTGTCACGTTTACTATCAGAGGGAAGCGCTTATTGAGGAGGATTCCTACCCCACACGACCCCGAGGTAAATTCGGAGTGCACTGCCATTCTGAAACCCCAGCGATCCAGCGCCTTGACTGCCGTGCCCTGTAGATGCGACTCCTGAAGGAGTGCCACTGCTGGGTTCTTCGCCTGAGGAACTGCAACACCAGCCCCCATTTAATTTTATCTTCCAACCCATTTACGTTCCAGGACACAACAGTCAATGGGGGCCCCCTCGTTTGAGTGTCTTGTGCACCTGGGGTGCTGCTACCGTCCTTTTGGTTTCTATCCGCCATCTCGATGTTGAACTAGCACTGTGCCTTTTGCTATTTCTGGCTCGCCTATCGCTCTACAGTCCGTCTTCGTCTTCATCACTACTGTGCAAAAAAGTGTCACCACTAAACCTAAAACCATATTCAACATAAACTTAAACTGATCCCGCCCCCCTCCCTGCCTAGCGGATGTGAAACTACCCGCCTCCCCAACCTAGCAGAGCGCTTAAATTCCCTACCCATGAACCTACGTGCACGGGGGAAAAGTCCCCCTCGGCTCAACGAGTCCCCCTTACAGAGAGTTTTCTGAGTCTGTGGTACACAGTCTGCGTTCAGTGTCATTCGCCCATCGGGCCCTGTAAATTATACATCACCACTGGTAGGGGTCCGCTCCAGGATCTGCAGGCACAGTTTACAGTCCGCTGCTTTGCACCATCTCTGTAGGTCATCTCCCTGACCTCCACGCAGAAGTGTTGCCAGGCTGTACGATTGTTTAATGCTGTGACCATGCCCCTGGGTCTAGAAATTATCCGTCAAAGTCTCACTCCACATCACTTCCAGTCCTCTCCCTGGCAGCCAGTCCGTCCACTGCTTCTCGCTCTTCCTGCTGGGCCAGCTGTCCGGGCTGCCGCTGTCCTTTCCTCTCCCGTGCGCCCTTGTCTCTAGCTTGGCGCCAACCCTCCAGCCAGTCTTGCGCCTCCTTCGGTGTGACAAAGAACCAGCTTTTACCCTCCGCTTCCACTCGTAACTTCGCCGGGTAGATCATTGAGTATTTTAGTTCTCTGCTGCGAAGTTCACGCTTGACCTTCGTGAAGGTGCGCCGCTTCTTTGTGACGGCGTCCGTATAATCCGGGTAGAGGGTTACCACGCTGTTGTCCACCCGAATCGGCGGTCCCACTCAGGCGGCTTGTAAAATTGCGTCTCTGTCTCTGAAGTTGAATATCCTTGCCAAGATAGGTCTCGGAGGAGCGCCTGGCCTGGGCCGGCCGCCCGCCACCCGATGTGCTCTCTCCACTGAGAAAATTTTGGAGAGTCTGCGGGGCTTCAGCTGGTCCTGGATCAGCTCCTCTACAAATAGATCAAGCGCCGGGCCTGTAACACTCTCTGGCACCCCACCAAGCGCACGTTATTCCGTCTAGCGCGCCCTTCCTGGTCGTCGAGCTTTTCCATCATCTGTTTGTTAGCTAATTCAAGCTGGTGTACCTGTCGCTGGAGAGTCTGCGTATCAACTGAGAGGACCGCCGTTGTGGCCTCAACTTCCGCCATCCTCGTTCCCATTTTCGAAATGTCGGCCCTCAGTAGCGTCACGTCGCAAGAAATGGTACCTATGGAGGCCTGCATCTGCTGCAGGGTGACCATCACATCACGGAGCGTGATTTCTTTTTGTACTTCAACAGGCGGGTCCGGCAGGGCTCCCGGCGCCTCCTCCGACCCGCCATGTCGATCTTTGGTGGTGGCGTACTTGTCGATGCGGTTACTCTGTACCAGTCTGGGGCCTCTGCCACTCATGGCACCGTGAATAGCAACGTGGGCGATCTCCGTATCGCCAACACAGGGCAAGCGTCACACCCCGTCCACCACCAATCGCCGTCTGTTACTCCGGTCCCGGCCCTGGGTAGAATAGAAATACCCCAACCAGCATCGGCCGCGTGGCGCGTGGTACGTTGCGGGGGGCCGAGTATGTGCCTCAATCATGACCTCCGGGGCCGACCAGCTACTCGCCTCTATGGCCTCTGCGGATCTTCGCCCTCCAACACCTGCAGATTGGTAAGCCGTCAGGGCACCAATGTCTCATGCCTTTCCCTTCTTCCTTCTTCTCAGTGTCTCTGCTACTTCTTTATTTTTCTCTGCCACACCGGGACCCCCTCTCTCTTGCGTGGGGTCTTCTCCTCCCTCGGCGGGGGCCGCGTCAGGCCGTCTCGATCCACTTAAGGCGCACCGCCTCCAGGCCTTCTCGTTGTTTCACCCACAAGACCTTCCTTCAATGGGCCCTCGTCACCTCTCCACCTCAAGGGCGCGCCTCTAGGCCCCCCCCGCACCAGTCCTGCCTCCCGCTACCTGCGAGTTGCAACATCCTCTCCCGGCGCACCCTCCGCCACAGCTTGCTTCTCTCTCGGCCGCGGCTGCCCCCTCGTCCCCCGGCTTCTCCGCGAGTTTAGGCCTCCACTGCTTCTTTGGTCTGCCGACGGTTTCTATGCATGCCGCGATTTTCCGGCCGCGGCTACCGTCGCCGCCAGCGGTGCGGCGTCTCCATCGCCGTTTTTGAGCCACAAACTGCAGGTTTGATGCCCGGATTGTCGGGGGTTGTCTCGGCGTCCTCGGGAGCCTCTTTAGGCTGCGGCCATTTTCTCCGGTCGCAGACCACGCCCCGCAGCACTGCTTTTAAAAGTAAATTCACTGCTAACTCGACTTTGGTGGCATGGGCACTTTAAAATTGATATTAGGAACCCCCCAGGTCTCCCCTAATAGTTCTACGGGTGGGGGACCTGTACTTATGAAAAGGGGCTTTATAAAATAGGTTTTAAAATCCCTGGTGAGGAAGAAATTGCACATTTCATTTCCCCCATTGTAGACAGTTGGCCTCATAGGTTAACACTTCAATTTTTTATGGACGCATAACTGTTGCTAAGAAACTATGAAAAATATCATACAAGGACTGAACAGAATGGTATTGATAAATGCAGCAACTTGGCATTGTTAAATATATCACTAACTTGCACAGAAAAAAAGTTATATATTTTTTTTCTTTAAGCCAATATCCAGCCTATGGCACTCTTCCCTGATTGGTCTGCCCTGACGAGATTAGCCAAGCTGCCTTGATTAGGTGATAAGTGGCCTGGCCATGCTGAGGATATCTAATGGAGGAAGCTCTGTGGGGCACAGGAATGCAAAAGCAGGGGGTTCGGCCAGAAAGCATCAGCTTCAAAGGAAGAACAGGGAAAGCCAGCCTGTCAGCCAGGGCCACACCCCCTCTCTGCCAATGGTAGGCTTAAGGAAGGAATTCACAGATGTGAGTGCATGGAGTTTATGGAAATAAGTAATACTCTGAGTTTGGTTCAGTTAGCTCTTGTTGCTCTGCTGGAATTTCAACCATGATGGCGTTTGAGAGAATAATGCTTCCTGGGACAAGACTTTGCCACACTTTGGAGGAAGTTGTCATGCTTTGGGGGTGTTGTCCAATGCTAACATGTGCTAAAGTGTTTGTGCTCTCACCCCTAAACATGGCAATATTGGCTCATCCCCAACTGGCATATTCAATTTACTTATAAGTCCCTAGTGAACTAGTGTATCCAGGGCCTGTATATTAAATGCTACTAGTGGACCTGCAGCACTTATTGTGCCACCCACTTAAGTAGGTCTCTAACCATATCTCATGTCTGCCATTGCAAAGCCTGTGTGTGCAGTTTACACTGCCATTTCGACCTGGGAAAATAAACCTTCTGCCAAACCCAAACCTTCCCTTTTACACAAATACGTCACCCCTAAGGTAGGCCCTGGATAACCCAGAGGGCAGGGTGCACTCTTTTTTTAAAAGGCAGCACATGCACTTTTAAGTTTGGCATGTCCTGGTAGTGAAAAACTCTCAAATCATTTTTTCACTACTGCAAGGCCTATCTTTCCTATAGGATAACATTGGGATTACCGTATTACATTTTTAAGCAATTCCCAATTATGAAGAGATAGACTTTTCAAGATTGGTGTCTCTGTAATCACAATCTAAACTCACACCTTATGGTGAAGTCAGATTTTAAATTGCAATTTTGAAAATTCCAATTTTAGAAAGTAGGCATTTTCTTACTTCAGTCATTTGGTGCCTCATGCCTGTCTCTGATACATGCCTGGGAACTGGGACAGCAGAGCTTTGTGTATTCCTTCTAGACAGCGACACAATATAGTAGCTTTGGTGTGACGTGATGGGAGGGAGGAGCTGGACCCAGCCTCACTTACACCTGAATAGGCTGTGTTCTGTACCCACACAAAGGGCTGCATACTCCCCTGTAGTGAATCTGGAGCCAGAGCAAAAAGGGAGGATCTCTGTGCACTTCAAATACCTGTCTTTGAAGTCTCTCCCACTTTAAAGGCACAACTGGTTATAAGTACTGGACGTCTGACACCAACACTTCAGTACACTTCTGGACCTGTGAAGTCTCTGCCAGGAAGAAGAACTGCTGTGCTGTTGAAGGACTGCCACTCTGCTAGACTGCTGTTTTGCTGGAATCCTGCCTTGCTGCTCTGCTGCCTGCTGTTCCCATGCCTGGGTTAGAAGGACTGGACCTGCATCACTTGAACCAAGAGTGACTCCAAGGTCTAGCTGGCTGGCCTCCTGATCTGAAGTCTTAGGGATACTAGACTTCCAACTTACCTGCTTCTGCTCCAGGACTCTGCCATCTGTAAGTATGCCTTGCCAAGTGGTGCCACCACAGACCTGGACCGCTGGAAGTGAGGCTTAAGGTGCTTGCTTCAACAAAACCCATGCAATCCTCTGTCAAACCGGTGCATCGGCACCATTGCGTAGATCAGGTCCGGAGCATCGCCCCTGTGGTGTGGATCAGAACCAGCGCATCATTCCTGTTGCATGGATCAGAACAAGCACAGCTCTCCTGTTGCATCTCCAGAACCGGTGCATCACTTCTACTGTGTGGATCGGCCCTAAAGCATCATCTTTGGAACCACCTCTGCACAAAGTATCTGCATCGCCGTCAATGTCATCTTCGACTCTGCGTTCGAATCTCTGTATCGCAACTCTGCGCTTATCGGAGCTGGCGCATTGTTGCTGCTGCGTGGATAAGGACCTGTGAATTGCCACCACTGCGCGGATTGACATCGATGCATTGCTTCGGCCGTGTACCGCATCTTTGACGTCGATGCAGCCAGGATCAAGGTACTTTTGTTCAGCGGGCCTCACTGGTTCCCTGTATCTGGCCTGTGCTCCATCGCGGTCGGCTTGAACTTTTGACTTTGTTCCGGTCCGGTGTGACCAGATACCCCGAGTAAGTGGTAATTGCTTCTAAGTCTATTTTACAGTTCATTCTTTAAAAATCATATCCCAAATTCTACTTATTGGTTTTTTGTCATCGGTCTTGTTTTATTTATTCCATTCCATTCAGCAAACTTTATTTCGTTCAATATAAACCATACAAAAATAGATGATACAACTACTTACATAGCTAAATTTGAGCAATATTAGAAATTCATCAAAGACAGATTATAGAAGATGACCACAATGCATTTTAAGTTAGTCAAATATCATTACTGCAATAGTTCAGAGAGTAAAAATAATTAAAAACAGGTTAAAAAAAAGTCAAAAAGTTAAAAAGGTTAAATTGAGAGAAAGTACAAAGAGAAGTATTTGAGGTTGCTGTGATGAATTTAACAACAGCCTACGCCTATGCCACATAGAATTGAGGAATCGGGACACGGCATAAACTGTGGGGGGTGAGTATCAGATCTCAATATTCTGTCTGCCTCCGAACACTGCCTACACCCCAGATTTCTAGAGAGTGAAACAAGCCTATGCTGTCTGGCTATTTTATAGCCAGGTCAAAAAAAAAAACATGAATGTCGGACTCGTCTTGGCAATTGCAAGCAGGACACCCAAGGGAAGGAGCTTTTGACCATTTGTTTGTGAATTCATGAACCAGCAAGGTCCCTATTCTAAACTGGATATAAAGCTTCCTTCCCATGGAAGGTTGTATATCATCCAGTAAGTGCTCAAAAAGGTACTGAGCTTTAATATTAAGGAAGTCAGCAGTTAGGTACCCAAGTTTAGTGTTCCCCTGGATATCGGCTAGTCTGAGCGATCTATAGGCTCTTACTAGTTCTAGTTGTGGAATTGTTGGGGACACTTCCTTAGGGATACTCCATAGGTTAGGAATGCCTAGTCTAAGATATACATCTTTTATATATACAAACCATGGTAATTTTCCTTCCCCCGGGAGTCCCATAATCCCCTTGATTTCAGACTGGTAGACTGCTAATTCAGGGGTCACCCACAGCCTACGCCAAAAGTTCAATGGTCTGAGTCCAATCTCCTCCGCAATAGGTCTAATTCCTAAATCCAGGCGTAGGGGGATGAGGGGAGTGCTTGGCGGTAGGCCCAAAAGCTGTCTCATAAATTTATTCTATATTTTAGCCAATCCACCAGAGGGACGGTGACCTCAAAGTTCCACCCCATACATTACAGCACTCCTGACTTGTACTTTATATATCTCAGCCACCCGGCCAGGTGGTTTGTATGACGAGTTCCTAAAGGTTTTTGCGATTACCCCAACCATCTGCGCTAGCCTCAAGCTTGCTTTGTCTAGTTGCAGGCCCAATACAAATGTTTCGGACAACGTGACACCAAGGTAATCAGAGACAGTCGCCCTCTCTAACAGGGTGACATTTAAGGAGGGGTTTGGACGAGATGTTTTGGCTGGGTTAAAGACCATACATTTGGTATTAGATGTATTAATCTCCAGCCCCCTGTTTTTACAAAATAAAGATAAACTGTCAAGAATCCTTTGGATGCCCATAGGGGACTTAGATAACAACAAGGTGTCATCCGGAAACATCATTGCTGGCACCTTACCATGCACCAGCTCATTAGCCGCAATTTCAGAATGGGGGAACTTGGGTGAGGAGACAAGGGCTGCTATAATGGCGGCTCCAAATATGATGAATTTCAGCTCGGATACGGGGGGAGTCGCCTTCGCGTACTCTAACGGCTCAGTCGCCAGTATGTTGCAGGGAAGTTGCTGAATAGCAGGATTCTTCCAGGTCCTCCGGGTAGCAGCCCTTGTCTCCTCGCCCAAGTTCCCCCATTCTGGAATTGCGGCTAATGAGGCTCTATTTAACAGGCATGTTATTTAAGCCCTGATGATGATCCGCTCACCCTTCAAACGGATCGAAGCGCCGTTGACACCCTAATACACCTTATACGCAAAAAACCTTTTGTTCATTCCGCTGTAAAGGTGTTTTGTAGTGATCTGTTCTTGTAACACTGTATATCCTCCTTGTGTAACAAACCGGAAAAGCTTTACCTGAGCCCCCTGTTGTTCGGTTTTCCCCCTTGTTTATGTACTCTACTTGCTAAGTAGGACATAGGATTGTGTCCCATTTTATGTATTGTTTTGTATGATTATATCCTAAACCTACAAGTAATTATCAGACCTCTGTCCGGCTGGACAAGTCCACTAGATATAGCTACGATTAAGTCTATATTAATTCCTTAGGTTTCCATTTCACTTTCTGGGGACCACTGTTGTTGAAAATGAGATGCTTTTAACAGCAGAGCATTCCATTTCTTCTTGACAAATCCACTTGTTATGCCCTAAAAATGATCATGTTCTTGGCATCTCCTAAATGTTCGTTCCCACAAGGCCAGGTGAAAGGGTGACATTGTTTTGTCCATTTTAGCCTCATCTCGTGGAATTCCCTTTCTATGTGGCACTTTATCCTGGGAAATCAAGGCGTCGTCTGCTAGGACTGAAAAATCAGGATCCTTTCAATTTTTAGTTTAAGGCCCTTCTGCAAGCCAGCACCAAGAGTGCAGCAATCTGATGCATTAATTCTTAGCCTTTTGACTTCTATGGACTCCCACTTAATAATAACTGGACCTTGGGGACTGCCACTGAATCATTATTGGAATCCAAGGACCCAGCTGAGTAGATAGTGAAGGCAGTGGACAGGCCTAAGCATTTTCGATAATCTGAACTCCAAACAATGTATAAAAAATACAGAAACAAGCATTGAGCAAACACATGTACAAATGATGAAATATTTTATTTAATTCACAATCGAAAAAAAAAAAATTTGAATGGGAGGTTTGGAGCATTTCTAAATTTAATTGAGGCCACTCACCGTCCAACTATATTCTGTTTTATGGACTTGCACTGCTTCCTTGAATCAATCTGAGGATACTACTTTATTTTTCAGCTTCCAGTTTCAAATTCCTTCAGGTTTACAGAATGTTTTAAAATTGTCAATTGTACATTGTGCTTCTTAATTTATTTACACTTTATTAATCTGTTAATATTATTTAATGTTCTTTAAGTTTCAAACATGTTTATTGAAATAAGAGATGTTCAAATATTACATAATACAAAGAGAAAAATAGGAAAAACAAAAACGAAAAAAAAAGAAAAACAGTTGAATACAGGAAAAATAGCTAGTTAAGTAATGACAATATCATAATATAAGTTATACAATAAAATAGCACAGAATAAGAAAAAATATAAGCAAAAACTGGCAGTTAGTATGAGGTAAATAATTTAAAACGGAATATGAAAAATACAATATAATCAATAGCAAAGTTGAAGAAAATAAGAACATAAAAGAAGTACCTTATTAAGAAGAACATGAATTCATGGAGGTTTAGAAACTTCTTGCTGGCGCGGGAGTAAAGACAGAGAGGTACGGGCATTTACGTCAAAAAATACTGTAACTGGGTTCCATAATTCTCTTCGTTTAACAGCTAAGGTTAAGGGATAAACAAAAGTAGTGTCCAGTCTATGATTGTAGCAAACAGCATACCACCATGCTTTGTAAGATAATTTGGTAAAATCCTTCCAGTTTTTGGTGATTTGTTGAAATGCCACAGCTATTAGTAAATCAATTATTCTAATATTACTGGTGTAATGTTCCCAGATGGGAGATAAACTCCCTAAGAAAATGTGAGATAAGGAGAAAGGGTGAGTGGAAGTAAAAATCTTGGTAATTTGAAGCCAGACCTGCCTCCAAAATTTAAGGACAAGGTGGCAACCAAAAAGCATATGAAAAAGGTCTGCATGCGGTAGGGAACAAGACCAACACTTATCTGAGGTATCTGGGAAGTGGCTGCTGAGGGTGAGAGGTGAGAACAATAAACGATTGTAAATAAAAAATAGTGTTTGGGTTGTATTGGCCGCCCTAGAGGACTTACGAATTTTTAACCACAATTTGTCCCATAATATTACAGACCATGAAGTTTCAAAATCCTGTTCCCAGCATTCTTCTGTGTTGGTTTTGACACGAGGATGCGGCAAAATGTGGAAAGAGGCGTAGATTTTGGAAGCTTTAGAGTGCGTAAGAAGCAAAGAGTGCAAGGAAGGTGTAGCAGAAGATGTGAGGGTTAATGAGGGTGATGCAGCAAGATGTGCTTCATAGGCTTGCTGCAAGGTGCGAGTCAAGACTGAATATTTGGTATGGAAAGCAAGAGGAAGATTAAAAGAATTTGCAGCTAAGTCAAAGGGGATAATTCGAGTATGATGAAATAATTGCCTCACCCAAATAAGACCCCGGGATCGCCAAGATTTCCAAAAGATTGGCTTATTGTTAATTAAAATGGATGTATTATGCCAAATAGGTTGATCAAAAAAGGACGAGCTGGGTAAGCAAGGAAATATTTTGGAAGTGTGCTTAAGAATAGGGGTAGAGATGGATTGAGGTCTGCGAGAGAACATAAGATACTCTTTGAAGGAAAAAGGAAAAATGAAAGATTGCTCCAGGGTTAACCAGAGAGGAGATGTTGGTGAGATGTCCTCAAGCCAATGAGAAACTTGATGCAACAGGAAAGATTTATGATATAAGGGAAAGTTAGGAAAATGTACCCCTCCCTCCCTTTTAGGACGCATCAGCTTAGCTAAAGACATACGCGATTTTTTATGACCCCATAAAAAGGAAGAGAGAATAGAGTTTATCTTTTTGAAATATTTCAAGGGAATAGGAAGTGGGATATTAGAGATTGTGAATAAAACAATTGGAGAAAGCATCATTTTAATGGTATCCAACCGTCCCCACCACGATAAATAGAGAGGGTGCCATTTACTAGTAAGAGTAGTTAATTTATGTATGCAGTCCTCCAAAGACTTAGTAATTGTACCTGAAAGAGAGGAATGAAAAAGGAGGCCTAAATATTTAATAGAAGTAGGGTTCCAAGTAAAACCTGAAGGAGAAAAATCATCTTTGAAAGTTTGTTTAGTAAGTGGCAAGATCTCGCATTTATCTTTATTTAGCTTATAACCCGAAACTAGAGCAAAGGAGTGAACTTCGTCAAGAAATGTTGGGACGGAGGTGACTGGCTGAGACATAAACAACAAAACATCATCAGCATAAGCTGCCATTTTAATGTTGGAGTCATTAAAAGTAAAACCATGAATATCTTTATTTTGACGAATTCGTAAAAGAAAAGGTTCTAGGGCAAGATTAAACAAAAATGGAGAGAGTGGGCATCCTTGCCGAACCCCCCTACCCAACGTAAAATAAGAGGACAAGCCTCCATTTGCCGAAATAGCAGCTCTAGGACGAGAATAAAGAAGGGAAATCAGGGAAGATATCCTTGGTCCAAAACCAAACCACTTAAGAGTAGCAAAAAGATAAGGCCACTCTACTCGATCAAAAGCTTTTTCCGCATCCAAAGCTATAGCTGCAAGGGAGTGAGGGCAATGTGAAGTTTTAGAGAGAACGTCAAAAAATAATCTGGTGTTGTCCGACAACAATCTACCCTTGACAAAGCCAGATTGTTCTTTCCCTAAGAGTTCGGGTAGGGAAGATTCCAAACGGAGAGCCAATACCTTAGAGAAAATTTTGTAGTCAATGTTTACCAGAGAGATAGGGCGGTAGTTTTTACAATGCTGTAAATCCTTACCTGGCTTCGGAATAATACAAATAAGAGCATCGGAGAATGAGACAGAAGCCGAACCAGTTTGTAGAAAAGTGGAGAGAAGCAGATGCAATTTGGGAATTAGCAAGTCTGAGAAAAAGGAAAAGAATTCAACAGTAAATCCGTCCGGCCCCGGCGCTTTACCCTGTTTGAGAGTATGAAGGGCGTGAAGAAGATCTCTATGAGTAAGATCAGATTCTAAAGAAGAAAGGTCCGGGGGGGTATCAAAAGGGTATGCTATAGTAGACAAAAAGTGGGAAATGGATTGTTCAGACGAAGAAGCTTCAGAAGTATATAATGTTTTGTAAAAAAGCAGAAATTCCTGTAAGATGTCCTCATTTTTATGCTTCAGCAAACCATCTTGACCGTAAACAGATTCAATGTTAACTTTGTTATGTTTGACCTTTAGATAATTAGCCAATAGCTTACCAGCCTTATTTTGCCCACCATAGAATTTGGCGCTAGATTTTAAGAGAAAATTAGAGGCATTGAATGTAGAGTCTTTGTTAAATTGGAGTTTGGCAGAAACAAGATCGTCTAGGCAATTTTTTGAGTTAGAAGTAAAATATAAGTGCTCTAAATGCTTAATTTTAGATAGTAGAGCAGTAGTATCTTCCTGGGCTTTCTTTCGTTTACGAGAAACATAAGTGATGATAAAGTCCCTAGCCGACGCCTTAAAGGCATCCCAGACTACAGGGAATGGAACCTCATCTGTATGATTAAACAAAAAATATTCATGAAAAAAGGACGTAAAGGAAGATTTAAATTCTGCATCAAGAAGAAGAGCATTATTGAAACGCCATTTTTTAAAGGAACTAGGATTTTGCAACCCATCTAATGTAATGGAAACTGGGGCATGATCTGATATGAGAATAGAGCCAATATCAGAAGAAATGAGGGATTGAGTAAGGTGACGTGAGAGGAAAAAATAATCTAGTCGAGATTGAGTGTGATGAGGGGGTGAGAAGAAAGAGTATTCTCTGGAAGTGGGGTTGCAAAGCCTCCAGGCATCAGTAAGCTTGAATTGTGCGATAAGGTGAGTAAAAGCTTTTTGTGATTTGTGAGGAATGTAGGTGCTAGATGAGTGGCGATCCAAGAAGGGGTCAAACACTTCATTACAGTCCCCTACTAGAACAAAATTATCAACATAATGTTGAGTAATTAACGGAGCAAAGGAGGACCAAAAGGAAGGATCTCCACAAGTAGGGGCGTACACATTTAAAATAGACAAGGGAACATTGTCAAGTGTAAAGTTAACTAACACCCATCTACCTAAGGTATCAGCGAAATGCGTTACAGATTGGATTAGGAGAGTTTTTTTAAACAATATCAAAACGCCATTTCGTTTACCATCACCTGGAGAAAAATACACTTCACCCACCCAACTCCTTTTCAGTTTGGCAGATTCTACTGCTGACAAGTGTGATTCCTGTAAACAAGCAATATCTGCATTAAGTGTGGCCAAATGAGATAACACCCTCTGTCTTTTAATTGGTGAATGCAAACCTCTAACATTCCAAGAAAATATTTTTAAAGGCATGAAACAATGTTAAAAGAAGAGTATATCAACATATCAAAAAAGGAGAAAGTGGAGAGATAAGCCAAGAAAATAGTATGAGAAGCATTCATATGAAATAATAGGAGACAACAAAGATGAAGGAGAATAATGTCATGAAAAACATAGAAGTGAAAACCAGTAACAATGTAAGGAAATAAAGGAAAGGTTAGGACACAGAAATGCAGGATGAAAAAGATCAGGAATGAAGAGAGATGGAAAAATGTGATCAAGATCAAAAGGAAAGAAGGAACTAGCGAGCATAAAGAGGAAATAAAAATAAAAAAGAGAACAACAATATAACATAAAAGGAAGGGTAAAAAACTTACATATTGTCGAAGACTGACAAAAGGGGAGGAGGGTGAAGGCCACATAGAACAATGACGAGCTTTAAGCTCCCAAGGGAAGGCAGGGAGGGAAGACAACCGCAACGAACTCCGGGTACATGAAGGCAAATGATGGTTTGAAGAAGGAAATCTGTAATAATGGGGGGAAGAAAAGGCAGAGCATTAGGTGTGAAGCACATACACAATTAACCGAGCACAAACAACAAACTGAGAGGATCTTATAAACAGAACAGCCATAACAAATCAATCAAGAACAAAGCGAATAATTGTGAACACAATACAAGTAATTGTAGCAAAATATTAAGAACCAGACGATGCAGCAGTGTCCATGCTGGTAGCGCCATGAGAGTACAGAAAGCTCTTCAATTTCAGCGGATCATCATAGGTGATAGTCTTGTTATCGAAAGTCACCTTGAATAGGCAAGGATGGAAAAGCCCATATCTCGCTCCCATAGATCGAAGCTGTGGACGGAGTGAAAGGAAGTCCTTACGCCGATCAGCAGTCGATTTTGCATAATCCTGTGAAAAGAAAAGCCGACTACCAGACCATGTGAGTCGAGGAAGTGCCCTGGCAGCAGACAAAACGGTGAGTAGATCAGTATATTCCAAAAGAGGCCTCTTAGGATGAGTGGATGAAAAGCTAGTTGGAGGAGGACCTAACCGGTGAGCTCTTTGGATGTTCAGACTAGTAGTGTCTGGTAATTGAAGAATTTTCGGTAGAAAGGACTTGAAAAACGCTAAGGCATCAGATCCCTCTGAGTTTTCCGCCAGGCCATAGATACGGAGGTTATTTCTCCTACCTCTATTTTCCAAATTCTCAATTTGTTTGTGGAGCGCAGTCACCTGAGCACACAATGGATCAACCTTGGCAACTGAAGAAGCAAGAGTGTCAACATGTTGCTCTAAATGTGTAACACGACTATCAATACTCGACCATTTGTCGGAAAGTAGCTGAAGAGTAGATTTGGTCTCCTCAAGGGTAGATTTAGTTTCCTCCATAAAAGGACATAAGGCCCTGATTTCTTCCAAAAGTATATCCATCGTCACCGAAGAGCTTTGCTTGGGAGGAGATGGAGGATCCTTTTTCAGCCTTTTAGTCGAAGCTTTAGTGACGCCACTGGTATGTGGAGCCGAGACTGAGGAAGGGCTCTGTATTGATGGGTTAGAAGAATCATCCATCTCGAGGCACTTGTATCTAGACCCTGTGTGAAGAAGAAATTTACGAGGAGTTGGAGGGGGCTTACGTATGTCCTTGGACAGTCTACCCATAGGTGTTAGAACAGAGGTAGTAGCGATAAGATGAGGAAACAGTGAACAGCAGCACAAGGTGACGTAGACATCCAGAAGCGTGACCAAGTTAACACTGCGTCAGAACATCATGGCAAATCCAGGGCGATATAACTTGTAAATGAGGCGACAAGCAGCATAAAGCGCAAGTCTAAATCTTCGTAATACTGCCAGGCAACGGAGAATAATGTTAGAAAAGAGCAACAGTGAAATGGCAGTTATATGGACATGTAATAACTGCAGGTAGCTTCATGAGGTAAATGAACAAATGTCAAAGTGTAATTAGAGAAAGAACATGGCTCATGTCTGGCAAGCGATACAGGAAAGAGTTCGCAAAATAATGTGCAGACAAAATGCAATGACACTGTGAGGAAGAGGGAAGAGCCAGCTGCGGGACAAAAACTCCATAAAAAGAAAAATGGTCGAAAAAGAGCCAGAACTTCGCTCAAAAAGGAAAAAAAAACACATTAAAACGTGCAGCGGGCTATTTATATGAAGAATGGTCAAGGCAGTCCACCAATACCTTCAATAGATAGAGAAACGCCGTGGTTGAAGCTCCATTCGCGCCAGTGCAGGAATTCCATTCAGCTCGGCAAACAAAATGGCGGACGCCGTGCCTGATGCCGGTGCCTCATACATGCGACGACAAATATGTAGAGATAAGGCAAATATGAGATGTCAAAGTCACCCCAGCAGTGCCCCAGCCATTCCGAAGGGCAAATTGACGATTCCCATGTGTGCAAAAGACGTTAGGAGTCTCGTCGCGGCTCCTCCGCACCTCGCCACCCGGGAGAGCTACAGAAACGCCGCCATTGTCCGCGGGCGTTAGCCACGCCCCCCCCATTATTTAATGTTCTAAGCAGTCATAGGCTTTGTGGACCCCAGGGGTCCTAGAACCACAGGTTAAGAACCACTGATCTAATGTGCTCTGTGTAAAACGACAGAAACAAATGAGAAACAGTCATTGGCATAATGCAGGTACCAAGGTCAGACTTGGATAGATAATACGACTGTGCACCAAAATAAGCGACCACCTTTAGTAAATAAGGTAGCTAAAAACCTATGAGTTTTGAACTTGTAAAGACATGCTGCATATGTGTTTTAAAAGGAATGGAAGTCTGCATGTATTTGAGTTTGCTGCAGGCAATTTTTGTGACAATAGCAGAGAAATTAACAGTAAAACAGGTGCAGCAGACTATAAAACAGGAGACAAACTGTCAAAAAATAGCCCACACACTAAACTCGCACACGAGCCCTTCGGCACTGCCTATTTGCCTTATAAGCCAGTTGGATCCTGAAGGTATCTAGCCACCTGGAACACTCTTCGGCTACAGCCTGCAGCCTTACCCCTCTGAAAGATTCCATGCATTGAAAAAGTGATTAAGTGCATTTGTAAAAATCTTGACCGGGCAAAGGTGCCAAAAGTATCCGGCCAGTGAGAGCACTTCCCTGGGTGTGAAATTCAAATTTCTCCTGCTTAGAGCTTTTCCCGCCAGAACCAACAGCTTCACTGTGACCACGTCCAATGGCGGTCTGAATTAGAGGAGTCCTCTTTGGTGACAGCCTGCTGCCTTGCCCTGTGGAAGACATTTGGATGTTAATTCTTGAGTCTCAAGGTAAAACCTCCATTGACGTCATTTAGGGGTCACCAGGGATCTCCACTGCAGACCCTGACTTGCTCTCTGCGACCCTTGGCACTACCCTTGTGACCCCTGGCAGGTTGATAAGGCTAGAACAGAAGGCAAACATACGGAATGCTGACGAACTCTTTACGAGCGACCTTTGACCTTGCCAGGTAGGCCACTCCCCCACTGCACAGCTCCGCCTGTGATATCCTGCCCGCTGCTGCTGCTGGTAAGCTCCCCCTCTGCCTGCTCTCTCTGTGCCCCGTTTGCCTTCTGTGACTCGCTTTCTCTGCCTTCAGTGCCCCGTTTTTTTGCCCTCTGTGCCCCATTTTCTCTGCCTTCTGTGCCCCGTTTTTTTGCCTTCTGTGACCCACTTTCTCTGCCTTCAGTGCCCCGTTTTTTTGCCCTCTGTGCCCCATTTTCTCTGCCTTCTGTGCCCCGTTTTTTTGCCTTCTGTGCCCCGTTTTCTCTGCCTTCTGTGCCCCGTTTTTTTGCCTTCTGTGCCCCGTTTTCTCTGCCCTCTGTGCCCTGTTTTTTGCCTTCTGTGCCCCGTTTTTTGCCTTCTGTGCCCCGTTTTTTCTGCCTTCTCTGCCTGTTTTTTGCCTTCTGTGCCCCGTTTTTTCTGCCCTCTGTGCCCCGTTTTTTGACTTCTGTGCCCCGTTTTTTGACTTCTATGCCCCGTTTGTTTCTGCCCTCCGTGCCCCATTTTCTCTGCCTTCTGTGCCCCGTTTTTTGCCTCTCTGCCCCGTTTTTTGCCTCTGTGCCCGTTTTTTCTGCCTTCTGTGCCCTGAACCTCGCCACTCCCGATCCCCGCCGCTGCATCCCATGCGGCCCCGCCCCCTCACTGACCATTCGCTGCTGCCCCTGCCTCCCGCCTCCCAGCTGCTCCTCCCTCCCACCTCCCCATGTATGGCGGCAGCTGCGCTACCGCGCAGCGGGCGTGCTGCTGGCGCACCAAAGGCAAGCCCGTCTGAGCCCGTCCGCGCCTGGACCGCGCCCAGCGCCAGAACCCCTGGTCCTCCACCCCCCACGCCCACCACGACGACCACCACCGCTACGATGCCAGCACACTCCACGCACTCAACCCCGTATGGACCCACACCTGCTTCAAGGCCGCCCCGAAACGCACCCGTTGTCCCTTCACCTGCCGGAACTGCAGCTACACCAGCCTCAGAGCCGTCGAAGCACCCGCCAAGAAGGGCCTCAACCACCTCCGATGCATCCTACTGAACACCCGCTCCACACGCAAACACGCCGTTGAGCTGTGGGACCTGCTCGACACATCATCACCGGACGTCGCCTTCCTGACAGAGACCTGGATGAAAGACTCCTCCGCACCTGACATCGCCATAGCCATCCCAGACGGCTACAAGATCACCCGCAGAGACCGCACCAACGGAGTAGGAGGAGGAATCGCCATCGTCCACAAGAACACCATCAGGGTCTCGACCAGCACTGACGACACTCTCTGCACCGCCGAACACTTGCACTTCCAGATCCACACGGACCCCAACACCACCCTTAGAGGCACCCTCGTCTACAGACCCCCCGTGCCCCGACCCCAGTTCAACGACTCCATTGCCGACTTCATCAGCACGCACACCCTGACCTCCACCGAATACATCCTCCTCGGAGACCTGAACGACAGCAACTCCACCACTCTGATCCACAACCTCGCCAACCTCGGACTAAGACAGCTCGTCACAACGCCGACCCATTCTGCCGGCCACACGCTAGACCCCGTCTTCTCCTCAAGCTCCCACATCTCCTTCAGCCACACCACCGAACTCCCCTGGACCGACCACCGCTGCATCCACTTCACCTTCCAGAAACCCACCACACACCAGCGCACCCAACAGATCCCACGCCGCTGTTGGAATAAAGTCACTGAAGACCAACTACAGGCAAACCTCGCTCTCAGCCCACCCGCCGACCCCTCCAACACCGACGACGCTGCCCAAAACCTCAGACAATGGATAGACGACTGCGCCAACACCCTCGCCCCACTGAAAAAAACCACCCACAGAGACACCAGCAAGAGAGCCAGCTGGTTCACCCCGGAACTCCTAGCATCCAAGCGTACCTGCCGGAAACTAGAGGAAAAATGGCACAGCGAAAAGATACTGGACAGCCACACAGCCCACAATGACGCCGTCCGCAACCACCATCACCTCATCAGGTCCGCCAAGAGGATCTCCTTCAAAGACCGCCCTGACAACAACGCACACAACAGCAAGGAGCTCTTCAACATCGTGAAGGAATTCTCCAACCCCAGCTCCAACACCAACGACATCCCGCCGTCGCAAGCCCTGTGCGACTCCCTCGCCACCTTCTTCCACCGCAAGATCGCCGACATCCACAACAGCTTCAACACCCGGACAGTCCCAACAGACACCGACACACCAGACTCGCCGCCCACCATCGACCACGACCCCCTGACAGCATGGACCAACGTGAACATCGATGACACCATCGAGACCATGAGCCCAATCAACTCCGGATCCGTGTCAGACCCTTTCCCGCACCACATCTTCAACAAAGCCAGCAGCTCCATCGCTCCCCACCTGCGCAACATCATCAACCTTTCCTTCGAGACCGTGACCTTCCCAGAGAGCTGGAAGCACGCCGAGATCAACGCCCTACTCAAAAAACCCAAGGCGGACCCGAGGGACCTCAAGAACTTCCGGCCCCTCTCCCTGCTCACGTTCCCAGCCAAGGTCATCGAGAAGATCGTCAACAGACAGCTAACCCAATACCTCGAAGAAAACAGAAACCTGGACCCATCCCAGTCAGGGTTCCGCAGCAACCACAGCACAGAGACTGCCCTCATCGCGGCCACCGACGACATCAGGACCCTGATGGACAACCGTGAGACCGCAGCCCTCATCCTGCTGGACCTCTCTTCCGCCTTCGACACCGTCTGCCACCATACCCTACGCGCACGCCTCCATGACGCAGGGATCCAAGACAAGGCCCTGGAATGGACTACCTCCTTCCTCTCCGGCAGAACCTAGAGAGTCCGCCTCCCCCATTCCGATCCGAAGCCTCCGAGATCACCTGCGGCGTACCCCAGGGTTCTTCCCTCAGCCCGACACTGTTCAACATTTACATGGCCCCACTCACACGCATCGCCCGACAGTACGGCCTCAACATAATCTCCTACGCCGACGACACTCAACTGATCCTCTCCCTCACCAAGGACCCCCTCACTGCCAAACCCAACCTCCACGAAGGAATGAAGGCCGTTGCCGACTGGATGAAGAGCAGCCAACTAAAACTGAACACAGACAAGACGGAGGTCCTCATCCTCAGCTCCAACCCATCAGCCTGGGACGACTCCTGGTGGCCAACGGCACTGGGGGCAGCCCCGACACCCAACAACCACGCACGCAACCTGGGAGTCATCCTCGACTCAATGCTCTCCATGACCAAGCAGGTCAATGCCGTCTCCTCCTCCTGCTTCAACACCCTCCGCATGCTCCACAGGATCTACAGTTGGATCCCAATAGATACAAGAAGAACAGTCACCTACGCGGGAGCCCCGGCCAAGCTCATCAAACGACTGTAACGCATTCAAAACACCTCTGCACGCCTCATCCTCAACGTACCACGCCACAGCCACATCACCCCCCACCTGAGAAGCCTGCACTTGCTCCCCGTCGACAGGAGAATCTCCTTCAAACTCCTCACCCACGCACACAAGGCACTGCACAAGACCAGCCCAGCCTACCTCAACAGATGACTCCTCTTCTACGTCCCTAACCGCCAGCTCTGTTCCGCCGACCTCTCCATCGCCACCATCCTGCACATCCAAAGAACAACCACCGGCGGCAGATCCTTCTCCCACCTCGCTGCCAAGACCTGGAACACCCTCCCACTCAGCCTACAACAGACCCAAGACCTGTTGACCTTCAGGAGGCCACTCAAGACCTGGCTGTTCGACCAGTAGCGGCACCACCCCCTTTTTTCTCCCCAGCGCCTTGAGACACTCGCGGGTAAGTAGTGCGCTCGACAAATTCTAGGATTGATTGATTGATTGACTTCCTGTAGCTACTCCTGTTAGCCGCTTTCTGTTTTATAAGATACTCATAGTCAGCCTGGCAACACACATGCTGTTCAAAATGAAAAACACTGCTCACAGCAAGCCTGAAGATTAAGGCATGGCTGACAGGCTGAGCTATGGCTTATCACAGAGATGGGTGGAGCACCATAGCCACCAAGTACGGGCAAAGAGTTTCAAAATCAGGCTTGCAAATCAGTCTGTTTGATTTGCTGTGCTGATTTTTTTAATATGCATGGCATGCCTGTTCCTAACCCAAGAATCAAGCTATCTGGGAGTGCCAGCAAACTTACCTTTCCACAGACTTTGATGTTTCGAGGCAGCCACAGGAACAATTCTCCTCGGCCGAATGCCTTACTAAGATTAATTTCATAAATGATCAGTGGCGTCTCCTCGTGGGAGTGCTGTGGGCAGTGGGGCAGGGGAGGGGCAGGGTGGGGAGTAGTAAACTCCGGCATTGAGCCGAACGGAGTTCACTTAATAAATAAATAAATACAACGAATGTCATTGCGCGTGCTGCAATGCAGCGATGCATTGCAGCGCACACAATGAAATTTGTTTTCTGTATTTATTTATTTATTAGGTGAACTCCGTTCGGCTTAATGCCAGAGTTTACTACCCCAACCCTGCCCCTCCCCCACCTTGCCCCACCGCCCCGCAGCACTCCCACGAGGAGCCGCCACTGATCTTTGAATTTTAAGTATTTTTTTTGTTATAGTGCCCAGATAGCTAAGAAGTATGCATGATAAGCTCTCTGCTATGCTGATTGTTACAATACATGCATTGTAAATAGGGCCGGACTGGAAACCAAAACCGGCCCTGGCAAAGTGCTCGGCCAGCGCCCCAGGGGGTTGGGCGTGCGGCTGAGCTGTTTGCCAGAGCTGGTCTCGGCCGATTTTATTACAGGGCCGATATTACAGCTATGCTGCAAAAACGTCCCTCTAACAAAAACGGCCCCCAAGGGGCCAAAACCGGCCCCAGCCTGAGGGCCCACCGGGAAAACGTCCAGTGCCCGCTCCGGCCAGTCTGGCCCTGATTGTAAAGATACGAGTCCAGGGTTGGACTGGCTATAGGGCAATCTGACAATATCAGAAAGGCTGGTCTTGCAGGTCAGCCTGTTTGTGCCGTTTTTTTGGCTGTTTCTGGGCCTGTTTTATAGTCTGTTGTGCCGGTTTTTTCTGTTGATTTCCCTGACATCACCACACAAACGTTGCCTGCAGCAAACAAATATCAAGGTGCATTCCTGGCACACTTCTGAATTGTTGCATGCACAGACATAAATGCCAGGAGGCCCCATGTCATTTGTGTCACCTTAAAACAGTCATAACGTTTTATTCAGCAACACTATATTCTGAGACTTGTAGTTTTCGTTATACCATTATAAATTCACAGTATGCCATCTGCTAGTAGCTTATAAGTAGGCTCCACCTCAAGGTATCACACATATGGGCCTATTTACAAGGACTTAATGCCACCAGAGTGTCACTTTTAGGTACGTTCTGGTGGCATTAACTCCTTCGCCTTATTAACATAGCAGTGTTAAGCCACTTAACGTGGCTTCACGCCGCCTTGTAAAAAATGGCCCTACACATGCAGCACCTAACATGAAAGGGGTGGGCAAAGGGTGTTGCAGTGGGCGTTCTGCCGCAACGCCCATTGCTTTTTAACGCTGCCCCATATTTACAAGGTGTAAATCAGGAGAAATGTTTTATTTCTCCACGCATATTGCTCTTTCCACGTGTGCTGCATTCTTCAGTACAGATGGATAGCGCAAATCGCCTGTAATTGTTTATGTACAGGAAGGTGTCCCGTCCTGCACATAAACAATCACCCATGCAGCACAGGCACCCTAGCAAATTGGTGCAAGCGTGCCTGTGCTGGCACTAGGCAGCTTTTTTAGCGCCAGCGCTAGGGGAAATGCAGGGGTGTGCCGTATTTTTGTAAATACGACGCATCTCTGCATTTTAGAACTGTTGGAGCCCGGCGTTACCAATTTCAGAGTAACACCATGCTCTGCCAGTTTATTGTATATATGCCCCATAACTTCATCCATCTTTGCAGATTACTACACCTAACTCCTTTAATTCTGCCCATAGTCTGAACGGTTTTTTGATGTGTCTTGAATTGCAGACTGTCCTGTTTATATTTTGTGAAGAAGACTTGCCCTGCTGCTATCTACATTGTATCTGATATATTTGAAGGAGTTTTGTAAGGCTGAGGACCCTGTGGCATCTAAATTGTGAGGGTGGCTTGTACTGCTGTTTGCTACCAGCGCTATCCCTGATTGAGAAGGCCGCTCCCACAGCTGCTGCACATGCTTTTCATATTTATGTTGAGGAGGTGTGCGGAGCGATCCTTCCTATACTTTTAAAATCAATTACTCTTAATGTGGGGTTTGATACGTCCAGAGGCCTGTGTACCCCTGATTTTGGATGATGTGCGCCCATATGAAGGGTGAGACTAATCAACAAGGAAGAACTGGGGTGAGAGGGAATAGGGGGTAAGGGGTCCCCAGTTGGACTCTCGCGTTTTGATAACTGTGGGTAATGAAGAGGGGGGAAGCGCCTCTTTTTAATTAAATAGGTGAAGCGCGCATAGTCTGTGAGGTTTGAAGCACAAATATTCCAAACGAGACATGTACTCTATAAGAAGTTTCCAGCGATCAGAAATTTCTTGTCCGTAAGAGAGAACTTGTGTGTGATTTGGTCCATAGAAATAGTGTGCCAGATTTGTGTAAACCATGATTCTGTTGATGGGGTTGAGGGAGAGCGCCAAGCCCGAGCTATGAGCTGCTTTGCTGCACCAGTCATGTGGTGCGCCAGATACCAGTATGCGTGAGTGATAGCAGTCAGGGATGTGGGGCGGACGCCCAAGATGACCATTTGGTAGTCGTATAGTATTGGGAATCCCAGGGCACCCTTCATATTACTCAAGATCTCCTTCCAAAAGATTCTTAAGGAGGGACAGACCCACCAGATATACGATGGAAGTCGCCATCTGGCGCATCACACCGCCAACATACAGCCGAGGCTGCAAGGTACATTGTGGGAAGACTGGCTGGGGTGTAATACAATTGAGGCATGACCTTATAGGCTGCCTCTTGTTGGGAATTGCTTCTATGCAGAGGCGGGATTTCTCACCATAGCAGTTTCCACTACTTCTGAGTGTTGTCAGAGGCGTTATCTGGAGACCACTTCCATTGATAGGGATGACAGGGGAGAGGGTGCGACTGCTGCAGGACATCATATGTCTCAGAGATCAGACCCTGAGTACCCTCAAATTTGCAAACCAGTTGTTCAAAGAGAGTAAGTTGATGGGTGGCGGCTTCTGTATTAGAGGGGTGAAGGGCCGAATGTCGCAGCTGAAAGTATTGGTGGCAGGCAGCTTCAGAGAGGTAAAATTATTTTCTAAACTGGTCGAAGGACTTGATCGTCTGGACCTGAAAGAGGTGCAGCAACAGTCTGCATTCACCCCTCACCTATGGGAAGGATTCCTGAGGGTGAGAAGGGGAGAAATAGGGGTTACATGCAATTGGAGTATTTTGGAATGGGAAAGTAGTCAGTCCCCTTATGATAGCAAGCCTATCCTATATATCCAGTACCGTGTGTGTCGTGATTGCAATGTAAGCGCTGCATAGGCGGGAGTGTCTCAATAACCAGGCAAGGTCCCATAGCGGACACGCGACTACCCTGTCCATGTGTACCCAGTGCTTCTTGCTCTCCATCACCACCCACTCAGATATGTAGTGTAGATGAGCTTCCCAGTAATAATCCTGGTGGTTGGTACAGGCCAGTCCCCCTTGGTTTCTTAGAAGCATAAACAGCACAGCGGAGATGCATGGGCACTTCCCCTTCCATATAAAAAGCTAAGGTCTGCCTGGAGCTGTTTATTGTCCCCAGAAGAGATAGGCATGGGGATGGATTGGATAAATACAGAAGCAGAGGAAGGACATTCATTTTGACCACATTGATGTGACCCAACCATGAGACATGGAGCGACTTCCACCTCCGAAGGTCTTCTAGGATTGCCTTTTGGGGCGTGACCAGTTTGTCTGTGTCTAAGTAGTTAAGGAGTTTTTGATTGTAAGACCTAGATTCTGTATTGAGTGGGAGGTCCACTGAAAGGGAAAAAGAGTCTCTAGGTGGAGAAGAAGCTGAGGTGGAACGGTGAGGTTGAGCGCCTGTGATTTCTCCAGTTTCATTTTATAGCCTGATAATCGCGTATATGCCTGCAGGGCTTGGACTACTGCAAAGAGGGTGGTGTCTGGATCAATGAGGGCTGAGAGTAGGTCATCAGGATACAACAGAACCTTGTGGTCATGGCCCCCGAAGTGGATACCCATGATTCCAGCGGAGTGTCGTAAGTTGATTGCAAGAGGCTCCACTACAGGGGCAAATAGAGGGGGAGATAAAAGGCGACTGTATCGGGTACCCTGGGATAGAGGGAAAGAGTTAGTAGTCTAGCCATTGATGTGGATGGAGGCAGTGGGCGCGAAGTAGGAGGCCATGATTTAGCTAATCATAACAGGGCCCAATCCTATCTTCCTGAGGACCTATTGCAAAAAAAGCCCAGCTCACCCAATCAAAAGCCTTTTCGGCATTGATAGAAAGGAGAAGAGCATGGTTGATGTGCTGCTGTACCTTTTCGACTAGGTGTGCTAGGCATCGAAAATTGTCAGATCACTAATGATGTCATATAAAGTCTACATGTTCTGGGTCTGTTAGGCAGGGGAGTAGGTTTTATAGACGGTTGGCCAACATCTTAGTGTTGAGCTTCGCATCTAGCGATCAGGCGATATGTTGAGCAAAGTGCAGGGTCCTTGCTCAGTTTGGGGCACAGCGTGATTTCAGATTTGGCCATTGTCGGTGTAAGGTTCGTGGTGTGGGTGAAGGAGTTATAAAGTGTGAGTAAGTGCGACTGCAGCTGGGGCCGTAAGACAATAAAGAAAGCCTGGGTGAGGCCACCAGGGTAGTTCCTGGAGGGCCCTGCGGAGCTCTGCATTCATGATTGGCTCCTCCGGGTCACAGGCCAGTAAGGGGTCTAATGGCTGCCAGGGACAGCTTTGGATGAATGCAGCGATCTCAGTCATGTCTTATCCTCCCAGGGCATATAGGTTCTGGCAGTAAGCGCGGAAGGCCGCTTGTTTGTTCACCTCCCCAACGGCCCAAACAGGGTCACCGACCCGAATCTTAGCAATGTGTGACCAAGCGTGCTGTCGCAGCCTACGTGTGAAAAGGGAGCCTACCTTATCACTTCTCTCATATTTTTTTTTGTAGGAGAGTGAGTAAGTAGCACTTTGCTTTGTTGACCTGGTGCGCCCATAGTTGACCCCTCAGAATAGCCAGTTGTTGCTTGGCCCTTAGTGTAGGGTGCTGTTTATCAGTGTGCTTTATTGTGAGAATGTCTTCCATTAGTTTTTCTTCAAATAGGCATATTTGCCGAGTCCTGGATATGGAATTAGAGGTGAGCACTCAATGTATGGTGGTCTTAAACCTATCCCAGAGGACTTGGTGGTGTCTGGTAAGGAGTTAATTGCAAAGTATTCAGTAATATCATCTTGTATAGTGGCCTTGTCGATAGGGTCGCTCATGAGCTGGAGGGGATAGGCACCAGTGAATGTGTGCTAGGCCTGCGCACGGTGTCCACCTAATCTCGACATGCGCATGGTCTGAAATGGCGATGCCGGATATCTGCGCAGAGATGAGGACACTCAATAAGGAGGAAGAGATAAACAGATGGTCTATGCAGGAATAAGATAAGTGTACATGCGAGTAGAAGGAGTAATCTTTTGCCCTGTGTGCAAATAGCGGGAGGCATCCTCTAGGCCTACGTTGCAAAGCTCTTCTTTAGTGGTCCATACATTGCTCCCAAGCCCTGCATATGTGATGTATTCCTATCTAGTGCGAGGTCCCAAACCAAGTTGAAATCCACCCCACAATGATGTCACCCTTAGCTAACCTTAGTTGGTTCGAGAGGGTGTGACATATGCATGTGTCCTGTGCTTGATTATGAGCATAGAGATTAAGAAGCATTAGGGTGTTTGCCACTCCTCACCACTGACAAGATGAGGAATCTCCCACTGGGGTCTCTAGTCAATTTAAGTACCTTTATGTAGAAGCCGCTCTTACAGAGTATGGCAACCCCCAGGGTCTTGGAGTCAGCGTACGTCCACTGCAGGTGTGGACATAGAGGATGAGCCATGCGGTGGCAAACAGTGCAGAGCAGGTGGGTGTCCTGCAGGAGAATAACATTGGGGTCTTTCTGCGCAAGGTAGCGCCAGACCTAGAACCATTTAGTAGGAGAATTAAGCCCTTGTATATTGAGGGAGAGCAGTTTTAAATCATGTGTAGTGGTCATGGAGAGGGACAAACACTCAGCGCACCTGTCGATAAGGGGAGAGTCGGCCCCTAGCAGGGCTTGACAGGGGGGGGCGCCCCTGTGCTACCCAAGCCCAATAATGGACATAGCAACAGTAGAGAGACCCAGTGGGGAAGGGGAGTGCGTGTGGTTGTGCAGGTAGAAACTAGGAAGGCCAACAGGGCCCAACCATGTGAACCCCTCTACTTTACTACACTTATGAAGCATCACCCTCAATGGAGAAGAGCTTGTGTTGTTAGACGGGAGGTCTGGAATAGCTTCAATGAGTAGTGAGCTCAGTACAGCAATATTGAAATAGGAAGGAAAAAAAGAACCAGTATAGCTGACAGGCAGTCAACATTGGAGTTTGTGCTCCTATCCCAGGGCCCCGCTAGGTGAGTTGCAGTTCAGAGGGCCAGAGAGTAGAAGTGTCAGTTCAAGAGGGGAATCCAGGTGCATGAGGCATAGATCAGTTTTCTTCAGCCAAGGAGTGTGCCTGTTCTGTCTTCATCCCAATAATGTCCACTTTCGCCGTCTCCAAGTCTTGAGCAGACTTGTTGCTGTGGCCACGGCCTCTACGCTGGACTGTTTGCCATTTGGGTCACCAGGAGTCTGGAAAATTGGGGGGAGGGGTGGATGTGTCCCCGCTAGCAGAGTTGACCAGATCAATGTCACTGATGTAGCCCTGTAATGTGGGGGTAGTGCAAACCAGGGAATGTTACGTAATGGGCCAGGCTCCACAAATCTTTTGCTGTGGAAGATAGTTACACCCTGTCCATTACCGGCCAGGTTACACCCCCCAACCCTAGCATTTTAGAGAATTGATGTCCATGAAAACCTCTGACTGTGTCACCTAGTTCCTGTATCTGACGCTTGCTCCATCGCAATCAGTCTCAAAAGGCATCTATGTCCCAGTCTACTGCAACCAGTTGGCCGCCTTCGGGGTTAATGCTTTTTGGTGATATTTTTCTTTAAAACTTTAAAAATTTGTATCTGTGGTTTCCCCTATTGAATTTTTGTCCTTTTTGTCTCATTTTAATTATTAAGATTTACTCAATTTTTCTTTTACTTTATATTTCTTATTGAAGTTTATATTGTGTTATGACTTTATTACTGTTTTGGTACTGCATCAATATTTTACATATTGCCCCAAGTTAATCATATCTGCTCTGTGCCTCAGCTACCGGGGGAGTTGAGCTCAGGTTAATTTAGTGACTTTGAGGGTTCACCCTGACCAGGATTCTGATTATTTCTGAAGATGGGTGGCCCCCTAATAATTCAACTTCTTACACAAAAGCTACAAAGAAAATAACTAAAAGGCCATTTTGACCAACTTTTAAGTGTGAGCTCCTTAGAGGTTAACCTATGATGCATCTCTTAAATAAAATAGAAAAATAACACATTACTCCATAGTTTAATTAATAAGATGAAACAGCAAATCGCTGAATAAAATGTCACTAAGTCAGAATGAATTGCATATAGAACACCACGAAAACGACAAAGACCTAAATTCTGCTAACAAAACCATCCACTTACCATACAAGCAGCATCTCGACAAAGTCACTGGAAAAGGAGAATGTGCTTGTCTTTCTATTTTAACTAATCTTTTAATCTTCTAGGTCCAGACTCTGTTGCAGGATAGAAAAAGCTCCATTAATGACCATTTTCTTGCATCTAGACTTTCAAAAATTGATATCTGGTGGATTACCTTGCTCTTTGATTCCCTGCAGTGAAATTCAATGATCAGCCTGAGAATTTCTAATTGACTACATGCATGGCTATTTCTCAATCTTATCACCTGTTTTTATTTTGATAACCAAGGAAGATTCCATGTAGTCCTCTACCTAGTAGGAAGCAACCTTGTTTCACTTATTTCCGGCAAAAGAGATTGTTGTGCTTTCTATTAAGCATCCTCATTGTGAATGTATTTATTTCAATTATGTTAGATTTTTTGCTATAGGGCTGCTAGACGCTGAAGAGTGACAACATTTCACAACAAAGAGTGATGATAAAAACATTCACATCTGCAGGTGGAAGATTTATGAGGCAATGTGGCCAATAGAGAGTGAAGTGAGGGATGAATGCATTTGTGCTATATGTATTTGTGGTGACAGCAGTACAATCAGAGGGCCTACAAATATACTTTTGTAGTCGACAGGAGCAGTAAAATAGTAAGGTACGCATTCTAAATACATTCATAATAAGCCGCAGTTGTGTGAAAGAAGATGACCTAAGGTGGTGGTTACTACATGAAGGAAATATGGAGTTCACTTGAATCTGCCTGACAATAAGAATTTATCATAATGTGTCTAGCAGTGAGGTCAACAGTAGTGCACCAGTGGACAGTGTGTATCATCAGCACTGTAAGTTTATTGACATGGCCAAAGAGGGTGATGTTAGAGCAGGTTTAGTACATGATCCTGTAGTTTGGCTTTGAACATTTGCAAGGTTTGAGCATGTCTTGTAGCGGTTGGAAGTGCCTTCCAGGTTCTACCTGCATTCCCCGAGAAGGTCAGCGTGATAGTGAACAGTTTTTGAAACAAGGTGTTTTGAGAAGTAGTTTAGATTTGTGTTAAAGGTGGAGGGCATGGCATTCATACAAGAGTTTGGATCCATTCAGGTAGACGCCAGATGTGCAATTTACTGCTCACAAAATACTGGTTGCATTTTGCGACCAGTAAAGAATTTTCCAACCAGACCTAAATGCAAATAGGTCAGTTGAGAAAAATTCAGATTTGGTACGAGTCACAATCCAACCTAGCCCAACAGGCATGGTGGCCTGTTGGGATCTGCAGACCACCATGTCTGTGATCTACTTTCAATATAGTAAACTTTTTTTAGATGCAGTTCGTTTTCCTTCTAGGACATAGTACTGCGTTTAAAAAGAAAAGGTTACATTTTTAAAAAAAAAGTTTGTTTGAGAGTTGGCAATGGTCCTGTAGATCAGTGCCACTTCCCCAATCAACTTTTATTCAGCGTTCACAAGAAGAGTAGGGGTCCCAAAGGGACCGCTTTGCTTTGCGAATGGTTTACCACCCCAACTTGGGGGTTGATAACTTTTCACAGGCACACAGCCGCTATCTTGGTCCTAAACCATTGATACATATGGGTAGGAATTGCTATATGGGAGACAAGCTGTTTTACAACTGAAGTGTTAACCACTTCAGGAAGTATAGAACACGAGTAAGTCTGTTGATTTTATTTGCCATTTTCATGAAGCGGAAATCTTGAGTATCGACTTCCACGGTGTGACACTCCTCTCCCAATTTGCTACACGTTTCTAACACTGACCAGCTCATCTGTATTTGATATATCCTTACTCACTGGCATACCAGACCTCAAAAAATGACCCTACCCTTGTATTTACATAGCTGACACTACAGCAAAATGCCCGAGTACCTTCGTAATGAAAGACTGTGAGGGGTATAGCCCTTGCTTCTATGAGGCACAACAAATGTGTAATGAACGACTGTAATGAAAGACTGTCTATGAGAGATGTAGCCCTTACCTCTGTGAAGCACAACACACGTCTATACGTAGGTACTCAGAACATTGGAAACTTCATGAAAAATAATTTACAAGGTTGACTAAAACTGCACGAAACTCAAGGCCGATATTCTGTCCTGAAGAGAAACATGAAATGCACCTTCATGTTAACGGCTAATTTATTAGACTGCATGCCTCTTTCTGGTGGGTGGACATTTGTTGTTCATCCTAGGGGTATTGGCTAAGCTATTGGGGTGAAGGGAAATCTTGCAGAGAGACTCTCAACACATAGGTGTGGACGCAGGGAACCTTTAAAATGTACACTCTGAAATATTACCTCACCAGCACGCCCATGGGTGGATGAATTGAAGACGGTGTTAAACCCCAATTTCATGAGGCAATGTGTCCCCGAGATATGACACCTTGCAGCATGTCCAAATGCAGTCAATTAAATAATGACAAGCTCAATAATTGAGTTATAGGACAGGAACAGAAATTTAAAGAGATTAATTACAAAAAATAAATGTAAATGTGCAGTATAGAATTCAAAAATACAAATGCATAAGACTATTGCCATCAAGGCTCCCAGCAAAGAGAGCAAAACAAAATAATGTGCAGAATGAGAAAAACTCAAAGTTCAGAGTAAGCAATAAGGAAATGGGCAGTATCCCTAGTTGCATTGGAAAGTCTTCATGAAAGCTCAGGTTTACCCAACCCCCGCCGATTTTGATCGAGGGCTTCTATACACTTTTCTTGCATAGGAAATTATCAAATTCAGAAAATCGTCATGGCTCGAGCAAAAGAATTATACTCTCAGCAAATCAGAACACAGCTCTAGTAGACATCAGATTGCCTTAGCATCTAAGTACTGCCCACTACATGCTGAATGCCATCTGGAGACGGCAGGACAAACTAGTTACAAAAAAAGCAAGCACAATTGTGAATGAATGCAGGACAGTGATATAGCAGAAGGGCATTGGAAAAGTGAAACATTAATGTGACCGTGTTGGAAAGATTTTGTCAAGAAGGAGAACGATGTAATAAAACAAACATAACTTTGCTTGACTGTGTGCTGCAGGAACGATAAACAGTAAATGTGCAGGAGGGGACATCCATTTTGAACAAGGTGGCGTTGAGTCCTAACTGAGACCTAGTTAACATAAGCCAGGAAAATCCAATTTAACACGGCATAGAAAATGTGTTTCAAATGCAATAGCTTCATGTCAGTGTGTACATGTAAATTTGAGAGCAAATCCATGTTTTGTATAATGTTAATAATGCACAAAAATATAAAAAATGCACAAAACTCTAACACAAGTACTCAGTAATGTTTTATAAAGTTGAACTGCCTTTAGACCATCTGTAAGAAAGTGGCTCTGTATATACTGTTCCCAAATAGGTACAATGTGCACAGAGTCCACAGTCCCCAGAGGTTTGGCAGAGGTTAAAGTTAGATATAACCTTACTCTCTAAAGTGGTAGCTTGGTCGAGCAGTAAGGCAGTATCAGAGGACAGTGTAAAGCATTTGTTGTACACACTCAGTCAGCAAATGGTCTCACACACTCAAAAACTGAACTCTAGGCCAATGGTTTGTATACAAATATATGGTTGTTTTATTTTAGAACCAACAATAGGTATCAAAATATACTTTCTCAGAATGAGATGCTTTAGATAAATACTTTTCAATAGGCAATAGACTTTTGAATGCAATAGTTACAGTAGTTGCAATAGGCAACACAATTTCAAACACAATTATACATTGAGCTCAATGGGAATTTCTAGTTAAATGCAATTGATTACTTTTTGGATGACTTTTCTTACCACAGGACTGGATCCTAGATTCAGTCCTGGGACATCTCCTGTAAACAGTTGAGTAAAAACGTTTTGGTTACAGTTGTGATTTTTAAGGAATATTATTGTATTTTAAAAGTTGACACTTCAAAACGTTTTCACATAGAATAACCAATGTTATCCTATGGGAGGAAATTCACTTAGCAGGTAAGTGTGGTTATTGTTATTTTTTCTAACTCAGTGTTGAATCCTGGATCCAGCACTGGGGCATCTCCTGTAAACAGTTGAAAGAATGTGTTTTTGTTATACAGGCAATTTTTAACAAATATTTGTAAGTTTGCAAAATCGACACAGAAACATTTCTGGCAAAGACCAGGCAATGTTATCCTATGGAGGAAAATCAAGTTAGCGGGAAGTAAGGTTGTAATTACTTTGCAGGGTCAGTGCTGGGCACCAAGATCCAGCACTGGGATCTCTCCTGATAGCAGGTGAGTAAATTTGTTTTCGTTATTCGGCTGATTTTAGATGAATATTTTAAAGTTTCAAAACTCGACACAAGAATTTCCAAGTGAAACCAGTCAATGTTACCCTATGGAAGAAAAGTGAGTTATCAGCTTTTGGATATGTACTCGACTGGCAGAGTTAAGGTTCGGGGCATAGACTCAGGGGTCTCCCAGGGTCAGGTAGGTACAGTTGTTACACCCTCAGCGGCACAGGGGCAGCCGGGTGCAGAGTGAGTTAGGCCCAATGTTATCCTATGGGAGGGAGGGGGCCCTTGGTTGGTGGCTGCTGGCTAGCATTCCACGCGGCTGTGGGAGCTGGGCTCCTGGTCACTTACTCAGGGCAAGTGGGGAAGTATATTAGAGTAGAGGTTGCACTGCCAGGGGCACTCGGGCGGCTGGGTGCACGGTGCTTTTGAGCCGTTGGGCGCTCAATGGATTTCAATGGAGAAGCTCAAGAACAAACAAAGGCTGCAATCTCGGGGACGAAGATTCTTCAGGTTCGACTACCACTTCGAGAGGTAAGTTGGGTAGTTGGAGGATAGGTAGGCACCCAGGAGTTGGGCACAGGGGGCCGCAGGGCACCGGGTGCAGGGGTGCCTTTTGGCGTCGGTAAATCTAACCCTCTGCTGGTCGTGGTTGGAGGGGTCCCTGGTTCTGAGGCTGCAGGCATCGTCAGGAGCATCGAGGTGGGTCCTTGGGTGTTGCATTCGGGGTCACAGCCGCCAGGGGGACGTCCTTGGCGGGTGCAGAGTGTGCAGGGTTCGCGGTTCCTGGCTGATGCCAGGGGTCAGTTACTTGCTTTGAGCAGTACCACTGCTCGTGGGAGTCCCAGTTAGTTAGAGTCACAAGGCAGTCAGGTCCTCCAGGGTTTTTGAGGTTGCTGACCACTGGAGATACCGGGGTTTAGCAGGAGCAGGTTCGAGGGTCGACAGGCCTGTAGGGCTGGGGCCAAATCAGTTGGTGTCTTCCTCTTGTTAGCAGCTACCCGGCGGGTCTTCTTGTTTCTTGTTCTTCTTTCTTGTTTCAAAATCTGGATCTGAGGAAGGAAGGTTCAGGGTGCCCCTAAATACTAAATTTAGGGGTGTTACAGGTAGGTTAAGGGCAGGGAACAAAGGGCCCCCTCCCTGGGGTGGGTACGCCCCATATCCTGCAACTCTCCTGTGGGAGGGGGGCAGTAGCCTAGTCCTGATTAGGCAGGGCTTCCCATCTTCAAGATGGCAAGAGCCCGGAGATGTGCTTCACCTCGCCTCCCCCACCTGAGGAGTGGGGTTGGCAGAGGCTGGCACACCCCCTTACCTTCCTTGGGGTTTTCGGCCAGTCGTCCCGCCAGAGTGGGGGTCAGAACCGGTAGGGGCCAGTTGCTGAGTACAACAAGTGGCCTGGAGAAGCTCACAAAGGCGGCATGCCTTTGAAGCTTCCCCTACCCATCCTGGGGGAGGAGACATAGCACCTCGCCCAGGATGTGCATTGTTACAGGCCCAGGAGAGAGGATGGCTCTCTACCCAGGGGTCCAGCAACATGTCTGCTGTGTGGCAGCCTAGGTAGCCCCTCAGACAAGACGTGGATTGTAGGTTAGGTTCAGGGGGCATCTCTAAGATGCCCTCAGTTGTGCATTGTACATTAAATCCCACACTGGCATCAGTGCGGGTTTAATGTGCTGTGGGATTTGATACCAAACTTCTCAGTCTTCAGTGTAGCCATCATGGTGCTGTGAAGTTCGTGTTGATGATCTCCCAGCACCATATACTCTTAAATGGCAGCACTGCACTTACAGTACACAGGGATGGACCTGGGTACTCTAGGGGCAGAGGGCTCATGCACCTGTACCCACACCACTGGCATAGGGCACCCAGCTAGAGGGGTGGCTGATGTATGACAGGGCATTGTGTGTTGTGGGCATGGCACACGGGGATGTGTGCCATGTCAACTCTCTGTCTTGTTCTGCACCCAGACACTCAGCCTGCAAGGGCAGTGTGTGTGTGTGTCAGGGAACAGGGCCTCTAAGGGTGGTACAATAAGTGCTGAAGCCCTTAGGGGCCTTCTCCGGTCACAAGACCCTGGGTACCTAGTGTACCAACCAGGGGCTGACATGTGGCCAGAGATGCCAATTTGGTTTAGGCTTCAACACAGTTTTAGGGAAGGAACATAGGCCCTTTGTACCTGATTGGCAGGTGCCCAGGGCACACTCAGTCAAAGTACATCAGCAATTCAGCTAAAAGTGGGGGCATACCATGCAAGAAAGATGGCACTTTCTCACACCACCCTTATTATTTTGTTGCATTCTTCAGCTGCGCTGTAAATAGAGCAAAATGTGCATCATGGATTGCATGAGAGGTATTTTAGGTTGATCTCTAACTTGGAAGAACCTTTAGGCCTATTGTAGCAATAACAGAGCTAAACAAGAACTGTACTTGGAATTTATCAACTAGAATGTTGGAATTCGACCCTATTTTGGTGCTTGGATGCAGCATCAAAGGCAAAGATTGACATACCAGGCACAAAAGGGCATACACAAGCCACGTGGAACAGATGGAATGAAGACCACAGAACTGGACGACTGAATAGGAATCCTACAGAAAGAAGTGAGGGATGGTGATGAAGTAATGAAACCAGTTAGAAATGTCATGTCTCTCCTGACTCTGAGGCAAATGTAGCTCGCTTCAATTCAGGAAATCATTGAAAAACAAGCCTTTCAGATCGAGTAGTACAACCACACCAAGGACAGTCATTGAACAATCCTGGATCCTTAACAAATTTTCAATTAATGTTCCTTTCGGTTTGATTCCCTCGAAGCGCCCTGAAGTGGCAAAAGTAAAGTGTGGCGCTTTATAAACATCCTTGTGTATTAACAAAATAAATAAATATATTAGGGAAATACACAATTCAGTTGCCTTGAAGGGTTATTCTTGCATAAGAAATTGCAAGACTGAACAATGATTCAGAGGGAGCACGTGCATGTGGACACAGTTACACAACATAACAAGCCCAAGTCACTTCAATAAACCTCTGCAGGAAGCAGTCATTGGTCGAGCTATCGTGAAAAAAAGAGAGTTCTCAAATGGCACGTTTCCTCTGTTCATCAGGGTTAAAACCGTCTGAGGACTGGAACAGTGAGACAGCTGTAAGACGCACCACCCTTGCAACACATGCTTGCCCAACACAATTGCAAACACGCAACAGAGCATGCGCATTCGAATGCCAAGTTTGAGAAATATTAAAGGGCATTGGGAAAAGAGGTCTGCTCATTATGAAAGGACACTTATTACTCAATGAGACCCAAATGAAAGCATTGTGGCAATATGACCGGATGTCAGGTTCGGACTGGCCTATACGGCAATTTGTCAGTGATCGCAGTGCTGGATTGACTGTTCTGCCTGTGTTTGGGCTGTATTTGGCTGTTAAGGGGCCTATATTATGGTCTGGCGGGCCTGTTGGTTTCTCTGCTATTGCAACAAACATTGCCTACTGCAAGGACGAATGCACATGGTCCCCCATACCTATACAACTTGTTTTTCTAAGTTTAAAACTGATCTGATTTGCAAATGTGGGCCACAATTTAGGGCCAAATCCTACCAGACAACTCAGCTGTTTAGTTGAAAAAAGACTTCTTGTGGCCATTCTGAAAGCTTTCCTGGGAATGTATTCCACCTATTGCTTACCATTGGCTTTGCGGTTTGTAACTCACATTTTCTGCCTTTCCATTTGATGCTTTATTTGTTTTAAGTTGTCCAGCATGTCTTTCTCTATCCCGTGGAGCACACTTTGTTCACCATCACTCCTTGTATTCTTCCACGAGTGTTGCTTTCTGTAAACAGGCCTTTAAATTTGTTCTTATCTTGTCACATTTGCTGTGATTTCAAAGGCAGATGTCAAATGTCATGCTCTGTCTTCCAAGGAGCTTGGTGTTTACTTCTCTTCCTCTGACTTTGAAGTGAAAGGATTTATGTGACAATCTTGCCAGGTACTAGGAAATGTTTCTGGCACACAACATTTTTTCTTTTTTTTTAATTCTTTTTATTTAACATATGCTCAGTACATTGGACCGAGGTCGATGCATATTGCAACGAAGTAGGGACATAGATGCATTCTACATTTACAGTGTTCAATGATCTCCAGTAAGGGAACAAGGCAATTTTCCACATAACCTATACCACCTTACATTACTGGCATAGTGACCACTTAAATACAATTTCAGTCCACCCGGGTATGTGCTCAGTAGCCCCTGTATGCCACCCACGGCCTCAAGCCTTTTCCCACTTGTGCAGGCAACCTCAACTCTGGTTCATCACATTTTCAGCATTACTGCACCAATCTCGGTCAATCTTCCAATCTCGCTCTCTCTGTGGCAGTTTGTCACAGAGAGCAATCATAACCTGCACCACCGTCCGCCAAAATTAGGGCAGGCCCATAATATGTGGAAGAACGACCCCACCTCCCCACACCCCCTGGTATATTGATCCGAACTGCATCAACCCAATCTATATAAAAGTGTTCTAGAGTAGTGGGATCTATGAAGGATTCGTAGCTGTATTAGGCGAAAACTAGCCAGAATTGTGACCTCTCGAGGGCTCTGAGCACCTCCACCCAGTCATCCTCCTACAGTAGAACCAGTTCATTTTCCCAGGCTTCCCTCAGGGCTCCCAGGACATCTGGTGAGTTGTTCATGAGCTTCTTGTACGTGAGTTACGTGGCTTTAGCTATCCTTGGGTCTAACAATAATCTATCCTCCAAGGGTGTGTAGTCTGACAGTTGCTCCCCTTCAAGCATGTGCCTGCGCAATGCTTGGCCCAACTTTGAGTATCAAAATCTTTCTATGTCTGTCATTTGGTATTCTACTCTCATGTCATCAAAAGAGATCATTGCCTCCCCTCTCTAAACAGCTCCGAGGTAGTCAATGCCCAGAGTCCCCATTTACGAAATCCCTTTAGGTTCCCACCTCCTCTAGCAAATCTCTATCCCATAGTGTGGTTTTCTCCGTCAGCTGTCCCTCCCAGCTCACAAATCTGGTGACCTCTCGCCACGCACAGTCAATGGTAGTTTCCTACAGTGTGCCACATCACTCCAGAGTTTCTTAACTAGTGGGAGCAGATTATCAGTCAGGAAATCGTCCACGTTCCTTGATATCCAGATGTCCAGGTATTTAAACCTGTCTTTTACCTATGGGGTATTGTCCCTGCCAGGACGGGGGGCGTTCCCCGAAATAGAGAAGAGGAAAGACTTAGCCCAGTTGATCTGGTACCCAGAGTATCTACCAAACAACTGGAATGTATGAAGCAGTCTATGGACCGTAAAATAGGGCCGAGCGGCATATAGTAAAATAATGTCAGCGTATAAAGACATGCGTTCATCCAAACCTCCCTCTCCCATGATAACTGAGACCAACAGATCTTGACTATCAACAAAATGTAAATGTTTGTAAATGAACTGTACAAATATTTCACAATATATCAGACTTATGAAAGCACAAATAAAGCAAATTTGTTTTATAACTCGGAAGTGTACTGGAAACAAATATTTTAAAATTATCAAAACAAATCAGTACACTAGGTTATGCCATTACCACACATTATCGTTTGTGCGCTTTATAGGTTTATCAGCAAAACTGTATGAGCATATGTAGTGATATTTTCAATTGAAAATGTGATGTCTTTAATGGCAGTGCGCTAACACACCCTGCTTACTCCAATCCACAGCACTCCACTCTACACCAATCCACTATATGCCACTCCAATCTACAACACTCTACTCCACTCTGCTACATGATACTCCACTCTACTACACGCCACTCCCCTCTACTACACGACACTCCACTCCAACACGTGACACTCCATGTCACTCTATGCCACTTCACTCTAGGCCTCTCTAAGGAACTCCACTCTAAGACACTTCACACCATGCTGCTCCACGACACTCCCCACCACTCCACAACACTCTATGTCACTCTAGCCCACTCTACTACACTCTATGCCACTTTACTTCACTCTATGCCACTCCATGCTATGCCACTCTATTCTGACACTTTACTCCACCCTACGCTATGCCACTCCACTCTGCATCACTTCACTCTACTCCACTCTACACCTCTCCAATATACGCCCCTCCACTCTACGGTCCCTCCTCTCTACATCCCTCTACTCTATGATACTTTACTCTTCTCAACTCTACGCCACTCCACTCTATGACACTTTAGTCCGCTACAGTCTACTACACTACGCTCTGCAACACTCTACTCCACTCTATGCCACTCTACGCCACTCCACTGTACCCCACTCCACTCTCTGCTACTTCATTCTGGGCTATTCTGCTCCACTCTACGACACTCCACTTCACTCTGAATCTGCACTACGCCACTCTAAACACCCTATTCTATGCCATTCTACAACACATCACTCTACAACACGTTATTCCACTCTATGCCCCTCCATCACTCTCTACTCCATGACACTCCACTCTACTACACTTTACCCCACTATTTGCCACTCTACTTCACTCTTTGCCACTCTACTCTACGATTCTACTCCACTCTATGCCACTCTGTGACACCCTACTCTACGCCACTCTGACACTCCTATCTACGCCCCTTCTCTCTACGCCTCTCCACGACACTCCACTCAATGAGACTACTCTCTACTACACTTTACTCCATTGTTCGCCACTCTACTTCACTCTTTGCCACTCTACTCTACTCTTCGCCACTCCACTCTATGACACTCCTCTCCACTGTCCATATGCCTCTAACGTTTAGCCATGCTGAACAACAGCCATGCTGGTATACAACATGGCTAAAACACTTTGGCAAAGTCAATAGATCTTGCACAGTTGAGACATAACGGCTTTGCCATTGCTTGTTTTAGCTAGCTGACTCGCTAATGGGGGCCACTTTTGATATCTTCCCTGGGCCCATTTTCTGTTCCAGCCTGACCCTGGTTCTTAGGTGGGTGGGGGAGCAACATATACCTCTGGTTAACTAGATCAAGTGTACAAAACCACATAGACAATTGTAAAATAGCAGTGCATGTCATGTAGTACTCAGTGTAAAAGTGTTGTCTCCAGAAACATCATGGCAAAGATTCCGGAAACATTTGTATGGGGAATTTCCCCACAGAAATGTTTCTGCAGTAGCGTGCCTCTCTGTGTGACCACAAAAGACAACTGGGAAGTGGTTGGGCAGTTATTGGGAAAGGAGTGAAGCAGACAGAAAACGAACATTTAAAAAATACCCGATTGCACTCAGATTCAAAATACCGCTAAAAATGTATAACTAACTAAAAGTGAGTACAAACCAGGACACTCAAAGCTTTTGCTTGCCTTAGCAATCTTAAATACAAGCAGATAGATGCTTGTCGTTTTCTGTTCTTTGCCTTTATTGAAGATTTGGAAAGTGTACGGAAAACTGTATCATTCTTGAAACTCCCTGCAGCAATTAACACGAACATGTTAGAAAAGATATATCAATGCAACAATAATAACTTGGTCAAGCAGTCATTAACATAGTTTGTGATGTATGAGAGAGAGGGCCTTGACTTTAATAGGTAATTTCTTCAAAACACACACACACACACACACACACACACACACACACACACACACACTACACACACTTCTCTCTCTTTCTCTCTCTCTCTCCCTCTCTCTCAAAATCCTAGCCATGTGCATGCAAGTGACAAAAGTCATTCTGATTTATTTTGGCAATTTCCGATTGACACAACTAATCTATGATTAAACCTGGCGCTCCAGCCCTTTAAGAAGGTATACCTTTTGGGGCAGATTTCTGTCACACAATGGCTGAATGCAGACAACTCCTGTATCAAATGATTGGCCCTCTCCAAGAATTGAGATCAAGAGTCTATCTACTAGAACCTGCAAAGATAAAACTATATGTATAAACTGTACCTACGTTTATACCTCTGATGAAAGCACAAGTGTTAATGGAGTCTTGGAAAAAGGAGAAACCTATGGTGACTGCGAGGGCAGTCAGGTTCTGAGATGATTTACCTTGGGTTTTGGGAAGAGGTTGTCAGACTCTCTAGGAGAGCGGCCTGGAATGCGTTGGAGCGGTGTGGGCTGATTCACAGAGCCGAATATATAGGAAAGGATGGTACTGTGTAGGAGTAAAACTGCAGATGTATAAAAGCCAAAAAGATAAAAGTCGAATGAATAATATTGACCTATGAGTTTATTGACTTGGAATGTTAAAGGTGTAAATTTATTTTGGAGTGGAAGAGATGTTCGAGAAGATTTAAGCAATCTACAAGAGAAACCATGTCTCCAAGAGAAAAATATCTCTTAGCCCTCATAACGAGATTAGATATTGTTTAGAGCACCTCATAAATAATGATACCACAAGATACGTTATTTATTGGGTGTGATAAATGACACATATTACAAGTTAATGGGGAATAACATGCAGACTTTGGTGTTTAACGCAATAAAATCCACATGGTATGGTAAATACCATAGGCATTTCTACAGTAACATTTTTGCAGGTCTGACCTTCCGAAATGTAATGAAACTTGAGGTATTTAATGCATCCAAGAATAAATAACTTTTAACTCATAATTCCGACTCTTGCGTAAACAGGGTTTGCGCACGGGTTGAACGAATGAATGAATGAATACTGAACTTATAGAGCACACTGTGACTCACAATCGAGCATCCTGGTGCTAAATTTAGGGCCTACATAAACCCATAAGTGAAAGGCACTGAGAGAAGTAGAAAGCTCTAATAGAATGACAAAATTAAGCAGTAGTAGAGAGAGTGCGATGCGAGGAGAAACCGGTCCTCAACCTTTTTTTAAAATTTGTCTTCAGTGTCGATAGAGCGGAGAGAGCTTAGGAGTTGGTTCCAGGCACTGGTACCGAGCACCATAAAGGACTTTTCCTCCAGGATTTAGGTCTGAAGTGTGAAGGCTTCAAAAGATTAGCATTGGAGGATCTCTGCAACCGCTGAGTCTTGTGATGGCTTAAATGGGAAGCGAGGTATTTGGGTCGAATTTGACCCCTAGATATTTTGCCACTTCTGCTGTGGCTGAGGATGCAGGCACGGAATTGAGCCACCATTGGTTGGGGGAGAACAAGTTTGATCTGCCAAATTATAGGATTTTGGTATTATCATGTTGAATTTAAGGTGGTTATCTTGCATCCACAGGATTACATAGATGAGGCAATTTTGGAAATTAAGTTCTGACCGATAGAGCCTTTATCAAGGGATAGATTGAGCTGTGTATTATCAGTGTACAAAGGGTTAGTGATTCCAAATTAGGCTATCAGAGAGATGAGGGGAGCCATATTAATACTGAATAGTGCGGGGCTAAGGGAAGATCTCTGCAGGACTTCTGATGCCGCTGGTCTTTCTCTTGATGAGAATTGTCCTAAGGCTACTTTTTTTAAATTTATTTTTTTACTTTTTGTCGCCTGCCAGTCAGAAAAGATTTGATCAAGGGCACAGCTTTATGAGAGATGCTGTTAACTTGAATATGCTGAAGAAGTATGGTGTGTGAGATAGTATCGAATGCTGTGGAGAGATCAAGCAGTATCAACACTGCATTGTTGCGAGCATCCGGGGTCCTTTTGATGGTATCGGATACTTCTAATAGGGATGATTCTGTAGACTGTTTGGGTCTGAAACTGGATTGTTGGGGGTGTAATGAATTAGAGTTTTCTAGAAATTAGGTAAGTTGGCCAGTTACAATTCTTTCCAACATTTTGGTCAATGAGGGAAGTAGGCAGATGGGACAAAGATTCAATAGGATGGTGGGGTCTGCTAAGGGCTTTCTTGTAGTGGTTTCACAACTACCAGTTTCCAGACTTTAGAAACTTTGGCCATGGATAGAGATGCATTAAGAATCTGATTGAATAGGGTGTTGACTGTGTTGATGGCCATTTGAAGAATGGCCGGTGGGCATGGATCATAGGGAGAGCCAGACTTACAGGAAAGAAGAGCTTGGCGAGAATGTGAGAGTGAGATCTCCTGAAAAGTGTCCAACCTTGCATTTATGGTGTAGGTAGAGTTATCTGGGAGGTGGGCAGTTATGGGGGTGGGGGTTGGAAAGCCCTGTTGTATGGCCTGAATCATATCCTCAAAGAAGGCTTTCAATTTGCTCAGAAAGGACCTGGGTGGGGGTGAAATTTCACTAGAGAGGGCTTTGGGCTGTAGGAAAAATTTAGAGATTTTGAATATTATTTTAGGGTTGTAGTGGGCCTCCTCAATTTGGGAAGTGAAGTACGCTTTTATACTCGCCTTAATCAGATTATGGTAGGATTTCTGGGCAGGCTTGAAACAAGACAGGTCCTTGAGTTTGTAGGCCTGACACCATTTGTGTTCAAGCTGTTTGCAGTGCAGCTTTTGTTCTGCTACGGAAGGGGGAGAACCCAGATGCAGAGGGATTTGACCTGCGTTTACTGGGGTGAACTGGGGGCGCTAGTTTGTTGGCTGTATTTATAATATAATTATTAAATGAATTAAGGTAATAAGATAGTCTTCCTGTGAGGGTCGGGGAGATGGTAGCCTGCTGGGTTATTAGATTAGGGTTCTTATTCATTGTTCCCATTTGTGCAGGGTGAAGGGGCCAGTATCAGCACAGGAAGTAGGGGGTTTGTGAGTATTGATCAGAAGTCTGAAGGGGACAAAACTTAGGGGCTTATGTACAAGCCCCTATGGCCACCACAACGTCACTTTTTATGAAGTTGTGGTGGCGATAGGGCATTGCCTTACTTACAAAGCCGCGTTAAGCTATTTAACGTGGCTTAACGCTGCCTGGTAAATAAGGACCCCTTTCACGCTATGCTTAGCGTGAAAGGGGTGGGCAGTGGGTGTTGCGGTGGCGCATTCCACCGCAACACCCATTGAGTTTGACGCTGCTCCCTATTTACAAAGGCAGTATAAATAGGAGGCAGTGCCAAAAATTAAGACCAGGGAAAACCCGGTCTTAAGTTGACGAAACGAGGAGAAATGCATTATTTCTCCTCGTTTTTGTTTTTCCATGTGTGTTGCCTTGTGCAGTACACATGGAAAAAGAAAAATGCCTTGGATTGTTTATGTACAGGAAGGTCCCCCTTCCTGTATATATGTAATCTTTAAAGAAAAATGCCATTTTGTGACTTCCATGTATACTGCATTAAGCAGCACACATAGAAGTGACAAAATGGCATTTAAAGATTGTTAATGTACAGGAAGGGGGGCCTTCCTGTACATAAACAAACTTTCCCCCACAGGCAGACACCCTTGCACTATGGTGCAATGGTGCTGGTGTTGGCGCTCCACTGCTAAGTGTAACGCCAGTGCAGGGTGAAACGCAAGGCTGCACCATATCGTTGTAAATATGGTGCAGCTTGCTTTTCTGAAGTGATTCTGTAGACTGTTTGGGTCTGAAACTGGATTGTTGGGGGTGTAATGAATTAGAGTTTTCTAGAAATTAGGTAAGTTGGCCAGTTACAATTCTTTCCAACATTTTGGTCAATGAGGGAAGTAGGCAGATGGGACAAAGATTCAATAGGATGGTGGGGTCTGCTAAGGGCTTTCTTGTAGTGGTTTCACAACTACCAGTTTTCAGACTTTAGAAACTTTGGCCATGGATAGAGATGCATTAAGAATCTGATTGAATAGGGTGTTGACTGTGTTGATGGCCATTTGAAGAATGGCCGGTGGGCATGGATCATAGGGAGAGCCAGACTTACAGGAAACGTGAGGCGTTAACCCATGACGGCTAACGCCTCATTCCGCCACTTCCTTGAACATATGCTCCTTAGATCGGATGAAGATTGCGTGATAGGATCTTCAAGCACCAGTTGGGAGTGATTGGTATAGACCTCATCCAGGGTGTGTCCTGCTGCATGGGTAGGTGCAAACACTAACTGAGTGAGGCAGATTATGTTTAGAGTATCGCTAAGATTTTTTACTTCAGAATTGTCTGCGACATCGAAATGATAATTTAGATCACCAGGAGTGGTGAAATTTGCGTATTGGAGTAGGAAAGGAGCCATGGCTTCTCCAATAGTGGCCAGGAAGGGGGGCCCTGGGCCTGGTGGGCCACAAAGTAGGCAGCCTGTGAAGGATTGGGAGGGACTGATCTTGAAGCAGAATCCTAGGCTTTCTGCTCCTTTGAGAGAATCTATCTTGAATGAGCTGCATTGAAAAGTACAGCGGAAGATAATAGCTAGGCCACTTCAGCGGCTTATGCCCTGTCATGTCGAAGGATAGAGTATCCTGGGAGGGAGGCCTGTGGCAATGTCAGGGTTGTAAGACAGTTTGAGCCATGATTTGGTCATGAATAAAAAGTCAATGTGGAGATCAATTATCAAATAATAAACTTCTTGCACTATTTTACTAAGGGAGCATGTGTTGATAAGCCCACCGAAGAGGGATGTTTGGCTTGGCGTGGGAGTTTAGATGGCAGCAATGGACGGTTTTAAAAGTAGATCAAACTCACCTTTGCATGAAATGCAGGATACTGGGCCCTCTATGCAAGTAGGTCCCCATGTGTGACTATAGTGGGAGTCTTTCTTCATGGAACTTTTAAGAAATTAAAGGAATGCGGGTTACCAGTGGTGCAACGGGCAGGCGGGCTGCCGCTGGCTGCGAATCGGACACAGGCGGGTGCAGACCGGTTTGCCTTTTGCATGCCGGTGGTGTGCCTGCTGCACGTCCTCACTGCGGTCCTCTACATAAGGAGAGCTTGGGCCTATCCCGAGCACCTCCTGAGGGGAAAACTAGAGTGACAACCACTTGGAAGATGGCTGCTTCCTGAGATTGCAAGGGGGAAGGAGTGCCTCCCAACAAATAGAGAGCGTGAGTTTACTCAAGCCCCAAGTGCATCAACACAATTCCCCCAGATCACAAAAATCACATAAAAGGTGTCTTGTATTTTAAAATATTTCAACAGTTCAAAGAAAATGCTCAGATATGGCAATACGACCATATTTTAAAATGGCAGAAATTTCAAAGAATTTATTCATGTTATCAGCATGGAGAAAAGTGCATTCAGGTTTGAATATAATGAGACACTTATAATTAGGCCCTAAGTATTTGCTATAGCACCTTCGTTATAAGAGCGTCTTTAGTAGGATACAAAGGTCCTTATTCTGAGTTGGTCAGTGTTTTCAAATCCCAAATTCGGAATTGGGTGGTATTTACTGCACCCATAAATTAATGGGTCAGTTTAATGTCTCACTATTAGTTACATTTTATGAAGTCTGATCTGCTGGAATTTAATAGAGGAAATAACGGTTGAATGCAGATTTGGTTTATGAAGCACCAAATTTTGCATGTTGTGATAATGATCACATCCAACAGGGCCTAAGGGTAAACAGGCCCAAAGTATCTCCATGAGATGGGCTGAGATTTTTTTTAAAAGGGGACATGGCAGTGTAAGTGGGTCAGGGCTGATGATAAGGGTCATTGGGCTTTGTTTATTTGTTTAAGGTGGACGAATAGTTATTACCTGTATTGTCTTCAGCCTGAATATTGATGATCCCATGTTTTTTTTCACAGCTGTTGTTAGAGTTACCAGTGTGGGGTGGTCCGATTGTTATTTGTGAGGATACCAATATACCACTGAACCCCACTTTGGATAACTTCAGTAAATGTGGTGGAAATTGAATAGGAAAGATTAGGCAACAATTTATCATTAATTGAATTTCTTAATTTAAAGGTTAGTTGCCCAATAGTTGAAGTTGATAACTAAATGATGCTTTTTATTCAAGTCTGCATGCCCATTATTCTCACATTGATATTATAATATGTGATTCAACATTAGTACCTGAATTCAGGGCCATTAATGTGCAATCACAATCGCTAAGGCTCGGTGTCCAAGATCATTTAAAATGGTGGAAAGGATCTGGTCTCAGCTTTACTGGATGTGGTGTGTGGTATTAGACTTCCCTGCTTTAATGTGAATGTAACTGATTTAAACTTTTTTCTTTTCGAACATAACCCTTGTTTCCTTTTCTTCTCTCTAAGAATGTCTTATCCTTCCCTCCTTCCCAATTTCTTGCTTTTCTATTTTGCTTTCTTCATTTGGGGTTTGCATACGATCATGTTATATAATTATTTGGCAAATATGTTGAAACAATGATTTGCTCGCTCTGACTTTTTTGGTAAAATGCAATAAAAAATGTTTTAAAAAAATAATATATTATTTAAAACAAATCCCCCCTAACTCAATCTCAGATCAAGATCCTATGTCATTAGATGGAGAAACAACCACAAAGATGGACTTTTGATTGATCACTGCTATTGAGAAATAATTGAGATCAATGTTGGATCTTGTTAACTTGCTATTGTTCTGGGATCTCCTCTTAAGGCAGTTGTCTGAGTGCTGTTGTGATGCATACAGTACCTACGATCTAGGAGATGAATTTAGAGATGGATACTTTGTGCAATCAGCTCTCAAATAACAATGCCAACACAATACCTCGATATGGAGTCATATATCCTTGGATAAAGAAACCTAGATTTATACAACGTTTTTTCTGCAGAAAGGTTACTTCACTGGCATAACAGGGAAAAACTGCTGAAGCTTATCATGCACACAGAATTAAAGGGGCCTACTGACAAAGGTAAGTTTACTTGTGTAGATTTACTAGTAGTAAATGTACTCTTCCACTTTTGAGTAAGTTTACTACTTTGGGCCATTCATAAAATCCAAGTGTAAGGTTACTCAAAAGTATAGACTTGCACATATCCACCCTCTTAAAAAGGGTGTGGAGACACTTTTACCAGTGTATATTTACTACTGCCCAAAAGGAGCAGTAGTAAGTCCAGCACAACACACGACCAACCACTGATTCTGCACCACCCTCTTGCATAAACTAATGGAGGTAGGTACTTAAAATAGAACCCCATAGTAAATACTGTTAAAATAAAATATTGAAAATAGATACAAATATAAAAAAATATAATTTAATGTCAAAAATGATCTAAAAATAAAACACAGTGTGTATTTTATTTTAAGTATTTAGAAAAAACATTTTTAAATTTAAAAATCAAGTACCATTATTTTGGTTAAAATCTTTAAATAGTTTCAACTGACTATAAATAACTTTTAATATTTATTACTAATGAATAAAAAATAATCAATATTTTTACTGGGTGGATATTTTTAATACATAATAAAAAGGTAAAAATTATTTTTAGTTAATATATTATATTTAAATAAATTACATTTTGAATAGACATTAAATTAATAGCACTATAGAGTTTTTTTATTTTGTTCTATTTTAAAATAAATACATACAATTAATTTACATTAATATTTAACATAAAAATATTTTTACAATTTTTTTTTTAATTTAATAGTCTTGAAACTGTAGAACTATCAAAGTGCAGTTATGAATAGGAGTACACTTACTATTTTGTGAGTGAGTCAGTGCACTCCCAAACCCTTCTTCAGCCCCTCTTTGCTCCTTCCTAAAACCCTCCTCTTTAGTGATGAAAATTCCACATTTTCCATCCACTCCTCCCTATCCCTCCTGGCATTTATTACTAAAAAGTATTCCTAAGTGTGGGGTGACCTCTCAGTAGAGGCAGAGATCTCAGCACAGCAAAAGATAGGACATGCAGCGATACACTTGAAATACACTCAGACTATATTTGGTCCAGCCATTAGAAAGCCTGGTCTGTATGGGACATTGTGCACTTTAACCTCTCTGATAGTGCAATGCAAGATAAGGGTGTCCACCGTCACACTTGTTCACAGTGGATTTGTAGCCCTACATATGCCATTGCTTAAAAAGTCTTATGGTATCCTTTCAGTCATTCTCAATGGCGAGGAGTGTAAGATTGCTGTATATGGCGACAACAGATGTCTTACTTAACATCTAGGCAATACCAAAGGGGATGATGGACGGAGCGTTTGAGCAAATCAAACACTCACCCCCAGTCAACTGATCTGGGTTTAATCCATCATCATTCTTTAGCTCACTCCACCACCCCAGTTCCGACATGGCCATATACAAATCAGTCTGACCCTGTGCCTCATGTGAACAGTCCAGCCCGAACTGCCAAGCCATGTCTTCCCTGGACCGGAAACAAGCATCCTGGGACTGATTTTGGGTTCTTAACCCTCATCAGCCAGGCATATCTTGAATGCAGTGGCAAAGTGAGCAAGGGACCCACGTCTGGGCATACCCTGCCAACTTAGGGCGAACAAAGTGATACTTAACATCTAGTCTGGGCACAGCTCATCGAGCTACAGAAAAATAAGATTGTGTTTGTGACGTAATCTCAGGGAATTTATTGAATACTAATAAAACAGAGATTCTAATTAACAGGAAATCAATATCAGTTGTATGTTAACTGACTATTATGTGTTTGGACTGACCCTCAAAAAAGAATGCTTGAAAGAAAACATGACTATTTCCCTCTTGTGACTGTTCTAATGGAAAATGACTAATATTATCTATGTTCAAATATAAAGTCGCCATTATTGATGCTTTCCATGTGCACAATCTGAGTGTGTTATAAGCTCCAATACAGTCATCCCTAGTGAAGAGAGGTGTGGTGCACAAGAACATTTATGTCAATAATGATACACTCACCAATGCATTCAAGGCATATAAATGTTCTAACCATAAAGACCCAGGGGTGCCACTATATATTTCTGCTCAGAATAACATGATTTTATTTCACACTTCTATTTTTCTCTTAATGCAGTGTTTGCTCAAACAAATGATGCTGTTTAATGTCGTGTGAGTGATTAGTGCGATCTATGGTGACTACCTCTTTCCACATCATTATAGACACGGTTTCCTGTCCTGACCTTTCATGTGGTAACCTAATGCATTCTGGGTGTTGTAGTCTTGCTTTGCTTCCATTCACCTAATTAGACTAACACCTGACAAAAAATGATTTGAAGGTGAAAAGTTCAGGACTAGAGACAATGTCCGTAATGACCTACAGTGAAGAGGTCAGGTTAGTGCTACCACTCTGCTCAATAGTACTCAATGTATTACCATCACTCAGATGATAAGCTGAGCTAGCTGTTCTGGAATGAAACCTGCCCAATAGATCACATATCGATCTAACCAACAGCCTCCCAACATTTTGAACTATCATACTTTCAGTGAATTGTGTGGCCTCGGGGTCAGGGTCATGCTGAGGGCATGAAAACCCTCAGAGTTTTTTTAACCTAAATTAGAACTTGTGGCATACGTGCTACTAAGTTGGAACCTGTGACCTGAAGAATGCATGAGACCCTGAGCATCCTACGAATACATGTCTTTCAGATGAATATATATTTTAGCAGTGGTTGTATTTTCTCTCTGTCCTTCCCAGATATATTCTATTGGAATAAGATAACTGTCTGATATGATCTTCACCCTACCCCCCCACTGCCACACAGCTCTGTCCTGAGTTGCCACTAATTCAGGTGCCCGGCACATGTAAGCGTGGTGGAGTTGGGTGGGGGTGTAGTTGGGTGGGAGGGGGGTTGTCGACAGACGAAGGAATAGGTAAAATTAAATAAATAAATAGAACCTATTCCGTTCGTCTGTCGACTCCCCCCTGCCCCACCCCACTGCCCTTACCTGCACCTGCCGCGACTGGTCTCAGGTCGTTCTGAGTGTCCAGGATGTTCTCCAGTCATGCAATGTATATGAATATGAGAGACTGGCCCTCCTACGAGGTTCAATCTCTGAAGTAGCTCAAGTATGACTGAAGAAGGAGGCAGATTAAAATCAAAGCAGCACAGATTACACATCAAGGTGAGGGAATCATTCGTTAGTTTATGCAGTGCAGAGGATGTATTGTTCCTCTTGAATAGAGCAGAAATAAGTCAGTTGCAGGTGTTAAAGTGAATTTACCTGTGCTGTTGTTCATTTTATGGTAGGGGGGCAACTTCACTCCAGGTCATTACAGTCAATCTCTCCAGTTCTAAACTTTTCACCTACAAATCATTTTTTTCAGCTCTGTTAATCTAATAGTTCAATGGAAGCAAAGCAAGACCACAACACCCAGAATGCATTACGTGATCACATCAAAGTTCAGGACTGGTAACAGTGTCCATAATGACCTCGAAAGAGGCAGTAACGGCTCGTGGAGGGAGTTCTGTGGGCGGTGGGGCGGGGGAGGGGCAGGGTGGGGGGGGGTAGTAAACTCCGGCTCACGGCTGACCGTAGTAATGTAAGTAAATAAAGAAATAAAACTAATTTCATTGCGCGCACTGGAACACCAAATGCGTTTCAGGTGTAAAAAAGGAATAGTAATATGCAACTGATTACGTAAAAGAAATGCTATATAGGCATTTGATGTTTCTTTATCGGTGGAATGGTTTCGCAATCTGCTTTCTCTATTTTCATAATTCTGCATAAGTCAGAATAAAAAACAGTGGTACTTCTAAAATTCCAACAAAGTTTAGGGATTTTGTTAATGTCTTTACTTATGTGCTTTATTTTTTGCAGGTTTTTTCTTAGAGTGGTTTATTTATCTCTTTATTTTACTTTTCTATATTTAAAAGAGGAAGATGCTGTAGTTAATGGCTTTTGGTGAGCGGGCCAAAGCCTGAACCTTTGAATTTGTGTAACATGAAGAGATAACTCTTCTGTCTGAGACCTTAGCCTGTAATATTTCCGTGACTGAGGGATATAGCTCAGTCAGAGCTTGTAATATCTGTTTAATCTGTAGGATAGCTATGCTGTAACAGGCCTGATCATATAGGATCTCTGGAACTTACGGATCACACTGCTGCTTACAGTCCGAGGATCAAAGATCTCTGGAACTTGATGGGCAGCTCTACTGTCGGAGGCCTGAGCCTGTAAGCTCTGTGCAACCTGTGGGATACCTTAATTGGCAGATGGCCAATCTGGTCAATCTATAAAATCTCTGCAACCTGATGGATTTCACTTCAGTTATTGATTTGAGTTTGTAAGAACTGTGTGGTTAAGATATATCTCTTATGTAGAGTGAGATAGAATTGTCAGATGTTTTTAGTCTTTAAGGTTTTAACCAGATGAATAACTCTGATGTTAGAGGCCTGGCCCTATTGGACCATTGTAGCCTGACGTATAGCTCTGCTTTCACAGTCCAAGTTGCCAACATCTCGGTACTATGGGGACTGGCTCTTGTTGGGGACCCAAGTCTTTCACTTCTCAGCAGCCTGAATGATACTTGTAGGAAATTGGATTACTGGTTTGGGGGAGGGTGAAGCCCAGCTCATGCAGCAAGACACAAGTGTAGGAGAGTAGGATCTGCTTCTTATGGTTACCCCCAGTTTTTGCTGATTTTTCACTGTTTTTCGACTTTAGTCTGGCTGGGGCCCTGCTATTCAGGAACTCAGCCCAGCTGCTTCCACTCTAAATTGATTCTTAGTACCTTAGGTACACCACAGATTGGATTCTGGGGTGCCCTTAGAAGTCCCTAGTATATGGTATTCTATGTACCCAGGGCATAGGTACTCCAGAGGCCTACCAGGGGCTGCAGCATGTATTATGCCACCCCTGGGAAGCCCTCCAAAATGACACCACAGGTCTGCTACTGCAGCCTGGGTAAGGTGGTGCATGCACCTCTTACTGAGATATAGGTTCACTATATCTCACCTATCACTGCACATATAAACCTATCAGTCACCCCTATGGCAGGCCTTATCAATCCTGAAGGCAGGGTGCTTGGTTTTGTGTGAGAGGGTGTGCATGCATGAGCAGAGCCCCTCTGCAGCCTTTGGAATCTCTTCTCCGTGGTTGTCTGTGATGCAGCCTGACCATATACTCTTAAGTGCATTATAACCAAACGGTAAATGCTAACTTTGGACTGGCTGCACGGAAACATGTTGTGTTTGGTGTCAAACACCTTAGAATCATACCCCCACACCAGTAACTGGTGTGGGGGTATGATCCCACCCTTCTAGAGGGAGAGACATGACAGCACCGGTATACCCGGTACCAGCTAACAGAGCCCTGGCATCACAAAATGGATGCTGCCAGCCACAGACACGGGTCTGGCCTCCTGCTGCTAACCGAAACTCCGGCAGGAGAGGCCTGGACAATAGGTTTCCTATCACAGGGAGATGTTACCAACTCCCAGACAGGGCTTAGTGAATTAGGGCTGGGTGGGAGCACTCCAGGAGTGCTTTGAAGTCTGCACTGGGGGCACATTTGGTGTCCCTGTGCATAGTCCAGCTCAAACCGGCGTGAAAGTGGAGAAAGGAAATGGGTGCAGCCACCCCTCTTTCCAGACCCTCCCATAGGTGGGTCCCCAGAGTAAGTCCAACCCCTTCCTTGGGTATAAGAAAAGAACCCCTGGCTACAGGGCTTTAGATATCCCTGGGCGAAACTCTGAAACTGAATCCTGGAACTTCAACAATCTGTTCAATGCCAGATGACTGAAGAATCTACCTTGGAGTAAAGGAGTTACTCCCCTGCTTGGCAGGCACCAAAGATGCATCTGACCAGTCTGCATCTCTGAAGCTCCCGCCGGACGCCAAAGACTTTGCAGCACAGAAGGTAGATTTCCAGACTTCCCAGAGGCCGAACTGAGTCCCCAGCAAAGCCGAGACCCGTAGCCCTCATGGGTACCGTGGAACCGGAACCCCTGGACACCATGCACATTTGCAAGTGCATCAGCTTCTCAACATCCCTTGAGGCTGTGCATTGGGTTACTTGTAGCCCAGACCCCGAGCAGAGAATCCACTGAAGATTGTAGGCCTACCCACTCAGAGTGACCTGTGGGCCGCCATTTTGTGATTCCTCTTGAGGTCCCTTTGCGATCCCTGGTCCTTTGACTGGTGGGCCCCTGTGAAGGCAACTCTTACTTTGATTGGGCTTTCCTGGTTGCTCCAGATGTGCCCCAACTCTCCATTGCTTGGGGAGTCCCCAGGACCTTGCTGGTCCGCACCGAAGCATTCCTTCTCTTCCTGCGTGGGTAGCTGTTGCCAATGCTTGTTGTGTCCAATCCGGGCACCGACGCTACAGCACTCGACATCCTTTGTGGGACAGCACGAATCCAGCTCCTGGTTGTCCTCGACACCTCCTGGTCCTCGTGGCTGGAGTCAGGCTTCCCTACTTCGCACCTGAAGCACCCGACATTGGTGGGCATTCGTCTATCGTGCCCCTGGTCACTGGCAAGTGAACCAGACTCTGTCCCCTCTGCTTTCAGGGTCTTCACATCTTCGATCCAGGCTTGGATCTCTTCGTACACTTCTCCTCTTCCCGGCATCTGCACTTTTCTGCAAGCTGCCATTGAAAACGATGATGCGACCCGACACCATTTGACACCTATGCACCCGGCTTCCCTAAGTGAGGTAACACGAGTACTCCGGTGCTCCTGTGGCTGTTGGCCCTAGAACCATCAAAGTCCAAATGGGTTTGTTCCTAGTCTACCTCTAAGTGTCCTTAAACTTTAAAATTCTAACCGCGACTTTCCCCATAGAAGCTAACAGGAGCTCGCGGCTGTGTTCTCACACTGCACACAGCCCCGTAGGTCCCCTGTGTCACTACCTTGGGTGGTTCCTTGGGATCCCAGTGATTCTACAGGCTCTAGGCTTTGTGTCTAGTTAAGTCGTGGTTCTTATACCACTTTCTTAGTTTATGGTTTTGTCTGCCCCTAGGGCCTAACGTGTATTGTGCTAATTTACAGTAGTATTTTAAGTGTAACTTATGTGCTTTTGCCTCTAGCCTCATAAAGAGACTACAGGGGTGTGTTTAGTAATACATACATATATTTTATATATATACCTGGTGTGGTCTCCTTCAATTTAGCCACTCAAGAGATTATAGGCTGGTAAAACAAGCTGCTTTACATTCCTTCAAGACTTAGCCTGAAGGCTGCTCTCCATAGCTATCACTAGGATAGCTTTCAATAAAGGTTGTCTTTAACCTATCATCAATAAGGGGTTGTTTGGACTGATGCAAGGTGCCCACTATAACTAGTGGACAGCATATACCAGGCCAACTTCTCAAAACAAGACACAAAAACCCCCAAATTAACCTGTTCTTAACCTTCTGGTAGCTTGGCACAAAGCAGTCAGGTTTAACTTAGAGGCAATGTTTAAACTATGTATGCACTACTTCAAAAATTAATAAAGTTAAAACACAGTACAAGAAAACCCCCACACTACTTTAGAAACATAGAGTACCATTTAATAAATTATTTGAGACCCAAACAATGAAAATCCAATCAGTAGAACCAGAGATATGCAATTTCAAAGTTTTAAATAAAAATAGATCCGGTAGAACAGCTTCACGTTTTCATGACTGCATACATCAGATAGGGAATTGGATGGCACACAATTGTTTAAAGCTAAACTCCGGGAAAATGGAGGTCCTACTTTTCAATGAGAATACCTCCTTGAGGTCCCCTTCATGGTGGCCGGAGGAACTGGGCACACTTCCGACCCCTTCCTCTAAAGTCAAGAACCTAGGAATGATCTTTGATAGCAAACATTAGAGAGTCATGTCAATTCTATTACATCATATTCATTCTTTACCATCAAACTTCTCAGTAAAATGTTTCTTATCATTCATAAAGACCTGCAGAAAACATCGACTACTTCTCTTAAGAATAGATTATTGTAATGTCCTTTTCGTTAACCTACAGAAAAAATGTTTGACCAAAATTCAGATCTTACAAAATGCGGCAGCCCGACTTCTTCTGGGCATCCCCGAACGGGAATCTGTATCCTCAGCGCTTACGCATCTTCACTGGTTCCTGTCACAAAGCGCATAGATTTTAAAGCTCCCAGATAATTTACATACAGACTCCTTAATCCATTCTATCCCTATCAACACAAACATAGATACAAGATTCAATTACAGAGGCATAGTTGAAAGCAACCTCACACGAATCCCTCTCACATCCGAACCCACCATATTACCCAACAAGACGCGGCTAAAATGTATACTCCTAAACTGCAGGTCCGCATCTAGACACGCAACTGATATAGCTGACCCAGACATCCTAATCCTGACAGAAACATGGCTAAATGAATCATCTACATCCATCCTGGACATACTAGTACCTACTAACTATGACATCACCAGACTTGACAGCATTAATAGACCGGGTGGTGGGATCGCTTGCATACATCAGAGCTATCTAACAGTGATCAACTCCAATGCCCCCGCACCATCCTCTTGTGAATACCTTTGCTTAAACATCTCTAGTAATAACAAACAAATATGTTAATTACACACATTCTCCCACCCTCCAGGTGATAACATCACTTTCATAGAACACCTCATGGATATTCTTGCTACAAACGACGGCCAACACAATATGCAAATATTCCTGGGTGACTTCAACCTCCACTGGGACGACCTGAACGACCCAGAGGTCAACAGCCTCAAAGCCTTCCTATCAGACCTTAATCTTAACCAAATCTGTAACAGCGCCACACATGACAAAGGCGCAACCCTCGACCTAGTCATCTCCTAAGTTGACTCCACTCAGCTCGATTCGATCCTCCCCTGTAATTGGTCTGACCATAACATCATTACATTCCAAGTCATGGTATCAGTTAAAAAGCCTCCAACACAACCCGTGAGAACAAAGATATGGAAGGGAAATCTGAAAAACGTCGGATCCGACCTACTAGCATCTTCTATTCCAAACATCCTATGTCCCCTGGAAGACCTTGCTGATGTACTAGGTCTAACCAACCACTACTTCTACTCCATGTATAGCCTACTAGACAAAGTATCCCCTTTACAATGGAAAAGTACCACCACAAAAGACTCGAAATCCTGGTATGATGGTAGGCTAAATGAAGACAGACGCTCACTTAGAGTGATTGAAAGACGATGGAGATCCGCTCTATCAGCTGACCACCTCGAACTACTAAGAATCACCAGAAACTCCTACTTCAGAAAGATCTGAAAATCAAAATCCGACTTCTTCAGAAATCAACTAGATCAAGCTAAAAACCATCCCAAAAAACTATTCGATCTAATCAAAGCCCAAACCAAGTATGCATCCATCCACCCTAAGGCTATCCCTGACACCCTACCCAATTGTGAGGAATTTGCCTCCTTTTTTTACTACAAAATCAGATTCCATAAAATCTGACTTACTCAATGATCTCTTATCCCTTACAATCATGCAAAAGAAATCCACACCGCCCCTGGAGAACCCCGAGCGAGAAGCCTCAAGAGGTGGAGAAGGAAGACTCCTGGACTGAGGAGTGGTGGAAGCCACTATCGGTTGCTGAATTGCCTGCCACAACTCAGGAGAGTTATGGTTGCCCGGTTGAGGACCTGGAAGCACAGTGATGGGATTGATTATTTATTTTTCTTGTGTTCTTTTTCTTCTTCTGTTTTGTTTTCTCTTCTATACCCTAATCTCTGAAGTCAAACATGATGCTCACGGGATACATGCATGAAGGCTGGTGAAGGGACCTAAACACCATTGAAATATGGAGTGATGAATAGATGTATTTATGACATTCCTAAAAATCCTGTAAAAACCTGTGTAAACAACAATCGGTGAAGAGCACTAATACTCAGTGGTAAAGGGACCACTACCTTTAGGTTTAAGAATTATAGGAGCTAGACGTTTATAGTACAGAGGGGGAAATGACCTAATGCAGACCAGGGAGGAATAATTTGTAAATAACCATGTCAGAATACTTACCTGGGCATTCTTTTTGTTTGAGGGGCGTTGATATCACCATCCAGCTGGACCTGAAAAAGAAGAAAACAAAGGAAGACGTTATAAGAGACCCTAATTCAACTACATCCTGACCCGATGGACTATACTTAAGGATACATTTTTTGTGTTTTCACCAACCATTTTAGAGATTTATTTTTATAGCTGTTTTGATGGTGCTATTAAAGCCATCATTCGCAAATCAGATAAGCTTCCTAAGTCTTATTTCTGACCATCCCCCCACAAAGTGTTACCTACTTGACCACATTGTTGTCTATAGCCACAACTGGTGAGATTTATGCAGCAAGTTATAGCTCGGCTGCTTGGAGTGTGGGGCTCTAAAACCTCTATAACTTGTCACAAAACTCTGAGGCTAGCACCGGTAAGATCTTTGTCATCTGGGAGTTTGCTGGAGAAGCTTGTAGTTCTGGTAAAATAGATTTCCTGCATTAATTCAGAGCATATTTTAAGAGCTATATAACCTGAAATTTTGATCTGCTACTGAAAGTGTCATATTTTTTGTTTTCTGTTACCTTAAACCTAGCCCTGTGTTCTGTAAAATCAGAGCATGCAACATCTGCACTGACCCCAGCTTTTTATACCTTGAAAAGTTTTGCATTAACCACAATATTTTTGAAATGTATTCAGTTGACATAATCGTTTCTGAAAAGCTGAACTTTCCCCTATTTTGCAGAAATTAATGCAATTCAACAACATTGTTTAATAAATTCCATTTGTATTTTTCTATTTATGTTTATGGGCTTTTAAGTTGGCCTTCTATGAATATAGAACATGGAAATGGGGGTAACCAGAGGTGCCATCTGGTACCCCTGCAACAACAACATGGTGATCGATGGAATGCTTGAATTAATCTCAGTTACTGGCAATCGCTCGGGCCACATCCTAATCCATCATTTCTGGCTCACCATGCTACCTCAGTTTGGATCTAGTTTTATGCAAATCAGTCTTGACCCTGCTCTTATGGGAACAGTCTGCCCGAACTGCCAGACCAGGTATTTCCTGAACCGGAACACAAGCAACCCAGGACTGGTTTTACCCTGATTAGGGGTCACCGGCTACATATAGATTGGTTCCAGTTGCACTGTGAACATAGGACCCACATCTGGGCATACCCGTCACTTTTAGGGAATCAACTGCAACAACAAGGTGATGGATAGAAGGCTTGAATTAATCTCAGACACTAACAATCGTTTGGGCCTTATCACAGTTCATCATTTGCCGGCTGCCATGTCACCTCAGTTTGGACACAGCTATCTGCAAATCAGTCTTGACACTGCTCCAACGGGAACAGTCCAGCCTACCTCCGGTGCAGAGAAGTGTCGCCACCCCCCCAAAAAACAGCAGGAAAGGGAAAAATGAAACAATAATAAACATTCATTTTATTTTTCCTTACCTGCCGAGTCTTGGGGGCTGGGCTTAGGGGTTGACAGGCACTGAGGTGAGAGGTAGTTGCACTCCCTTCACTGCGCATTATGGTTTGGCCAGCTGTCTCAGGCCGGCCAAACTGTCATGCACAGTGAAAGTTCTCTCCAACCCAGCAACGCAGCTGGGTCGGAAGGAAAGGGCACATTCTCCCAGTCTGTCCTGGAGTGCAAATCGAGGGCGCTCAGGCCAATCTTGAAGCTGCTCTTATGCATGGGAGCTGCAGGGCATTCTGGGAGCCTGTGCCACCTGGAGAAGAGGAGCAGAAGAGCGTGATGCAGCCGGCTCCAGGTAAGTTTTTATTAAATTCGTTTTTTTATTACCCCCAGCGATTCCTAAGCCACACCTCTGCCCACCCCACCATTCGTCCAGCACACCTGCTGCTACTGCCGAGGTGCGGTTAACTCCAATTCCACTTGCAATTGTGACCACTGGGGAAACAGGTGTTTGTGCAGAGGTCTTTAGTTACCGTGGCATTTGTATTCGAGGTCCCAATGTTCAAAATAAAAAGTACTAAAATACATCTGTGTCTAGACCCCAAAATTCCTTAGATGGCACTGATTGGCTCTTTATGAATGTTCGCCTGATTCTGTTGGTACCGGAAACAGGAGTTACGAGTCCTATTGGAATTAAAGGTCCCGTGGCAAAACAGTGGGCCCAGTGGATTTGTCTCCAGGTGAAACACCAGGGGGAAATGAAGAATAAGTAGGGAATTGAGGACTAGAACTAAGGATTCCCCTGGTTATTCCTCATTTCTAAGGGGATCCTCTGGGCCCCACTTGTGTACGCGCTACCTAAAATTACCCACCCCACTGTTATTGGTCTCTCGAGGGATGGGGGTTAGTAGACACATTACAAAGGCACACAGAATAAGGAGATGATTAAGTAAGAATCTTTCAGCATGGCTGATTGTCATCAACAGTGATTTCCCAAAGTGACAAAGGGGGACTTCTATTAAGTATATATGGAATGTACATGTGTAACCCCCAGACTATAAAAAGTGTGATTGGACAGGGCTGAGTAAAATAAAAACTAGACAATTACAATGCAGATGATGAAATATGCTGGACTATACTTTCAATAGTAGTTTTGGTTCAGGGATACCATTGAAAACCCCATCTGAAAAAAATGACTTTTGTGATGATGTAACTACCAGCACAATTTTTCATTCTTCCCCAAATGTTGGCTTCATCGTAGGTAATGTATGTTATTCCCCTCACATTACAGGCATTTCTCTTTTTGAAAAACGAAGGCATTGATGGACAAAATAGTGAAACATGTTTATTTATTTAAGAGTTTTATAAAGCTCACCACATATCTCCAACCACAGCTAATTCCTCTTTAATTTCCCCATTCCAAATTCAGTTTTTGTTTGTTACTATTACTTGATTTTCCATGACGTACCCTAAAACGCACTGCCGTGATGCGCTGTGATGGAGGGTTCACTGCGTTACGGTTGGAAGAAGACTCATGGGTCACACTCCATGAGTGGTGTGCATTTAACTAGGGCAAAGGTTGTTGTGTATGCATGTGAGATTTGTTTATTCTCTTTGTAGTCCTCACAACAATCTTTGACGTAGCAACTTCAGTATCCCTCCACCCAGCTGCCAGTACAGAACACGTTCACGTCATCGAATGACGTATTACATCTAAATGCCAGGGTCATTTGCTAGCAACAGTTTCCAGGTCAACAATTCACAAAGAGGAAGACTGAAGCCCGATACTCAATACACCAGATTCAAAGAGCATCTCTCTTGCTCAGATGAAAACCTCTGAAAGATAAGTCCTTAAATTTATGATATGCCAACTGCATTGTGCCTTGATGGGGAAGAGGAATCTTAAAGAATCTACCCATGTAATCAAGAAATGCCTGCAAACCCGTGCATGAAACCGTGTCTCCAGATTAAGATTTCCCATATTTTGCTTGGCTAGAAAGTAGAGTGGATCCGAGACATGTTGGGTTTTTCAAAACCCAGCTAACGCTTTCCTGGCAGGCGGAGAAGGAGTCTACATAGTAGAGAGCACGAGTCGGAGATACCTAAACTTTGATCAGAAGGAGAAGCACAAAGTAAAAACAGCCATGGGCAAAACCAATAAGTTTGGCATGGGCCAGCAGCCTTTTGTTTTTGCCAATGCTTGTTTTATATTGTTATGGTTTTTACAAAGCTATTTTGTTCGGGAACCTGCTGCTCATCAAGCTAAAAAGAACATTGGTTATACACAACATTTGTTGGTCTTAATAAGCCCACCTTGCCATTGTAGTCCCTTGCACTCAACAGAACTACGTTGTGTGCAGATATCCTCCCTGGGAAAGAGTGGAATACCTTCACTCACACTCACACTGAAGTTAGCCAACGATTGTAGTGGGCTAACCTATTGTCCCATGCTTTATGCTGTTGTGGGTGGGAGAAAACATAAATGACACAACAACAGTGTGGCATCTGAAGCTTACCTTGCTTCTGATGTCACAATGTCATGGTAACCCAAGGACTACTCTGGGTGTTAGTATCCTAGGTTATGGAATGTGTCTATTCAAATGTCTAAAGGAGCTGTTGACTTTGACTGGCTGGGACCTGGATGGGTTTCTTCTTACTAAGGAATAAACCAGACGTTCTCCTTTACAACCTGCCTTTGCGTGATCCTTTCAGCTGCTTCTAGGATCTTACCCTGGCGTAGTCGGCAGCTGCAAGGCAAGAAGAACCCAACAAGCCTCAACTGCAACACTGAAATCTCCACATACAACAGGTACTGCATGGACCACTCCTACCCAATGGTACTGTGCTTTGCCCTACCTTTATCTTTGGCTGGGACCCATTTGTTTTAACCATAAGAGGAGGAACAACCCCAATTTTGCCGTTCTCCACCTCTGCTTTGCTTCCAGCCTGCAAGTTCCTGGGGTATTTTATTTAAAATTCTGGCGATTCGTTACCCCTTTGTTTGCTTATCTCTTTGTGACCCAGGGACTGGGAACTATCGCCGTGTAACTCACCCTTTTGAGTTTCCCTGAGGGTTTGGAGAATTTGGCGCGGGCTCGTTCCTTTGTGGGGGTTGTTCGCGCCTTTGACTGTGGTTCCCCTTGAACTTTGCGAGACAGCTGGTGTGCCTGTGGCGCGTGTGAACCCTGCGCTGCACCGTTGCCTCTTTGTCTTTTAAAAATAAACGTATTACCTCGCGTGCCCATCGCAAGCCGTCACAAGCATTCTGTACTTCTTCTAACGCCTCCTTCTGTGATCGCATGCCTCCACCATTGCCTTCGATTGTCTCGGCGCATTCACTCAGAAGTCGGCAGCGTACATCTCCAAGCCAGCAGCACAACACTGTTCACCTTACGTGACCCGACGTGGCAGCAATTTTTAGTTTACGGCCCTGCTTTGTTTGTGCCTCAACTCTGCGTGCCACATCTGTGACACTCACACATTTACAATCAAGGCAGTTTAGTTTCATTGGTGCCTCAACTCTGCATGCCACATATGTGAAACGCACACACCTACGAATTAAACAAGTTGAACATTCATTTTAAAACTTTGCTTGCTGGATCTGTGACGCGCACACATATTATTATTTGCGGAGCTTCCTCTTGTTTCTCTTTGCCTTTTGTACCTTGCGTGCTACATCTTTGGCATGCACACATTTGACATTTTCAAGCTTTCAGATGTTCTCCTTGGTTTTGTGCAGAGTTTGCCTGCTGTATCTGTGACACGCACACATTAATGCCGGTTGTGACCAGCGTTTCACATCCGTGAAACGCACACAAACTTTTAAATTAAGCATTCAAAATCCAGATACTGTAACTGCCCGTTTATTACAGCTCGGTCTCTTTTCGTCATCAAGTATGCAGAATGTAACTGCTCCCCCCTTTTTCTTAATGTCACCTGGTGAGCCTCCTATCAAATGGCAAAAATGGAAAAGAGTTTTTGAGCGCTATGCTAGAGTGTGTGGTGTAAGTCTAAGTGCAGAGCATAGGTCGTCACTTCTGCTTCACTGCTTGGGATCTGAAGGGCAAGACGTTTTTGATCACCTTCCTGAACTCAGTGATGCAGTAGCAAGAGATCTAAATGAATTTCAAATGTGCCTGAAAAAACTCGACAGGCATTACCTACCCAAGGTTAGCACTATTTTGGAAAGATACCAATTTGCTAGAAGATTACAAAATGAAGGTGAGACAGTTGAGGGATACATACTCAACTAAGAAAGCTTGCTTCATCCTGCAGGTTTGCTGATTTGTTGGATGAAAGAATCAGGGACCAGTTTATGTTGGGATGCAACATGGAAAGAACCCGCGAGGAGCTTTGGTTGATGGATGAACCGTCCTTAGATGAAGTAAATCAGGTTGTGAAAAGGGTCGAGCACTTGTTAAAATGTGTTGACACCATTAAAAGGGACAAGCAAGCAGCTGTTCAAGTAGTGAGAGAAAATTCCAAAACTGTGTCTAAACCTGAAAGTGTGGGTAGAGGTAAAACCAAATCCTTAGTTTCAAAGTTTTACAGGTGTGACAAACCTGGCCACTTGGCGAACGATAATAGATGTCCTGCCTTGAATGCAATTTGTCCCAAATGCAAAAAGAAAGGTCATTTTGCCATTGTTTGTAAGACCAAGGTGATCCCTCCTAATGTCAAATGTGTAGAAACAGAGATACCCGAAGAAGATTTTGTCTGTGGGCAGATCTTACTTCAAGTAGATACTTGTGTCCAAAACAAATCATGCCCAATTGATACCATTTTGGTGGATGGTGAACCTACCAAGGTTCTTTTTGATTTGGGTGCCAAGATTACCATCATCTCTAAAGTGTTCTTCCAAACCAAACTGGCTCACAAGATTTCCTTACTTAAGCCGGACATACATCCCTTAACTTATGGTGGAGAACCTATACCCCTATGTGGTTATTTCATAGGCCTCATCGAATATAAAGAACGTTATGCCTCTGGGAAAATCTATGTGTCAGATAAAGGGGACAGCATTATTAGCAGGTTCCACCAAGGGGATTTGGATGTTATGCTTGACCCGGGCAGCACTTCCCCAATCAAGTTGAAGGATTAAGTCAATGCTGTTCAGGGAAATCTTGGTAGTGCTATTGAAGCCCGGATCAACACAAATTCCCAAATGTTTTCAGAGATGAATTTGGCTGTCTCAAAGGGTTCAAACATGAAATACGCCTACATCCTGATTCTCACCCCTCGTGTTGCATGGTAAGGAATGTACCCTTGGCCGTCAGGGATGAGATGAAAAGGGAATTGGAGAAACTCAAACAAGGCAGGATAATTGAAGAGGTTGAAGGGACTGAATGGTTGGCCCCTGTAGTCAGCTCGTAAGGCCAATGGGTCCCTTCGTCTATGTGTGGACCTGAGACAATTAAACAAATGTATCATAATTGATTCTTCTCCACTCCCTAACATTTCTGAGTTGTTGGTTTTGCTTGGGGGAGCCAAAGTCTTCAGCACTATTGACTTAGCCTAAGCGTATCATCAGATTGAACTAGTCGAAGTATCAAGAGACTACATGGCCTTCATCACTCCGTTTGGGACATTTAGATTTGTAAGGATGCCGTTTGGCCTTGTGTCTGCGTCATCCGTCTTTCAACGTACTAGGGAAAGGACACTCAAGGGCCGTGAAGGGGTTAGTGTCTACCAGGACGACATTCTTGTGTTTGGTAAAGATGAAGAAGAGCACGAAGAACGTCTTAATGTTGTCCTTGGTAGACTTGAAGAGGCGAACCTCACTATTAAGTCTAAAAAGTGTCAGTTTGGACCACCACCATTAACTACCTAGGCCACTCCGTCTCTAGTGAGGGAATCACACCCAAGTCCAATTTGGTAGATACTATTTCACGCATGTGTGCCCCCACTTGTAGAGAGGAACTCATGACATTTTTCGGGATGGTGGAATATTATAATAATTTGGTTGAAAACTTTGCTGGGCTCAGCACTAATATGAGGGCACTCCTAAGGAAAGGTGTTGAGTTCAAATGGAATGAGGCCTGTGAGAGAGAGTTTGTTGTTCTCAAAGAGAAACTTAGCGGTGCACCCAAGCTTAAAAGCTTTGACCCCTCCAAAACCTCGATCATTACCACTGATGCAAGTGTCAAAGGTCTAGGGGCTGTCCTCCAACAAGAGGGTGAAGGGGGTATGAAAACCATCATGTTTGTCTCTGGAGGGCTCAAGGACGCCGAGTCACGCTACTCGGTCATTGAGCGAGAGGCCTTGGCAGTATTTTGGGCTATCAAGAAACTTAAAAAGTTTCTTTGGGGTACCAAGTTTCTGATCAAAACTGAGCATAAGCCTCTCTGTGAAATCTTCACCAAGAAGGGAATAGATCTTTTTTCCAGCAGGATAACAAAATGGGTTATTGCTCTACAAGAGTATGGTTTTGACATCAGATACATTCCTGGTGTTGAAAATGTTATAGCGGACACCCTGTCGAGACTAATTGGAAAGACTGATGAGAGTGTTTCTGAAGAAGACTACGAGGAGAGTGATATTCATGTGTGTATAATTGGAGAAGAAATTGTTTATGAAGATCAGTGGCGCCTTGAGTTATCCGCTGATCGTTTGCTTACTAAGGTCTTATCTCCCATTCATAAAGGGTGGCACACAAAAAAAGCAAGCATCGGAGTAAGCTTTGAAGTTCTGGGGCTTAAAGGACGAGTTGGCTGTGTGTGATGGGTTCTTACTTCTTGGAACAAGGTTGGTTCCCCTCCTCAAACTGTGTAAACTCTTGATTGATCTTGCTCACAACTCCCATTCCGGGATGTCAAAAACCAAAGAGAGGCTTTGTTCCTCCTATTGGTGGCAGGCAAGGATTTGCATGTTGAAAGAGTTGTAAGGGACTGCCTAGTGTGTGTGGCGTGTGAAAGGTCTAAGGTGGTGAGAGTGCAACCCATGCTAGTCAGGGAGTTCCCCCGTGAACCATGGAAGGAAGTGGCCCTGGATATACTTGGCCCAATCCACTCTGATGGTCAACAGGTGTACATCTTAGTGCTCATAGATATGTTTGCTAGGTGGCCTGAGATCCACTTCACGACTGGCATTAAGACTTTAAATGTAATAAGGTTTTTGGAAAATCTCATGTTTAAGGAGGGCTACCCTGTGACCATCTTCACGGATAATGGGGTCCAACTAGTCTTACGTGAAATGGAAGGTTTCTTGAAAGATCGTGGCATCAGGCACAAGAGATGCTCCCTTTACCACCCAGAAACCAATGGAATGGTGGAAAGGTTCAACAGGGTGCAGAAGGAAACCATCTCTTTAGCCAAAAGCTCTGGTCTCAATTGGAAGAAAGAGGTTCTGAAGAAAGTTGAGACCTATAGGTTGACCCTGCATAGTACAATGGGGAAGTCACCTTTTGTCCTTTTCAGAGGCAGATCTCCTTGCACCATGGTTGAACCCGCTTGGGTGAGAAATTTTGAGGAATCTGCTACTGCGACTTTGTCTGAGAAGGTCTGCTCTGACTGGCGCAAATGTGAAGAAGCTAAGAGTTTAGCTAGGATATCCCATTTTGACTCCAAGAAATCTACTAAGGATACTGTAGTAAGGGTAGGCAACATGGTTGTCATCAGGCAACCGGGTTCCAAGGTTAAGTTTTCTAAACCTATTCTTGTCATTAATGTGTTCAAGAATTCTGTTAGAACTCAAGATCACCGGATTTGGAATGTGGGTAGGGTTGCTCCGTACAAAGAGCCTGTGTGTCTTGATGATTCCTCTGTTTAAAAAAATGCTGATCCTACTCCAATCGTTGATTCCTCTGTCAAAGAAAATGCTGATCATACTCCAAATGTTCATTCACGTTCGTCCACTAGGGTTGTCAAGAGGCCGAACTATTTAAAGGATTAAACACAGTGAAATCTTCATGTGAAGGTCATTGTTTTTTTCCTTTTTTTTTTCCTCTTGTTTTTATATTTCTTATTCTTTTGCTCTATTAACGGGGGAAGATGTGTGGCATCTGAAGCTTACCTTGCTTCTGATGTCATGGTAACCCAAGGACTACTCTGGGTGTTGGTATCCTAGGTTATGGAATGTGTTTATTCAAATATCTAAAAGAGCTGTTGGCTTTGACTGGCTGGGACCTGGATTGGTTTCTTCTTACTGAGGAATAAACCAGAAGTTCTCCTTTACAGCTTGCCTTTGCATGATCCTTTCAGCTGCTTCTAAGATCTTACAAACAGACCAATGAAAGAAGAGGGCTGGCTTAAAGCTCCTACACGTAAGTATATTATATGTATAATTTTAATAAAATAAAAAAGTCTTGCTTAACACCAGACCTAAAAACTTGAGTCTAAGCTGGCCAGGATACACCAGCCATGGCAGTTATTATCCCCGCATATCTCACCGGTTTGAGGTGCCACCACCAATTGTGCACAAACTACCCCACTTTCCCACATTCCCTCAACAGCGGTGCAAATCTTAAAGTTGACAGCAAACATGCAAAGCTCCAAGCTCCTGGAAGAGGTTTTACTGTGCAAGAAAACCATATCTTAGAGCCAGGGGTGGTTCTGCTTGTTTGTGATCTCTGGAACTATCTGGAAACCTAAGATCTATTGGTTCAGTAATTTTCCTCCACAAACTGTACTATAATTGGCTGCTTTTTACATCACCCCCTCCCACCTTAAGAGTAATATTTTGTTATTCTTCAGTGTTCACCATCTTGGGCCATGGAAGGACACAAACACAAACCATGGAATACAGGGAGCGGTGTCCTCTCCGCAAAAACCGGACCTGATAAAATGAATTAAGGAGAAACCTTATCACGGAGTGGTTTCGTCCAATCTCTTGTAATGAATGACATTCACCACTTTGTCGCTGCTACATTGGTGAATGTTGTTGCTTTTGAAATATGAACTTCAGTTGCTTTTTGGGTGGAGCATGAAAGACTGCTTCAGCCTTTCCAGTTCTCATCCAAATAATAACAATCATCATCATTATCCATAATGATATAATACACAGAGGGTTTTGTTCGGCCTCCTTCAGCCATTGCTCAGTTGGAGTGTCAATCATATGTTTAAGCAGCCAGCTGAACACCATACCTAAAATGGGGCAATTGCTCGGGCCTTTCAACTATTAGCTTAGAAGCTCAGTCATTGACTTTTGGATCAGCCCGCTGGATAGCCACTCAGTGTTTGGAGCATCAGACATCATGAGTGACAACATTTTGCCTTTTGCTGAATTAATACATATCTAGAAAGGGAGGTCTCCAATAGACAAAGGAGCCACTCTCTAGAGACATCTCCCTATCCTCTGAAAATCATCAGCCCTTGGATCTGATTTGTGGGACTGTCTTTGGAAATTATTGCACTGTCACAGCACACATATTGGTTTTGAAGGGAGGGTGACTGTAGCGGCATCTGTGACTTTCTGCAGTGCCGAGAACCACAAACTGAACCTCTCTGCAGCATTGTCCACTTTAGCGGTATAGCATCACATACGTGGGTGATGCACATGCATTCAAAGTAGCAGTTCATGGTACTCTCATGAGGCGTGGGTGGGCTGAGCACTAGATGAGCGAAATCATGAGTGGGCGGAGACAAATATGTTCATGTGATAGCCCTCTTCCTTCCTGGTCTCTTTTGTACTGCTCCTGGTCTCAACAACCCTTGCTCAGTGCTTAGAGTTTATGAGCACAGCGCACAGGCAGCCATTTTTATCCCCAACCCATATTCCTAGCCTCCAGACAGACACCTCTACTCACTCATTTCATTTCTGCAGTTTATTTCCGTCATAGACCATAAAAGTGATTAATCAAAATACAAAACAAATATATTTAAAAACAGTTCATAAAAAATAATTAAACACACACAATAATAGTAAGGATAATTTAAAAATATAAAATCACACAGTTTGGAATTCTAAAAAACAAAATTAGATATCCTCAGTCACTGGGCTGGCCAGCGCTAATTGTGAAGCAAGAGAAGATAAAAGTTTACGCTGTATGGGCCCGATGCCCACCAGTACTTGACAACTGAAAAGAAAACTATAACTGGGGATGTATCAGAGCTGGAAATTCTCAATGCTACCTTGTAGTATTGAACACCTAGAAAATGATATAGACGGACTATCCAACACCTTTGTTGTTTATTGTCTTTCAAGCAAAAAATACAATAAACTATCTATCCTTTCCGCCGCCATTCTGCATGCAGGCCAAGATTTAGTATCCCCATGATTGGCTTTCCATTTAACAGTAACTGTAGCTAAAGGTAGACTACCCAACCTGAAACTGATGTACAGTGATTTTATAAAAGGGGGATCTATCTCATCCATAAAGTTCTCAAAAGAAGGAAATGGCTTAAACTCAATAAATGATTTGATCAGTTTTCCCAAACCTGCCCTGTGGGACAATTACGACTCTTTCTGTTCCCAGTAGATAACTTTCAGCTTATGGATAGGAATAATCTCCGCCCCTGTGCACCATGACTTGGGTATATCCGCACTCGTCATGATGGAATTAGCAATGCAGGTAAAATATGGAACCCAGACATCCGGTTCAGAAATAAAGAGTTCTACTGGAATTCAATCCAACCCGGCGTCCTTTCCTGGTTTCTGGGTAATGACAGCGTATTTGACTTTGGGGGGAAAGAGAGGGATCAAGATTAGAGAAAGACAAGCAAAAAGTTGTAGCAGAGACGGGACCAGGTTTATCTTGGGACTCACTGTTTGGATAAAGATGGAGGGAACTGAATAAAGCTTTAAAATGAGCCAACCAGTCTTGCAATAGAATATGGAATTCTGGTTTCATCCTGACGGACCTAGAACAGTTCGAGATTATATGCCAAATACCTTCTGGTTCCCTGTTCACACAGCTGATAGTATACAACTCCAAATGGCTGAGTCCCAATTAGATTTTGCGAGTTTTTGGACTAATTTATAATCAGCTCTAGCAGACTTAACATCTTGTGAAGACCCCCCTTTAGGGCACCAAGGAGGTGGCTTTTTGACGCTATACAGTCCTAGTTGTACCATGAGGAATCTACTGTTGCAGTGGGGTTCTTTGTAAAGGAGGATTTGGTAAAAAAACAGCACTTTTAATTCCTCAAACCATGTAGTACTATAAGCATCCATGATCTTATTAGGAGTTAACTCTGGGTCAGCTAAAGATAACAAAATAGGGATCTTGTCATGTAACATATGGGCATGGAGCACCTCATTCTTCACTAAGCACTCCCACCTAAGCGTTTTATTGTTATTACTAACTAACAGCACACCACAGAGCACACATAAACCCCTGTCTGCCCTGCCTGTGTTGTTACAGAGGGTGAGGAAAAGGGGAAGTGATCACTCTCAGACCTAGGGATGACTTCCATATCATCAATGTTACCCCAAAATTGGAGATACACAAAAAACATTCAAAAGGGCTCAAACCCTGGTTTCTAGGCCAGATTTAGATCTGCCATTACAAGCTCATGGGGGCATATTATCAAGCACGGCGTTAAAATCATCGCTGCTTTAGCGGCAGAAAACTGCCGCTAAAGCGGCGATAATGGGCTTGATAATATGCCCTGGAGAATTCCAATAGAAGCCCATGTTCACACCAGAACATGGGCTTCTATGGGAATTCTCAAGGGCATATTATCAAGCCCATTATCACCACTTTAGTGGCAGTTTTCTGCTGCTAAAGCGGCGATAATCTTAACGCCGTTTCTTGATAATATGCCCCTTAGTTGGTTACATATGCTAAAATCCATCAATTGCAGGGCTACTTTGGCGGTAGTTTTCATACAAGGTCCTGAGATTTGGAGAATACCCCAATAGTGATCATCTTCACTTGTTATTTCCCTTTGTAGTGTGGTGGGTTCGAAGCGCATGTTAAAATCCCCTCCTATGATTACAGTTACCTCCCCCTTAGTATTAGAATTGATAATATCATTCAGTTTATAAATTACAGGGGACTCAGCCAACTAAGAAACACTCCTACAATAGAATGAAAATGGAGTCATTATTTTGGTTGAAGAATCTCAAGACCAAGAATATCTGGGGAGGCAATAGATAGCCATCTAACCTGACATCCCAAAGAAACCTTGACCCACGTCATGAGGTCTACCAGACTTTGACTTGTAAGTGGGCACATGGTATGTCATATTACCCTGCCTATGGGAAGGAACAATTTCCCAGGTTTCTTGGAATATAGTAATTTTAGCCTTATCTATAAAGGCCCCCCCAAACTCCCTGTACTTGTTCTCTCCCCAAGCCTGCAATGTCCCATGCTCACAATGCTACCTCAGTTTGAACCCAGTTATATGCAAATCAATCTTGACTCTGCTCTAATGTGAACATGTGCCTGAACTGCCAGGCCAGGTATTCCCTTAACTGGACCACAAGCAGCCCAGGACTGGCTTTGCCCTGATTAGGGCTCATCTGCTGGATATAGATTGGTTCCAGTTGCACAGTGAACATGGGACCCACGTCTTGGCATACTCGTTGCATTTAGGACATCAACTGCAACAACAAGTTTATGGATGGAATGCTTGAATTAATCTCAGACACTAACAATTGCTTGGGGCCACATCACAGTGCATCATTTCTTGCTACACCAGCTAATGTGCCCAAATAAAAGTGAAACTGAACCTGGGTTTCATGGGTTCTGATTCAAGGAGACCCAGGACTGGCAGTTTGGGTTGAGCTGTTCCCACTGGAGCAGTGTGAAGAATGATTTGTATATGGCTGGATCCAAACTGAGGTGGCATGGAGTGCAAAATAATGATGGACTGGGATGCGTTCTGAGTAATTACCAGTGGCTGGATTAATTCAAGCATTCCATTCTTCACCTATTTGTGTACTTCACCTATTACCCCTGGCATGCATTGGTGTTCCTAGCAATTCCAATGCTAAAGGCAGCAATAGAAACAAAGTATAAACATAGCTCATGCTTATCTTCCTTGGTTTAAAGACTTTGCCATTCCCTACTAAACCAACAGCAAATGGAAGGCTTCAGAGGAACTAGGGGTGGATCGAACGTCAAGGAGACAATCTGTGTAGGGTGTGTGATGATGTTACATCTGCTAAATTTGGCATTTTGGTGAATTAAGGTCCACGAGGTTGGACAATTTTCATAGCCTTTATTTCAATTGCTCTTATGACCCCCAGCTCCAGTATTTCCATAGGGTGTTGGGTCATGGAAACGTGCAATCTATTGAGTACAATGCCTTGATTATGATATTTATTGCACCTATTTAAATTTGACACCCTAGGGTATGGATTTTAATGTGTGGAATAATTATTGCCTATTACAAGTTTAATCTTCAAAGAAATGTGGCATAAAATGTAGATTTTATTACTTTATGCTCCAAAATGTCCATGTCCCAGTATTTTCCTGGGTAAATGACCTTAACAACATGGGCTGAACCATGCGTGCCATTTCCCCGCAAGCTGTACCACGCTTGCCTTAATCACGCATTTTCCTTAACGCATATGCGTGGTTAAGGCAATGCGCTGTCTAGTTGCCGGGTGGAGGCACAGGAAGGGGAGGACCGGAAGAGGAGGGACTATCGGGAATAGGGAGAGGACACAGTGAGGTAAGTGGGGCTGGGGCTTGGTCTTGGGGGTGGAGGGGGTCGTTTTTAGGTTGAGGACTACCGGTCTGCCGAAAGGCAGAAACGGAAGTCGGAGATTTAATGACTTGGAGAAGAGGGGCTTGAACCCGCCCCTCTTCTCCCCTGTTCTCCATTGGCTGGCCTCTTGAATGCTGGCCAGCCATTGGAGAAGAGGTCAGTCATTCCAAACAGGCCCGTCCTTTTCGGATCGGGGGGCGTGTTTTTTGCAAGAAGTCTCAAGGAGGAGACAACAGCAAAACACCCCCCCGAATCCGAAAAGGACGCTGCCTTTCTCCGAGGCATTTCTGCTCTGCCTCGGAGAAAGGCGGTGGTGTGCCTTTTGCTCTGCCTTGTTTTTCATTTCGAAATGGGTTCTCATTGTACAACTCGTAACAGCCCCACCCCCAGACTTCCAGATGTCGCTTGCATTGGTAACTACGGTGGTGGGCAAAGCCAGGCCTTGTCACTGGCTGGACATGTATTGTCTGTCTGGTAGCGTTCTAACTCTCTAGACCCCACGCCATCTCCCTGAATTAACCGTGGACTGATCGACTTCGCTTGTAAGTGCTGAAATGGTATACTAGAGCAGAATTTTGAGCGCAACAGTATGGTTATGCCGCGGGGCACCAGTGGCACCAGACTGGTTCTCTGAGACAGAGCTCAAAAGTCCCCAACATGATACATCTGTAGTTAGTCCGGAACTGCGTCAAAGAAAGCACTCCCAGCTCCGTCCACAGAACCGTCAATGAGTTCTGGTTCCAGATGGCGCGTGGGACCTGCACTTTGCACCTCCTTCGAATTTCACTTCCAGCTGGTCCGATGAAAGTTATCCAGGCTTGGAGACGCGCGTAATTTATGTCACCAGAGAGTTAACACGGGACTCGGGAGCTGAACACGGACGGTGCTCCCCGGTCTCGGTGATTGGCTGCAGGAGGCGCCGCCGCTGGTTGGCTGCTGCACTGTAACTAAGAGCCCTAGGAGGGAGACTGTTAGATGCAGACAGGAGCGAAATGAGAGAAAAAAATACTCCCTCCCTGAACGTCAAAGCTATTCATAGTGCTGCTGCTGCCGCCAAACGATCATTAAATAGTAAAACGAGCAGGGAGGATTAAATCCATGCAGTGCGACAAAATCGCACTGCAGACGCGTCCATTTCGGCATATTAAAAAAAATAGGCGCTGGATAGAATCTTTATCATAAGAAAAGCACGGGAACTGCTCCACACAGCCGCAGAGTATTTAAAGGGACAGTAACCGCACTGTGCTCCAAGGACAGCAACGCCGGAAATACACCTCTGAGAATCAGCGCCATTAAAGGGACAGTAAGGGCTTTAAGTGGGCCGGGTCCTGCCGGTGCTAAAAAGCAGGTAATGAGAGGAGTCACTATCGAACTCTCCTTTTTTGCCCTCATCCTCGGGGTGGGAAAAATACAACAACAACTCTGCAGCAGTACCACCCTTTGCTGTGTTTAATGTAACTTCAAAGAGACTCGTTATAGCTCTATCACAGTCTCACTGTTTCAGAACTGAAGCTTTTTTTAATGTTATCTACCAAGGCAAAGTTGTTGCTTATTTAGCTTTTGCGCCTAACAACTGACTTGTTGTGCGTGTAATGTTACTTGTTGTATTATTTATCTGGATGCGATGACAGAAGCAGCAAATTTACCTGTCCGGCGGCACACCATGCTAAACTCTCCAGAAGCAGTCACCCTCCTCTTGCTACAATTCAAGAAGTTCAAACGGAAAGACTCATCACGTTCAAAGAGCCTCCTGTACTGAATGAAGGATTATGCAACAATGGTATGGAACTCGTTATTCTTGAACCAGAAGTTTTTTTTCTTTCCAAAGACCTTTATTGAAATTCCTTTAACCAGAAGTTCAACTTCAAAATCAAACTCAACAAAATGACAGACAAATTGCTATCAGACAAAATACAGATGTCTACGTGAACATGCCTCGACAAGAGCAAACAATTTCAACAAATCCTGATGCAATTCCAACAATTGAACGAACTGCTTCTGTTTACTTCATAAACTTTGATGAGTTTTCTTTGGATCCAAGTGAACCAGAAATGACACCAGCCCAAATATCACGCAAGCAGCAAGTTAAAGGCTTTCTGAACTTTCTTAAAAAGACTTACCTGGTATCACTGTGGGTAGAACTATGGATAATTACCAGGGTACTTTTCTTTCTTTTCTGGCTAGGTTTAGTGATAGTTTTTAACATGCTTATTAATGGACAATACATTCGGCAAAGCTCTGCAGCCCAAACTGTGAATTTACGTTTAAAACCGCATCAATCATCTCATCCAGAACAGAGAGATTTGTCATCAGTGAACATTACAGCAGTTCCTATAGTGGATGTTATAGTTTGGGACAAGATTGATTTCGATATATTTGGCTCGACCGAACTTTTGAAAATTACACATTTATTTAAAATATCATTAAGTGATATCATTACCTCAAGTACATTTTCCGATGATTGGGATTTTGAGACTGTAAATAACATGTTGTCTGATTTGGAAAAATCTGCTGCGTTTTCTAACAGTAAAACATTGGAAGGCACATCAGATTTTGAAAGCATGTATTGTTATCAACATTATGGTCATAATTTTTTGCATAAATCTGCTAATCCTAGAAATGTGTTCACATACCACCAGTGGGAAGATTGTCCAACACTGCCAAAAGGCAGTTCAAAAACCTTTACTTAGAAGTTTCCATATTTTTCAGGGTTTAATATGTCTGACCCAGCCTCATTTTATTATAAGGTTGCACCAACATAAGCACAGAAAAATATGTTAACAAACACCAAACAGATTTACTCTGCGTCTTTTATTGCCCAGATGTCTGAACAAGGTTACGACTTATGGAAAGACACCATAGACTTAAAATCAGTCTAGGGTACTAGAGAATGGCAAGCTCAGGGAACAGAAGCTTTATTTAGAGCATGCCTTATCCCTCAACAGATCATGTTTTTGAACGAGACAGTGCAACAGACGTCTTGCCTTGGACTAGCCAAGAACAAAGACTTGAACACACCTCGGCTGCCAACACCATCATACACCGAGGGTAATGGAACATCAGAGGAAGGGATTACATTAGATGACATCACACAATAGAATAGATCAGACCCTGATTGGAGGAAATGGTTGATTTGGCCCACAGACACCAATGGTTGTCAGAAAAGATTCATGGGTAAAACCGAAGGTTTCACAATCCATAGACCAGATCCGCGCTATGTACAAAGACAACATCCGGGGGTAGTGACATCACACAGTGTTGGGAAGCTGTGCCTCGACAGGCTAAAAACCTCAACATTCACACAGGTGAAACAACAATTATCCTTACTCACACAGGATGTGGATCTTAGGGATTTTTTACTAGGTCCCAGGAAACCACGTCAGAAACTTTTCATATATTCTGGCATTTATACTGCCTACAATGAAATATGGAAAATATCCCAACAAGAGGCCGCAGAAAGAATACAGGAAATAGACTGTATAAACCTAGAAAAATCTCTAGCAGTGGTAGACAATGGGTTAACAACATTGACCTCCAGGATATGTTCCTTAGGCAACATTGTATCTTCTGCGATAGACATCCTAGAACAAGATTTGGCCATATTACAACACAGGCAATCTCAATTACGTTCTATCATGTTATTAAGCTGCACGCTGCAATCTTTGCGTGCAGGCTACGTGCCATGGCGTTTTATCAACAGCAGGTCTCTGTTTTCTGAATACAATCTTACAAATAAATAGATAGAAATGGCACAAAGGGGAGCGAAATATTCAATGCTGCATATTGAAAAACTGGATAGATTACCATTTACAGTGGCAGAATCACCGTCAACGGAATGGCTAATCCATGGCCATATAACTCTAGAGGTCACTACTTTTCAGTTTCAATATTGCCTTGAACAAAAGCAGGTAGGCAGATATGAAAAAATGGGTAAGGAGTACATTAAGGGATCTTGGGAATTACCATACAGATTTTGATGTCGGAGTGGGGATCGAGTAGTGTTTCTAAGTGGTACAAACTACAAGAACGCTTCAAGTGGATCACTCATATGTCAGGCTATAATGCTGCATGGGGCTTGTAATGGTTCTGTAGCGAACTTGTCCTATCATCTGAGGGGTTCCCTCGCTGCAGTGATTACTCCAGCATTCGGGCTACTTTCGAATGGGAGTTTCTTGATGCTGAATGATCAAGGCTGCTGCGGGATGCTTCCAGGCATCACATATCTGGTAACCGTTTGCTCCAGGGTTACTTGTTGTATGCAAGTGTTGTTTCCACCGACACATACAGTCAGGGAGGCGCCGTTATGGCCTTCACTGAATGTTTCTTTAATACGGTTTGATACTCTAAGCAGAATGAAAGCCATGCTTTTACAGAAGTCTGTGCCCTTAACCTCTGCACAAGAGACTTTTGATCTCCAGATCGCAAGGTCTTCGGCAGAGATACAGGCGCTTATCCATACAAACTGCCCTTTCTATTTGTAGAAATGGTAAATCGTATCTTTAACATGTCTGATACGACAGGCATAGTCCACCTATTTAAGACCATAGGTTCTGGACTTTTCAGACGGTACTTGGAGTTATTCCAAACTTCATTCATTCCGTATTCTGAAACATCTTTGGAGGACTTCCGCTGATCCTGTTTCTAATAGCAGGTATCCTGATTGTATTCTATCTGCTACGCAATGGACGTCCCAGTCACCAAGGAGATAGAAAAAAGCACTCCTGGAGCGGAAATACCGTGACCACATGGTACAACATCTAGGCACGCCTCGCCTAAGAGCACTAAGTGCATCTTGGTTTCTGTCATTTCAACCAGTCTGGATGTACTGCATTTTACCTGTCCTCCGATGCCTGTTTTGCAGAGAAGAATGCGTGTTAGACCTTTGTTTGACACTCCAATCATGTGCGCACCCGGACGTAAATTCTCTACTGGACCCGATAACGGCCCATGTTCTGCAATGTCCTCACCGTATTCCAATGTTGATGGCGGTATTCCTTGAGCCACCGCAGGTACTAACTGCACCTGTTGGTATGGACACTGGCTACTCCATTGACACCCAGGCTTTGGACGGCGTACAGACTGCCCCAGCACCGGCTGCGGACAGCCTGGAACATCATCTGTGCTCAATTGACATGCTTTGCGAGGTGCTACAGGGGCCACCTACTGCAGAAGCAAGCAACAAAAATGTTGCGTCTACCAGCAAGAACACATAAACATTTGACTCATTTTGGCTCATCATGTGCTAGAAGAAATTCACCCTTTTTTAAACAAGCTCAATTTGGAACTCAGAGACAAAATTGACATTGACATTTCTTTCATTATTGGGCATAAATGGCTTTCTAATGTTTACAGTAGTTCAGATTATGACTACGGACACTTTTTAGAGCTATAAGTTGCAAACATTTTTCTTTTTAACATCTTTTAAGCCTTTTAGAAATGTTTTAGAAGTTTTTAACATTTTTAGTAAAATGTATGTTTCATGAACTTTGAGCATACCTATATCTGGTAAGGCTAGTAGTACCCTATAGGTTACATCTGTTGTTCAGTCGAAAGAGTAGTTGGTGCTATATTCCATATAGGTACCCTATTTAGGCGCAGGTAACAATGCAACCTTTCACCTATATCCTTCCCTACATTACATACATAACGGTTCTTAGGCACTGACGTTATACCTAGACACGACACTGCATTCAGAACGTGGGTTTTTCCCTAGTTCAAAGCTCATACATTTTGCATGATGCTTCTTGGAAGCACAGCAGGACTGATAGCAGGAGGAACATCTCCTGTATAATATCTCTGTATAAAGTTCAGGGCCGACGTCATCCTTTAGGCGACACAGTAACACAGCAAGGTAGGACCACTGAGGAGACCTGTGGGTATATATACACCACGTCTTGCTTTAGAAAGACAGAGGAGGCCATGACTTCCCGGCTGACACACTGACCAGAGACGCTGAGATTCCTGCATGCAGACACTCCAGCTCGCAGTGGTCTAACATCCCTCGTGGGGTGTCCAACTCGAGACCAGAACGGGGTCCCATATTCTCTCCTTTCTCAGGTAATGGGGTTGACTATATCCTAGAGAGTTTCTTGGCATAACACCTACACAGATGCTAGGTACATCTAGTTAGGGAAGCATCGTAGGAGTGCGCACTTATTATCATGTATTTTATGTACTTGTATATATTCATGATTACTGCAAAATGGTAGAACTGTACCATCCCTTTACTTTCGTAGTACTGCTAATCATATATCTCTGCTACTGCCTAATGGTTGTTGCAGCTCGTATATTCTACACTAGAATAACAACAGTTCAATAAATCCTTATTGAAATGCCCAGACTGTTTATTCTGTGTATCTCTGAGACAAACTTAGTGAGCACGAGTGACCGAGCGATCAGGGTTGTCATGTTCTAAGGTTGCTAGAAACTATTCTCTCCCCGATAAGAGGAGATTCTAGTGGCACTGTGAGCTAGCTAATGCAAACAGGCTAACGTATCCGGTGGGGGTGCTCGGAACCAGTCTGCCACCAATCTCACAGTTTATGTCATCCAAACGTGCAAATCCTGTAAAGGTTATATAGGAACTACATGACAAGCATAAACAAATGCAGTGTTCCATAAAGAAACACCGATAATCTAACTTAAGGACCTACTATATACAAAACCCACTAAGAGTTCCATTTGGAAAAGATCGAGAGAGAAATAGGAACTTCTCATAAAGAGTAGTTCTGGAAAATCAGCCGAGCCCCACACAGTTGCAGTACCGTTCTAAGAAAATGACCTGTACCGTAGCATCGATCACAAAAATCAGTCACCTCAAGAATAGCTAAAGGAATCAACTCTCCATAAAGAAGCGTCTAAAGACAGGGAAAGAATCCAGCAGTGAAACCACTGTACAACTCAAATGAATAAGAGGTGTGGCTGTTCTAACTAGCTATGAACACTCATTAATATAACTTTTTCCAAAATTGTACCATTATAAAAAGGCATCTTCTCTTGATGACCAATGAGAGTCATCTATGTAATGGTGTCGTCAGTCACGCAATGCATTTTCTTTTCTTCTAGTTCCCACAGTCTGCACTTTCGTCTCCAGATTTGATACAAATTATATTATGTTTGTTACATGAGGGATGGTTCTCATGAGAATCCTCTTCCTAAAGCTAGGATGCTCTATAAACTCATTATGTAGAAAAAGTTAGACATCAACGGAAAGGCAAATATCCATATTATTCGGAAGCAACATTTTATAAAGTTCATGTCATCATTTATTCTATATGAATCTAATAGGCTTATTGATTCTATTGCAATTATCTAAAATGGGGTGAAGAGTTAAGCAAACATCGTTATAGTCAGCACATTTCTAGGATTACATCAATGCTAAGCAGGCACAGAGTACATCTTCTCTATGAGCAAAGGTCGAAGTAAAGGCTTTTTGGCTGTAGTAATCTAATTAGTAATCCCAAGGGCCACACTTACCAATGGCCCACAATATCAAGTCAATAATAAGCAGTTGGCAACGTAGAAGGTTCAAGCGTTTATTGGCCACAGCAGAACTCTACATAGAGGAGCCTCATCGACCCTCACCCATCAAGTGCGCCGAGCCCGCAGGACCCCGGTGAAGGGTCACTAGCAGCAGAGGGTACCCCGGTCGGAAGCACGGAGCGGGCTCGAACTCCCCTCCGCCCAACCGGCCAAGACGCCCCCAATGCTCTCACCCGAATATGGGGAAGGAAAGACCCTATCACGGGGTCCCTTCGTGGTCGCCAACTGTAGCAATCTAATTAGTAATCCCAAGGGCCACACTTACCAGTGGCCCGCAATATCAAGTCAATAATAAGCAGTTGGCAACGTAGAAGGTTCAAGGGTTTATTGGCCACAGCAGAACTCTACATAGAGGAGCCTCATCGACCCTCACCCATCAGGTGCGCCGAGGAAGACTGTTGGCCCCTTGACAAGATCACACTTATATACATAACAGACTCAGCATACAAAGCATTGTAAGTGGAAAAACACCAGTTAGCCCTAGAGCTCCTAAATGAGCTCATACCATCTGCCCGTATAAGGTTACTATCTCCTTCAGAGAAGGTCGGCCGGGTGACTCCCTTTCGTCTCGGGCACAGAGGAATTTCGCTTAGTACTCCCTACTGCAGATGTGACCTTGGGCCTCGGCCGTAAATACAATTCACCCTGTCTCTAGGCTGGTACGAGCTAAATCATACAGACGGTGGGTATAGAGAGAGACACGTGATCTGAGGCACGACTGTTCACGATCCAAGATGGCCACAGTATGGCTTTTCGGCCCTTTCTATCATGCAGGACACGGAGACCAAATGGGTTACTTTATGAAGCAGTTCTCGATGCATATGGAGTAGAGATACAGCCCAAGATACATTATGCTAACTTCACATATTTGACTCGAATCCCACATGGCCCTTGTTACTGTTCAGGATTTAGCATCACTGCCTGGTAAAACACACATTTATTAATGAGACATTATAAAGACATTTTAAATTATTACATTAACTAATGAAATCCTTTAACACGGTTCGTTTGTTTACATTCTATCAAAGTGCATTAACCCCTTCGCTGCCAGGCCTTTTCCCCTCCTGTGCCACGCCCTTTTTTGGCTATTTGGGGTCCCTGTAACTTTTTGACCACATAAGGTATCCACGCCAAATTTGCGTACTTTTCTTCCAACATCATGGGGATTCTGAAGATACTCAGGGTTTGTGGGGTCATTTGTGCAGATCCATCAAGTTTTCTTTATAGAAACTAACAGTTAAATATAGGATAAATTGAAAATTTGTTGAAAAAAAGCGCCTTTTGTGTCAACGTTTTCACCTGTAACTACTTGTAATTATGACAGCTCTTTGAAAGCAATGTACCGTTACATCCGCTGGACATTACTGGTTGTGGGGATATATAAGACTTGTAGGTTCACCAAGAACCCGACGAACCCAGAGCCAAAAACTGAGCAGCAACTTGCAATGGTTTTTATTATGTACCGGGTATATAGTAATTATTCTGTAAAAATGTGTACATGGAAAAATCGGTATGAAAGACACCTATGTATTTCTGAAATGGGAACAAAATATAGAGTTTACAAACAGTAGATATTTGCACATTTCCGAATTTGGGAATACTCATACTAGCATGAGAATTATAGGTCATTTTTCAAAATGACTTCTTTTTTACACAATGTCTTTCATTTGGAAGGCAGAAATGCATCGAAAGTCAATAGGTAATACCAGTTCCTTTACAAATCTGAATTACCCTAAGTCTCCCGATAAAAAATGGTACCTCACTTGTAGGGGTAGGCATAGTGCCCACGACAGGAAATGGCTCAAAACCCAACGTGAACACACCACATTTTCACAATGCAAAATTACCCTTTTTTAGCAAAGTGCCTAGCTGTAGTTTTTGAACCATAGCTCTGCCGGCACCTAGGGAAACCTAACAAACCTATACATTTTTGAAAACTAGACACCCAGGGGAATCGAGGATAGGGTGACTTGACTGCCTCCCACCAGGTTCTGTTACCCAGAATCCCTTGCAAACCTAAAAAATTGCCAAAAAAACCCATTTTCCCCACATTTCTCTCTGGTGGAAAGTTCTGGAATCTGCGTGGATCCACAAATTTCCACCCACCCTCCGTTCCCCAAAGTCTTCCGAGAAAAATGGTACCTCACTTGTGTGGGTCAGCCTAGTGCCCGCGACAGGAAACGGCGCAAAACGTAACGTGGACACACCTCAATTTTGTAGCGAAAAATGACCCTTTTTAGGCAAAGTACCTAGCTGTAGTTTTTGAACCATAGCTCTGCCGGCACCTAGGGAAACCTAACAAACCTATACATTTTTGAAAACTAGACACCCAGGGGAATCGAGGATAGGGTGACTTGACTGCCTCCCACCAGGTTCTGTTACCCAGAATCCCTTGCAAACTTAAAAAATTGCCAAAAAAACGCATTTTCCCCACATTTCTCTCTGGTGGAAAGTTCTGGAATCTGCGTGGATCCACAAATTTCCACCCACCCTGCGTTCCCCAAAGTCTTCCGAGAAAAATGGTACCTCACTTGTGTGGGTCAGCCTAGTGCCCGCGACAGGAAACGGCGCAAAACGTAACGTGGACACACCTCAATTTTGTAGCGAAAAATGACCCTTTTTAGGCAAAGTACCTAGCTGTAGTTTTTGAACCATAGCTCTGCCGGCACCTAGGGAAACCTAGCAATCCTATACATTTTTGAAAACTAGACACCCAGGGGAATCCAGGATGAGGTGACTTGACTGCCTCCCATCAGGTTCTGTTACCCAGAATCCCTTGCAAACCTAAAAAATTGCCAAAAAAATGACTTTTTCCCCACATTTCTCTGGTGGAAAGTTCTGGAATCTGCGTGAATCCACAAATTTCCACCCACCCCGCATTCCCCAAAGTCTTCCGAGAAAAATGGTACCTCACTTGTGTGGGTCGGCCTAGTGCCCGCGACAGGAAACGGCGCAAAACGTAACGTGGACACACCTCAATTTCACAGCGAAAAATGACCCTTTTTTGGCAAAGAGCCTAGCTGTAGTTTTTGAACCATAGCTCTGCCGTCACCTAGGGAAACCTAGCAAACCTATACATTTTTGAAAACTAGACACCCAGGGGAATCCAGGATGGGGTGATTTGACTGCCTCCCACCAGGTTCTGTTACCCAGAATCCCTTGTAAACCTAAAAAATTGCCAAAAAAACCAAATTTTCTCCACATTTCTCTGCTGGAAAGTTCTAGAATCTGTGTGGATCCACAAATTTCCACCCACCCCGCATTCCCCAAAGTCTTCCGAGAAAAATGGTACCTCACTTGTGTTAGTCGGCCTAGTGCCCACGACAGGAAACGGCGCAAAACGCAACGTGGAAACACCTCAGTTTCGTTGTGAAAAATGACCCTTTTTTGGCAAAGTGCCTAGCTGTAGTTTTTGAACCATAGCTCTGCCGGCACCTAGGGAAACCTAGCAAACCTATACATTTCTGAAAACTAGACACCCGGAGGATTCGATGGAGGTATGGCTTGCATGGATTCCACAACGTTTCCTTACCGAGAATGCCCTGCAAACCTCACATTTAGCTGAAAAAATCACCTTTTTCACACATTTTTGTGTGGGAAAGTTGTGGCATCACCGGGCTGACACAAATTTCCTACCACCCAGCATTCCCCCGGGTCTCCCGATAAAAACGGTGCCTCACTCGTGTGGGAGGCACAAGTACCCGCGACAGGCAAGGGCCCAAAACGTATTGAGGCGACATGAAAATTGCCTACATCAAAACGACCTGGTTTTGCAAGGGTGGTCACCTGGGTTTTTGGCCCGGTGCTCGGTGGCCACCTAGGGGAACCTACCAAACCCACACATTTCTGAAAATTAGACACCCGGGGGATTCCAGGGAGGTATGGCCTGCGTGGATCCCCCAACGTTTCCTTACCCAGAATGCCCTGCAAACCTCAAATTTAGGTAACAAATTCACCTTTTTCACACATTTTTGTGTGGGAAAGTTGTGGCATCAGCGGGCTGACACAAATTTCCTACCACCCAGCGTTCCCCCGGGTCTCCCGATAAAAACGGGGCCTCACTCGAGTGGGAGGCCCAAGTACCCGCGACAGGCAAGGGCCCACAACGTAGTGAGGCGACATAAAAATTGCCTACCTCAAAACGACCTGGTTTTGCACGGGGGTCACCTGGGTTTTTGGCCCGGTGCTCGGCGGCCACCTAGGGGAACCTACCAAACCTACACATTTCTGAAAACTAGACACCCGGGGGATTCCAGGGAGGTATGGCTTGCGTGGATTCCCCAACGTTTCCTTACCCAGAATGCCCTGCAAACCTCAAATTTAGCTGAAGAAATCACCTTTTTCACACATTTTTGTGTGGGAAAGTTGTGGCATCACAGGGCTGACACAAATTTCCTACCACCCAGCGTTCCCCCGGGTCTCCCGATAAAAACGGTGCCTCACTCGTGTGGGAGGCCCAAGTACCCGCGACAGGCAAGGGTCCAAAACGTAGTGCGCCTCAACAGGCAAGGGTCCTAAATGTAGTGCGCCTCACTACGTTTTGGGCCCTTGCCCGTGGCGGGTACACACTTTAGCTTTCAATGGCATAAGTCGTGGTAATGGAGATAGTTTATTGTATTTCTTCTCAAGCATTCTGTTTATCGATGCACCATTGTCGATGATAAAAGGTATTGAAAAACCGTTTACTTTTAGTATAAATTGCTGACAAGGTTTGAATGATTTTGATGTCAACTTTTGTTTGACTTGTATTTTTCTTCACAAGTGACAAATCCAACTTCAGCACGTTTTTCTGGGTAAACATCGACATTGCACAACTATCCTCTGCACTTTCAGTTGATGTTGATACTGAAGAACATTTTGACGATGATTTAGATGACAATCAACTTTGTTTGGTGTCACTTTGCCTGAATCGGTGTTGTCGCTTGGCCTTATGGGCATGCATTAAACGTTGCTCCTGAAGCTTTCGGGCAGCCATTTTGTCTTAGCGCCGTGATGCACTTGCTTTTTCCTGTGCCCTGCAAATTGTTGCAAAATGGTTTTGCTTCCCACAGCTTTTGCAAACCTGTTTAATGGCACATTTATATTTGTGTGGAAACGAAAATCCACACCTGAAGCACAACATCTTTTTCCATGGAGACATCACTCTGTGTCCCTCTGCCTTATTCTTTGGCTTACTTTACATGTTCATGACTGACTCTCTCTGGGCACCTCCGGCCTCCATGTCAGCAGCTTGTTGATCGGCACGCTCTTCAGCTCTAGCAGCCATGAGAACTCGCTCCAGGCTAAGAGTTTCTCTCGGCATTTGACTTCCTCTGATGAGGCACCCACTGTAGAGGTCTGTGTTTGACCTCTCGGTCACAGGTTCAAATCCCGGTGGATCCACTCAGTCTTTCATCCTTCTGAGGTTGATAAAACGAGTACTATTGATTTGGGTAACAGTAAACATCTGTTATTCAGCGCCAAGATACCTTTCAATGGTGAACGTGTGCTTTACAAATACACACAGGCATCCGTCAATAACTCTAAAATGCATCCGTCAATAACTCTGAAATGCATAGCTTCCTCATCATTATATTCATTAAACTTACAGAGTTTGAATCCATCATCATCCTTTAGCTCACTTCGCCACCTCAGTTCAGACCCAGCTATATGCAAATCAGTCTTGACCCTGTGCCTCATGGGAACAGTCCGGCCCGAACTGCCAGGCACAGGGTCAAGACTGATTTGCATATAGCTGTGTCTGAACTGGGCTGGTGAAGTGAGCTAAAGAACGAAGATGGATTCAACCCAGATCTGTGACTGGGGGTGAGTGCTCTGTCCATCATCTCCTTGTGTTTGCTTTGTTTGCCCTAAGTTGGCAGGGTATGCCCAGACGTGGGTCACTTGCTCACTTTGCCACTGGATTCAAGCTAACCTGGCTGATGAGAGTTGTTAGCCTGAAACTGGTCCCAGGATGCTTGTTTCCAGTCCAGCGAAGACATGGCTTGGCAGTTCGGGCTGGACTGTTCACATGAGGCACAGGGTCAAGACTGATTTGCATATAGCTGTGACTGAACTGGGGTTGCGAAGTGAGCTAAGGAATGATGATGGATTTAACCCAGATCTGTGACTGGGGGTGAGTGTCTGAAAATTTCCAGTGCTCTGTCCATCATCTCCTTGTGTTGACTAAAGCAAGGGTGTCATTAACCCCAAATGCTCAAAGGAGTCCCTGATGCAGAGAGTGATATAAAAGACATTAAAACATCAACATATTAATAGCTAAAATAATGCATCATGGGAGTTGTAGCTTAAATACACTTACAATATAAACATATTTTTAGATACCTACAAGCTATGTTCTTTCTGCCTGCCACTATCCATTATTCTAGGAATTACACTAATCCTGTGGGCCATCTAATCATGGGTTGATACCGGGAAACACTCACTACATGATCCACGTCACAAACCATTTGAGCATTTATCGCGTGTTGCTGCGGAATATATGCCCATTGGCTTGTGGTGCTATTAATGCCACTTGGGTACAATCTAATGCACTAAGCACAGAAGAAAACCTACCGATTGCATACATTGTTATATCGGTATATTTCATGATTACAACCAATGTATATGTTTTTACACTAATAATTCGACCCTTTGTCAAATGTACTGCCGTCTCTGAGCAGGTGGGGCTTTTGCTCTTGTTTTCAAACATCAACAGCAACTTGTAATTGGAATCTTAATTCAGTGTGATGTTATCACAAATGGTTTTGTCGAGGGAGGAGAAAATCACATGTGGAACATTTCCAGGTGCAATCTGGACTCATGGAAAAAACAATATTCATGAACCTGAAGTTAACACACCTGGTATTTCTGCATCTTAAGTCCACTGATTTAACTTGTAATCACCTTGAGAGCTATTACAGTCGCAAAATATGTGCTATTAGCACTCTGGTCAACTCGTAATGAGGGCCTTTGTTGGGAAGACAGATGTACCATCCTCATTAACAATTTTTGTGAAAGCTTTTGGGGTATCACAAAGAAATGTTAACGGTTTAAAAAATGTCCACATCTAAGAATTAGAAACTGAAGTGCTCTATTATCCTACCCTACCCTTTGTGTACTCCTTTGGAAGTCAGATTTTGGCTAAGCCTCAGTACCTCTGGGATGTGACAAATTCAAACCTCTGAGAAAGTCAGATTTTGATGTATTTTCTAGTAAACAGCACACATAACTTATAGATGACGTTTTGTTAGGCATCCCATGTGCACACTAAAAGCCCATACTTATGAGATTGTTTAGACTTTCTAAGATATCAGTCTCACGTGGTGCTGTGACTTTGCCTAAAATGGATGCTTGTTGTTTAGGTGTTGCTAAACACAAAATAGAAAGCTAGGGGAAGGTGTGGAATCCACAAAATTATAACCTCCAGGTGGTGGTGTAACTCACCTCAAAATGATGATCCTGTGTTGTGGTTTTCCACAAAATAGAGGCATTTTGTGTTCTTTAGCACACCACTGAATACTGTAGGATCCTTCAGTGGATGATGGTGCTTTCCCTACTCGTCCACACCCTGTACAGCTTGAAAGAGAGAATGTTTGTCAACTTTCTCTCTCAGGTGATTTTGTGGTTGCTGCAGAAACAGTTTGATATATCCTTGAATACACCCAAGGACAGTGGATCAGAATTTGAAAGTGAATGGAGCACCATGGGCCTGATTCACAATGGAAAAGTTAGACTTTTGTCTAAGTTTAGACCAAAAATCTAATCTTTCTACTTTTCAGTATTCACAAAGGTGAGTTACGAGTGGTGTCTTTATGACTGGAGTTTCCGCACTCGGAGCGGAGTTTCCACACACAGGGCTGAATCTCCGCACTCTGGGTTGAGGTCTGCCCCGAGTGTGGAAATTCCGCCCCAAGTGCGGAAACTCCACAGTCGTAAAGATACTAATCATAACTTGCCTTTGTGAAGAACGTAAAGTAGCAAAGTTAGATTTTTGGTCTAAACTTAGACCAAAAGTTTAACTTTTCCTTTGTGATTCGTGCCCCATGTGTATTTTAAATACTCTTGCAAAAATCACTGGGAAATGGCTCACAAACAAATTGGGAGTTGTGACTGTTTAAATAACACTGTTTCATTTACATGCGAAACTGTAATTGTCATAAGATGATTGAATGGTTGGGAGGGGTTCTCTAGGGGTGGTGAGGGAGGGGACAGAGGGAAGGGGGCACTGGGTGTAAGAGGGAAAGGGGAAAAAATTAAAAATGGTCCACAAAAGCCAACCTTCTTCGGCTGTTCTTTTTGGGTAGGAGAGGGGGAGGTGTCTTCACTTTACTGCCAGACCATCTTTACTTCTGAGGCAGGGATTTGTGATGTAGGTTTGGCCAGCGGGTTGGGGAGGTCACAGGGGGCGAACGGTCTGATATGAGCTCACTGCATTTCTTATCCTGGAATGTCAATGGCCTGCGCGGGAAGGTTAGAAGAGACCGTATCCTACAATACTTAAGGGACTCTCCCGCACAGGTCATTGCCTTACAGGAGACACATCTTCTTAAAACTGAGATCACAGATATTTTAAAAAATCAGAAATGGATTGATAATTATGTCGCCACAGACCAATCAGCAAATATAAGAGGGACTGTTTGTATTTTTAAAAAGAATGTCAATGCTAAAATATTAGAGCATAAGGAGGATCACAGTGGTAGATGGCTTATGTTAAGAGTCTCATTAGGTGGAGCTATTTACTCATTGATCAATTATTATGGTCCAAACCAAGATGACCCCTCGTTTCTAGACCTTATTCGAAATCACTTAATCAATGTAAATGACCCTATTATTTGGTGTGGTGATTTTAATGTCGTGCTGAATCAACAACTCGATAAGTCCCCAAACTCGAGGGCCAGCGTGGCTTCTAAATCCCGGCAAATTCTAATGTTAATAATGGCACAACTGGGTTTAGCCGACATATGGAGGGAGAGGGCGGGGAACAAATTGGGAGTTTCATTTCGGAATCTTAAATACAAGCACAGATCAAGAATTGATTATGCTCTGTTTAGCTATTGCCTTAAAGACTCATTAATGGAGATATCATATCTTCCCTCTCACCTCTCCGATCATTCAGCTATCTCTTTTACTTTGAAGTTAGGCCAGCGGTCAGGACATGTGGCTTGGTCATTCGACCGGTCCATCCTTCATGATGAGGACGAAATTAGTTTTCTAATAGCTGAAACTAAGTTTTTTTTAGAAGAGAATCTAGATTCTACCTCGATTCCCATTGTATGGGATGCTCTGAAGGCTTTTTGGAGAGGAAACATTACTTCTAGAGCCTCCCAGAGAAGGAAGTTATACAGGGAAAAGATCACAAACATGGAAGCCGAAATGAAATCCATTGAACAGCAACTCAATACCTCTATAGGCTCAATTAGTCAGCAAGGTAAATTAGCCCACTTAAAAACACAATTGGAGTGTATTTTACAGGAAAGGGTTGCTAGCAGATGGGAGGCAAGTAAAAATTCCCATTTTGAGTTCGGGGAAGCAGCCGGGAGGATGCTAGCGTGGAAAATTAAAGCAGACCAAGCAAAAAAATATATTAGACAGATAAAGTTGGAAGGCGATCAAAGTCCTCTTACTGCCACCTCTGATATAGGCAGAGCCTTTCAGGAATTTTTTCAGGCCATCTACAAAGATGATATCACTGATGATCCTTTTGTAAGGAATTCTTGGTTAGATAAAATATCCCTGCCGAGTCTCACCCAGCTCCAAAGCAGCTACTTGGATTCAGAAATAACCGAGACAGCGGTGAGAGAGGTTATTGGGCAACTTAAGCAAGGGAATACAGCAGGTATAGATGGCTTACCAGCAGAACTATATCGTGCCTTGTCCGAAGGTATAATTCCAACGTTGACGGTTCTGTTTAATAGTATTCTGTTAAAAGGGAATGACCCTCCCAAATCATGGAATGATGCCATCATAGTCCTGATTCTTAAACCGGGGAAAGACCCGACTGAATGCGGATCATACCGTCCGATATCACTTCTGAACAATGACTATAACATTTTTGCGGCCATTATGTCAGCTAGATTGGGTAAGGTTATACCTTCAATAATCAATCAAGACCAAAAAGGGTTCATAAAGGGCCGCCAGTTGGTTGACCTTACGCACGATTTAGTCGGGGCCATAGATATTGCCTCTAGCCTCTCTCTGCCGTTAGCCACTTTCACGTTAGACGCAACAAAGGCCTTTGACAGGGTTAGTTGGCCTTATTTGACTGCGGTATTAAAGAAATTCAATTTTGGTGAGAATTTCTGTCAAGTGATCTCTCTTTTGTACAAGGCTCCATCTGCTAGACTTTTGATAAATAACACCCTATCGGAACCTGTAAATATTACAAGGGGGACAAGACAGGGCTGCCCTCTTTCTCCCCTTCTCTTCAATCTGTATATTGAGCCTTTCGCTCAAGTTCTACGGGAGGAAGTTAATATCCCCTCTTTTAAATACGAGGGGTGGGAAAGGCGGGTAGCTCTGTACGCGGACGACATTCTCATTTTTACAGTAGACCCGGGCTTAGCCTTTCCAACAGTAATTAAGTGTGCAGAAGAATTCGGGCGGATCTCTGGATATGAGATTAACGCCAGCAAAACCGAAATTATGGTGTGGAATATAAACAATACACATCTTAAGGTGACACCCTCAATGAGATATCTCGGTATCCAAATTACTCAAGACGTGGGGAATATTGCACAACTTAATTTGGAACGGGTCTTTAAAGACTGTAAAAAAAAACTAAAAGCGTGGTCCTTTCTTCCACTTTCTATACTTGGTAGAACTAATTTAGTTAAAATGGCTATCCTCCCCAAGTTTACTTTTTTATGTAACACTATCCCCCTGGCTTTCGACCCTAAACAAATAGACAAATTTCAGCGGAAAATAAACTCCTTCTTCTGGAAGTACAAAGCCACTAGATTGGCGTGGAAAAAATTACGAAGGAGGAGGGAAAAGGGTGGGTTGGCACTTCCTGATTTACAGTACTATGCTTGGGCTTTCCAACTATCCTACTCCCGAATGCTATTGAAAGTGCCATCTAATTCCTCGATAGGTCTAATGTTTAAAGCCATGTTGGCTGGGGCGGATTTACCCTCTCAGGGATTTATGTTTAAGTTTGGAGACCAAAAGTTTTTTAAGAAGGTTAAATTAAAGTCTCTTCAATCTATGGCCAGTATCTGGGCTCAGATCAAAAAGAAAATAGGGCTGTCTTACTTTTCAAACTATGCCCCGGTGTGGGACTCCCCGGGTTTACCAATGTGTCTGCGGGATGGGTTGGCGTCCCCCCTGATACATGCCGGTATTGTAAGGTGGGGAGAGTTGTTGGTAAATGACGCACTGCTGACATGGGATGCACTAAGCGATAAGGTCGGCCCTGAGCTATCAAGATTTAAATATATGCAGCTTGAGAGTTGGGCACGGGCTCTAGTTAGGAAAGCTGTCCCGCTTGGTAAATTTAGTAATTTGGAACAACAGCTTGTTGTCAGGCAGGCGGGCGGCAAAGAGGTGGCTTTTTGGTATTGGAGCATTCTGGAGGAGGTGGATGGGGATTTTAGCCTCCCTGACCAACTATGGGGAGAGGAGATGGGGCGACAGTGTGAGCAAATATGGCTTACTTCACTTACCATCCTACACAGATTAGTCAAACCTGCGTGGTTAAGGCACAACCATCTATTCACCGTTCACCGCGCTTATCTCTCTCCTTTAAGACTATCAAAATTCCAGCCAGGAAAGAGATGTAACAAGTGTAACCTCTTGAATGCTTCGGATACACATATGTTTAAGGATTGCCCTTCTATCTGTACTTTCTGGGAGAAAATAAAGGACACACTGGACTCTATACTTAATTGCTCTGTGCGCATTACTCTGTCATTGGTTATTTTTGGCATAGACGAAAACATACTGGGTCAGGCAAGATTTTTCCTTTTTTATGCCATTCTCCTGGCAAGGCGCCAATTATGTAGGTTTTGGGTAGATGCCGTACCTCCATCACACGGAGATTGGCTTTCATCCTTATACAGTACATCTAAGCTGGACCTGGCTAGACGTGTCAACAAAAAAAATGTGGCCTTTTGGGACCTTCTGTTAAACTGGTCATAGGAACGCCGGGTTTTTTTTTTTTTTTTTTTTTTTTTTCCCCGGGTCCTATGATTAAGCCTTGGTTACTCTTTGGATTTTGAAGGCCGGTCTCATGGTTCAACGATTCGCCCCACCAGGCTGAACAGATTCTTTGATCGAGTAATTAAGCTATCTAGCTTCCCTCATCATGGAGTTATCTTCCGCTATTCTGTGAATTGTGTCCTGGTATGCGAGTTGACTTGAGATCCTGAGTTGTTCTCCCAGCTCGCGACACACTAGGTGGCTGGTGACTCCTATAAGAGGGTAATGGCAAATGAGGACTAAAAAAAAAAAGATGATTGAATGGTGGTGAACGGACGATCCAAAAATACCAAACAATTTACCTTAATTTATTTAAAATCAGTTATTAGTAATATTCTCCTTTTATTGTGCAGTACATCCAAGTCACAGTGAGGCGGGCAACACCATCGTAATCTAAAAACAGTTTTGATTTAATATTTTACATTATTTAATCGAACATGTGACACAAAATGATCACAAAACGCAAAAGACACACAAATGTCACTAGAAATAATCACAACTCTAAGGACTTCAGAGTTTAAAAATGTTTGTCAATCAATTTTCTATTTACCCAATAAACTCATGCCTCAGCAGCTCTAAATGATTGGTCCCATGTAACAACAAGCCAAGTAACATTAAAGCCTAAAATTTAAAAAAAAAATGACAATGAGATTTAATTTATTGCTGTCTACACTGTTTTGATTTCTGTTATGACATGAGCCTTCTTCAGAGCCCATATTATGCTTCATTTTAATCCGAGTGTTGTGTTAATTCTCATGGTGTTACACAGGAGGAGAAGTTATACATTAAAAACTCACCACCAGGGCCGGCTCTACCACTGGCAGTGCCCTGTGTGATACTAATTTTTGCGCCTCCCACACCCTCCTCCGATTCTCTCACTACCACTGGGAAAAAGTGCTCCTCATCTCTCCAATCATAATTTATTGCTAAACACAGCATACTCCCTGAGGGCAGCGCCCCTCCACAGGCCAGAGCCCAGTGCGACTGCACCGCTCGCACTGCGCTAAAGTCGGCCCTGCTCACTACAATCCTGTCAGATATAAATTTGTAAGTATAGAGACAAAAGTAAACTCTATTGTCTTAACTTAATTCATAAGTACTATAATTTAGAATGTCTCTCGTACTGCAAAGGATGTGCATGAATTAAGGAGACAGCTTTCAGTAAAAGTAACTAGCAGCGGTTAATTTAATCTGAGCAAGCCAGAGCCGATTGTTGGCTGAGTAGGAAGACATTCTCTTAGCCTTGTTTCTTTCCATGTCCTTATTCTCCTGATATGTCACTCCGTTTTTTTCCCCATGCTGACTAGTCTTTCAGATGTTTATGATTCAGCTTTTTTTTGCATGCATGTCACAGTGTTGCATCATCTATCCAACGTGCCTGCCAGAAACTGTGACATCCATGCCTAAAATGAAGGCTAACCTGCTCTGGTGTGTAGATTCCAGGACAGCTATGCAGAATTACACACTGCCATTTCAGCACTCACACTCTACTAACAACAGGACCAGTTATTGCAATCTGGGGAGTCTTGAGGTCTCTTGTGGTGATGTCTTGAGGAATTCCATATGTATAACCACATCAAATTAAGAAACCCTGAAATGGCCGCATATCTCCAGTTGCCAGCCTTCTGCAGCTTCCCATTGTTTAGAACCCCCTCACTAATGCAAGTGGGGTATCACAATTGTAACAGTATCTAGAGACATACCCAGCTGATTCCAGATGCATTCTGGAACATTTTTTCTAACATCACCATCTCTAATTTTCTTATTGGCGTCTAATAATGTCTATGAATTCGTTTTTATCAAACCAGACAAAATCCATTGTTTATTATGCTGGCCATATGAAGTCCAATGTCCTCAGAAAATAGAGAAGGAATGGACATAAGATTTTTGGCAAAAGTCAGTGTAAATGTCTAAGAATATTGAGGAAGATAGAAAGAGGTGTTTATTCATACAGTTTCATGGAAATCCTTCAAAAGTAATATTAATTTGCTTGTAGGTTGGCATCAAACTTTGTACGCCTGAGTGGTTTGTTACTACCTTTTTCAGAGTAAAGGAATGGTTTAGTTAACTCATCATAAATGCCCTCTACCAGGGCTGGACTCAAAACAAAAATCTGCTCTGACAAAAAATGTTCGAATCTGTGGACACTGCAGAAGGATACACGAAGAATGGGGCCAAGAAGTTTTGATTTTGTCGTGGCAGCCCGTCCTGCTCTAAATGCAGCCCCCTAGTCTGCATCCCACTGTCCAAATGGTCAGACTGTCCCTGTTTCCACCTGCAAACACATACACACTTCTCTATTTTACTCTCTCTCTCTCTCATGCTGCTCTTACCATGGCTGTCAACTTGACTCATGGGAAGGGCCACTGGAATTATGCGGCAGTGGAGGGCCAAAAGTTGCGGCAGGGTTGAGTAAATCATGCAGCAAAAAATGCCACATTATGTGGCATTTTGTGGAACATTTTTTGATAGTATGACTTCATTGTTTTGTCAATTTTGAACTTGTTAACAATGTTTGGGCATTAGTTGCACTATTTTAGTGTCAGTTTAACGCCCAAAATATAGCAACAAGCAACAGAAAAGTGACCAGACCAATTTTGTAGGGCCTTCCACCGCGCTGCGACATGTGTCGCTGCATATTTAATAACTTGTGAACAGTTTGAGATAGAAACAACATTTTTTTATCTGCAGATTATGCAGCACATGATGGATCATGTGGCAAATGTGGCAAATCTATAATTATGTGAAAATTGCTGCAGCCACACAATCGCACAATTCAAGTGGCCGTGTTCATGGTCTGTAGGGTGGATGTCGCCATCTGGGAATCTGCAGCTCTATTCATATGCTACAAAATGTCAGAATGCTGAATAGTTTTGCCTGAAAATCTAGAGTGGTTGAAAATAACCTTCCCTCCTCATGACCTAGGACCATTTTGACATCTGTGCTTTACTGCATGGAGTGATGCTTTTTCTCCCTTTATCCGCATACACCCTGTTGAATCCACAACGTTCTGCCCTTGGTATAACAATGCAAATACTACAAGAGCAGTCGGGTTTCCTGCTAATTAAAGTGTGACCAGAACCACCATTGTAACAGAATGTGTGTCATGTCAACAAGCAAAGAGTAGAGAGAAACCTGATGTATTTACACTCGAACGCTCCTAGGTGAACGCAGATCAGCTTTGCATTAACTCTGTGTGTTTCTTCCCTTTTTAGGGTACATCAGGAACTCGCCTTACAAGTCATCTGGAAATGCTTGGGTCATCGTGTCTCAAATAAGGAAACTGACTTCTTTACTTTCAAGTCATTTCCTCATTTAGGCAACAAGGATCCGGGGATGCTCTCTGCCTCGGGGTGCGTCAATCGAGCGCTGTTTATTTTCTGATGCCGGGCAAATTGGGAAATAGGCGAGGAAGTTCCACTCCTGGCCGAGGAGATAAAAAGTCGAGGCGAGCGCTGCCGAGGGCGATTCCTCGCCTCCCCGAAAGTGTCACACACATGAAAAACTGCAGCCATTGTGTGCCACGGAAGAAAAACACACACAGGGTCACAGAAGGAGCAGCTTGGTGGGAAGCGTGTCCAATAGGGTATAAATCTACCATATCTACCAAGAGCAGGCAGACAAGAGGTCAGAGCTGTGCCAAGGACCACCTCTGCCTGAGACTTTCATTGGACACTGTAGCAGGTCACAGGCGACAAACATACAGTCAAGGTAGGGGGCATCATTTTATTATTTTATTCATTTTTAAAATAATATAGCGCTGAAACACTGGGACGTTGTAATGCGTTACAAACTACAGAAATAGTAGAGAAGGAAAATAAACTTTAGTGTAGTAGTGATTGAATACAGTGGGTTTTTAGCAGTTTTATTTGTGTGTGTGTGTATATATTTTGTTTTTTTTTGCATTTTTACTTAGCTTGGCCTAAGGGCATTACAGTGCTCTACACGAGCACCAGACTACTTTACAGATACATGCTTTAACTTTTTTATAGCAAGGGAAAATGAGCGTTTTGCCCGAAATTACAGGATGGTGGCATATCTTGCCATTAGGCAACATCTCCTCCCGTGGGTTTGAGGGACGTCTAGGAGATTTTTATTTGCAGGATCTGTTTGAGACTTTGAGGGTTGTTCCTCCATTTCCTGGGACCCAGGGAAGCAGCATTGCCTGCCAGGAGCCTGTTGGTTCTGTAAGGGTATTTTAAGAGGTCCATCTTACAGGTAAATTGTGCCATGCATTTCATGGCCCTATTTCCAGTATTCCCACATATAATTGACATGTATAGACCCTGACCATTGCATCTACCTTTCAATTGTTTTTCGGGAAAGTTGCCAACTTGGCATTTCTCGTTTCTGGCTCTATTACTGTTACTAAAAAGAAAGGGCAGATTTATGACTTCTGGCTCATCTCTGCTAATCAGCAGAGATGCGCCAGAAGAGTTGCAACGCATCTGCCCACCCGTGCGCCACCACTGATGCACCGCATTTATAATGCGGCGCACCGTGGCACTCGGATGGGCAGATGCGTGACGCATCCCCTGTCGGAAAGGCGGCGCATTGCTGGAGGTGCGTCGCAAGCGCGACGCAGCTTCAGCAAGGCTCGGGGGTGCCCTATCCCTAACATGCTGCGTCAATCCTTAGGCCAAAAGTGACACAACGGCAGCGTAAAACAGGCGCGAGGGGCTTGTAAATCTGCCCCTTTAAGTTTCTAGTGGACAGAGAAAAAAAACGAAAAACATGCATCAATCGAGATGATGAATTATAGACATATTAGAAATAATGTTGTCCTGCAATGCAAAGCAGGTAAAAGATTCACAATTGATGTTTTACCATGTTTATAAATGTTGCAGCTAGGTATCCACTAGTATACATTAACTTGCGACTAGTTGTTGAAAGAAGCGTGCCCTTGGCTGGTACGCTTCTGGTGGTAGCGCCAGGGGAATGTGTGCCCCACCATTTGCTTTTAGGGTGCCCGGTTCTGATCCTTTCTCACTGGCATAAGGCACATTGCAACAAGGGCAGTAAATGTTTTTTTATGACGAGAGCGTAATCTGGAGTAGAATCCTTGCACAGTTACTTGCAATTCCCAGAGTTATTTCATTAACTGTGCTTAATGGCATATTTTTTAATACCCCTGGTGTTTGTCTGCCCTATTCTAGTGTATTTATTTATTGTAGAGTAGAGTTGCAAACTTGTATTGAGCTTGAAGCATTTTTTTCGGCCAGATTTTGAATTTTGATTGTTGATCGCCTCCATTTTTGTTGCAAACTGATGGTAAAACAAAAACAAAAAACTTTGCGACCAAAAACGTCATGAACTACAGATTTTTGTGCCACCACAAAACTTATGCAAAATACACATAATACTCATAGTTTTCACATGAAAATTAAAGTAGACGACTTAAAAAAAGCACAAATTGCAATATCAGATCGAATAGGGAGAAAAAAATCTGAAAATCATGGAAATGTGTGCAAGAAATATGCGCTGCTTCTGTTATGTCCTGCAGCCATTGCCACGCAGGAATGCCATGTGTCACACTAACCATGCATACTGACTGTGGAGTAATGATGTGAACACAGGGTTGGAATGGGACAGAAAATAGGCCCGGGAGTCAGAATAAAAGTGGCTCCCTTGAGTGAATTAGATAGCTTAAAAAAAGTGGCCCAAGTTTGTAAACTGGGCCAGTGTTGAGCAGGTAAAAATACACTGTACAAGTGTTTTGCACGGTATGGAAGACTGCATGGATTTGAGCCGCTACAGACAACGTTTGGTTTATTATGTAGGAAATCCACAGTAACAACCGTCCCACCTCATGGAAGAACAGGCCCACAAAAAGTCAAAAACAGGCTCACAGAGTGACCTTTCAGACCAGCCCGCCGGGCAGTGTCTGATTGCCCTATTGATCAGTCCAACCCTGGTGAAACCCATGTTGTCACTGATGGATCATGACAGATGATACCACCAACCATACAAGCAGAAAAGAATGTCATGCTCCTACAGGTAAGGAAAAAGCGTTACTATCAGTGGCGCCCGCTTTGCATGCCCGGGGCGCTTTGGTATTAATGAAGGGGACGCAGATGCGTGTGCGACCCCTTCTGTAATACCGATAGCGCTGGCACACGTAAAGCGCCAGCGCCATCTTCAGAGGGCGTTCCCTCATTTGCATGGGGGTGTGCCCCATGCAAATGAGGGAATCTCTTTTCCTCTGCACCCGTCCCGTATTACAGACATGTATCCCCTTGCAGGGGAGTGCAGTCCTGCACTCGCTTGCAAGGGGATCTCTAATCCTCTTTCAAAGTGCGGATGGGTTGTGGCCTGCACTGTGAAAGCACAGAGCGGCTTCAAAGCACCCACTCCAAGGTTCACAGGAATTCGCTGCATGGGGGCAGCGTGAGTTTGCGGCTGCCCTGGGGGTAGCGTGAGTTTGCAGCTCCCCTGGGGGCAGCGTGAGTTTGTGGCTACCCTGGAGGCAGCGCATTCACCCTAATACGGTGCATTTCCCTTGACTGTGCCTGGTGCACATTTTAAATGGTGTGCCATTGCAATCAAGGAAACTGCGCTGTATGTGCAATACGGCCCCAGGTGTATTTGAAAGAGTGGCTCTTGAGATGCTCATATCCTGAAGTGCTTCGTAGGTCACATTGTAAACGTCTGTTTGCTTTCTACACAGTTTTGTGCAGTGGCGTAGTAAGAGTGACATATACACGCTCCCAATATCCCCTCCCGCAAAAAAAAAGAAAGAAGCTTTGCGAATTGTAAACAGCCCTGTGGAGAAGTTACCAACAAAGATCAAAACTAAATCTAAATCTAAACAAAAAAAGGGCGAAAATAACCCAGGGACGTGAAGGGGGAAAAATAACTTCAACTGGACAGTATAGAAAGACGCTTAATGTCAGAAATTAAACTAATACAGAAAGACATGGCTTTTTTAACGTAAATGGTTATTGAAATTTTACCCTCTAAATCCACGAATAAGGTAATCAATACCACTAAGCCAACTAAGTCAGTTCCTAACCCAACAGAAAGTGTCAGAGAAAATAGAGGCCAAATTACTAACCGCTCTATTAATCAAAGAGAGAACACTACTGCTGTGACCGTAAAGGATGCCTTGACATCACAAATCGCACCCGGACTAATGCCATATAAAGATGGCATCCCACCCCCTACAAGGGTGCTGTAAAATCCACAATTACCCAGGACAATCAGAATCACAGAAGACTATAATAAGACTCAGGGTCCATTAAATCTTCCCCCACAGGCGACTCCATACGTTATTATTTTAAACAATGTCCCAAATCTAGCGGTAAACCAGAGGGAAACATATATAGTCTCTGAAAAATCAAGTAGTTCACTGGATTTCTGTAAACGCCAACGTTGGGGTGAATACATTGCACCAGGCCATCATCATGTTAAGGAGAGTGAACTGGGTGGGCAAATCCAGAAAATCATGTCGGGGGGATTGTATAGTTGTAACCTTTCGAAGTAGTGATTTGGTGGGTGATTTGTTAAACGCTTTATCAAACGATGACAACGGGCATTGCCCTGATAATGTTAACCATATAATGGCTGTCCCACTGGGATACTTTTATAGGCCAAGTTATAGCAATACCCATGCAAATATGAGTCACCGCTTTCCACAATCTATACCACTGCATAACAGATATGCAGCATTGAGAAGATGCAGTGAAATAGATTGACTTAGAAAAGACTTGGCTGGGTCACCTGTCATGAAAATGTATTATACCATTAAAAATAGTGTGGTAGATGTTAACATGACCTCACAAATGTGGTACATTTTATGGATGACACCCTGCATAGTAATGAGGGTGATGATGATACTTGTAACCTGGCGACAAACTTCGAGATTGATGATTTAACTGTATCATCGCAAAAAGGTGATTTGGATAAACACATACCCAGCAACATTGAACATACTCTTACTGGTAACATGAGGAAAGCTGGCCCTAGTATACACCTAAGTGAATCACTTATCCTCATGACATGGAATGTTGCAGGGATCAAAAATAAAATTAACGATGTGGTCTGGTTGAAAACGCTAGATGGGTGCGCGTTAGTCTCACTCCAAGAAACTTGGCGCACGGTACCCTTTTTTGTAAGTGGCTACCAAACTGTCTGTTTCAATGCTAGCCCATCCAGGATAAGAAGAGCTAAAGGAGGTTTAGCTACAGTAATTGCTACTACATCGCCCCTGATTTTAAAGAAAACGCTATCTTATCTGAATATTATCAGTTCTTGCTTTTGCACTCAAAAGGAAAGCAGGTCATCATCATAATACATTTCTATAATAATGTATTTGATAAATCAAAGAGCAAAGTTATTGGGCTACTAGAAACTGATATGGATCACTTCCTGGAGGGTGTAGGTGGTGACTATGTATTAATATGGGCAGGGGACTTTAATTGTGTTAAATAAGTTTACGAAGCAGGAGAGCCCTGCTGATATTGTGACCATCTAGGAGATAGGATCCCCCATTTTTCCCACGACTTGTATGGGGAATCCATCACTAATGCGGTGCATAAATATGATTTAGTGATCCTGGAACCCACCACTGGGGAAGGGGAAACTAATATACAAACTTTTGTGGGAGCAAGGCCATCTTCAAATATAGACCATTTTATTGTATCAGCAAACTGCAGTGAATTGGTGGAAAAAGTGATGATTAATATCAGCCTTCTTAGCGACCATCACCCCCTAATAGTGTCATTAAGACTAAATCAGACACAAGAAGAACAGGGTAAGAGAGTGGAAAACGATATTGTTACACAGGGGAATAATGGAGTGTCAATACAATGGTCAGGAGTGAATCCGGTTATATTTATGACAAACCTTAAAGAAAAAATACAAAGGGATCTAGAAACCTGCCTGGATAGTTCTGCCCCGAGTTTGGCGATAACAACTGCTTTTAATAAAATTACAACTGAAATTGCTAGCGACTTAACTAGCAAAAGACAGAAGAAGGTTTGTGACCCTAACCCTAGATGGTTTAACCACGAATGTTCAAAGTTGAATGGGGAACTGAAATTGGCCCTAAAGCAAATGCCAAGAGATAGCGCAAGGATCTGCAGTTTGAGGAAAATCTATGAAAATACCTTGAAAGAAAGAAAAAGGGAGATCCGTGAAGGGGCATGGGAGAAACTAATGCAGGCTGCAGAGATGAAAGATTCAGTCCTTATGGATATAATCCATAAAGAACTATCAGTCCCGTATATTAGTGATATAATGATATAATAAATGTTGCCGGTCTCACCTTTTGACATGGTATTTGGTCAAAAGACGAAACAAAATTCACAAAAGAATTAATTATGGACTGTTTAGCCCTTGATTTAAGTAGAAAGATAGCATGACTGGAGTACATTCTCAATCTTTTAAAATACTGTAAAGTTGACATTGATGGTAAAGACCCCCTTTCTGTACAGGAGTTTAGTAAAAAGGAACTGAAGTTGAAATACTTAAAAATAATGGAATATGAAAGAGAATGGACCGCTAGCCAAAAACATAGAGTCATTTCATATTGTGAACGACCGCTCGTGAGGGGCTTACAGCCATATTTAATATTGGTGAGAAATGTACAACAGAGATTCTATCTAACAAGGTTAAGGATGGGTACACTACACTACTTAGTTGCTTTCCCCAGAGTGGAAAAATGGTGACACAAACTGCCAAACTGCCCATGGGACGGAAAATCTATACAATCCACAATACACTTTATTCTTTTTTATAGTTTTTACAAGGGCATCCGGAAATCAGTTTTAAAACCCCTTTTTTATCTAATATGCTTTTTATTTATAAATATGATTTTAACTTTGTATTGTCTAGAAAATGTTAAAATCATAAATTCTGTAATTCGTTTCGTACAACTTGCAATTAGGAAAAGAAAAGATTATTCACATCTGGTTGCATTGATATATGAAAACCTAGATGACTACCCCTAGTACTGTTTTTAATTATGTACTCTTGTTAAGATGTGACACTCTGCACTTTAGGTATCACTATGCACCTTTATGCACGAGCACTTTACCTCCCAAGACTGGATGTAATGTCCCCTGATTTGCCGATAATGCTTTATTGCCTCTAGCCCTCTAAGCATGTTTTATGACTGCTCCATGGATTTTAAACATCTCATAAATGTATTTTAAAATTATTTTCCCTGTATTTGTATGACCTAGAAATGACAATGTAAATGTAGGAATGTTTTTATAATAGTATTCTTCTATGGGGAGATTTGTTGCACCGAATAAAGCTGATTTTGATTTGATTTGACATATACCCTAAGGGAAGAAAAGATGATGGGTCTGCATCCTCTGGTTCGGTAGTAAAAACAACTGCTAATTGGGCTGCTGTAGTCCCCTCTAGTTCCTGGGCCCCAGTGCTACTGTAGCTACATCCATACCTGCCAACTTGAAGAACAATCTCAGTGAGGCCTTGAATGGGCCCCGTGCCATAAGTACCTAAGAGGAACTTTTGAACCCCACCCTGCCCCAAGCCCCCTTCGCCCAAAATGAAAAAAGAAGCTTACTGAGGCTGGTGGCGATGTCCTGAGTGGTTTCACACCCCTTAATGGACATCAGCAGTTCAAAGCCTCAGAAAATGAACTGGAAAACCACTATTTGCAGCGGCTTTCAGCTCATTTTCTCTGCCACGTGTGAAATTTGCCCCTCAACGGGAGACCATGTGATGGGAGCCGATATTGTGTGTCACACAGTGGTACCGTGTAAGTTGGCAGGTATGTACATCCCTGCTGCTGTGGCACAATGTACCCCAGTTTATTGAAATGGGTCCTCGCTATCAAATCCCCTCTTTAAAAAAATGTAAACACTTAACCTCCATCTTGGTTGCAGGTGCTGTGGCTCATCCTGTGTTGACAATAGGACGTGGAGCTGAGGGGGGATGTTGCGGTCAGCATATGTGGTGATTGCCTTTTGGCTACTTCATGTGTCTGCCTTCAGGGTTCAGCGCCTGGAAAATGCAGGTAAGGGATCACTGCTCTCACATACTAATGCATGGTCTTTATAATGCTTAATTATCTCAAAATACTTAATACACAGGGAGTGGTCCAGAGGGACCAACAGGAAGGGTGAGAAGAATCCACATTGAGCGGTAGAGATGGTAACTCACACAGGGGAGGAGGATGCCACGATAACAGGAGGGGAAGCCCACACTGAAGAGGAAAGTAAGCCACACTGACAGGAGGAGGGAAATCCATGCCTCTGCCCATACCCAGATAAACATTACTTAATAGGTAAAGGTAAAGTAATTTGCATTGATTTAGACGCTGTGCAGAGACCACACACAGATAAACTGTAACTGCAACACAAAAGGTTTTAATAAAGTGCAAGTGCTTACAACAAGTTCATAAGTGAGAAAGCAGCCTCTAGTCTCACATACCCCTGCTCAGTCAGTGATCAGGGAGACCTAGGGCCATATTTATGGCAAAATAACACAGCGAAGCATTACAGGGCAAGGGCAGGAATGCAGCGTATTTAAAAGAATATGAGGCAGTCCTGTTCTTGTCCCTGCACTAGCGCCATTTTTGCTGCCTAGCGCCAACACAGGCACACTTGCACCATGGTTCACGGGCGCCTGCATTGTAGGCAGGACTGTTTTTGTACAGGAGGGTGTCCCTTCCTGCACAAAATCAATCCTGTAAGGCAGAATGCAGCACACATAGAAAGAGGAAGTAACGAGGAGAAACAAAGATATTTCTCCTCGTTACCCCTCTCCTGGGGCGGCGTATCTTTTTGGCTCATTTCCAGGTTTACCAGTTCTGGTAAGTCTGGGAATGCATCATAAACCATGGGAGTTGCATGGGAACTTTCACGCAATGCCCATGGAACACCTCCCTGGCGCTGAGTAAAGCAGTGCAGCAATCTGCGCTGTGTTGCTTTAATCTCTTTTTTGAGTAGCGTCGCTCTTGCACCGTGCTATGCGGTGCAAGAGTGATGCACTGGGGCCCATAAATAGGCCCCATAGGTTCTGAATGGTATAAGTATATATACTATTTAAGCTTGAATTTTGCTCGAAGCTGCAGGATCAGCCTCTGCTGCACATACCATATGTAGTTGTAAAGCACATGTTCACCCAGGAGGGTATCTTGATGCTGAAATTGCAAATGTTTATCTTTACCTAACTCAATGATACTCATTTTATCGACCTCAGGAGCATGAAAGGCTGGGTGGACCCACAGGGATTTAAATCTGTGACCATGAGGTCAAATACAAATCCCTGCAGTGGGTGTATTCATCCACCGTGCCACAAGGTCTGGAAGATGTATGAATAACCGCACATAGGCTTCAGTGGGCAGCCACATCTAAGGTGCACACACATGTATGGCCTTAGTGCTGTGGGTCTTTGCATTCTTATGGCAATTTAGAAAACACAGCTTCCAGGGGAGTTTTATGAACTTGAGGACAGAGTTACATATTAGGTACACACTGCCAAATCATTGACGGAGGAGAAGTTGCGTAAATTGTTTGAATCTAGTAAAGAAATGATAACTATGCCCCCATCAGCAATTTGCATCAAACGTGGCGGAAACGGTATTGCAGAGGCAGGCTTTGAGTGTGCCAAATTTTGTGCAGATTGCACAAAAGTATTGAATGTTATGAGGCGGGAGGGCATGACCAACTTGGACGTTTTGCAAATTGCATTGGTTTTGCCTTAAGAAATTTCTTCACTCACAAGTCGATCAGCAGAGAAAGTTGATTATTTATTTTTAAATTTTACAGAGTTTTATATAGTGCGAACTTGACCCGAATCGGGTATCAGAGTGCTTTACATAGCACCAGTTGCATTTTTTTTTTTCATTTTTATTTTGTTAGGCACGGGGAGATGAAGTGATTTGCCCAGAATCACAGGATGTTCAGCGTCATTGCCTAGACTCGAACCCAGTTCCCCATATTTGAGGTCGACCGCCCTAGCCGTTAGGCCAACTCCTCTCCCCGGTTAGATGTTGATGCTTCATATGCCTTTCTGTCATTGGGTGCTTTATCTTAGTTTGATGAAATTTCATCCAGCAGCAATCTACTGCTCTGTACTGCCTCACTTCTCAGGGTTGGACTGGGACAGAAAATAGGCACGGGGACCAAAATAAAAGAAGCGAATCAGATAGCTAAACAAGTAGCCCCTGTTTGCCAATTGGGGCAGTTTTTCATCTGTAAGGACCCTTTGTATAGGTATTTTGCACGGTCCGGAAGTCTGCATAGATCTGAGATTTCCACAGGCAATGCTTTAATATGAGGGAGTTCAGCAGTAAAAACTGGCCCAGCAGATCATAAAACAGGCCCACAAACAGCCAAAAAACCAACGCACGCATTGACCTGTTAGTCCAGCCCATCGGGCGCTGCTTGATTGCCCTGTAGGCCAGTCTGCCACTGCTCCCAGGCCAGAAGCATTTCAAGGGTTACAGAAGACGGAGTAGCTCATTGCCTCCCAGGGACGTCTTTGAACAATTCCTCCCTGAACAGTTGCTTACAGCTCTAAAAATGGCTTCCCCTCACTACTGGGCAAGGCACAGGGCCTGTGGGCTGAAATATCACCTACCCTTGGGCAAGGAGCGTGAAGGGTTTCTTGGGAAGCAAAACAATCCCCCCATTGCTATTCAGCAAGTGGAGGGGGTCTTTAAAAAACACAAAACGTTACACCTTTGAAAAGGCAGGATGGAAGCAGTTTATAGCTAGTGTGACAAGATGGAAGTAGTTTGTAGCTAGTGTGGCATCAGCCTTAGAATTGCCCCCCGGCTGCTGTTTGAACTTTGAAGTACAGCAATAATCAAGCTTCAGTGGGTGCCTTGGGCCTCTAGACCCCAGTGCCACTGCACCTGCTGCACAAATGGAAGCTATGTCCTGGGGCGAAGGGTATTACACAGCAAAGATCAGTGTCCCACCCCACTGGGAAAAGGGGAAAAGGTTAATGCCACCCAGTGCACCCCCACCATTTGCCCAGTCAAGGGGATAAAAAATCAAAATAAAACCATTAACATGTTCAAATTCTCCCAGTGTTTACAAACTTCAGACGAAATTAAAAACATGCTTTGGGCTTTGACAAGGGAGCCGAAGAATAACTGACATCCTTCCGAAGGGCAAGCCACTACAGCGAGAAAGATACCCACGTCCTTTACCTAAGTGTGTCCAAAATCACAACTTTGTTAAAAACATCTATTTGGGTGAAAATATAATCTCGTCAAAAACATCTGCAAACAGGCTGTGTTTTACTTTAAGGCTGCTACAGAGAGCTATCTGTTTCCTCCTGGTTTATGGTAAGATCACTCTAGTGCTTAATAATGGAGCCATTTGAGTGCAATTTCTTTTCACAGGCTTGAACCATTTTATAATAGTTTGATGGTTAACGTGCTTGCTACAGACCCTATTTTGTAACATAAAGATCCCATATTTGAGGCTTTGTGTAAGATAGCTCAGTGGGTTAATATCTTTGTAGCATCTGTCTCAATCTGGAGGCAAAGGGGCATTTGCCCAGCAGTGTTTGTTTTCACTTCCATCTGCTCCCAGTCGGACACATGTCGAGTGAAAGCAATTACTGATTGTCCATGAAGTCAAGCATTATAAGCCAGCTGTGAGGAAAAGGAGAGTAAAAGTTCCATGTCCCCCCTGTCGTCTGGTGCCACTGCATGTGTTACAAAAATAACACAGCTCAGCAGCAGCCCCTTCACCCCCACCATTAAAAGACCCATGCATCTTAAAAAAACAAACTATAAAATTTCATGAAAAATCTATGGTTTAAGAGCATTTCTAGTTGATAGGGCTATAGTAGCAGAAAACCTAGAAGAGTGACATTCACAATTAATGGTGGCATTCACAACTAATTCACAACCATACAAAACTAACTTAGATAATGTATAATATAATACATGATATCCCAAACGTAAAGTCAATAATCAGGACCCTCATTCAGGCTAATATTTACTACCCATTTCTGCTTTCCTTAAGTGATGGTGAAGGTAGGCCCTGTGATAATAACTGAAGTTTAGTTACAACCAGACAGCCTTCAATTAGCTTTAACTCCCACCTCCATCATCAATTGTTACAATATTGTGTTTGATGCATACATGGGAACATCAGAGTGCTGTAGTTTACAATTGCAACTTACAGATTACTAGTATGTGTAATATTGTAATATAATGAGTACAGTTACCCATTTGAAATATGTAAAGTGAAGAAAATCTTGGGGAACAGGTTAGTCCACCAAGATCTAAATCAGGCCCGAAGTCAAACAATCGCATTTATGTTGTGGCCGATGGTATGTACAAATGATAGAGCTGACTTTGAAATCTACAGTATACGAAGAATCGCTTAAGCACTATTACGTTTTCTATGAGGTGAATTCTGTGATGCAACGGTATAGTACTACAATATTGTGGACGAAATCTTGTCTTAGAAATATATTGTGATCTAAACATCGACTACCAAAATATTGCGAAGGTAAATATATGTAGGTTCACTATACTTAACTCCACATATATGTAGCTTGATGATATGTATATCCTCAAGATACATAAATATAGAGTTAATTTTATAAATCTATACCTGCCTATATGTAACTACCTTCACAATATTTTGGTTGTCAATATCATGGCCATGATAGTTTTGTAAGACAATATTTCTTTCCTTGATAGTTTGCGATATAACCGATGTACTATCACCATGGATGTCGATTCACCAAAGTGTCAGAGGTAGTGAAAAAGGTATCATGAATTCATTAAACCACGATGAGAGCACATCACTCACCTCTCATTTCACCCTAGGCCCCCAAGAACCTCCTAGTTCATCTTGTTTCTTTGGGGTAGGCAAGGAGTGCAAACAACAGAAAAGAAACAATGCTCCTAGAGCCTCTTTACTTTCTATTTCTGAAACTTCGAAATGAGGAATAGCCAGGGCAGTGCCAAGAGTACCAAAATGCAAAGTAGGGGTAGCACATGCCACCCCTGGCTACTCTTAAGAGACAGCCTTGAACCTCACCAAATCATTAGATTAAAATGGATTCCTCAAAGAAGACAATTTCCTCTAGATGCTCAAAACTAGAAAATCTTCTCTTTATGATTGATACTGTTGGAGCACTGGGCCGTTTATTCTGCAGTTCATTTTTTTTATTTGCCTGAGAGGTAAAGGGGCGTTAACATCACTCAAACAATTCGATTTAAAGTGTAGCCCATTTGGTCATACATTAAGGATCAGGAATCAATAAGTTAAATGAGTTTTATTACAAATCAAGGGCCAAACTGATATATATGAATCTCAAGAACACATTGTAAAGATACAGAATCACCACAGGTAAGCCAAAACGCCTAATGAAATTGAGTCTTAGTAGCATAAGGCATACAAGATTTTAAGTTGCAGCAATACTAAAGATAAGACATAGAATCTGATGATCAGTGTACAGGTTTCAATCCTCCTCTCTATGCATGAATAAATCTAAATGCGCCTAAACTAGTCCTGAGCTAAAGTTGGAAGCTAGGTAAATCTAGTTAAATCAGGGAAAGCAAGAAGGTGTCAGCATAGTGGAGCTTTCAGTAAAAGTTTTCCAAATCAAGACAATGCATAGCATAAAGCCACACAATGAGAATATAGCAGAAGTCTGTACCCTCAGAGTCTAAAGGGAATCTGCTCCAAAGACTAAAGTGTAAACACCAATGAAACCCACAGAACATTTGAGAAATTTCATGTCATCGACTCCAGTACTTTTCAACCTTCTAACAGTAGAAATTGGCTGCTTCACTCGAATTTCCCATCCTATGTATTTGAAAATCAGGATGGCCTTGGGTGTCTCTAATCCTGATGAGACATGAATAAGAAGATGTCTTCTCTTAGTTCGTTAGCGCCTCTCATTCTTGCCGAAGGCTCTCCTCCTGGACCTCACTATCTCTATCACACAATATACCTTTCACTAGGTATGAGATCGTGTGAATGCGCATGCAAAGAAAGAACATTGCAGCACAAGCAAAGCTTTCATGTTGAAGGTTAAACACTGAAGACTAAATACTTAAGGCATTTGGTTAGGCTAACTTAACGAGACATTTTGCCATGCACTTCGAATACATAATTATGTGTGCACATACAATTACAGAATAAATGCAAAACACTAATAAATGAATACATGAGTACATTAGAAATGCAATTTCAGTATAACTCTAAATACACAATTGCAAGTGTAAATGAGAACTACAATTTATAACATTGCAACGAAAATATTAAAGCGCACTCTTATATGGATGACTAATTTCTACAGTGAATACACTCCAGCAGTATGTTTGGTGCTTCCTTTTACATTAATAAGGATGAGGCACACAATAGATATATTGTGCTAATGCAGGAAATATTGTGCTTCTGTGACATGTAGGAGTGAAGTTTAAATTGCAAGTCTCCAAAGCTGAACGTCAGACAGGGAACCCTTTTACATCAATGGGGGCTCTTACTTTCTCCTATGTTCTTTACTACTCTACCCTAACAAGTGAAGTGCCCTTTTGAGTAGACCTGGGCCAACCATTGATGAGCACACTAACAACATCTCTGTACTTGTACAGTTTAATTTTAGAAGATTTATGTATCAAGTTAATTTACTAGCAAGTGGCAAAATGAGCAGATAAATGAAGGGAATATTTACAAGCCCTTTGCGCCGCCGGAATGCCACATTTTGTGAAGTTCTGGTGGTGCACAGAGTTTAGCCATATCTACAAGGTTGCATAAAGGCACCCTGCGTGGCTTTTCATGGCCTCGTAAATATGGAGTAAGGCCAGGCAGCGAAAGTTGCTGCCTAGCCTTACTCTGCGTGAAAGAGGCATTCCATGGGTGTTGATGTGGGTGGTCCCACTCAACACCCATGAAATTTGACACTGCTCCAGATTTAGAACTTCAGGTAAACATAGGGCAGCGGCAAAAGCTTGCGCCTCCCTAGAGCAGACGTAATGAGGAGACATTTTTACATTTCTTCTAGTTTTTTCCTCTTTTCACGTGTGCTGATTCTGCAGCACACAAAGAAAGAGGGAAATGCCTCTAATGATTGTTTTTGTGCAGGAAGTTGCCCCTTGCTGTGCGAAAATAGTCTTGGCAACAACACAGACACCCTTGCACCATGGTGCGCTGACTGAAAGGGCTGAATACTGTGCAATCCTGTCCTTTTGAATTGTCGTAGGACAGCGCAGAAAAATGATGTGCGGCGTTGCCCTATGCCAATTCTGTGTAAATATGCCCTTAAGTGTTTTGAGTTCAACTAGTGATGAGCTGTGTATCTCTGTGATACTTAAAGTTGGAGCAGAAGAAGAGGGTGAAGGGAAATAGTGGACAAGGGAGGAGGTCCGGCATGCCTGTATGATTATTTGTTATCCTATGGTTATCCTTTCGCAACTGGATGCTACCTATAAACGGAATAATTTATCATCCTTTCACATAAGCTTTAATATATGTTTATTTTAAATAACGCTGCCATTCTATTACATTGTCACAGCAAACCACCTGGATATTGGGTAATGAGGATGGTAGTGAAGCTAAAGTGATAATGACTGGTATCAAGAACTCGGCCCTGCTCAACCTTTATAAACATAGGGCCCGATTCACAGAACTAACTTAAGACAAAATCCTAAACTTACTACTTTTGGTATTCACAGAAGGCATTTAGTAGTAGTAAAGTAAGGATTTTGTCTTAAGTCTGTCTTAAGTCTATCTTAAGTCTGTCTTAATTCTGTCTTAAGTCTGTCCGAAGTCTGTCTTAAGTCTGTCTTAAGTCTGTCTTAAGTCAAACTTAAGACAAAATCCTAACTTTACTACTACTAAATGCCTTCTGTGTATACCAAAAGTAGTAAGTTTAGGATTTTGTCTTAAGTTAGTTCTGTGAATCGGGCCCATAGATATTAAATAAAAAAGGAGCCAGAACAAATTGGTGTCTCAATGGATTTCAATATTGGCCATTTTGAGTTGTTTGATAGATGTAGTAATGACGGGGCATATTATCAAGGTACGGTGATAAATATCGCAAAGCGCGCTTAGCGCTTGCATATTTATCGCCGGCTATCTCTGGAATTTATCGCCCGGTTAGCATGTTATCAACAACGCGCATCGCCGAGGAGATAAAAATTCCAGAGATAGTATGGATATCGCCCTTTTTCATGGTGGAAAACGGCGATATCCTAGATGATATGGCATGTGGTCTTAGCCACACAATCCACCCTCCATGTTAGGTATGCCTTAGTCAGGAATTTAAGAGACGTTAAATTCCTGCGTTAAGGCATACTTAACGTGATTTTAAATATCACTAACCCTCCTTGTCAATATGACGAAGCTGGGTTAGCGATATTTTCCCAAGGGAGTCTTGTCAGGCACGCCTCCTTTGCATCTCATTAGCGATGCGATGGGAGGCATGCTGACAAGGGGCGCTATTGCCAGTAAACTGTTGCTAACAGCTGATAGCGTCAGCTTGCTGATAGGGCGATAAAAATATTGCACTTTAGCAGCAAAAAGTGCCATTAAAGTGGCAATATTGCCCTTGATGATATGCCCCTGCATTTTTATAAGCTGCATCAACGAATGTCGTTATCTATATAACACTACTATACCACATGAGATACGTTGCATGACAAACATCGACGAAATCAGCCTAGCTACTCCATCACAAAGTAAGTGTAGACAAGGAGATGTGAATTAAGAATAATAATTATGTTCTTACTTTGATGAAGTAGTGGTAATCGATATAGTGTTTGTGATAGTTGTGTAGGTCGATATTATCAACCTCAACATATTGCCATACTACCTCTCTATAATGTTCATCATGCTGTGTGGAGCATGAGCTGTACTGAAAAGTGTCATTCAGGCATAAAAGGACTCACTTATGATTTAATTTCAAGCTTTTACCTTGCCTTGAGAAGATGCTTTGAATCCAGCTTATTTAAGATGAAGTACATTGGTATTTGCTACTGTTAATTTATCAAGAAGATTGATGTACCGTAATATTTTCTGTCTTTAATTTAGAAACGTGTTAGAACCGCAACATGCATTTTGACAGCTACTTTGTCCAAAGTGGAGAACCAACTGTCCTGAGATATCCTGCTTTCCTGTATCTACTCTTGGGTTCTGCCAGAGCTTCCAGCTTGTCACTCAACCTGACATGGTACAGAAATAATTCTCAAACGCTGGTCCCACAAGAAGATCTTCGAATCCAGGCAAAAAATGATGGTCTTTGGTTTTTTCCGTCATCGATAGAGGACACCGGACACTATCACTGCATTTTGAGGTAATGCACATCAGTTATTATTATACATGCTAACAAGGAACCCACTCAATGAGGATAACCTCAGTGAGCTGCTGTCAGGGTTTCTGAGAAGAGTCCTACAGGTCATGAAATTGTAGAGGTCCACAGTGGAGGAATCTGGCTGTGGTACTAAACACCTCCATCCTGCATTCTCAGTGCCTCCTTTCCTCAGAAGCCAGTCCCTCTCCCTGGGCCATCCTTTAATCTGGTGGCTCATATAAGGCACCATCACAGACTGAGGTTATACCTTGGTCTCTCTTTTTCCTCTCTCTCTTCAATAGTGATCTGCAAAGCTGACTTTTGGACAACTGAACAGACCTTTCCGATTATCACTGTGGACTAATGCGGCCCTATTATGTAAACAACACAATTTCACTAGTTGCGCCCGGTGCACCTTAAAACAGGAGCGCCTGGCGCAAACAGGGAAAGTGCGCCCTATTACATGGAATGCACTGCACTGAGGACAGAGCATTCGTGTAAAAAAACGGAGCAGCTGCTTCGAAGCCACTCCGTGTTTCCACCTGCAATTTTAAGGGGGATTAGAGATCTCCTTGCAGGTGGGTGGAGTGAGTGACTGTACCCAACTGCAAGGGGATGTCTAGGGTGTACATGAGACCCCCTTCACCCCCTCCAGAGGGCTGCCATCTAGGCGGTGCACTGTCGTTCGTTCTCTTGACAGCTTCTTTGCCTCTGCGCCCACATCTATATTACGGTGCAGGCGCATAGGCAAAGGCGTTTTCTCATTTGTATGGGGCTTTGCTCCCATGCAAATGAGGGAATGAGCTCTGAAGATAGCACTGGTGCTTTACATGCACCAGCACTATCAGGATTACAGAAGGGGATGCACAAGCATCTGCGGCCTCTTCTGTAATACCAAAGTGCCTCAGGGCATGCAAAGTGGGTGCAAATGCCTTTTGTACCCCTGGGGCACTTCCATCATACGGCCCCTGGTCTGCTGTGGCCACAAGCATGTTTAATTGTCTTTCGTCCATGTGCCTCATACTGTCACCCTCCTGAAGCATCATGAATTTAGCATTTCTATTCAACATTTTTGAGCATTATTATTTCATGTCATATGTTTTATTTAAATATATATTGCAATTTGTATGCACATATGACACAGATTTATTTCATGAGACAAAATACATCCTTTAACAATCAGGCACAATTTATTCTGTCATACGTGGTGTTTTATACAGGCCTGGGCGTAGTTTTGCCACACGGAACTGCGCGAAGTTACAAAAAAACTCTGCGGAGTTCCGCAAGTGGCAGAGTGCATTGTGAACTGCCGTTCGTGCTGTTCTTTCTGCCACTTGGGTAGAAATTCTACCCAAGCAGCAGCTCGTGCTAGCAAACTTACCGTTTGCGAGTGCAAGAGGGGAAGAAACTCCGCTGCACTACGAGTGGTGTCTTCTGCACTCCGCGAGCTCCACAGAGCGTGGAGTGCAGAAAACTTTGCAAACTCCACGAATGGAGTGGAGTTGACCACCCAGGCCTAGTTTTTTACATTTTCCAGCATTTCCTCATTCTTTTCAACATTCATGTGCTGCCAGTATTTTATGGCGCAGGGTTTTTAGTGCTTTGCCGGAGTTGGTGTGAAAACTGACACAACTCTAACGGCTAGGGCAGTCAACCTCGAATCTGGGAAACCGGCAATGACGCTGAACATCCTGTGGTTCTGGGCAAATCACTTAATCTCCCCGTTCCTAACAAAAAAAAGTTTGCGTTATATAAAACTCTGTAAAATCTTTTTTTTTTAAATGCATCAAAATATAGATGCGATGCGTTTGTTTTATCTGACACCGCCTACTGACTGGGGACCAATGTGTTGAAGCGTGAAAAGGTGACAAAGTCACCTTGCACTCGAACATATTGGTTCTGGATGTGATGCATACAAGTGGGCATAGTGCCCACTTGTATGTGTGACATCAGCACTTAATGTCACAAATTGCTTACATACTTACTATAGATCGCCCACTTACCTTGTGAATTGATTGCATGTTGCAATCAAGTCACTACAGCTGGTGTGGTCCCTTGGGCACAGCCAATGCGTCATCCCTATGCCTGGGTTTGGCAGGCGTGGGGATTGTGAAGCATTGGCAGCCCAGTGGCAAGATGCTTCAAGAAGAAAAAGTGGTAATTACCACTGCATCAGTTTCAAGATAGGATATTGCCGACAGAATGCCTAACTTGCACAAATTAAAATCTAAGGGGGCGCAGGTGATTTTTACACAGGTAAAAACTGACGCAGCCTGTAAAAAAGTGATGCATCTGCATTCATGTAAATATGGATCCAATGCAGCACCGTCGTTGCGTCAACAAAAGTGATGAAATGGCAGTGCAAGGTGGTGCAAGGGGCTTGTAAATAAGCCCCAACAGAGATCTAAACTGTTTACTAAGCCTTCTTATCTGTGTAAGGTCCTCAAAGGAAAATTTGGTGTCAGCTCTTTTTGCTGATAGGTAAACCTATCAGAGTTAAAGTGACTTTTTTGCTTCAAGATTTCAACGTGGAGTTGCACTTTTGTAGAAACGTCCATCTAGTTGGTGGAGTTTTGAAAAAGTGAGGTGAGCTGGAAACGGAGAGAAAGAGGTGCCACAAGCGGCCGCAGGTTTCCATGCTAAAATACCTGTAGCTATTCAGACAACCTTGTGCTCAAAGGCATGGTTGACTGCTGAGACGTCAATATTGTCTAATAGCTTGCTTCACTGTTACTGATCTAAGCTCCCAAACATTTTACAAATCTACCTAATCAGACAAACAGCCGTGGCCCATGCAGGTATGAGTGGTAGGGCTGGGTTCGGGGGTGGGGTGATCTGACAGACGACCACAAAGGAAAATTAAATAAATAATGAATTTTCCCCCGTGGTCGTCTGTCAAAATACTCCCCCAACCTCACCCAGCCCCACCACTCTTACCTGCACGGGCCGTGGCTGCAGGCTTATAGAGATTTGTAAATTCCAAAACCCACTCTTGACCTAACAACCACATATCACACATCCTTTTAAATATCTCTTCATGGCATTGCTACCTCTTGCTGCTCCCCTTTTACATAACGTGCAATGCATGGCGAGACTGTTCCTCCTCTCTTGAAATTTATCTTTCTGTCCTCCTAATTCCCAAACCTGCTGGGTAAACTACTTCATGAATACATTAACAAATAAGAAACAATGTCTAAAATCAGATTATTTCCTTACCATTTGTATATATATATATATATATATATATATATATATATATATATATATATATTTAGATTTAGAAAGGTTGCTGCGCCAGCCGAAACGTGTCTCTCTTGTTTGCCGGGTCAGAAGAGGCTTTATGGAATAAAATGACCTTAAATCCAATAGCCTTCATGTGGGTGCTCTTTTCCATTTTATATATTTCCTCAACATTCTATTTGGAATAACTTTGGCGCCGATTGACAAATCTTTGCGAAATTTTCCAAACTTTTGGCCAGCTCCGGTCTGTTCCTATCCTGAAAATTTACCAGTGATTCGTCAAGCGGGGGCTGAGAAAAAAGGGGGGTCCCAAAACGCGTTTTCCCCATGCATTTTCCCATAGGACCTGTTGATGCAGCTACAGCCCGAACTGCTGAACGGAATTACACCAAATTTGGCAAAGAGGTAGTCCTCAGTTCAGACTCGTGCCTTTTGCTTAAATGCTGTAAATCCGTTCAGTAGTTCCTGAGAAAATTAGAGTTAAAAAGATAGATATATCTATGGCCTCGGAGGATCCGCGCACCCTCCCCACACCCAGCGTGCACCCTGCCGTGCACAAGCTGTATTCTAATTGCCTGTCAACACTCCAGATCAGGAAGTGTTGGCAGCCATCTTGTGCCTCGGTAGAACCGAGGCACAGGAAACCTAAAAAACAATTGCGAAAAACGCGACAAGGGGGCAGGGTAGAAACACCCTGATCCCCTAGGCCTGCTCAGGGGGTCCCACAAGGACCCCCAGGGCCAAAAAAAGAATTGAAAAAAAAAAAATTAATCGGCGAGATTCACGCACCCAGCGCGAATTTCGGCCGAAAATAAAAAATACAATTCAGCGCGGGCTCCAGCGCTGAATATTCTAATTTTCCCCCGGGGGCCAAATCCCGGGGGCATAATTAAAAAAAATGCGTGGGTTGGTCCCATTCCCCCCCACACTGCCCCGGGGACCGCCACCCCCTGGGGCTCCAAGATTGTATATGCGGGGGGGCTCACGGCCCCCCGCCACGGGGACCGCCACCCCCCAGGGCTTCGTTACCATAGGTGGGGGGCTCGCAGCCCCCCAGCCCTGGGGACCGCCACCCACGGGGCTTAAAACGATTTGATGTGGGGGGCTCTCAGGCCCCCCAACCCTGGGGACCGCCACCCCCTGGGGCAACTTGTACATGTTGGAGGAGGGCCATGCGGCCCCCCTCCTGGAGCCTTGTATTGGCCCTGGGGACCACCACCCCCCAGGGCCAGCTCCTGCAGTGCCCCGGGGTGCCCACCCCCGGAACACTGCTGTTTGCAATGGCAGGGCGGGAGCCTCACGGCTCCCACCCTGCCATTGCAAACTGCTTTGCTTCATTGAAACGAGAGCAGGGAAACCTGCTCTCGCTTCAATGAAGCCAGCCCCCTGTAAACACCTCTGACGTCCATGTTCTCACGAATCACTATCTCAACGCCATGACCTCGATAATTAATGAGGCCGCCCCCCTGCAACTTAAGAGAGCTCCCATTAAAGATTCCAAGCCCTGGTACAACGCTCTACTTAATGAAGATTGAAGAGCCCTCTGATCCTCAGAACGCAACTGGAGAGCAGTCCCATCGGCTCTCCACCTCAAACTCATTAGGAAAAAGAGAAATGCATACTACAAAAAAATTAAACGCACTAAAGCTGACTTCTTCAGACACCAACTTGACAAGCTAAAAACCGGCCAAAAAAGCTCTTCGAACTTGTCAAAAATCAAACCAAGGAAGCTCCCCAACGGGCCCGAGACCTAGATCGCCCACAACCTAACTGTCAAGAATTCTCCACCTTCTTCAATCTGAAGACCGACAACCTCATAAAGGACCTCCTTAATGACAGCCCACTACACACTGCTCATCATACGGTAATCACCCCATTATTCACACCCATCCCATGCCTTTCCCCCCCTAAGGCCTGCCCCAAAAATGAGGCAGCCTGGTCTTCCTTTGAGACGTACACTGAAGACGACCTAGGAAAGATTCTCAACAACCTGAAACCAGCCAATCATTTCACTGACCCCCTCCCGGCTAATGCAGTCAAAGCCCTTTCACCGTGGCTCCTTCCACTCCGGACCAAAATCATTAACAGCTCACTCCAACAAGGCTGCATCCCGGACTCCCTCAAAGTAGGCCAAGTCTCACCTATCCTAAAGAAACTCACTGCTGACCCCACTGAGCTCAACAACTACCGTCCCATTTCCAATATCCCCACTTTGGCCAAACTGCTGGAAAAATGTGTAAACGGACAACTGACCACCAATCAGGCTTCAGAGCGGGTCACAGCACTGAATCGGCCATGACACACATTCTTGATGATGCGCTACAAATCCTTGACCAGAATGGTTCGTGCTTACTCATCTTACTAGACCTCTCATCAGCCTTTTATACGGTCAAACACCAGAAACTATTAGATCTCCTGGAGCATAGGATGGGTCTGTCTGGCACAGTGCTAAAATGGTTTACATCCTTCCTGCATAACCGTTCACAAAAATTTCAAGGTTAAGAACGCGCTCTCCAATGCCTCCCCTGTATCTCTTGGGGTGCCGCAAGGGTCCGCACTCTCACCGTCCTTATTCAACCTGTTCATGGAACCGCTCACTGAAATCCTGCAAACATCCAATGTTCAATTTCATATGTATGCAGACGACACACAACTATACCTCAAGATCAACTCCATAGAGGACATTAATTTGCTCAACTCCACACTCATGATCACCCAGTCTTGGTCATCACAAAATCATCTCAAACTCAACGCATTAAAAACAGAATTCCTCCTCATAGCACCACCGGCCAAGATCCCTCTAATGCATGACCTGATCAAACAACTCTCCGCGTTCAACGTACAACCAACTATCGTGGATTCTGCAAAATCCTTGGGGATCACTCTCGACAACAACCTCATGATGCAAAAACACATCAGTAACGCCACAAAGAGAGCTAATTTCCAGATAAGTACCCTAAGGAAGCTGAAACCCTTCCTGCCAATCGAGGACCTCAAGTTGGCAGTACAAGCACTAGTTCTCCCTTGTGTGGATTACGGAAGCGTCTCCCTGTGTGGACTACCAAAAACCGCAACAGCACCCTTAAGAGTGTCTATCAACGCTGCGGCAAGACTCATCACTGGCTCGAAAAGAACTGCACACATTACCCCTGACTTAAAATCCTTGAATTGGCTTCCATTTGATGCTAGAATCCACCTAAAAGTGGCGTGCATGACTCATAAAGCCTTACACCACAACTCTCCCAGCTACCTCGCGCAGAAACTGACAATCTCTGGTGGTCTACGGACTTCCAGGAGTACCGAAAACCTTTTACTGAAACCTCAAAGGTTCAACAAAAAGAAAACATATAATCGATCCTTTTCTGGGATGGCGCCCAAAATTTGGAACACTCTTCCCCCCGAAACCAGATGGAATGCCTCCTCCGCCGCTTTCAAAAAAGAAGTCAAAGCACTTCTCATGGCAAAATTTACTTGAGCTCTTTTCCTTCAGAACTGAGTTTGCTAGTTCCTGTCTTATTTGACAGCACCATATTGTAATCCCTCTATACCACTATATATGACCTCATCATGGTTTTTATATGTTTGTTCACCTGCTTATTTCTGTTTTTGTTCCTCTTACAGGCTGCTGTTATGTAAAGCGCTCTGATATCCGCAAGGATCTTGTTCGCGCTCTATAAAACTTTCTAAATAAATAAATAAATAAAAAGCAGATTGCTTTTCCACATGGGGAGCAGCATGTTAGCTGCTCCCCGCAATGCCGGCTCCCACAGGAGGCGGGGAGCCAGCTGGGACCGTGGGGGGGATTGGGGACCCCCCCACAGTCTCCAACGAGAGGCTAGGCCCTGGGGGATGGGGTTCCCGGGGGCAGAAGTGGCCCGGGAGGGGGGCTACGCAGCCCCCCTCCATCAAATATTTTTTTTAAAAGGCCCATGCCCCGGGGGATGGGGTCCCCGGGGCAAATTATGGCCTCGGGAGGGGGGCCACACAGCCCCCTTTCCGATTTTTTTTTTTTCAAATATAAAAATTGGAGTCAGGCCCTGGGGGATGGGGTCCACAGGGCCAAAAAAATAGAAAAAGAAGGGGGGCTACACAGCCCCCCTTCTGAAAAAAAGAAGGAAAAAAAAATGGGATCGGGCCGGAGGCCACACCCCCTCCTTACACCACTCTGCAAACGCACCCCTTGGAGCGTTTGCAGAGGGGGAACTAATTCCCCTTGAATACTGGGGGTCCCTGGGGGCCAACTAGCCCACCAGGAACCTCCAGTATGCGCCAGGGGGCTGTGTTGCAGAGAGGTGTAATGAGGCCACACCCCTTTTTACACCTCTCTGCAATGCAGCTCTGTGGCGCTTACTGGAGGTACCTGGTGGCCTAGTTGGCCGCTAGGGGACCTCAGGATTCAAGGGGACTTAATCCCCCAACTTAAAACGCGCCACGGGGCGCGTTTGCACAGTGGTGAAGATAGGGGGCGGGGCCTGAGGTGATACTGTACAAACACGCCCTGTGGCGCGTTGTAAGTTGGGGAATTCATTCCTCTTCAATCGAGAGGTCCCCAAGGGGCCAACTAGCCCACCAGGTACCTCCAGTAAGCGCCACGGAGCTGTGTTGCAGAGTGTTGTAAAAAGGGGCATGGCCTCTGAACACCTCTCTGCAACGCAGCTCCCTGACGATTACTGGAGGTACCTGGTGGGCTAGTTGGCCCCCAGGGGACCGCAGGATTGAAGAGGAATTAATTCCCCAACTTAAAACGCGCCACAGGGTGTGTTTGCACACGTCACCTCAGGCCCCGCCCCCTTCCTTTACCATTGTAAAAATATTCCTCTAAAATCAGCCGAACTACGAATTCCGATTTACCAACCTGTTATCAGGAGAGAACCCAGGGCTGCATCTTTTAGACCAGCACTGACCCTGAAAAGTAATTCTAAGCGTACTTACCAGTAACTTGTATTTCCTTCCAAAGGAATCCATTGTGTGGTTTTCAGCAGAAAAGTTTCTAAGTGTCCATTTTTGAAACGTACGAATATTCCTCTAAAATCAGCCGAACTACGAATTCCAATTTACTCACCTGTTATCAGGAGAGAACCCAGGGCTGCATCTTTAAGACCAGCACTAACCCTGAAAAGTAATTCTAAGTGTACTTACCAGTAACTTGTGTTTCTTTCCATGGGAATCCATTGTGTGGTTTTCAGCAGAAAAGTTTCTAAGTGTCCATTTTTGAAACGTACAAATATTCCTCTAACATCAGCCGAACTATGAATTCCGATTTACTCACCTGTTCTCAGGAGAGAACTCAGGGCTGCATCTTTTAGCCCAGCACTGACCCTGAAAAGTAATTCTAAGCGTACTTACCAGTAACTTGTATTTCTTTCCATAGGAATCCATTGTGTGGTTTTCAGCAGAAAGGTTTCTGTGTCCATTTTTGAAACTTACAAATATTCCTCTAAAATCAGCCGAACTACGAATTCCGATTTACTCACCTGCTATCAGGAGAGAACCCAGTGCTGTATCTTTTAGACCTGCACTGACCCTGAAAAGTAATTTTAAGCGTACTTAACAGTAACTTGTATTTCCTTCCATAGGAATCCATTGTGTGCTTTTAAGTAGAAAAGTTTCTAAGTGTCTATTTTCACAAACTAAAAATATTCCTAAAAATCGTCTGTATGACTTAAACACATTCTTTCAACTGTTTACAGGAGATTCACCTGTGCTGGATCCAGGATCCACCACTGAGTAAGAAAAAGTAACGATAACAGTACTTACCTGCTAAGTGAATTTTCTGCTATAGGATAACATTGGTGATTCTATGTGAAATTTTTTCTAAGTGTCAACTTTTAAAATACAATAATAATCCTTAAAAATCACCACTGTAACCAAAACACTTTTACTCAACTGTTTACAGGAGATGTCCAAGGACTGAATCTAGCATCCAGTCCTGTGGTTAGAAAAGTAATCCATAAAGTAACTAATTGCATTTGACTAGAAATTCACATTGAGCTCAATGTTGCTTTGTGTTTGAAATGTTGTTGCCCATTGCAACAACTGTAACTACTGTACTTCAAAGTCTATTGCCTTTTTGCAAAGTATTTAAACTAAAGTAATTCATTCTGAGAAAGTATATTTTGTATTGTAATGTATAATGTAATTAAAAAATAAAATATCTAAAAATAAACAGTTTAAACAATGTAGTAAATCAGTATAAAAAAATCAGTATAACAATTAATACATTAAAAATTGTCATTTACAAAACCTTTGAAATTCACTGAAAAAACCATAGGTTTCAGGCCTGATATAGTTAGGAATTAGCATTTAAAAACCTTTGAAATTCACTGAAAAAACCATAGGTTTCAGGCCTGATATAGTTAGGAATTAGCATTTAAAAAACCTGTGAAATTCACTGAAAAAAACATAGGTTTCAGGCCTGATATAGTTAGGATTTAGCATTTAAAAAACCTTAGAAATTCACTAAAAAAACAATAGGTTTTAGGGGTGTTATAGTTAGCTGAACATTTCACTCTAATAAAACCATTGAAATTCCTCCGAAATAGTTAGTTGTACTAACTACATCTTGCGCGCCCGCAATCCACTGCTGATAATGTCACATATTACATCATTCATGACATGGTCAGTGACATCACTGATGACATCTCAAATGACATCACTGATGACATCATCCACGTGACAATCAGATACACCTCATCATACACTAGTATAACCTTTCATCACTCACTGTAAAATAGAGAGTGCCAGATTTAAAACCATTGACACACCAATACAAGTTTCTAAACACTCACTCAGTGATTCCTAGATCTATACGCACATCTAATCACTTACCTATAGATTCACTCATACATGCTGTCAATGATCAATTTATTTATTTATTTATTTTATTTTGAAAGTTTTATAGAGCGCGAACAAGATCCTTGCGGATATCAGAGCGCTTTACATAACAACCAACTGTAAGTTGAACAAACAAAAGTATGCAAGTAACAATCATATAAAACCACAATTCGTGCAAATATAGAAGGAGGATTAAACATGGTAGTGTATATTATAACAGGATCTAAAGAACCCGGGCCTGAGTAGATAGTGCTCATGTAAATTTTGCCATGAGAAACACTTTAACTTCTTTTTTGAAAGAAGCAGTAGAGGTATTCAGTCTGGTTTCAGGGGGAAGAGTGTTCCATATTTTGGGCGCCATCCCTGAAAAGGACCGTTTATAAGTTTCCTTTTTGCTGAACCTTTGTGGTTTCAGTAAAATGTTTTCAGCACTCCTAGAGGACCTTAGACCACCAGAGATCGTCAGTTTCTGCGTGAGGTAGCTGGGAGTGCTGTGATGTAAGGCTTTATGAGTCATGCACGCAACTTTTAGGTGGATTCTAGCTTCGAATGGTAGCCAGTTCAAGGTTTTTAAGTCCGGGAAAATGTGTGCACTTCTTTTTGAGCCGGTGATGAGTCTTGCTGCAGCGTTGATAGATGCTCTTATGGGCGCTGTTGCAGCTTTAGGGAGGCCACATAAGGAGACACTTCCGTACTCCACACAAGGGATAACTAGAGCTTGTACTGCCAGCTGGAAGTCCTCGACTGGCAGGAAGGGTTTCAGCTTCCTCAGTGTATTTATCTGGAAATTAGCTCCCTTTGTAGTGTTACTGATGTGTTTTTGCATCGTGAGGTTGCTGTCAAGAGTAATCCCGAAGAATTTTGCTGAGTCCACGATAGTTGGTTGAACGTTGAAGGCGGTAAGCTGTTTGCCCAAGTCATGCATTAAGGGGACTTTGACCGGTGGTACTATGAGGAGGAATTCTGTTTTTAGTGCGTTCAGTTTGAGATGATTTTCTGATAGCCAAGACTGGGTGTTCTTGAGAGTGGAGTTAAGCATCTTAATGTCTTCTAGGGAGTTGATCTTGAGATATAGTTGTGTTTCGTCCGCATACATATGAAATTATACATTGGATGCCTGTAGGATTTCAGTGAGAGGTTCCATGAACAAGTCAAATAAAGTTGGCGACAGTGAGGACCCTTGCGGCACCCCAAGTGTTACAGGAGAGGAATTGGAGAGCGTGTTGTTGACCTTGAATTTTTGTGTACGGTTATGGAGGAAGGAGGTAAACCATTTTAACACTGTGCCTGACAGACCCATTCTATGCTCCAGGAGATCTATTAGTTTCTGACGTTTGACCGTATCAAAGGCTGAGGAGAGGTCTACCAGGATGAGTAAGCACGATCCATTCTGGTCAAGGATTTGTAACGCATCATCAATAATGTGTGTCATGGCTGATTCAGTGCTGTGACCAGCTCTGAAACCTGATTGGTGTTAATAGTCTTTATCAATAGAACACTATCAAATATACTTATACACCTATATCGACATTACACACCAGCACACATCCTAATCACTTATGAAGTCATCCTACTCACTTATGCAAGCAATGGATCAAACTTACTTTTACTTAGCTATACACTTATAAAAACACCACTTCATCTATTCATATAGATAATAGCTCATACTTAGTGTGTTTTAAAATCACTATTACAACTATACAGTTATCCATACAGTCACTCATACAATCACTGTGTCTTATGTATACTTATTTATATACAACAACTGACACATACACTTGCTTTTATTTTTCTAGTTTGTTGGACATGTACCATTGAGACATATATTTGCTCATCGCCACACCCATAAAGATATTCACTCACCCAAACAACTGTTATACCATGTAGTTTTAACTTCATATACCTACTGAATCAACTATTCACACATCTTTGGGCAGTCACACACCCCCCACCGAACCACACACACATTCACTCTCCCATACAAATAGTCAGTTAACGAATCAATAAATAATATAGACTTTCACGTAGCTAGTAATCAACTAGTGCAGCAGTTTACACAACAACTGACAAAGTGATACAGATATTCACACAGTTTAGTCACTATCCAATATATGTAGTGAGACACTATAAATTAGTTGAGTAAACAGTCAATCACACTGCTACTAAATCCTCCATCCATCAGTGATGTCATCAGTGATATCACTGACCATGTCATTAATGATGTAATATGTGACATCATCAGCAGTGGATTGCGGGCGCGCGAGATGTTGTTAGTACAACTAACTATATCGGAGGAATTTTAATGGTTTTGTTCGAGTGAAATGTCCAGCTAACTATAACACCCCTAAAACTTATTGTTGTTTCAGTGAATTTCTAAGGTTTTTTATATGCTAATTCCTAACTATATCAGGCCTAAAACCTATGGGGGCAGATTTATGTTAGACTTGCGCATCTTTTACGCCGCCATTGCGTCACTTTTGTGACGCAGCGGCGGCGTAAACCATGCGCCATGTTGCGCCTTATTTACAACGTGACGCATCTAGGGAGATGCGTCACGTTGTAAAGCCCTGCGCTACATTAAACCTGCGTCAGGTTTAATGTATGCAGGGTAGGCGTTCCATCGGAAAAAGCCTCGGAAAAGTGACGCAGTGAAATCTACAAGAAGCAGGCGTAAGGCATGACGCAGCATGTTAGGTATGGGCAGCCCCTAAACATTGCTGGAGTTGCGTCGTGCTTGCGACATGACTCCAGCAATGCGCCGCCCTTACGCCATCAAATGCGTCACGCATCTGTTTATCCTTGCGCCACGATGCGCTGCATTGTAAATGCGGCGCATCTGTGGTGGCGCAAGGGTAAACTTGCGTGACGCATCTTTCCTAGCGCATCCCTGCTGATTTGCAGGGATGCGCCAGGAAACATAAATCTGCCCCCTGGTTTTTTCAGTGAATTTCGCAGGTTTTTTAAATGCTAATTCCTAACTATATCAGGCCTGAAACCCACGTTTTTTTCAGTGATTTTCAAAGGTTTTTCAAATGCTAATTCCTAACTATATCAGGCCTGAAACCTATGGTTTTTTTCAGTGAATATATATATATATATATATATATATATATATATATATATATATATATATATATTCACTGAAAAAACCATAGGTTTCACACACGTTATAGTTAGGAATTAGCATTTAAAAAACCTTGCAAATTCAGTTAAAAAACCATAGGTTTAACACATGTTATAGTTAGCTGGAAATTTTACTGATAAAAAACCAATGAAATTGCCCCGTTATAGTTAGTGCAGGCAACTATAACTCACGCGACCGCAATCCTCTGCTGATGACATATGTGTCTTTATGAAAAAAAAATATTTGTAATATATGTATAGCTAAAATTTAATGGAAGAAGACATGGGCAAATAAGTGTCTAAATACAGTATTAGCATCAGCAGAAGATTGCGGTCCCGTGAGTTATAGTTGCCTGCACTAACTATAACGGGGCAATTTCATTGGTTTTTTATCAGTAAAATTTCCAGCTAACTATAACATGTGTGAAACCTATGGTTTTTTCACTGAATTTGCAAGGTTTTTTAAATGCTAATTCCTAACTATAACGTGTGTGAAACCTATGGTTTTTTCAGTGAATTTGCAAGGTTTTTGAAATGCTAAGTTACTTTACGCCATTCGTGGCGTGCGCACCCACTTAACGCAGTTCGTTCCGTGCGTGCACGGTGCGCTTCGCGCACCATGCGCACCGCGCGCCCACTTTACGCAGTTAGTGCCGTGCACGCACGGTGGGCACGCGGTGCGCTACACGCACCGCGTGCCCACGTTACGCTAGATGGGCCATGTACGCACGATGCGCTTTGCGCACCGTGCGCACATGGAGGACATATGATGCGCTTCGTTGTGAAAGGTAATATTTTACTTTTTCCTATGTGTGATATGCCATGCACGAATGGTGCCCTTAGGGCACCATTTGCACATGGGGAGGGGAGAGTATGGATATTTTTTTTTTTTTAAATAATTTTTACCGTACACGTACGGTACGCGTAATCGGCGAAATTATCGAAAAAATTAAAATTCCGTTTTTGGCCTTGGGGGATCTTTGAGGACTCACTCAACATGGCTAGGTGCTTAGGAGCTGTCTAAACAGCCCCTTTACATGTTTTTGGCCTTTGTTTTTTAACCCCCTCTCAGACTGCGAGAGAGAAAATGGCGGCCGCCGCTTCCTGGTTTCGACCGATTCGAATGTTTACTAAGATCTAACAGCCAATCAGAATCGCGCTCGCGCACGGCGGCGTGCGCGTACGGTAAGCGAACCGTAAGCGCACCGTAAGCTGGCTCAGATATATATATTGATTTAAAGGCTATTTTCTCAGAATCTACTGAACAGATTTACACCAAACCTACAAAAGGCACTTCCTTGACCTGTAGACTACCTCTCTGCCAAATTTCAAGGAACTCTGTTCAGCCGTTCGGGCTGTAGCTGTGTCTAAAGGTCCTATGGAAAAATGCATGGGAAAAACGCGTTTTGGGACCCCCTTTTATCTCAGCCCCCGCTTGACGAATCCCCCCGAGACTTTCAGGGTAGGAGCGGAGCGTAGCGCCCCATTAGTTTTGAAAATTTCACGAGGATTCGTCAACCGGCGCCAAAGTTATTCCAAATAGAATGTTGCGGTTTTCCTATGGAAACAGGGTCCTAACTATAACTACCTACTGGCGACCGCCAGTAGGTAATATATATATATATATATATATATATATATATATATATATATATATTTGCTTTCTTATTCTCTAACCAGAAATTTAACTTGTTGTATTCAATCTCTGCTTTTAGGAACTCATCTTACTGCTTGGAAGCCGTCCTTGCACTGACAGTTGTTACGAGCCCAGCGGACTCCTTCGCTGAACTTGCCTATGTGCAAAATGTCTTCACTTTAACAAGCGGGCACATTTTTTGCCCCAACCTCAATGATTTTATCATGATGGATGCGAACTGGAAGCTGAAGTGGTACAAGGTACAACTCTTACTCTGTACTCCTATGATTGTGTTTCATGCCAATTGGCCCACTAAGGCACCAGAGCCACTGTCACTGTGGAACATGTTTAAAAGTATGTTGTATAACCCAATGGGACATGTATGTGTTGGGTGAGAGAAGTATATCTGTCCCTGTAACTTCTGCCTGAAGAATTTTACCATGGTGAGAGATCTTTTCCCTTTTAGAAAAATGTGCAGCTGCCATCATATTCCATTTAAAGTTCTTCATCCTTACACAAGATCATTGGGACAGATTCTCCTTCTGAACTCTCACCACATCTGGGTCTTTCTCAGTTCCTTATTTCCAAGGGGCTTTCCACCCAGTCACATAGCTGCACATTTTCAGGTAAATTAACTCCTCGACAGACATGTTATGATTTACACCTTAACAGATAATCATTTTTCAAAATTATATTCCTTTGCATATTTCAGGACCCTTGTCACTTCGATAAGAGAATATTTAAATGACAAATCACAGTGACGCAAAAAGCGTATTCAATGTTTCATTCAATAAAATGGGTTGTAGAACTTAAACTAATTAGCTTGTATTAGAGCAATTACCAAACAATTCGTACTGTAAGCCAGAGTCTGTCAATACATTTGCGGTACAAGGTTCCATCACCACGTGCTATGTAGTACTCCAATCTGATAATTGCTAACTTTAATAAACACGTGTTTTCTTTAAGCAGTTTCTACTTCCTCTAACCTGCACTTAGTCTTTCTTTTCCAATTGTGGTTTGTGAAATTGAATCGAAAATATTGAAGAAAGCAATTGAAATTCAGTCTCTAGTGTGTCCTATCAGCATGAAGTTTTTGTAGTTTACAAATCCAACATACCTACGCTGTAATAATATTTGAGTAACAGTTGCCCCCACCGTTATGATTTAATAATTTCACAGAACTAAGAGTGTAACTGTTTCCAAAAATGTCCTGCTTCTATAAAATGATGTGGCACTGCGGATGTCTTGTCAGGATCTTGCAGGATTTATGCTCAATAATCCGTTGAATTAATATCCTGCAATATTGTCCGACATAGGCTCTCCGACATGGGCATGTCAGTCAGGGCTGCACTGGGATTACAAAACCGGCCCCAAGTAACAACAAGCATTTTCAATGCAATCGGTCTCGCCTTTGGGACCTTATATGTATTTAGCTATGCAGCACATTGGGTTCTGAAACATCTACTGTTCTTTAACATCGAAGGAAAGTAAGCACCAAACTGCGTGACACGCCAGGTATGGGAACACATGGAGAGAAATATTGTCTTTCAGCGGGAGATGGTATAGTCCAAAGCTCTGTTTTTCATTAAAAAAATCAGGGCCTTCGGTGGTCATATCACTGAAAATACAAGATTTGAAAAAAATATTATTTTCTACGGGTGCTCGTGGAAGACAATTTCTATGGACTGGAATCTAGCGCAAGTGATTCTGGTATTTTACTTACCTCTGCTGGTTGTTTTCTAGAAAGAAAATTAAATAGAAGCAGTTGCCAGAAAAATTAAAAAAACAGAAAGTCCCTCAGCAGAAAGCAATTCTGGTATTTCACTGACCTCTACTAGTCGTTTTCTATCAAGACAGTTAAATAGAGGCAGTTGAACAAGCAGAAAGCAATTCTGGTATTTTACTGACATCTGCTGGTCGTTTTCTATCAAGACAGTTAAATAGAGGCAGTTGAACAGAAAAGAAGTCCCTAAGTGGAAGGAAACAAGTCCCAGGGCTGATATCCAGAGCCCACAAAGTACATACACATATGATTTTATACTAATGTATACACAAGAGGTCTCGAATGCTCGACCTAAAAACGGCCCGACCAGTGTAAAACTGGACCCCATCCTTATGGCCCATCAGGAAACGCCCGGTGCCCACTACGGCTAGTCCGGCCCTGATGTCAGTTGGTACACATCTTTCTGTGAACTTTAACTACCATAATCCCTAATTGCTATAGACGCTTTGGAGTTTTTAATTGTTCCTCATGATATTCCAATTTTTATGAATAATATTTTTGATGATATGGCTGTATGGTAACGTGTTTCATTCTGTTCTATGCATTTTCCCAATTTTCATTTTGTAATGGTTTAATGCCATATATTTAGTGACATATAGTATCTGTTCCAAGATTATGCAAATTTTCATCCAGAAGATTGAAGAAAAATCTCCAATACAGTAAACTTTAGAGATTACAGCTTTTATTTTCACAGTAGACAGCAACCCTTCAGACTCTTCACTGCTTACTAAGCTAAGCTAAACAGATGTATATACACCATTCTTAAGGCATAAAGCTGCTCAAACCAGGTATCTTGCATAAACATTGACTTTAGCAAACAAGCACAAACAATTGCATTACACAGTCATGCATGTTATTGATTCTAGTGCTCTAGGTCACACAGAACACAATGCTCTTGCACACTCACCAATGATCATGCATCAACATCCAACCGAGGGGACAAACACAGCAGACATCACCTACTTGTCTATTTCAGTAGGACAATTGGACACAAACACACCTCTTGGTCAAATTATTCCTGACACACAAGCACATGTTCACACTGTATTGTGGACTGTATTTAATGAAATTAGTAAACATATTCTCAAGAGAATGCTTCCAGAACGTGTAGCTTGTAAAGCTGTTGTGAGAAGTTGGCCTGGCATATGCTGGTCACTAGTCATAGTGGCCAACTTGCACCAGTCCACTTCGACTCTTATGGTAGATAGGTTTAAGACAATCTTTTAAAGAAAGCTATAATAGCGGTAGCTGTGGAGAGCAGCCTTCAGGCTAAGTCTCAGGGGAATGTAAAGCAGCTTGTTTTAACTTATAATCTCTTGAATTACCAAATGAAAGGACACCACACAGGTATATATATCAAATATATATGTATTTATTTCTAGACACACTCTACTAATCTCTTTATGAGATTAGAAGCCAGGAACACATTCAAATATCAACGTTTCACAATAAGTTAAGCACAAATATGGCTGGGGCCCTATGGGTGTACCAGACCATATACTAAAAAAATGGGTTAAGAAGGTCAACTTGCAAAATGACAAGGCCTAGGGCCTGGGGAATCGCTGGGGCTTCACTACTGCTGTGATAGCAGGTAAGTAACAGGCCCACGGGAGACGCGTGCAGTGTGTTAAAACAGCCGCGGGTTCCCTATTGATTACAATGGAGCAAGTCGTGGTTTGATTTTTAAAGTTTTAGGGTACTTCGAGGAAGTCAACAAGCAAGCCACATACAAGGTAAGTAATTCGAGGGCCAACACACACTAGGGCACTGGAGTGCACAAGTTACCTCACCCAGGGAAGCCGGGTGCATAGGTGTCTTTTGGTGTCGGGTCGCGTCGCTGTTTTCTATGGAGACCAAAGAAGACTTGCTGCTTGCGTCGACTGAAGAAGTGTCCGGTGGAATCCAAGGGTGGATTCAAGATGGAGGTGACCTGAAAATTGAAGGGGCAGTGTTCAAAGTCACTTGCCAGTAACCGGTGGCCAGGAAGATGGATGACCACAGATGTCGTGTGATTTCAGGTCGTCGATGGTGTTTTGACTCTTCACTCACGAGGTCCAGGAGAGATCGACGATGACCAGCAGCTGGATTCAGAGAGTCCCACAATGTCTGCAGCTGACTGCCATGTTGGCAACCAGATTGGAGCCAACAAGCCTTGGCAACCGCAAGTCTCATGTAAAGTGAAGAAAGTCGATGGTGCAGACCAGCAAGGTCTGAGGGACTAACCCAGCAAGGGTAAGTGAGGGCAGGCCTGGAGCAACCAGGGGAGCTCTTTGAGTTGATGAGAAAGTCTTCGGGGGACCCACAAGCCAACGGGCAAGGGGTCGCAAAGATGCCTCTTCAGGAAATGCTTCACAGGAGCCCACGGTCACTCGGGATGGGATAGGCCTCTGATTTTCACTGCAAAAATTGCTGGAGGCTTAGGCAACAAATGGTCCAATGCACAAGTTCATAGAATGTCGTGAAGGGGTTGCACTTGACAATAGTGCACGGTCCCCGGGTATTGCTGTTCCTCATCACTCGTGGGCTCCACTCACCACAGCTTTGCTGGGGACTCACAATGGCCATTGAGAAGTCAGGAAATCTACTTTTGGGGGCAGTGCACATTGCCTGCTTGAGGTCATCACATGCCTTTTGACAGCTAGCTGTCCACTAAACCTTTTTTGGCATTTTCTCTGAGGTCAGATCATTTAAGGGGGTCACTATGGATCCATATCCCTTAACAAACCTCCTATAGTACCCAGTCAGGCCTAAAAAGGCTCTAACCTGTGTCTGGGTTGTTGGAGCTACCCATTCCATTATGGTCTGGATGTTGCTCTGCAATGGTTGAACCTGACCTTCATCTACAAGGTGGCCCAGGTACACAACCTGACTCTGCCCTATCTGGCACTTAGTGGCCTTGATAGTGAGGCCTGCTTTTTGCAGGGCCTCCAAAACATTCCTGAGGTGGACCAGGTGATCCTGCCAGGTGGAACTAAAGACAGCAATATCATCAAGATAAGCTCAGCAATAAGTTTCCATACCAGTCAGAACTTTATTCACCAACCTCTGAAAAATGGCAGGTGCATTTTTCAAGCCAAAGGGCATTACCACAAAGTGATAGTGCCCACCAGGGGTTGAAAATGCTGTTTTGGCCTTGGCATCATCAGCTAACTTAATTTGCCAATAGCCAGCTGTAAGGTCAAATGTACTGAGATACTTGGCTGAGGCCAATGTGTCTATTAGTTCATCTGCCGTGGGTAGGTATTGGGTAGGCATCAGTCCTGGTGACTGCATTGAGGCCTCTGTAGTTAACACAAAACCTCATTTCTTTCTTACCACCCTGGGTATGAGGTTTAGGTACAAGAACTACTGGGCTAGCCCAAGGGCTATCTGAAGGCTCAATAACACCTAGTTCCAACATTTTCTGGACTTCAGCCCTGATACAGTCCCTGACATGGTCAGGTTGCCTGTAGATGTTACTCTTTACAGGCAGATTGTCTCCAGTGTCCACCTAATGGGTGCACCAGGAAGTCTGACTTGGGGTCAGGCTAAACATGTGTCTAAACTGTTGCAGAACTTGTCTGCATTCAGTTTGCTGATGCTCAGTGAGGCTGCTTGCCAAAGCAACACCATCAACTGAGTCCAGGGTTCTGTGAGAGCAGGTCAGGGAGAGGGTCACTCTCCTCCTCCTGGTCCTCATCAGTTGCCATGAGCAAGCCCATATGTAGGAGAGTAGGGTCTGCTATCCTATGGTCACCCCAATTTTTGCTTTTTGCTTCACTGGTTTTTGACATACTGAGGCTGTGGGCCTGCTAATCAGACCCCCAGCCTGCTGTTCTCTCTACTAAATTGACTATGCCCTTTAGGTGCATAACCCATTGGAATTAGGTCACCCTGTAAGCCCCTGTACCAGTGTACACTAGGTACCCAGGGCATTGGTGTATCTAAGGCCTACCAGGGGCTGAAGCATGTATTGTGCCACCCCTGGCCTGGCCTAACAATTTGACACAACTGGCTGATCACTCAGCTGGGGTAAGTTGGTGTATCCACCTCTTACTTAGGTGTAGTATACCTATACCTAACCTTAAATGGGACACATGTTAACCTATAAGTCACTCCTATGGCAGGCCTTAACAATCCTGAAGGCAGAGTGCTTGGTTTCATGTGAGATGGTGCTCTGGCATGAGCTGAGCCTATCTGCAGTAGTCGGAACAACTTCCTTCTACCGTTTCCAGATATCGCCATACCATATACTCTTAAGTGCATTCTGAACCTCGCGGTTAAATGCTATCTTTGGTTTGGCTTTATCAAAACATGTCGAGTAAGGTGTCATACGAATTGGAATACTAACCCCTCGCCAATTCTGGCGACGGGGTTAGCATTCCACCCTTCTAGAGGGACACAACATGTACAGATCCTGAAACCCAGGTAAAATCAGACATAGCCTCAGCTCCACAAAATGGACGCTGCCACCACCGACACAAGTCTGCCCTCCTGCTGCTGGGAGTCCTTCCAGCTTGGGAGACGTGGGCAAAGGGTTTCCTGCCAGGGGAGGTGCAAGCACCACCCCAGACAGGATTTTGTGTATTGGTCAGGTAAGGCTTGAATGGAATCAGACATGCTTGAGGCTCACAAGGAGCCTCGGTGCATATGCCAGTTCAAACCGGACCTGGGGCGAGCTGGACAAAGGATTGGGGGTGTAATCACCCCCCTTCCTGGTCCCACCCTTAGGGAGGGACCTAGCAGGTAGTCCGGCCCCTAGAATCCGCTTAAAGGTAGGAGCTGTGTCCTAAGACTTCAGACATCCTGGAATCAACTTGAAACTAAGAAGACGGGAACTTCGACGTTCTGCTGCACAGAAGACTGAAGGAAATCTCCCCTATGGTCAGGGAGTGACCATCTTGCTAACGCAAGCACCATCCAGCAAATCGACGTCTGCTTTGCCGCCGCCTCCCGCCCGAGCCCGAGCCCAGAGACTGACAAGAACTGGACCTCCAGACCTCTCACCGCCCGATCCGCAGTCCCTGCAAAGAAGGAACCCGTGGAGGCACCGAGACACGTGGAGCCAGCCATCTTGGAAGACACTCGACAAGCTGCAAGCGCGACAACAGAGGGTCCCTCCGAGTTGTGCTTTGGGTCCTGAGAAGCCCAACATCCGAGCAGCATCTGCACCAAAGGTGAGCCCTCCAGCATCTCCACGATCTGCGTGGGGCCCCTCTGCACTTTGCAACTCGACGCGCCTACCGAGTCCTTGGCCCATTGGCTAGTGGCCATCTTGGCGACCCTTTTTGAAAACTACATTGCTGGTCTGGTTACTCCAGACTGGCCCCTGCTTCCCTCCATAGGAGCAGCCCCTCTGACCTTGCTGGTCAGAGTTACAAGCTTTCTTCAATTCCTGCGACTCCTGCTTTTGCCAAGGCTTGTTTGCTTCTTTCAAGTCGCCGACACCGCCGACAGCGAGAGCCTGCGTGGGACAGCTCGTGAACTGACTCCTGGATGTCGTTGACCTTCAGGGACCACGTGGCTGCAGATACAAGCTACACCTCTTCACCTATTTGCACCCGATGTCGCCTGGTACCTACCTGGTGCCACGCTGGTCACTGGCTAGTGACTGTGAACCCTGTCCCCTCTGCTTACAGGTCTTCTACACTTCTGATCCACCCTTGGATCCACCGCATCTCTTCTGGACCGACCGCCTGCAGCATCTTTGTCGTCAGGCTCCATTGAACAGATACACGAAACCCGACGCACTTCGAGACCTATGCACCTGCTTCCTGTGGGTGAGGTAAAGCTGCCACTCCGGTGCACAAGTGTAGAGTAACATCTCTAATGTCTAGGTTTGAAGTCTTGATTTCGTAGTCCAACCAGAAGACCCTTCTAGCAGTAACTTTTGAACTTTTACGCACCCATTGAAAACCTATGGGAGCCCGCGTGTAACTTTCCTCACTGCACACGCGACCCGTGGACCTCCTGGTCACTAACTAAAGTTAGCTCCTTGTAGGCCCAGCGATTCTAGAGGCCCTAGGCCTTTTCCCTTTCCTGTTCGTGGTACTTATACCACTATTTTAGTATATGGTTTGAGCGGCCACCAGGGCCTATCCATATAAAGTGCAACTTCTGTATATTGTGATACTTTCTTGTTTAACGATTTGTGCTCCTGTGCTCATAAAGAGTCTAGGGGATACTTTGAGTAATAAATGCATATATATTTTGAATATATATCTGTGTGGTGTCCTTTCATTGGTATAAAGGGGGGTTACATATGGTAAAACAGCTTGCTTTACATGCCAAAACGAGTTTAGACTGAAAGACTGCTTAGCCTACGCTACCACTAGGGCAGCTGGTCCGAAAAGGTTGACTTACAACCACACCATAAGGGTTGCTTGGCATGGTACAAGGTAGTCACTTTAATTAGTGAACATCATATACCAGGCCAACTTCTCACATTGGTGAGCAGCGGTTGGGATTTGAGCTTGCTGTGTTTTACCTCTGTAATCTCTTTGTTACCAATTGAAAGATCATACAGGTACCTTTAGGTACATATAAAACTAGATAGTTATATACTTAAGTTCTACTGAACTTAGTTGTTGTAGAGCAAAGGGAGTAGCACACCCTGACTACAACTACTAGATAGGTTTAGTAGGAAAACCCAAGTGTAGGTAGTTGCAACACATCCACCCACACTTAAGAGCAATGGCTGGGGCAGAGGGGTCCAACGTACCCATCTCTGTCGAGAGTGACCCCCAGAGGGCACCATCCATCTTTGCTACCCTAAACCAAAATGAGCTCAGGCAGTTGGCTAATTCCAGGGGCCTTAAACAGCCCAGGAACCCTACCTCTGCTGAACTCAGAGAACTCTTGCAAACTGATGAAGATCAGAGAGCTCTCAAGAAAGCCTCCCAGTTAGGCCCCTTAGGGACTGGAACAGGAGGCCCTCCTTCTGAAGATGCTACTGAAGCACCCCTGCCTAACAGTCGCCCCTTAGTTGAGAATCAGCCTACAGATGATGAGGATCAGGATAGGGACAAGGATGGCAAAGGGGATGAGTCTGATAGTAGTAGTAATTCTGATGGGAGAAATAGCCCAGTGCCAAGTGTTATACTTGGCTCAGCTAACTTAAGGTCACTAGGGAATGACAATGGGTTTCTCCCATTTAATCTCCCAGTGGACTTAACCAGGGGTTTGGGAGACAGAGGAATCACTCAGGTGGTTCTGATGCCTCTCATGCCTCTAGAGGCTCTCAGGGTCATTCCAGAAGAAGGATGACCAGCCCTCAGAGGAGGGAGCATGAGGCCAGAATGCAGGAAGCTCAGCTGAGGATCAGGAAGCAGGAGCTAGAAGTAGCCCTGATGGAAGAGAAACTGAACAAGGCTAGGCAACCTAGAGAGAGTGGGTCTATACCCACTGGTGGCAGCATTGTCCCTAAGGACAAAGATAGGGTCTTTGATGATAGGAACCTGTCCAAGGTTGTGCCCCCCTACAAAAGTGGGGATGATATCCACAAGTGGATGACTGCTCTTGAGAGAGCCAGCAAAGTACAGCAGGTTCCTGAGGACCAGTGGGCAGCAATCTTATAGCTCTCCTTTGAAGGTAGAGGCAGAGATAGACTCCTCACTGTTAGAGAGGAGGATGTCAGAAACTACAGAGCCCTGAAGAGGGGTCCTGGTTGATGGGTTAGGCTTAACCACTGAACAGTACAGGTTAATGTTCAGAGATACCCAGAAGACACAGACTCAGGACTGGTCTGAATATATTGAATGTGCCACTAAGGCTTTGGAGAGTTGGTTGCTGGGGAGTAAGGTTTCAGATTATACAGGATTGTACAATTTGATGATGAGAGAACAGATTTTAAATAACTGTCAAAACCAGCAACTGCATCAACACTTGGTTGACTCGGATCTGACCTCTCCCCAAGAATTGGGAAAGAAGGCAGACAAATGGGTCAGAACCAGGGTTAAGCAAAAGAACCAGAACCAGGGCCAAGGGGGTGATCAGAAGAAAACAGACCAAAAGGGTAATGATCAGAAATCTAAAGACCAGAAGTCTTCAACAGGGCCCCAAACTAGTACTAATGAGGGTGGGTCCCAACAAAAAGGAAAGAAGAAAGAAGGTCCAAAGAAACCCTGGTGCAAATCTTGCAAGAATACAACTCACTGGACTAGTGATTGTAAGAAGGGTGGAGCCCCCAACACTGTTGCCCCTAAGGCACCTGCTCCCAGTAGTACTGTTAGCAGTGTTGGTCCCCAGACAAAGGGTGTAGTGGGAATCACTATGGGAACTGAAGGAGATTCTGACTTAGACAGAACCCTTACACAGGCAGTCTTGATCTGTGATGGGGACATGGATTTGTCCCTGACTGTGAGCCCCAGTAATCTGGGCAAGTACAGACAGACTCCATTGATAAATACAACAGTGGCTCTAGCCTACAGGGACACGTGTGCCAGTGTCACTATGGTGACACCAAGCTTAGTGGGTCCTGGACAGTACATACCAGGTGAGAATTACCTGGTGACCAATGCCAGCAATACCACTACTTCCCATAGTGTGGCTATTGTTAACTTCTCATGGGGAGGGGTAACTGGCCTCAAAAGGGTTGTGGTTAGTGCAGACCTCCCAGTAGAATGTTTGTTGGGCAATGACCTAGAGAGTTCTCTATGGTCAGAAGTGGAGTACAGGACACATGCAGAGATGTTAGGGATATCACCACATGTCCTTGCTGTGACCAGGTCACAGGCCAAAAAGTGCCTTACTGAACCTCAGGTCTTGGATCCTGGAACAATGGACCAAGCACCTACCAAGAAGAAGAACAGGAGGGTTAAGGCTGTGCCTTCCCCCCTGCCTCCAAGTGATGATCAGTCTTCCCAGGAGGATGATCTAGAGAACCCTGAAGGAACTGTCCCTGAAGAGCTTGAACCTGACCAGGTTGAGTTTCTGGGGACAGGGGGACCTTCCAGGGCCGACTTGGGGCAGGCTCAGTTATCCTGTCCATCTCTTGAACCCCTCAGACAGCTGGCTGCTGCTGAGGCTGCTGGGAATGCTCAAGGTACCCATAAAGTGTATTGGGATGATGGGCTCCTTTATTCAGAGGCTAGAGACCCAAAACCTGGTGCAACCAGGAGGTTGGTTATACCTCTGCAATTTAGGGGCTTCCTTCTTACCTTGGCCCATGATATTCCTCTAGCAAGACACTTAGGCCAGAACAAGACTTGGGACAGGCTTGTCCCTCACTTTCACTGGCCTCACATGAATGAAGATACCAAGGAGTTTTGTCGCTCCTGTGTGACCTGCCAAGCCAGTGGCAAATCAGGTGGCACAACAAAGGCCCCCTTAATACCACTACCTGTGGTGGGGGTCCCATTTGAAAGAGTGGGAATAGATATAGTGGGTCCCATGGATCCCCCCACTGCATCTGGGCACCGATTTATACTGGTGGTAGTGGATCATGCCACCAGGTATCCAGAGGCAATTCCCCTTAGGACCACAACAGCTCCTGTTGTGGCCAGGGCCTTACTGGGAGTAGTCTCCAGAGTGGGGTTTCCTAAGGAGGTGGTTTCTGACAGCGATACCAACTTCATGTCAGGATACTTGACAGCTATGTGGAAGGAATGTGGTGTCAACTACAAGTTCACCACTCCTTATCACCCACAATGCAATGGGCTTGTTGAGAGATTCAACAAGACCCTAAAGGGTATGATCAAAGGATTACCTGAAAAGCTCAGGCGAAGATGGGACATCCTTCTACCCTGCCTTCTGTTTGCTTATAGAGAGGTCCCACAAAAAGGAGTTGGCTACAGCCCCTTTGAGTTGTTGTTTGGGCACCCTGTAAGAGGCCCCCTATGTCTGGTGAGGGAAGGATGGGAGTTACCTCTCAAAAAGCCTAAACAAGACATAGTGGACTATGTACTTGGTCTCCGCTCCAGGATGGCTGAGTACATGGAGAAGGCATCCAAAAACCTTGAGGCAAGCCAGGCCTTACAGAAAGCTTGGCATGACCAAAAGGCTGTCTTGGTTGAGTTTCAGCCAGGACAGAAGGTATGGGTGTTGGAGCCAGTGGCCCCAGCAGCACTCCAAGACAAATGGTCTGGACCCCATACAATCCTGGATAAGAAGGGAGAGGTTACCTACTTGGTGGACCTAGGCACTCCCAGGAGTCCCCACAGGGTACTCCATGTTAACAGGTTAAAAGCATGTGTTGACAGGGCAGACATGGGCTTGCTCATGGCTACAGATGAGGGACAGGAGGAAGAGAGTGACCCTCTCCCAGACCTGTTGTCTCAGAACCCTGAAGATGGTTCAGTTGAAGGAGTGACCCTTGGAGGCAACCTCACTGAGCATCAGCAAATTGAATGTAGACAAGTTCTACAATCATTTCAGCATATGTTCTCACTGATACCTAGTCAAACTGACTGGTGTACCCATGTGGTGGACACCGGTGACAGTCTTCCTGTGAAGAACAAACTTTACAGACAACCTGACCATGTCAGGGACTGTATAAAGGCTGAGGTACACAAAATGCTGGAACTGGGTGTCATTGAGCCCTCAGAGAGCCCCTGGGCTAGCCCAGTGGTTCTGGTCCCCAAACCTCACACCAAAGATGGCAAGAGAGAGATGAGGTTCTGTGTGGATTACAGAGGACTCAATGCTGTCACTAGGACAGATGCACATCCTATTCCAAGGGCAGATGAGCTCATAGCTAAACTGGCTTCTGCTAAGTTTTTGAGCACATTTGATTTGACAGCTGGCTATTGGCAAATCAGGTTAGCTGAGGAGTCCAAGGCCAAAACAGCATTTTAAACCCCAGGAGGACACTACCAATTTTTGGTGATGCCCTTTGGTCTGAAGAATGCACCTGCCACCTTCCAAAGGTTGGTGAATCAAGTCCTTACTGGGTTGGATAACTTTTGTGCAGTATATGTTGATGACATTGCTGTCTTTAGCTCCACCTGGGAGGATCACCTGATCCACCTGAAGAAGGTACTGGAGGCTCTGCAAAAGGCAGGCCTCACTATCAAGGCTACTAAGTGCCAGATAGGGCAGAGTAAGGTTGTGTATTTGGGCCACCTTGTAGGTGGAGGCCAAGTTCAACCACTGGAGAGCAAGATACAATCCATCAAGGACTGGTCTCCTCCAACCACCCAGACTCAGGTCCGAGCTTTCTTGGGCTTGGCTGGGTACTACAGGAAGTTTGTTAAGAACTATGGGTCCATTGTGACTCCTCTTAATGATCTGACATCCAAAAAGATGCCCAAAAAGGTTCAGTGGACAGTAAGCTGCCAAAAGGCATTTGATGACCTGAAGAAGGCCATGTGCTCTGCACCTATCCTGAAAAGTCCTGATTACTCCAAAGAGTTTATTGTCCAAACAGATGCTTCTGAGTTGGGTGTGGGAGCTGTGCTGTCACAACTTAATGTAGATGGTCAAGACCAACCCATTGCTTTTATTAGCAGAAGGTTGACCCCCAGAGAGAAGAATTGGTCAGCTATTGAGAGGGAGGCCTTTGCTGTGGCGTGGGCCCTGAAGAAGCTGAGGCCATACTTGTTTGGCACTCACTTCAAGATTCAGACCGACCATAAGCCCCTCTTGTGGCTAAATCAGATGAAGGGTGAAAACCCCAAACTGCTTAGGTGGTCCATTTCCCTACAGGGGATGGACTTTACAGTGGAGCACCGGCCAGGTACAGACCATGAGAATGCAGATGGTCTCTCCAGGTACTTCCACTTAGGACATGAAGACCAGACTGGTCAAGGCTAGTTTAATGTCCCTGCGTTTGGGGGGGGGGGGGTTGTGTAGGAGAGTAGGGTCTGCTATCCTATGGTCACCCTAAATTTTTGCTTTTTGCTTCACTGGTTTTTGACATACTGAGGCTGTGGGCCTGCTAATCAGACCCCCAGCCTGCTGTTCTCTCTACTAAATTGACTATGCCCTTTAGGTGCATAACCCATTGGAACTAGGTCACCCTGTAAGGCCCTGTACTAGTGTACACTAGGTACCCAGGGCATTGGTGTATCTAAGGCCTACCAGGGGCTGAAGCATGTATTGTGCCACCCCTGGCCTGGCCTAACAATTTGACACAACTGGCTGATCACTCAGCTGGGGTAAGTTGGTGTATCCACCTCTTACTTAGGTGTAGTATACCTATACCTAACCTTTAAATGGGACACATGTTAACCTATAAGTCACTCCTATGGCAGGACTTAACAATCCTGAAGGCAGAGTGCTTGGTTTCATGTGAGATGGTGCTCTGGCATGAGCTGAGCCTATCTGCAGTAGTCGGAACAACTTCCTTCTACCGTTTCCAGATATCGCCATACCATATACTATTAAGTGCATTATGAACCTCGCGGTTAAATGCTATCTTTGGTTTGGCTTTATCAAAACATGTCGAGTAAGGTGTCATACGAATTGGAATACTAACCCCTCGCCAATTCTGGCGACGGGGTTAGCATTCCACCCTTCTAGAGGGACACGACATGTACAGATCCTGAAACCCGGGTAAAATCAGACATAGCCTCAGCTCCACAAAAGGGACGCTGCCACCACCGACGCAAGTCTGCCCTCCTGCTGCTGGGAGTCCTTCCAGCTTGGGAGACGTGGACAAAGGGTTTCCTGCCAGGGGAGGTGCAAGCACCACCCCAGACAGGATTTTGTGTATTGGTCAGGTAGGGCTTGAATGGAATCAGACATGCCTGAGGCTCACAAGGAGCCTCGGTGCATATGCCAGTTCAAACCGGTCCTGGGGCACACCAGCCCCAGACCTGGGGCGAGCTGGACAAAGGATTGGGGGTGTAACCACCCCCCTTCCTGGTCCCACCCTTAGGGAGGAACCTAGCAGGTAGTCCGGCCCCTAGATTCCGCTTAAAGGTAGGAGCTGTGTCCTAAGACTTCAGACATCCTGGAATCAACTTGAAACTAAGAAGAAGACGGGAACTTCGACGTTCTGCTGCACAGAAGACTGAAGGAAATCTCCCCTATGGTCAGGGAGTGGCCATCTTGCTAACGCAAGCACCATCCAGCAAATCGACGTCTGATTTGCCGCTGCCTCCCGCCGGAGCCCGAGCCCAGAGACTGACAAGAACTGGACCTCCAGACCTCTCACCGCCCGATCCACAGTCCCTGCAAAGAAGGAACCCGTGGAGGCACCGAGACACGTGGAGCCAGCCATCTTGGAAGACACTCGACAAGCTGCAAGCGCGACAACAGAGGCTCCCTCCGAGTTGTGCTTTGGGTCCTGAGAAGCCCAACATCCGAGCAGCATCTGCACCAAAGGTGAGCCCTCCAGCATCTCCACGATCTGCATGGGGCCCCTCTGCACTTTGCGACTCAACGCGCCTACCCGGTCCCTGGCCCGTTGGCTAGTGGCCATCTTGGCGACCCGTTTGAAAACTACAATGCTGGTCTGGTTGCTCTGGACTGGCCCCTGCTTCCCTCCAAAGGAGCAGCCCCTCTGATCTTGCTGGTCAGAGTTACAAGCTTTCTTCAATTCCTGCAACTCCTGCTTTTGCCAAGGCTTGTTTGCTTATTTCAAGTCACCGACACCGCCGTCAGCGAGAACCTGCATGGGACAGCTCGTGAACCGACTCCTGGATGTCGTTGACCTTCAGGGACCACGTGGCTGCAGAGACAAGCTACACCTCTTCACCTCTTTGCACACGACGTCGCCTGGTACCTACCTGGTGCCACGCTGGTCACTGGCTAGTGACTGTGAACACTGTCCCCTCTGCTTACAGGTCTTCTACACTTCCGATCCACCCTTGGATCCACTGCATCTCTTCTGGACCGACCGCCTGCAGCATCTTTGTCGTCAGGCTCCATTGAACAGATAGACGAAACCCGACGCACTTCGAGACCCATGCACCTGCTTCCTGTGGGTGAGGTAAAGCTGGCACTCCGGTGCACAAGTGTAGAGTAACATCTCTAATGTCTAGGTTTGAAGTCTTGATTTCGTAGTCCAACCAGAAGACCCTTCTAGCAATAACTTTTGAACTTTTACGCACCCATTGAAAACCTATGGGAGCCCGCGTGTAACTTTTTGTCACTGCACACGCGACCCGTGGACCTCCTGGTCACTAACTAAAGTTAGCTCCTTGTAGGCCCAGCGATTCTAGAGGCCCTAGGCCTTTTCCCTTTCCTGTTCGTGGTACTTATACCACTATTTTAGTATATGGTTTGAGCGGCCACCAGGGCCTATCCATATAAAGTGCAACTTCAGTATATTGTGATACTTTCTTGTTTAACGATTTTTGCTCCTGTGCTCATAAAGAGTCTAGGGGATACTTTGAGTAATAAATGCATATATATTTTGAATATATATATGTGTGGTGTCCTTTCATTGGTATAAAGGGGGGTTACATATGGTAAAACAGCTTGCTTTACATGCCAAAACGAGTTTAGCCTGAAAGACTGCTTAGCCTACGCTACCACTAGGGCAGCTGGTCCGAAAAGGTTGACTTACAACCACACCATAAGGGTTGCTTGGCATGGTACAAGGTGGTCACTTTAATGAGTGAACATCATATACCAGGCCAACTTCTCACACCATGTGAGCCCTGTCGACATATGGCTTAAGTCTGTTGACATGGAGCACCCTAAGGGGGCTCCTGGGAGCTCCCAAATCCACCAAATAGGTGACTTCTCCCTTTCTCTTGACAATTGTATGGGGGCCACTCCATTTGTCCTGGAGAGCTGCTGGGGCCACAGGCTCCAACACCCACACTTTCTGGCCTGGCTGATAAACAGTCAGGACAGCCTTTTGGTCATGCCAAGATTTTTGTAATTCTTAGCTAGCCTCCAGGTTTTTAGTTGCCTTCTTCATGTACTCTGCCATCCGGGAGCAGAGACCAAGTACATATTCCATCACATCCTGTTTGGGAGGTTTGAGAGGTAACTCCCAACACTCCTTCACCAAACATAATGGTCCTCTGACAGGGTGCCCAAACAGAAGTTCAAAAGGGCTGTAGCCAACCCCCTTCTGTGGGACCTCCCTGTATGCACACAGAAGGCAGGGAAGTAAAAGGTCCAATTTTCGCCTAAGCTTTTCTGGGAGGCCTTTAATCATTCCCTTTAGGGTTTTGTTGAATCTCTCAACTAACCCATTGCATTGTGGGTGATAGGGAGTAGTGAATTTGTAGTTGCCACCACACTCCTTCCACATTGCTTTTAGATACCCCGACATGAAGTTTGTCCCTCGGTCAGATATGACCTCCTTAGGGAAACCCACCCTGGAGAAAACTCCAATGAGGGCTCTTGCTACCACAGGGGCTGTGGTAGTCCTGAGGGGTATAGCTTCTGGATACCTGGCGGCATGATCCACTACTACCAGTATAAATCTGTGCCCAGATGTAGTTGGAGGGTCAAGGGGACCAACAATGTCAATCCCTACCCTTTCAAAGGGAACCCCCACCACAGGTAGTGGTATCAGGGGGGCCTTTGTTGTACCACCTGACTTGCCACTGGCTTGGCACGTGACACAGGAGTGACAAAACTCCTTGGTGTCCTCAGACATGTGTGGCCAATGAAAATGAGGGACAAGCCTGTGTAGGTCTTGTTTTGGCCCAAGTGTCCTGCCAATGGGATGTCATGTGCTAGGGTCAAGAGGAACCCCCTAAACTTCTGAGGTATTTCCAACCTCCTGGTGGCTCCATGGGTAGGATCTCTATCCTCAGAATATAGGAGTCCCTGATCCCAATAAACTTAATGGGACCCACTAGCACTCCCAGTAGCCTCAGCAGCAGCTTGCTGTCTGAGGGGTTCAAGAGAGGGGCAGCACTGCTGCTCTTTGCTCAGATCTTCCCTGGAAGGCCCCCCTGCCCCCAAGAACTCAACCTGATCAGGCTCAAGTTCCTCTGGGGCAGTTTCTTCTTCAGGATCTGCTTCTCCTCCCTCAGGGGGGGAATCTGAGATCTGAGATAGAGGGGAAGGCCCAGCCTTAACCCTACTACTCCTCCTCTTGGGTAGCATCTGGTCCATAGTTTCAGGATCCAGAGCTGGTTCACCTTTATGCAATTTGGCCTGTGACCTGGTCACAGCAAACACCCCTGCAGGTATGCCCAACATCTCAGCATGAGTCCATAATTCTACTTCAGACCAGGCTGAAGTCTCCAGATCATTGCCCAACAAACATTCGACAGGGAGGTCTGCACTGACTACTACCTTTTTGAGGCCAGTTACCCCTCCCCAGGAGAAATTCACAACTGCCAGACTATGGTTGGTCTTTACATTGCTTGCATTGGTAACCTGGTACATTTCACCCAGGATGATCTGTGCAGGGTCCACTAGATCCTCTGCCACCATGGTGACACTAGCACCTGTGTCCCTGAATGCCAAAGCCTGTTTACCATTTATTATGGGCTGCTGTTTGTACTTGCCCAGATTACTGGGGCTCACTAGGAAGGACAAATCAAGGTCTCCCTCACAAACTAGCAATGCCTGTGTTGGTACTCTGACTAGGCCAGAGTCCACATCAGAACCCAGGGTCAACCCTACTACACCCTTATTCTGGTTACCACCTCCACCAATGACTGCACTAGGGGAAACAGTTGCCTTAGGGGCTGGAGCGGTGGTGGTTTGGTCTTTGGACTTGGTACAATCAGAAGTCTAGTGCCCTTCCTGTTTACAGAATTTGCACCAGGGCTTCTTTTGGCTTTTTCCCTTTGTAGACTGGGAATCCCCACCAGTTGCAGATTTTTGGGGCCCTTGTGAAGACTTCTGATCTTTTGACTTATCCCCACCTTTATCTGAGCCTTTAGGGTCTGCCTTCTTGGTGTCACCCCCTTGGTTCTGGGTTTTCTGCCTCACCATGGATCTGACCCATTTGTCCGCCTTCTTTCCCAATTCGTGGGGAGAGGTCAGATCAGAGTCCACCAGGTACTGATGCAACAACTGGTCTTGGTATTTATTAAGGATCTGTTCTCTCATGATAAGATTATACAATCCCTTAAAATCAGTAACTCTACTACCAACCAGCCAACCTTCTATAGCCTTGGTTGCACAATCAACAAAGTCAGTCCAATCCTGAGTCTGTGCTTTCCGGGTATCTCTGAACTTCAACCTGTACTGTTCAGTGGTCAAGCCAAACCCATCTATTAATGCACTCTTCAGGGCTTCATAGTCATTAGCATCCTCTTCTCTAACAGTGAGGAGCTTGTCTCTACCTTTATCAGAAAAGGAGAGCCACAAGATTGCTGCCCACTGTTTCCGGGGGACCTGTTGAACTTTACAGGCCCTCTCCATAGCAGTTATCCATTTGTGGATATCATCCCCACTCTGGTAGGGAGGAACAACCTTGGACAGGTTCCTATGGTTTGGAGTATATTCTCTACCTCTAGGGACACTGTTGCTGCCACCAGGGGGTTCTAACCCCTCTATTCTAGAAGCTCTCTGGAGCTCAAAGGCTTCTCTATCTAAGGCCAATTGCTTTGTTCTGAGGGCAAGCCTAGCTTCCTCATACTGGAGAATCTTGTGCCTTCCTTCAAAGGAGGTCTCTCTATGTAAGTATGAGTTCCTCTGATGGACAGAATCCTTGTCAGAGTGATATGAGTGGTCAGATCCCCTTGATAGGGACCTAGGCCTCTCTTCCACTCTGCCAACTCTCTTAGGGAGAATTCCTCTGTCCTGTTCAGATCCTTGTGGACCTGGCCCTTCAACCACAGAGTCCTGGTCATCCTGATTTTCATCATCAGACCCAGACACTGTAATTGACCCACCCCCTGTTTCAGACCTGTCAGCTCCTAGAGCTGACCTAAGCTCATCCTAGCTTCAGGTTTCTTGCAACACACATGGCCTTCAAGTCAAAGTAGGTCATGTCCTTGTACTGAGGCTCGGTGGACCCACTGGCTCCACCTTTTAAGGACATTCTAGTGTTGTGCAGTGTTGTACTACCTACACTAGTTTGTGGCCTACTAAACCCAACTTGAGCTGTAGCAAGGGTGTGCTATCCCTTCACAAACAACTCTAAGTTCAGTAGAATTTATTGATACTAAGCTTGACCTTTATATGTACCTTGAGTACCTTTATTGGTTTTCAGTTAGTAATTCAAATAGAGATTTTCTGGTAGAACAATGGAAAGCTGGAATCCCACACGCTGCCCACCAATGTGAGACGTTGGCCTGGCATATGCTGGTCACTAGTTATAGTGGCCACCTTGCACCAGTCCAATTCGACTCTTATGGTAGATAGGTTTAAGACAACCTTTTAAAGAAATCTATCCTAGTGGTAGGTGTGGAGAGCTGCCTTCAGGCTAAGTCTCAGAGGAATGTAAAGCAGCTTGTTTTACCTTATAATCTCTTGAATTACAAAATGAAAGGACACCACACAGGTATATATATCAAATATATATGTATTTATTTCTAGACACAGTCTACTAATCTCTTTATAAGATTAGAAGCCAGGAACACATTCAAATATCAACGTTTCACAATAAGTTAAGCACAAATATGGCTGGGGCCATAGGGGCGTACCAGACCATATACTAAAAAAATGGGTTAAGAAGGTCGACTTGCAAAATGACAAGGCCTAGGGCCTGGGGAATCGCTGGGGCTTCACTACTGCAGTGATAGCAGGTAAGTAACAGGCCCAAGGGAGACGCGTGCAGTGTGTGAACACAGCCGCGGGTTCCCGATTGATTACAATGGAGCAAGTCGTGGTTTGATTTTTAAAGTTTTAGGGTACTTCGAGGAAGTCACCAAGCAAGCCACTTACAAGGTAAGTAATTCGAGGGCCAACACACACTAGGGCACCAGAGTGCACGAGTTACCTCACCCAGGGAAGCCGCGTGTGTAGGTGTCTTTTGGTGTCGGGTCGCGTCGCTGTTTTCTATGGAGACCAAAGAAGACTTGCTGCTTCCGTCGACTGAAGACGTGTCCAGTGGAATCCAAGGGTGGTTTCAAGATGGAGGTGACCTGAAAATTGAAGGGACAGTGTTCAAAGTCACTTGTCAGTGACCGGTGGCCAGGAAGATGGATGACCACAGATGTCGTGTGATTTCAGGTCGTCGATGGTGTTTTGACTTTTCGCTCACGAGGTCCCGGAGAGATCGACGATAACCAGCAGCTGGATTCGGAGAGTACCACAACGTTTGCAGCTGACTGCGATGTTGCAAACCCGATTGGATCCAACAAGCTTTGGCAACCGCAAGTCTTGTGTAGAGTTAAGAAAGTCGATGGTGCAGACCAGCAAGGTCTGAGGGACTCACCCAGCAAGGGTAATTGAGGGCAGACCTGGAGCAACCAGGAGAGCCCTTTGAGTTGATAAGAAAGTCTTTTGGGGACCCACAAGTCAATGGGCAAGGGATTGCAAAGACGCCTTCAGGAAATGCTTCACAGGAGCCCATGGTCCCTCTGGACGGGGTAGGCCTCTGATTTTCACTGCAAAACCTGCTGGAGGCTTGGGCCACAAATGGTCTAATGCACAAATTTGTAGAACGTCGTGAAGGGGTTGCACTTGACAATAGTGCACGGTCCCTGGGTATTGCTGTTCCTCGTCACTCGTGGGGTCCACTCACCACAGCTTTGCTGGGGACTCACAATGGCCATCGAGAAGTTAGGAAATCTACTTCTGGGGCTGCAGGGACTTCAAACTTTGGTGGGAGCAGGAAAGTTTGCGACCATTGATTAAGGGTTTTGGTGCCTGCCAAGCAGGGGAGTCACTCCTTGGCTCCAAGGGAGATTCTTCTGTCTTCCAAAGGTAGTGGAATGTCAAAGGTCCAGGATTCTTCTTTGTAGAGCGTCGTCCAGGGTTATCTACTTTGCAATGGCAAGGTTTTCTATCTTATACTAAAGAAAGGGGTGGCACTAGTTCTATGACCACTCCTCTGGGAGGGTCAGGGTAGGGGGTGGTTACACCCAGTTCCCTTTGTCCAGTTTCCCACCAGAGCAGGGACAGGTAGCCCGTGAACCGGTTTGAGCTGGCATATGCACAGAGGAGCCTACTGCTCCCCCAGTGCAGGACTTCAAAGCACTCTAGAAGTGCACCCACCCAGCTCCAATACACTAAATCCTGTCTGGAAGGTGGTGACACCTCCCTGTGACAGGATGCCTTTTTTTGGGCTTCCTCCACTGCGAGTTTCAGTCAGCAGCAGGAGGGCAGCCCAGTGTCTGTGCTGGGGGCATCCATTTTGTGATGCCAGGGCTCTTTCAGATTTCTTTCGTTTTACATGTCGTCCCCTCTAGAAGGGGGGAATCATGCTCCCACATCATGGACTGATGTGGGGGTATGATTCCAAGTTGTTTGACACCAAACACAACATGTTTTGATGCAGTCATTCCAAAGTTAACATTTTAATGCACTTAAGAGTATATGGTTTAACCGCATCCACAAATAGCCAAAGAGAATAGACTCTGGTAGCTGCAGAGGGGCCCTGCCCATGCAGAGGCACCCCCTCACATAGTAAACCACGCACCCTGCCCTCAGGATTGATAGGGCCTGCCATAGGGGTGGCTGATAGGTTTATATGTGTGTGTATGGTGAGATATAGAAACCTATTTCTCTGTGAGGAGTGCTAACACTACCTCACACAGGCTGCAGTAGCAGGCCTGTGGTGTCAGACTGAGTCTGCTTCCCAGGGGTGGCATAATACATGCTGCAGCCCCTGGTAGGCCTGTAAAGTGCCTATGCCCTAGGTACCTAATGTACCATATACTAGGGGCTCATAAAGTGCCACAGTATCCAATCACTAGTGCATCTAATATGCACACCAAGTCGTTTAGAGAGAACAGATAGACTGGGGCCCTGATTAGCAGGGACCCTGCCAGACTATAGCCAGAAACCAGTGTATACATCAGAAAAAAAGTGAGGGCAACATAAGTGCAGATCCTACTCTCCTACAGCTGTAGAACATGTATTACATACAAAACACTGCTTTACCATGATCTGCCGAGGAATAAACACAATAGAAGTTGTCATTAGCCATTAATGGGACGTTGGACTACAGCACAATAGTCCTGGTGCTAACAAGAAGAATTTATCTTCACCTGCCATTTCTCCATTTTGTCACAAACATCAGCACTCAGTGGAAGCACAAATACCATTTAAAACTCTCTGAACTTCCCATTATAGGGTTTGGGGTCACTTAGGGTTTGGTTAAAAAGCAGGACCATCACAAATTGATTGAGCTCCCTCTCTGCCAAACCTGAGGATCACCCGGCTCATTTGGAAGTGGGGAGCTGCCTCCACTGTTGAAACCTTTGACCAGTGACTTATCTGCAACAGACCAGGGCTGCCACTGTTTGTACATCAGGCGGCAAGCCCTATTTAGGGAAAGCCGTCAGGCATTCTATTTCACTGCCCCTGTCTGCCATGCAAAGCGTTGCGAACCTGGGCAGGAAAATAAAAACAGAAATCTCAAAGCAAAGGGAGAAAATTTCCTATGGATCAGTGACATTTCTTTTTGTATTTCAGAATGAAGGCCTGCTTTGGCGTTTGTTTCTATAAAAACAAAATCATGTGCCGAATGTGCCCCCATGAAGCGACAGGCCGCTTGGCATGCATTTTCACCTAAAGTTGTCTCGCTTTCTCAGTGAGAGAACTGTGGGTGAAAATTCATCCCCGACATGGCAGGGAACGCTCAGTACAGCAGGCGTGCCGCAATGGGGCAGGTAGAGGCAGGCCTCTACCACCCCTATGGCTCTGCAGCCAATCCATGCAAGGGAACACGCTCCTTTGTCATAGGCCAGATGCCTTAGTTCTTACCAGGTGGACAAGCATAACTTAAACACACCATTCCAAAGCAAAGTTCCAAAATAAATAAGCCATGTTCATTTGGACCATTGTGTCCACCCTTCACTTCAAGACAGTGCTTGTCCTTTTTGCCTGTTGTTGTATCAATTCAGCACCACTTTTCCTTCATGATCTGTTACACAACTTGACTTTAAACATGTTGACACATCCTGCACAGTATCCCTTCACCACATCAGGCATAGGGATTCACTTGAAGCATTTTTCTGGGAAGCTATGACTTTCTTTGTTTCTGATGCCTCTGACTTCAGCAGGTGGCTTTTTCCTCTGGATGCTGCTTCTCCCTGTGGCCTGAATTTAGCTTCTCATTTTAATAAAACATTTGATCCCCGAGTAGCGCCCACAAGGATTCCAATAAAAGTGCTTGCAAGGGAGTACCTGTCATAGCAGGAGTAATACTGGAACACCCAATGCTGTTTCAGTCTTGATGAGTCTTGGCTGTCTTCATTGCATCACTGGATTGTTTCTCATTTGGCAGTTGCAATTCTCAGAGTTATTCTCCTGATTGTCTGTGTGGCAGATGCCTGGATGAATGCTGCTGTGCCGAATGGCAAAGTGCCAGTCAGAAATGAAGTTCTTGTAATGTCATCATTGGAATATTGAGGCCGTTGTTGCGGTAAACATAATGACTTACAGGCACATGCATCAATTTAAAAACCGGTCGCAAACGGGCAGATTCTCAGAATCTGCCCCTTTGCGACCGGTATTTTTGCATTTGGGATGCATCATCCCAAAAGCAAAAATCGCAATTTAAGGAATCCCTAAATTGCGAATCCTTAAATTGCGATTGCATTTAAGGAATCCCAAATTGTGATTCCTTAAATGCAATTAATGAAAGTGAAAAAATTTGCGATTTCGCTAATAGGGGGAGCAAATTACCATGAAGTTGAACTTTATGGTAATTTGCAAAAACTTTGAAAAATGCACTTTTGTGCATTTTTCAAAGTTTCATGTTGCGCACACACATGCCCTTAGAGCATGTGTGTGTGCAACATATGTGTACAGATCAATTTCAGGGGTGCAATAGGGTGTCATTTGACACCCTTGCACCCTTGAAATTGCATGAGCAATTTGCGAGTACCTATTGGTACTCGCAAATTGCTCTTGCAATCTCCAATTCATTCCTATGGGCCTGGAGTCCCATAGGAATGAATGGGACGGCATTCCTTAATTGCGACTCGCAATTTGCGAGTCGCAATTAAGGAATTTGTAGGAATCGCTAGTTTTATAGCAATTCCTACATGCATAGGCTTTTCCAATTCCTTAATTGCGATTCCTTAAAAATCGCTATTAAGGAATCGCAAAAGTCTTTGTTGATGCATGTGCCAGTTAGTGCCTGATTTATTATTTGGTGGATGTTCCGATGTTCCACCAGGGGGGCAGAGTTGATTACTCTGTCACCATGGTGGAGGGACCACCGCCAAATTTATAAATGACTACCAAGCAGGTGATCATTTATAATACATTGGCAGGAACCGCCAATACGCAGGTTCGTGCCAATGCATTTCGCTGTTTGGGGCAGGGCTCTGTAAGCATGACGCAGCTCTGCACCAAACAGTGTTCTTTTTATATTTTCAAAAAGAAAATCCCCAAAAAAGATTTTCTTTTTGAAAATAAAAAATGTAATGCTCTCCTTACCATGGGAGTCATGCCTCAAAACGTGGGAAGCATTATTAGCTTTTTATTGCCCCTCACCGCCAGGGTTTGCCTGGCGGTGATGGACAGTACAGAAATGGGTATATGTTTTCCCTTCCTGATGGGTTGAGAGGACATATAGCCTTTTCACTAAGAGCCCTTACTCCTTCTGGCAGCCGGAGAGGTTTGGCTATGGTGGTGATGTAGTAGTCAAACCTATAGTTAGCCAGCAATTAAATCAGGTAGAGGGAGCATTATGTTGGCGGTACGGATACCCCGTTGCAACAGCGACGGAGTATCTGTACCACCAGCATATAAATTAGGCTCTTAGGAGAGTCTGAAGTTGAAAGCAGGAGGCTGAAGAGATAGGGATCAGAAGTGAACCAGAGAAAATGTGAAAGCCAGTGGTTACAGATTATGCAGGTACCACTAACCGAAGCTTTTGTTCAGCTAACCCTAAAGTAACTCATATTTAGAGAGTTACTGGTGACATCCATCTGGCTTATCATGAGTCCTTTAGTCCCATAACTGAAAATGTATTTCAGTCAACTACCCCCCTTTCTTGGTAGACTTGCTGCTTGATGAGAGGTAAAGTAGCCATTCCCTTGTAGGCTACAGAATATGGGAGGACAGTCAGGTTAGACTGAAAGACCGGGTTGGGTGAGTGTTAAGGAAAACAGCAGAGACAATCTTATAACACATGAATCACAAATTGTCACCACAGTCTCAGGGAAGACATATAGTTCTAAAGTTGAATGGCAATTATCACCAACTCCTAGTGTATAAATTGAGTTATTTTAGAAATGCAGTTTGTTATGAATATATTAATATTGGGTTAGTTGACATGCATTCGATCATGAGTACTGAAAATTGTTTCACATAATGGAGTGACACATAGGTGAAGTGAAGCAGAAATGTAAATACTGTTTAATTCCAGCAGTCTGTGTCCTCTGAAATTGAAATTCACATTATTGTTTAATAAACAAAAGAATTATTTACACCAAAAGGAACTGGCATGGACCATTGTTGTTTATATATAAAGCAGTGCACTGTGCACCGTATGTCTAGCAATGACGTTGAGGTTCTGGACTTTTAAAAGTCCAGAGGTGTCAGGGAAACAACACCCAAAGACCCCTGAGTTCCTCCTGTCTCGGTGCACAAATAAACAGAGACACGGGCTTCTCGATGGTGGCGTCAAAGACCAAGGTTTATTTACTGCAGGGACACAGAAGTCATAGGAACCACACAGAGGCAGAATCTACGAGACTGTTCGAATTGCATTAAGTGGGTTGTTCCTTAAGTACATGGAAAATGTCTTTAGGCAACATTACATGAATATTTCTCATGCCCAACCCGGTATCCCAAATAAACAGTAAATAGACATCAAACAATAATTAGTCGTAGGTTTTCGGTATTCGATCAGGTCCCCTTGTCAGTTTTCCATTCTTTACCCGATCCTCCCCATCATAAAAATCGTAACCTCCCCATTGTAAAAGCCCAGAAGGAGAGGAGCAGAGCCAGATGCAAAGGATTGAAAAGTAGGATAAGAGGTGTTTATGGATCATAAACGGGCATGGCTACCGTCTTCGGCCTTTCAGTCAGGACAACGGACACGAGAACCAGTATAGCAGGACTGGCCTCAGGCAAGGGAGGCAGCTTGATTCTGCCTAGTCATGCAGCGTCAGCCTTTCTCGGGGCTCGAGCTTACGTGTCCTTAACAAGGTGACTCTGTCGGGGTCATTGCCCGTTCATTGACTATGTGAGGGCAAGAAACAAAATGGATGCCGTTACTAAAATGGATGCCATGACTTTACAACAGAATGCCCTATTTCTCAGTGAATTCATGCTAGTTGCGTAGCGAAAACACTGTCATGTATGTAATGGATCATTTGCGGTTCATTGGTACCAAAATCGTGTCAGTACTACGATACCGATTTCACGGGTTCGGATCGCTACAGAACCTCAGACCGTCCTTTTGCCCTTACATAGGCAATAACTTACTCTATGTCAGAGTCCATTTCTATGTTCATCAGGTCACTGATATGTTGTTGAAGCATTACTCTATCCCGTGGCGTATCTCTAAAAACAGGTGGTCTTCTTACGCATGTTGAAATGCAGAGATTACATAAGGCAGGACCACACTGAACAATGAGACAGCACGAAAATAAAAATACCAACGCAACACCAGTGACTATCAGAACCTTCCATCCCCACGCAGACAACAGGCTCCAGAACCATCCCATTAATGACCAGTCACCTTCCTCTACATGAATAGAGTCAGAGATTTTGTGTAACTTAGAGAGATGGCCTTGTATACTGTTGGCGCATTATCTGGGATAAAAACACAGCAACTCGATTGGATCATCTCACATACTCCACCTCGATCTGCAAGTAACACATCAAGAACCATACGGTTCTGTAACGTCATGAGGCGATCCGCTTGAAGCTCAGCTGTCAGGTTACTAAGGGCACCCGCAGTTTCGGTGATAGTGGATTCAACTACCCGTGTTAGTTGACGTAAGTTTCTACTGTTAACCATAGGCCCCAGAACGGAAGGAAACCTTTGAAGAAGTCTCCTGCTTCTTGGCCAGCAGTATCTTCTTTACTGAAAACACCTCTCACAACTCTAGTTTTGTGATAGTCCGGTGCAGCAGTGTATGTCGGAGGTAGCAGTTGAGCGATATAACATGAGCCTGAGAAGTCAGCAGGCAGCCATGTGTATGCTCTGTCTTGGCAAACAAAATAGGTACCCTTAGCAGCTAAGAATGCAGGGGAAGACTGTGACGGGAAAACATATGTTTCGATACAGTCACTCTTCCCTAGTCGAGCTTTCGGATTCCTCCCATTTCCTTGCAAACAGACCTGACCTTGGTGGGGTACGACCCAGATCGGAGTTGAGCTTTTACGTTTGTTCTCACCCAGAGTAATGCCATATTCCGTAACATTCCAACCCATGTAAACTCACAATTCATCCTTGGGAATGAACGGAGTGTTATTGACATCTCTAACCATGTCAGTGATTCCTTTTACCAAGGCTCTATTAGCCGAGTTATACCGAGTGGAACGCGGAGGTCGTGGAGGATAGGTCTCTAGGGCATAAGCGAACATGGTCTGAAATGCCCAGAATGATCCATTATAACTAAAGGGCAGAACCAGATAAGGGATGCCCTTGTCCATGGTATGTGGTATCAAGCCACACACCCAGCAGTTTGTTGTGTTAACTACTAGTTGATGTTGGTGCAAAAGCTGAATGAAAGTGTTATTTATAAACTCAGAGCGTCGAGCTTGCTCGTGGGCAGGAAAAGGATGGAAAGAGTGAAGAGAGACAACAGTCGGAGAAACAGGAACATGGGGAGATACTGTAGATGTAACAGGTGTAAAGATCAACTGAATACCAAAAATAATTCCGCCTACCAAAGTTATTAAAACAATTAGAAGTGTCAGAGTACATTGCATTAGAAAACATTTGCTATATAATATGTCATATAGCTTTGTCTTGTGCACATTTCGTCGCAGTTCAGGAAGCTCCATCTTCTACAACCGTTCGCAACGGATGGTTTGCACCTGTTAAAAACTTGCCTCTGTTTACCCTGGGAGTTCCCAAGATAGACAGAAGAAACCGACCTTATGTCTGATTCCCTGCAAATTAAAACAAGGCACACGTTACGACCCTACGGTAACCCAGACGGCAAGGTGAGAGAAACAATAAAAACAAAAAGATAAAAATTTGAGCAAACTTCCTGACTGAATGGAATGCAGTAAGATCAAAACAGTTTTCAAACAGAAAGGTAATTATGCAATGTCATTAGTTCATAACATGAGAACGTAGATTATATCTGTACTTTCCGGATCTTGTCTGATCTTGAAATAGCTGGTCTACAGGTGCGGAAATGTTCGACTCCACAGCTGACAAATGTTCACTTTGTACAATACTCGGTCCAGGATTCAAAGGAGCGGTTCCTGCTGAGGTGTCAAAGTTCTGTGTTTCAGTTCGTGGGTGGTCCGTTATGTACTCTGCATCACTGAAAGGGATGTGCCTAGGAACAGGTTCTGTCTCGGATACGCCAAATCCCTGTCTAACCCAGTTATCATAGGGCAGTGGGAGAGGGACACGCTTCTTATGGCTAGCGTGCACCCAATTCTTCCTTACAGCTAGGCGTACAGCAGTTCTTGTTGTGAGGAGTACCTGGAACGGACCCACGAATCTTGGCTGGAGGTTCCGAGTTCGTTCAAAGTTCCGTACTACAACTTGGTCGCCTGGTTTCAACGTGTGGCCTGGACTCTCTGGCAGTTTAGGCAAGGATTCGAATACCTGTTGATGAATAAGGCTTAATTTAGCAGTCAGGTCATAAAGATAATCAATCAACATTGGGTATTCAATCTGTTTGAATTCCTTTGGCCTAGGGACTCCCCAAACATTAGCAGGACGACCGAACACAATCTCATATGGGCTAAGCCCTACTCGAGAGTGTACAGTCGCTCTGGTGGACAATAGAGCTAAAGGCAGTGCATCTGGCCAAGATAGACCAGTGGAAGCTTGAATTTTAGCAAGCTTCAGTTTCAGAGTGCCATTGTACCCTTCAACCAAACCCGCTGACTGCGGGTGATTCGCACTGTGAAATTTTTGGGTAATACCTAAACCCGTACACACACTCTTCATAACTTTCCCTACAAACTCACTTCCATTGTCCGACCAAACAATCCGTGGCATACCATACCTGGGGAAGTACTCTTTAAGGAGGATTTTGGCAGTGGACATAGCAGTGTTGTCCTTTAACGGATATGCCTCAATCCATCTTGAAAAGGCACAGACTACCACTGGGACATATTTAAGATTGTTACACCTATCCATGTGGATGAAATCCAACTGAATCACTTCAAAGGGACAAGAAGGGGGAGCAAAATGACCAGTTGGGGTTGGGGTTCCCTTGCCAGGATTATGCATCAGGCATATCATGCAGTTCTTCACCACTCTTTCCGCACACTTAGTAATTCCATCGTTCTTCCATACTGGAGCTAACATTTTACAGATCCCTTTCGAACTGATGTGCGCCGCTCCATGCGCCATCGTGACTACTGCGAGCACATACGCATCAGGTAACATCCAACGCTGCTGCTCAGACAAATCAACCCAACATCCACTTGAATCCATTTTACCCGTTTTCTCCTTCCATTCCTTCTTCTCATTTTCAGTTGCTTCATTCTGGATTGCTTTCACACTTTCAATCGTATTCTCACACATCCCTGATTCAGCAATCCATCTTGCAGACGTTGCAACGTACATTCGGCTCGTCATGTTCTTGGCCGTTTCTTTAGCGACCTCATCAGCAAACGCATTCCCACGGCCAACATCATCCGTAATCTTTCGATGTGCACTGCACTTCACAATCGCAACTTCATTCGGTAGGGTCAGGGATTCCAATAGATCGCTGACTAACTATCCATGTTGGATCTTAGTTCCATGGGACGTGAGAAAACCTCTTTCTTTCCAGAGACGTCCAAAGCTATGTGCTACGCCGAAGGCGTATTGGCTATCAGTAAACACATTCACTCTCTTTCCCTCAGCTAAAACACACGCTCTTGTTAATGCAATTAATTCTGCAGCTTGGGCAGAATTCTGACTCACTCTTGCAGTCTCAACAATCGTACTCAAAGTCGTAACTGCATACGCGGCCGTCACATCACCATTCTGTAGTTTAAAACACGACCCATCGACATATAAAGTGCCGTCTGGATCTAGTAACGGAGTATCTTTCAAATCAATCCGACCTTTTGTCTTTTCCTCAGTTCTAAAACAAACAGCAATCATGGGGCTCTGAATCACTCGACTCCTGAGTAGTCGGCAACAGCGTTGCTGGATTCAATATGTTGCATCGCTTAATCTGAATCTGGTTTGCCCAAAGCGTCAGCTCGTAGCCTGATAGTCTAGCACTGGTGAGGTGCTGAGTTTTTGTTCGATTCATGAGTGTATCCACAGCATGTGGAACCATGACTACTAACATGTTGTTCATGACTAGTCCAGCAGACTGTCGAATAGACACTGCAGCTGCTGCTGTAGCTCTCAAACAACTTGGCAATGCTCTGGCTACCGGATCTAATGTGGATGAGAAATATGCGCAAGGTCGCTGTTTGTCACCAAATTGTTGCGTTAATACACTCAACGCACAACCTTCTCTTTCATGGACATATAGTGTAAACGGCTTACTGTAGTCAGGAGTACCCAACACAGGAGCTGAACACAGCGCATCACGTAAGTCAGAGAAGCTCTGTTGACATTCGTCAGACCATGGCAAAGGGCTCGGAACACCTTTTCCAGTCAGGGCTACCAATGGTTTTGCCATGAGAGAAAAATTTGGGATCCATTGCCTACAGTATGACGTAATACCCAAAAACGCACGCACTTCTCTCTGTGTGCTTGGTACAGTCATCTGCGAAATTGCTTTGATTCTCTCTGGGGTCAACCTTCTTCCCTCCTTTGACAAAAGATGACCTAAGTAGGTCACTTCTTGGCAACAATATTGCAGTTTAGAAGGTGACACCTTGTGATGTAAGTCTGACAAATGACATAATAGAGAAATTGTAGCTGCTTTGCAAGTTTCCTTGTCATCAGCAGCCAGTAAAAGATCGTCTACATATTGGATCAGAGCAACACCAGGAGGAAGTACAAGAGCATCTAATTGACTCTTCAATGCTTGGCTGTAAATTGAAGGGCTCTCACAATAACCTTGTGGAGCGCGCTTGAATCTGAAACTGCGACCTCCTAAGGAGAAACCAAAAATGTCTCTACTTTCCTCGGCTATCGGAATGCTGAAAAAGGCATTTTTCAAGTCGATAACTGTAAACCATGAGGCTGAGGCAGGAATCAACGTTAATAATGCAGTGATATCTGGTACCACAGGAAACTGTGGAATCACTATTTTGTCAACTTCTCTGAGGTCAATCACAAACCGGTAGATTGGAGGTTTGGAAGGGTCAGTACGTTTCAAAATCGGTAGAACAGGACTATTGCAGATATTTCCTCTAGTTTCCTCTATCACATCTTTCTGTATCAAGTCTTTCACAATCAGCAAGAGTGCACGTTCCCCTTCATTCGAAATCCGATACTGTGGGATTCGTGGGAATTTAACATTCGCTTTCAGACTTACCACATAAGGGGGAATTTCCAAGAGGCCTACATCGTTAGGACCAGTTGCCCAAAGAGTATCAGGGAGAGAACGCAGCTCCGGTGGGAGCTTATCCATCGACATATACATTGGAGAGATTACTCTTTTGCCTAATGTGAGCTGTACTCCCGAAGGAGAACAGTACAGTGTCGCATGTAGGCGTTTCAACAGATCTAAACCAAGCAGATTCTCATTACAACCGTTTGTTACAATAAGGGGTGCTTCTAGTTCACATGGTCCAACAGAAATTGATAAAGGACTAGAAACAGGATTGTGAACAGGTGCGCCTGAGAAACCTACTGAAGTGTTCGTTAAGCCAGACAAAGGTGCGCCAGGGAGTTTCGCATGCATAATTGAACTTTTTGCCGCACCAGTATCCAACAGAAACGGTTTGACCACGCCTGATGTAACTACTGCGACATAAGGTCCACTCTGATCAACTGGAACTGATACTACTCCCTCTCTTTGCCTGTGGCTGTCCTAGTACTCGCTTCTCTGAATCTCTTCATTATGATCATAATAATCTTCAACATGATACTGTGGAGATCTACCTGCTTGCGCAGATTGTGCATTTAGCTGATCGAAATAATTCCATTGGCGATTAGCCTGTGGTGTCATTGTACCACGTCCTCTACCCCTAGGAGTTTGCATAAACCCAACATTACCTCTCTGAGCTGGGACACCACTAGTCTGTGCGTGCAGTACCGGACACTCATTCTTATAATGGCCCTCCTTTTTACAATAGGCACACTGATTCCATGCTAACTGTTGTCGGGAAAAATCATAATTAAATCTTTGGGATGTCCCTTGCTGGAATTGTGGCTGCGGCTGAAACTGGGGTCGCTGCTGTGAATCTGACTGATTCGAGCGAGGCGGATACGCCTGTTGCAAAAGAACTTTAGTCTTTAAATCTTTTGTTTTCTTTTCTGACTTTTCCTTCTCTTCCTTCTCTCTATTCTCGTAATACTGAGCAGTTGCAAGTATCTGTGCTGTCGTCGACACTGCCCATGCACTTTCAGAATCCTTTAACTTGTTACTAAGTTCGGGTAATAAATTAAACACGAACTTGTCGACAAACAATCTCTGGCCTCCCTCAGTACTCATATCTTGTCCACTGTGGTCTACGAAGGTCTCTTCAAATCTAGTGAAAAAGTCAGAGACGCTTTCGTCCTTCTTTTGCTTGCATGCCGATAGTTTATCCCAATTAACTCGTAACGCTGGCATCAGCGTTTTCATCAGATTAATTATTCTGCCAGGTAGGGCAGCAATCAGAGGTTCAGGTTTAGCACTGCCAACTTGTTGCGCATCTGCTGCTACAATAGCTGGCCAATCACCTCCTAAGGCGACTGGGTGGTTCTCTTGCCGAATCTTGGCCCATATAGGCTGTGGCACTACATCACCAAATAACATTTCAATGTCTGCCAAATTCATGACACACGCTTGAACTGTCTGCGTTAACTCTTTGTAATAACCAGCAGGATTTTTACGTGGGTCTGGCAACGCTTGTTTTACTGCTAATACTTCAGCCCGTTTCCAAGGGATGTGTATCCACACTCTCTGGAATTGTGCCGGGGCAGGTGCAATTCCATTAGCCGCATCAGCTTGAACTGCATCACGCCATATCGGTGGAACTTCCCTCATCGGATATTGACCTCGTTTTTTCCTAGTAGTAATCGGTGAACCATCAGGGTCCCTTGTCGCTCGAAGAGGGGAATCATCCCTATAAGCTAAAATCAGTTCTATCGCTCCCCTTACTCCTGAACCTATCACCATTCCTGCGGCGAACTTCTGTTGAATATTTATCAGATCTGAGGGGACATAATCTAAGTCATCATCTTCCCATTCTTCGCGCACAAGAGAACACATCACGTCAAAAACATAACGTTGAGTTGGTTCATTCCATTGCATAAAAGTATCTAACACTCTTTGTGCATCATACTTCACAGCTTTCGACATCCACCTAAGAGCTGTCGAATCTAACATGTCTCGTTCCTGAGGACCAGGAAGCTGGCTACGTCTCTGTATAGAGTCAGAAACGGGGGTCCCAATTAAAGACCTGTAGAGAGGAGTTAAGATATTAGTTACAGAGTCGGTTATTTTCCGACGAACGGAAAGCGGAGTCAGGATGTTCATAGGGTTCGGGGATAGGGCAGCTGGAGCAGATGAAATAGTAAGGGTGGGAGTAGCAGGTAAAGCAGTTTGCGTAACGACAGGCAAAGGCGGAACAGGCGACCCAGGAAGAGGGGGTGCCGAAGGAACATTAACTACGGGAAGGACAGGAGCTGGAATCAAAGGAAGTGGAGCAACTATTCCAGGCTGACCAGCAACTGGCTGTACAACAGGTAGTAACTGTGGTACTGTAATACCCTGTGCATACGGTGGAGGTGAATTCAACAGGTAAGACAACAGAGGATCCTTTTCATGATCCTCCATCGGCTTAGTAGGACGAGATGGCAGTACAGGGTAACATTTATCAATTGCCAAATTATATTTTCTATTCGCCATCTCCATTGCTTTCTCAGTCTCGTTGACATGTAGCTGCCTAGCAGACTCCATTAAAGTCAACCCTTTCTCTTTCTGTTCTTTCTTCGTCTTCCTAATTTCTCTCTGTTTGGCTTCTTTGCGCCATACGCGAAAAGAATCAAACATTGCCGGCCGGGCTTTTCTCTTAAACAACTTCATTTCTAGATTGTCTAGAATTTCGGTTTCGAAGCTACCATGCGGTGGCCAACTAAGGACACCATCTTTTCTGGTATAACGGACCCATACTTCATTATACGTAATAGGACCCACACCATGTTTACAATAGAGCTCATATGTAGGAGTTCCAATCGGAGGAACCGAACACGAATCCTCCAACCGGGAATCCCCGTTGCAACGTAACCAGGACAGGAAACAATTACTACTGGTAGTCATGACAAACAAAGACAAATTCCAACCAAAATGCGCAAAGAACTTAGGCCTACCAAAATGAACTATTACCAAAACAAAGATTATCTAAACAAGAGCAACCAATGATAATCTACGAATTAAACCAGAGCAACAAAGAACAACCAAACTGAGCGTAACCCACTTAATACTTAACTGAAATGTGGAAGACGTCACCAAGGAGAACCCGTCTACGTCTCGCCGTACTAAGTTCTGCACCTCGGGTCCAAGACAGGGCGACAGTCAGTGCAGCGGTCCTCTGTAGCCGTCTGGGAACGGGAACCCTCGTGGAAGAGATCGTCGGGCCACTTTTACGACATGCAGGGATCGATGAAGCGGGGTACCTCCCTCCGGAATCTTCACACGAAACTTCTCGAACTTTTCAGGCTTTGGACCGGTACCGGATGACGTCCCCCCACGTTGGGCGCCAATTTGAGGTTCTGGACTTTTAAAAGTCCAGAGGTGTCAGGGAAACAACACCCAAAGACCCCTGAGTTCCTCCTGTCTCGGTGCACAAATAAACAGAGACACGGGCTTCTCGATGGTGGCGTCAAAGACCAAGGTTTATTTACTGCAGGGACACAGAAGTCATAGGAACCACACAGAGGCAGAATCTACAAGACTGTTCGAATTGCATTAAGTGGGTTGTTCCTTAAGTACACGGAAAATGTCTTTAGGCAACATTACATGAATATTTCTCATGCCCAACCCGGTATCCCAAATAAACAGTAAATAGACATCAAACAATAATTAGTCGTAGGTTTTCGGTATTCGATCAGGTCCCCTTGTCAGTTTTCCATTCTTTACCCGATCCTCCCCATCATAAAAATCGTAACCTCCCCATTGTAAAAGCCCAAAAGGAGAGGAGCAGAGCCAGATGCAAAGGATTGAAAAGTAGGATAAGAGGTGTTTATGGATCATAAACGGGCATGGCTACCGTCTTCGGCCTTTCAGTCAGGACAACGGACACGAGAACCAGTATAGCAGGACTGGCCTCAGGCAAGGGAGGCAGCTTGATTCTGCCTAGTCATGCAGCGTCAGCCTTTCTCGGGGCTCGAGCTTACGTGTCCTTAACAAGGTGACTCTGTCGGGGTCATTGCCCGTTCATTGACTATGTGAGGGCAAGAAACAAAATGGATGCCGTAACTAAAATGGATGCCATGACTTTACAACAGAATGCCCTATTTCTCAGTGAATTCATGCTAGTTGCGTAGCGAAAGCACTGTCATGTATGTAATGGATCATTTGCGGTTCATTGGTACCAAAATCGTGTCAGTACTACGATACCGATTTCACGGGTTCGGATCGCTACAGAACCTCAACGTCTTTGTCCATCTTGTAAAGAATGGGCATTATATAGACATAGAGGAAGTCGTTATTATAAATTGATGTTTAACCTGGTCATCCTGCTGAAGGTGACATTATGACATTATTCTTTACAGCTGATACAATATGATTTGACATTCCGAAAAAGTTCAAGTCAGTTTAGCTTCAGTCATATGACTGTGAGATGGAGACCCATTCTCTTTTCAGTCACCACTCAGTGCCAATCAATCAATCAAACAGCATTTGTAAAGCACAACACTGTCACCCCAGGGGCTATCTGGGCGCTGTGTCTCAGTCGAAGAGCCAGGTATTGAGTTTCTGTCTGAAGTCTGCCAGTGAGGGGGCTGTGCAGAGCAGGAGGGGAAGGGCGCTCCAGGTCTTGGCTTCAATGTAGGAGAGGGAATGTCCACTGCTGTGGCTGCAGCAGATGCAGGGGTTGTGTGTGAGGGCGAGTAAAGAGGAGCGCAGGTGTCTAGAGAGTTTGTGGAAGTTCAGTCGATGGTTGATGTAGGCAGGTCCCAGGTCATGAAGAGCTTTGTATTTGTGTTTCAGGGTCTTTGTGCCCATACTTTGGCAGATTCATTGCCACTATAGGCAGAGTTAGCATTGTCCCTGACCACTAAACACCACAGAAGAAAGGAACCCCCTGCATCAACACAACCTTGTCTGTAACTTTACCTTCTGATACTCCAGGTATCTGCTGCAAAACTCAGTAGAGCACTCCCGTCAGCTTCTGGCTGTAATAATGGCCCCCGACCTTCTCACTGGGTGACTCCCAGAAACATGAGCTGATACCACAGTGGAGTTCATAGCAGGATTTATTTCTGGAGGCTGTCCACTGGTACAGGGACCTGGTGGGACAATCAGATACCTAACTTCTAAGGCCACCATCTAACTTGCCTTAAACTCGTTTTAAAATTCAGGCTACTGGGTAGAAGAGGTAGGACATACAGATATCAGGTTTTCTCTTCAAGGAATCATATTACGTATAGAATTACCTATGGTTAGTTGTCAATAAAAGCCTTGTTTTCCATCGAGGGACTCCAGGTGGCATAAGATACTGTGGGTTGCCAATTACATCACTCGGAACACTAAGAAAATTTCACAAATTTTGCCGATAAACCATGAACAATTCTATGCTGTATGTTGCCCCCAAATGTTCTTCTTTCTCTCCCTACCTCCCTGCTCCTAAAGATGAACAGCTCAGAGGAGCCTTGGGGTGCTATGCACAACATGGCCTCACTTCCGCCAGGGTCCTCCCAGAAGCTGTACTTCAGAAACAATAAATTTCTGATCTCCTGCCATCCACCCCACTGCACTCTGGCCAGCTACCCCCACCCAAATGTCTAAAAATCACTGTGTGGTGTCCTTCTCACCATGGCCGACCGCCTTAAACACTATCCTGTCTTTAACCTCTTTATATAATCCAAAAATACTAACCATCCTTCACCATCCCCACCGCCCTCGACACAAGCCTCTTGCAATCCATCCCAAAAGTAAAAAAAACACAAATACCTGTCTCTGTATCTCATACAGACTGAGAGGAACAAAAAGGATGACATATTGGCTACTATATTGCCTACTATAAAAAAAAAATGAAGAAAACATATGTCAATAAGCGTTCCTGAAGCAGTGGGAGGTGAGGTAGATGAAGGAGATGAAATACGGGTTCGTAACTGTGCAATAAAAGCATGACCTATTAGGAAGACCTATAAATACATTTACAAGCATGCTAAAAATTAATCTCGTGGCTTGCAATATTTCCTAATTGGCTATTTCATATGGGTGTATTTTACTCAGTGTCAGAAGTGGAGATCCCGTGTTTTAGTTCAGGAATTAAAATTAACGCAAAAAGAAAAATATTCGTCATCACAAATTTAAACATAGGTAGAGTTAAAAATGTATGAGCATTCTTCATGTGCTGAAACTGGAATTTCTTTTTCTTACAGGATAACGCAGTTTTGCCAAATCAGAGTACAAAATTCCAGTATACTGAAGGCACAACATATCTCCAGATTGAAGATGTGTCTGCGGAAGATAGAGGATATTATACGTGTGAAATGACCTTCGAACACACAGGGAAAGAGTACAGAGCCACCAGGATCATTTTGCTCCAGACTGTTGGTAAATAATTACTAATCATGGGTTTTAAATTTAGGTAATGTTGTACAATGTGGACACTAACGCCTCTTGCAATTATTTTTTTAGGAATAGGCGTGATGTACTTGTAAATTAGGCGTGCCTCACTTTTGACATAGGTGTGACTTCTCAAACTTCCATTAAAATTAGTCCTAAAAGAAAGGATTGTGAATAAGGTCAGCGTCATGCGTGGGGCCACTTCACAAAAGCATTCATGAGTATGTAAAATAGTTCTCCTTTAGTACTGTTTTACACACTCTAAGGGGCATATCAACAAGGGCTTTAAAAGCCAAAAAAGGAGAGATAAAACTAGCGCCCTATCAACAACAGGGGGCTAACATGCAAATTTGCATGTTAGCACCCTTTTACTCTACGCTTCCCCTTGCATCTCTAATGAGATGCAAAGGGGGCGTTCCAGAGTAAAATAATAGGAGAAATGTCGCTAAGCGACATTTCTCCTATTATCAAGAATGTCGCTAACCCTGTTAGAGACAAAAAAAGCAGCGCTAACCGCGGTTAACGCTGCTTTTTTACGTCTGGTATTTTTCTGACTTAGCCATGATATCCTATGGAAGGAGGATATCATGGCTAAGTTTGCCTGTCCCTATCAACAAGGTAACGTGCGATAATCTCACGTTAGCCTGTTAGCGTGAGGATTTTTATCGCTATTGAGATAAGGGTTGCTAATAGCACGCTATCTCAGTGATAAAAATTCACGCTAGCCGGCGATAATTATCCTAGCGCTAAGTGCGCTTAGAGATAATTATCGCCGGTTGTTGTTGATATGCCCCTTAATTCCTTGGTGAATGAACCCCAAAAAATATAAAATGGGAATTTATTTTACAGAGTTTTATATAGCGCAAACTTGACCCGAATTGGGCATCAGAGCGCTTTACATAGCACCAGTTGTGTTACATTAGGACACATTCAATTTTGTTAGGCACGGGCAGATTACGTTATTTGCCCAGAATCACAGGATGTTCAGCGTCATTGCCATGACTCGAACCCAGTTCCCCAGATTCAAGGTCGATCGCCCTAGCCGTTAGGCCAACTCCTCTCCCCAATATATTCAGGGAATATTCATCTGAAATTAGTACATATAGAAAGGATTGTACCCTCTTTGTAATTTTTCACTTTCTTTAATTCTTACTAATAGGCAGGTATGTATTTCAGGGCCACTCACAAAGGCATTTTTGGAGGGCCGATTTGCAAAAGCATTTATGAGTACGAGAAGGATTAATTTTTTTTACAAACTCTTAAATACTTTGTGAATCTGTCCCACAGTCTGGAAATCCCCTAATTTCTGGAGGAAAGTCTAAGGAATACAATCCACTTGTTGAATTTGCTCCAGAGTACTGTCCCAAAGATGGAGGATATTTAGTTGGCAAGTACCACTCTGTATTTAGAGTTTCCTCAAAAATGGGAGGATTTCCAGTTCCTTCCAAACTCTAAATGAGGCCCTATAAGTCTAATAAAGGAGTGCCCTTAATTAAGGAGAATTTGGTGGCATACAAAACAGAGCAAGTACAATAAAAACAAATTACAGGTTCAAACAGTAGCACATCAACAGTTCACAAACAAAAAATAAACAATGAGGCAAGAGATAAAGAGAATATTTGGGGCCTGATTCATAGGAAGACGGTAACAGAAAATGTCAGGATTACCATTTCCACCTCTGGCCCTATATCTGCCCTATTGTGTCTTCCCTGTATAGTTAAAATCCTAAATGGTGGGGATTACTCTGCCTTTACTAGCTGTTCCACAAAGGTGCAGAGTTAACTCTGCTAGAAATAATAGCAGGCCAACAATGTATCTGTAGTGGCTCATCCACCGCCAGCTCTGGTGAAGCTCCCCTGTGAAAGACTGCCAGGGAACGACTAGTAAAGTATTGAAGTAGTACAGTTGTGGGTGTAAGTAACAAACGCGTCAATAGAGATGGCAGATAGGGTGAAAGCAACATAAATAAGAATCTGGACGCCTGTGCTAAAAGTAGGGAAGCACATTGCATACTCAGAAATAATACCTAAGCGCTTATAAAATAAAACAAATGGGGCCAGATGTATCAAGATAGTTATTTACGATTCCCTAATTGCGAATCACAAGGATTTGCAATTAGAGAATCGCAAAATGCAATGTATGATGGTATATAGTACACCTTTTGCGATTCCTAGGGGGCTCACAAATGACCTACCTCATGAATAATAATGAGGTAGGTCGCAATTTGCGACCCCCCAGGAATCGCAAAAATCACGGGGATGGTGGCCTGCTGAAATCAGCAGACCACCATGTCCGTGATTGCTTTTCAATAAAGCAATCTATTTATTTGTAAAGCAGCCCATTTTCCTTGAAGGAAAATGAAATGCTTTAGAAAATGAAAAATTTTAAGTTTTCTTTTCATTTTTAAGAGCAAGCAGTGGCCCCTGCGACCGCTGGGTGCTTTTAAAAATGGCTTCACACACATTCACGAAGGGGTCCCTTGGGGATCCTTTCCCATTTGCGAATGGGTTACAACCTACTTGAAGTTGGTGGTAATATGCAAATGTTTTGCAACCGCAATTGCGGTCACAAAACATTCCTGCGTACCGATGCGATTCGGCATTAGGAAGGGACACCCTAAACACTCCCCTTCCTAATTCCGAATCGCAAACCCATTTTGTGATTCGGTAACAGGTTACCGAATCGCAAAATTAGGTTTTCTGCCTCAGAAAAGCAATTTATGCGTTAGCAAACGGGCAGATTCTGCGAATCCGCCCGTTTGCTAAAGCAAAAAAGCATGATACATCTGCCCCATAGTGCGTTGCAACAAGAAGAGGAAGAACAAAGACGAGGAAGAACACATGTACTTGGTCATTAATCGAGGGAGGAGCTGACACAAGAAAGGAAAGGAAGCCTATGGGAGTTAATCAATTGAAATATTGCACATTAGCGTGACAACGAAAACAAGTGGTATGCTCTGGATGGGTTGCAAGCCCACTGAACAATATGTCTCGCAGCACAGCTCGCGCGCTGTGTAAGCCAGACTACAATTTTCTTTTTTACTGTAAAAGCCATAGGGCAAGGAATAGCAGCCCCATAAGACCGCACACTGCTTATCATGTGAGAATGGTTGGATAACTCAATCATTTAGTGGAGAAGTTAACTTTTTGCAGACAGTTTTTTGTGTATACGATATTACTGTAGTATTTACGCAGCTCTCACTTAAAAAACATGACTACTTAACTATTATGTTGATGTTTCGCAATACATGTAGAGATCTGCTAACAAATGCATCACTAGCACCTCCAGGTGGGCAAAACTAGAAAGGGCAGCCAATTTCCAAATTCACTCACAAACTTTGTTGGAAAACTCAATCGGTATATCGGTAGAAATGCCTACTTCAGGGAAAATATTTCAGAGTTATGAATTAATAAAATTAACTCAATTTATCACAAAAGGACTTATGAAACACGTGAGCCGGGAAAAATGTTAATAGAATACAGCTACATTGCTACAGTATAAATCTCAGCATGTAATATTCAATGCACAGTTACGCCCCCTATTGACTTTGATGAGATCTCATGGGTTTTGTTCGCAAACTACGTGGACGACACCCAGCTAATCCTATCTTTAGAAAATAACAGCCAGAGCCAGATAGAAGGGCTACATGCAGGGCCGGACTGGCCGTAGCGGGCACCGGGCAATCACCCGGTGCGCCGCACGGGTGGGGGCTGGTTTTGGGCCCCTGGGGGCCGTTTTTGTTACAGGGTCGTTTTTGCAACATAGCTGCAAAATCGGCCCTGTAACAAAATCGGCCGAAAACCAGCCCTGGCAAAGAGCTCGGCGGCACCCCAACCCCCATCCCTCCTCCCCTCCCCCCCCCCCCCCTCCCACCCCAGCCGGCTGAGCACTTTGCCAGGGCCGGTTTTGGTTCCCAGTCCGGCCCTCTGGCTACATGCCTGCATAAAAGAGATGGCAAGTTGGCTTAGGAGAAATGCATTGAAGTTTAATGAAAGTAAAACTGAGTCCTTGTGTTGCTCTCCCTCTAAAGTGCCACACTCACTCCCAAGCAATTTATGGCCTTGGACTAGTCCTGAGAATCTTAAAACAGTTCAGTCAGTACGAAATCTGGGAGTAGGGGTGAATGAAAAACTATCTATGGAGACTCAAATCAATAATATGTCTGACACTTGTTTTAGACTGCTGAGGAATCTTAAGAAACTTGTTCCAATGCTACCCCATCCAGCTAGGAAACTAGTGTACAATGCACTGTATTATGCAGAATTGATTATTGGAACTCAATCCTACTAGGTGCACACCAGACTACCTGATCAAGAGCAGGATTTAAATTCTAGCATCTAAACATTCCTTGATTAAATTAAGATATGACTCAGCCTCAGGCACCTTGAGGGAGCTTTGCTGGCTACCAGTAAGGGAGAGAACTGTTTTTTAAAGCACTGTGTATAGTCTGCTTCACTATGAAAGGAACAGGCTCTTTGTTATTATAAAGGGAATTCAGTTCTTACAGGCATCCTCATCTGCCACATTGGTATGCGTGCCAAGGTTTAGAAAAGCAAGATCGGGTGGAAGATCCTTTCAGGTCAAGGCAGCACAGTTATGGAACAAACTACCAGCCCCCATTAGAACCAATATGCTTCGTTTTAGAAAGAATCTAAAAACTTGGGGGCATATTTACAAGCAGGTGATAAAAAATTATCGCTGCTTTTGCGGCCGTTTTCGGCTGAAAAGCGGTGATAATTTTATTGCCTAATTAGCAAGGCCACGCTAACGCGTGAAACCTTGCGTTACCATGGGGATTCCTAACGCCCAGCTTTGCATCTCTAATGAGATGCAAAGTGGGCGTTCCTGACCTGACATGACAGGAGAAATGTCGCTAAGCGACATTTCTCCTATCATCAAGCCCCACGCTATGAGGCATAGCGTCAGGAAAAGTAGCGATAACCCCTGTTATCGCTACTTTCCTACGCCTGCTTCAGGACTGACTTAGCCATGATATCCTATGGAGGGTGGATATCATGGCTAAGTTTGTGAGTCCCTATCAGCAAGCTAACGCCACATTGCGTGAGATTATCGCTGGGTTTCCAGCGATATTCTCACGTTAGGCAGTTAGCGTGAGGATTTTTATCTCAGCGATAAAAATCCACGTTAACCGGCGATATTTATCCTCACGCTAAGAGCGCTGAGCGATAATTATCGCCGGGTGTTGCTGATATGCCCCTTAGCTCTTCCCAAATTGAGAGACCTAAAGTTCCTGATATTAAGGCCAACTGTGGTGGAATAGGAGGCTTTATTGTGTTCAGGCTATATAATAGCGCCATGATACCTGCAAGGTGAATGCTGCATTCTATACATATCTGCCGTTATAATAATAATAACAATAATCATAATAATCATAATAATAATCATGTGTCGCAAATTCTAATTAATATGCAGCAAAATGTAAATCTGAGAAAAAACTTTGAAGAAATCTTTTCGCACATAAAAAAAGCACCTTATTAAAAACGTTTCAACCTTTTAGAGCAGGGTCTAATTAGATTGTCTTGACATGACCTGACATGGTAAACGTAATTTTGCCACAAGAAAACCCTCCTGTGGAAAATGTACTTGCCAATGAAATTACATTATATTTTATTATCAGAGGATTAAATGATAATTATGGATGAATTGCAATACCACAGTTTTTCAGAGGATTACATTACACTTGTGGATGAAATGGTGTTTCCATTGTTTTCCGGAGAATATGAATGACATTTTGCTACCACTGTTTTTCAGAGGGTTTCATTTCACTTAAGAGTGAAGTTATATTACCACAGTTTTGAAAAGGATTCAATTACAATTATGGATGAAATTACCTTACCACTTTTTCCAGAGAATTAAATTACACTTAGGGATAAAATTAGGTTACTCCTTAGGATTACACACTACTATCCTTCGCTAAATAAGGCCCTTTCTGTACATCTTCCCTCCGTGGCCAATGCTACTGAAAGGGCCTGATTAACGTAAAATATTTTTACTGCTGGTACTAAACTGTCTAAATATGCTGCATTTGGGAAAAGATGTTTATTTTGGAAGTGAGGTTGTAGGTTAGAGACTGGAGGCAGTAGCGTCCGGTATGGCTCAAAGATGGGGGGTCGGATGTCAGGGGTCGCGGGGGGATTTGCGGGGGGTAGTGCGGAAGAAAAAAGAATAAAACCAAAATAAAATTAAACGCACCTTTCCGGCGGGTCCCGCTTCTTTTCTGCTCCTGCTCTCCTGCCTCCAAAAGGAGCAGGAAGCGGGCAACAAGGCTCCCTCCCCTAAGCCAATCACAATGCTGCAGGCAGCATTGTGATTGGTCGGGACGGCGCCAAGCCAGGGGCTAGTGGGGTGGGCATGTTCTCCATGCAGGCTGTAATGCAGCCTGCATGGAGAAGCGCAGAGTGTGCATGACTGGTTTGGGTGCCCTGAGAGGGCTGACCAAACAGTCTTTGCGCACTCAGGAGTGGGCAAACCACTCCTCCCCTGCTCAAAGAGCAGAGGACCCCGCCCACCCGCCTGCCCGCAATGCAGAAAGCAAACAAAAAATGGTAATATCTAAAGTTACTGCCATTTTATGCTTTGGCTTTCTCGCACTGCGAGAAAGGAGTGGGGCGACGCTCCTCTGCCCTAGTGGAGGAGCTGCCCCTGACTGGAGGTTGTGGGTTCACTGTTGTGTAACTATTGTATGGATGGATCGAGAATCAGCGCTAGAAATAACAGCAGTAGAGGAGGATTGTGGGAGCAGCGTTGTTACGTAAAGGGCAGCATTAGAGAGGAAGTGAGGTAGGGATGAAAATCATGGCGGAGGTGAAAGCGTGACGGAATGGCATGGTCGTGTTTAGAGTGGACGGAGGAGAAGCAGAGCACCACTTAGGGAAGCATAGAAAGGGTGCCAGTGACAGAAGAGAGGAAAGGTGTGTAGAGCTGGCTGGAGTGGAGGCTTGACAACAGCAAGGGCATTTGTAATATTGATGAAGAGCAGGGGTTAGTTTAGCCACACTCAAGATTTAAGCAACAACATAGAGAGTGGACAACCTTTTCAAAACATACATAACGTACACCATTATTACTGTGTGTAATAACCAGATAAGACTATTTCAAGAAAGGTTTATTTTAGCAGCCAACTAAAATTAAGCTAGATTAGAACATCATATCTTCGAAATGCCTATTTTTCCTTACACATGTGTGGAGTTTGCCATTACTGGATATTCACACTTTCCTTTAGATACATCTTGTAAAGAGTGAGGATGTACACTAAGTGACATCGGTGACACAGATTTACTGGTGGACAATCGTGGAATTCTACTTACCTTTTTAGGTAGAGCCTGAGTAAGCGCGCATGCGCTATTCAGCGAGACTGCTGTAGTGGAGTATGGAAGAGAAGCTCCGCCCACTCTTCACCCATGTTTGTCACTGACTTGTGTCAGTGTCCTTCCTAAATGCTGGCGTCTGATTCATAAAGAGGCTTGCTAGTCCCTCCTTAGTACCACCTTGTCTTAATTTGTCACCTCCCAAGGCGACAGGCCCCTTTACTTCGGCTGTTACACTGTACACCTTCTTTAGTCTGTGGGCACTATTTTTATTAATGAGTTTCTCCTACTGGAGACAGCACATGGGCGCCATTTTCAATAACAACACGGGCTCCTGGTTTCACTTAAATCCGGGCTGCCGGCATTATCTCAATCCCCACCCACTACGTCGCTGTTTAATCTTGCTTTGTCGCTCTCATGTGTTTCTGTCCCCCCCCACCAAGCAGACCAAAAACCCCGCCTCCTCCACGAGCCCACTGTGTTACCGTTATCCTTGCTTGTTATCCCATGGTGTTTGAGAAGGACGCAAAGTATCTGTGTTGCTGCTCGGAATGCCCCTGTAGGCATAGTTCCATAGTTTGTTTTAAATTTCTGTAACCGCGTGCTGTGAAATGTGCCTAAATGAATGTAATCAATCCACATTTGTGCCATAAACTGGAACTGTGATGGAAAACATAACAAAACATGCATACTTTTCCAGAAATTGATACTGACTTTTTAAAGCACAGTGGAGAGGTACAAAACCTGCAGCGTGCATGGTAAGGTTTTGGCCTTCTCTGAGGTGGGCTCCAGTCGCCGGAATTCACTGCTGTGAGAAATGCACCCACATCTACCGCTGCAGCTTGGCGCGAGGCCACCTGCTGCCCAGGCCCTCCATGAGCGACACCAGGACACTCTGTCTTAGATACCAGCCAGGAATGCGTGTTTGCTGAATACGGCTTCGGCAATCGGAGCCTCGTTCAAACAGAGCCAACTGTGAAGACCCGTATATCTATCTCCAGGGGTTTGTGCAGGTGGAGATTTCGATGAGTGTTTTCGATTATGCCGCGTTCGATGACTTGTCATTCAGAAAGGCCGGCTCGGAGAGTGGCTCTCAAGTGGTAATCCCGCACTGCCCTGCGAGTTGAGTGTGTACACGAGCGCCTTTGTTGTTCCTAGCTGACAGGGTGAGTCGCGTTCTTGCACTGTTGTCGAGCAACTGTTCTCACATTAAGTGGCTGTCTACTCGGATGTGAAATTGTTGTGACGTTTCTACGTGCGCACATCTTATAAAGTGTAGTGCTCCACACTTAAAAATCTTTAGCACTGAAAGCAAAGTTATGGGCATTCTGGGGTGCATAAGGGCTGCTGGGCAAAGCCCTTTTCCCCACGTAGTCAATGTCTATATCAAGAGAAAAACATTTGTAAATATTGCAGAAGCACATGTTTGTTTACAGCGCTAAATATTGTCCTTTTGCGTTATCTATTATACCAGTTCAAGCTGAAGAGAGGTGTAGCTAGCCAAGGGGCGCGGTTAGTTCGCGGTCCCATTTATCGGGTACTCTATTAGCTCCAAAAAATTGAATCGTCTTTGACTGCAACTGTTTCTTTTTTAAAGGTCAGTTCACATACTTTGTAAAACATGATTACAATTTTCATTGTTACAACTTAGGTGTTTTCTTCTTTTTGTGCTCTGGACAGTCCTGGGTTTTTGTTCCTGAGTTCACAATGTGGAATATCTGTTTTTGAAGTCTCATCTGCTGTTTCCACAAAACCAGTGGGGGCAGCCAGCGTTTTTCGGTGTCACTTCAACCTACAAACAAAAGCATCAATGTGTTGTTAACAATTGTATTGGGGGTTGAATAATTTGTAATCATTCTGCTAATGACTTGCTTTATGATTCTTTCCACTGCTCCTTTCTTCGGAACAGAGCCTTACACCGCACTGTAAAATTCCAGTGCCACAGCCCTTTTTCGTGCTGCATCGTCTGTTCTATAATTATTACTCAAACTCCCGTTCCACACTATTTTCTCCAATTTCCACTACAACAATTGTAAGAAATCTGGCACTCCTTTGGCAGTTTCTGCAGAGAGGCCAACAATAGAATGGTATGGAGTTTTAATTCTGTTCATACCTGTAGTATCCTGCTGGATGCAGTCTAGTGTTTCTACTGTCTGTAAACCCACACTAAACACCCACCCACCACAGGCGTCACCTGTCAGGTGACTCTGATAATAAAAGGGGCCGAGTGCACGTGCTTCTGGCCAGTTACTAACTATCCATCCAATGTCTGTGTGCTGATTCCTGTTGCATGTGGGCCTAGCGCCCACACCACTTTACAATGGCGACGAGTGGGTCTTATCCCACGTGTGCTGTGGCTTCGCCTCCCCCGGTCCTCGTGGGGGAAGCGTAAAGCCGATTTAGACGGTGACGGGGAGCCCACCCCGCACCGCCGCGATGACCTGTGGGCGAGCAACACGCCCCAGCGTGGAGGAATTGGAAGTCGGGTGCCCACCCCGACGCTGACCCCGTCGCGCTTGCCGCAGTGACCCCGGTAGGGGAAGTGCCCCGAAGAAGAGCGGACCGATCGGAGCCCACTCGCATCGGCCGCCACGGAGTGCCCTGCAAGTGTGAGGAACCACGCGGAGCCCAGCCGCGTGGAGGAAAGGGCCTGCCGGCCGAAGGTGAGGAGCCGCACGAGGGAGGAAGTAAAGTGAAGCCAGCGGGAGCCCATCCCGCTCCTTCATCCCCCGCGACCAAGTGTGGCCTGCCCGGAGTGCGTTGAGGTCCGCGGGAGCCCACCCCGCATCCGACCGTGAAGAGGAGCTCCCTGCGAGAGAAGCGAATGGGAGCCCACCCCGCCGCAACGGCAGAAAGCAAGAAGTGGCCTTTCCCCACCGCAGCGCAGCGTGTAGTGTGAGGCTGCGGCGGTGGGGTGGAAGAATGAGATGGCGGCATCCAGCCTGTGGCCGAGCGAAGTGGCACCAGCACCCCCCCTGCGCAGCCCGAGTGAACGCTGTGCCCTACTGCAGGTGAGGCACTGAGGGAAAAAGCCGGTTCCGGTAATGGCGCTAACCCTCCCCCGCCCCAGACAGCGTTCGCGCTGAGAAGCTGCCGCGGGAGCGGGGAGAGCGAGAAACAGAAGCGGCACCAGCACCCCCCGCGCGGTCCATGAAGCTAGGAGACCTGTGGCGGGGGCGGAAGAAACCGATTGTAGAGCAGAGCCCACCCGCAGCCGCAGCATCTAGCAGCGACCTCTGTCTCCTCCGCCTGCCCCCTGCGCAGCGTGTGAACCGAGAGGCTCCTGCGGTGGGGCGAGGCCGAGAGAGGAGACAGCGTGAAGCCCGCAGCCGGTCGGAACAGCTAGAGAGAAATGCCCAGGCAACCTCCTAAGGCACAGGGGGCAGAGTAAACAGAGAATATAAACTAAAGGGACTCACCGGGTGTAGCGGAGTCCTTCGGGGGTGCCCAACCACTGACATGTGCCCTGAAGAGCGGCCGGTGACCATTCTAAGCAGCCCCCAGCAAAGCAAATAGGCTGCCAGGAGCAACGAGTGTCCATGTGTGGCCAAGGAAGCGCAAGGGGAAAAGGACACCAAAGAACAGTGAGTTGACTGCCCTCCCCCATCTGCTCCAATGACTGCTGGTGCAAAGGCAGAATCAGGAAACCAGCGAGGTTGCAGAAACAAGGGACAACGGCCTGAACTGCCACAAGTCAACCCTGCACTGCCATCTAGTGGCCAAGTGGTGGTACCGCGCCCGCTAATGCAAACATGGCAAAACGACTAGGACATAGCAAAGCCTGCCAAGGAAGGCCTAGGGGAAAACTGGGCATGGCAATCTAGCAGGAAAAGAAAGAGAAGAGGAAGTACCAACAGGAGAAGATCAGTTGTTTGCAGCACATGACTGAACGACAAAGAGCACTCAAGGAAGCTCCATGCCAGAGTGGCACCAAGCCACCACACGGTTTTGGAGGAGAAGGACACAAGGTGCAGGGACGCGCCAGAAGTGCAGGAAGTAGGTACCCCGCAGATAAGGCGACACAGTGAGCGAACCCTAAGAAGAGCAGCAGAGCAAAGACACGAGCGCGCAAAGAGGAGTAACCAGGAGCAGGTCGACGGAGCGGTGGCGCAGACCACCAGAAGCACGAAGCTGAGTCTGAGGGAGAGCACAGCGGTACCTAGTGGCCACAGGTTGCCGCTGCAGCAGTAAGAAGAAGGAGCGCCACCAGACAAGCGAACAAGGATTCAGGAGCTCAGCACCCGGCAAAGTGCGAAGACACGCAAGAACAGCAGACACTGCTCCAGGAACAAAGGAGATAGAGGAACGCGCAGCGAGTGCACCCAGGAAGGTAGTGGAAGAGCACCGTCAGAAGCGCGCCACTGCAACGCGATTGCAGGGAAGAAGAGGTGGTTGCAAGAGCCACCAGAAGCGCGAAGACCCGGGAAAGGGGGAAGAAGCCGACCAGCCAGATGGTCGCCAGCGAGGGGAAGAAGCCGACCAGCCAGATGGTCGCCAGCGAGGAGAAGAAGCCGACCAGCCAGATGGTCATTTGCGTAGCTCTTGCACCATGCAAAGTGGTGCAAGAGTGACAGAAAACTTAAGACAAGTTTTGAAGCCATGCAAAGCCACTTTGCATGGCTCTGAGTGGCTCCAAAAATTTGGAGTAACCAAACGCAGTGCAAATTGCTGCGTTACTTTGCCCTGCCCTAGGTAGGCGTTCCATGGGCCTTGTGTGGGTGTTCCCACGCTACTCCCATGGGTTTTGGGGTATCCCCAGATTTACAAGAGCTTGTAAACCTGGGGATGTGCCAAAAACGTACACCTTCACACGAAAGGTGTAACAAGGAGAAATATCTCTATTTCTCCTTGTTTCTTCCTCTTTCCATGTTTGCTGCAATCTGCAGCGCACATAGAAGGAGGAAGATGCCTCGTCCTGCATGAAAACAATCCTGCATGCAACACAGGCACCCTTGCACCCTGGTACAAGGGTTCCTTTGTTGGCGCTAAGCTGCCAAAAGGACACCAGTGCAAGGGAAAGTACAGGAATGCGCCATATTGCCTTAAATATGGAATATTCCTGCCCTTTACCTGTCATGCAGTGCAGCGCAGAGCAGCAAGATCACTTGTTGCAGTGCACTGCATGGCTTCCTCATAAATGATGCACTTTACCTTTAACTCTTCCATAATTTATACGTAAGGGGGGGCTATTTTCGAGCTGGTTTGCATCGCTGTTGCTCCACGCAATGTGGTGCAACAGCAACGCTAACCTTAAGTCAGACTTATGAAGCCAGGAAAGGTCACTGCACATTGGCCTGAGTTGCACCATAAATCTGGAGTAAGGCAGTGCAGTGCAAATTGCTGCATTGCCTTAGACTTCCCTGGGAATGCGTTCCATGGGTGTTGCCTGAGTGTTCCCACGCAACTCCCATTGTTTTTGACTCATTCCCGGATGTACCAGAACTGGCAGACCTGAAAATGAGGTAAAAATATGTGCCTTCCCATTAGAGGCTCATATATAACGAGGAATATGCCTCTCAAGATTGTTTTTGTGCAGGAATGTGTCCCTTCCTGCACATAAACCATCCTGCATGCAGTGCAGGCACTCTTGCACCATGGTGCAAGAGTGCCTGCGTTGGTGCTAGGCAGCTGCAACGGTGCCAGTGCAGGGAATAGGGCAAGAATGCACTATATTGTCTTAAATACGCAACATTCCTGCCCGTTCCCTGTCACGCAGTGCAGCGCAGCTAGGTGACTGGCTGCGCCGCACTGCATGACAAGTTCCTAAATAGGCCCCAAAGTCTTTATACATATGCAAAATGACCATTGACATTCACAATAAACATATAATTAGAAGACTCACATAAAGGAGGTTAAAGGCTGCCAGGATACCACCCTTACCTTCAAATGCACTTCTTTTAGGTCTCGCTAGAAAGAGCATTAGGTCTGCTAATTGTAAGGTATGTCAATGTAGCAATGAAGATAAGGCAGTAGAAAGGGGCTCACCCCAGGGAATACTTTGGAACATGACAGAAAATAATGATATGAAAGATTCGACCAAACACCACTTACTGGTCGTGAATGTCTGCCTTCACTAAGCACATGATATAGAATACTCAGGGCTGCTCTGCACACAGTACAAATCGTGCTAATAAAAAATGTGATACGAAATATTTAAAAAGCTGAAGCTATGGATTTTGACAAAGCTTTTAAAAATGAAAGGCAAAAGAGATGTTCAGAAAACGACACAATGGCGCATGTGTAAGATGAGGGATGGAAAGGAGAATTCTACCACACAACAGAGGTTTGTATTCTGATTTCACACACTGGCTATTTTACAGAATGATATGCAATCCATGCAGAGTCACGCCCACCAAACTCTTCTTCCGGTTGAACAACCTGTGGAGAATCCATTGCCAGGCCTCATGCTTTGTGGTACTGACTGTATCAACACTGTCACAAAAACAGAAAACCATGAGGGCACCAACAGTAAATGGCAATATTTGCAGCCACCTTTTGACTGTGATTTGTCCACTTTTTTGTACTGTTTTGTTTTAATTTTTCAGACACTTTTCCTCGTAGTTACAACCTGAATTTCTTATACTTTTTTCATTTAGTGTTCTATTGATTTATTCTACCTGTTCCTTTGTTTCTACATTTTTTGTTGTATAACCCTTCCCTTTTCTGCTGCTCTTCCATCCCATGATAGTTAGGAAACTCACATTTTTGCATGACTCATATGCCGATAACCACTTTTCCAAGAGCATGTGGGTCACCTTGTGGTATTTTGTATAGATGTGGAACTTCACCTTGTATGCACGTTTCAATGCAACCTCTAATGCAAATTATAAAATGTAATGCGGTAACTGTTGTTAAACTGGTGTGGACATGGTCAATATTATCCTATTTTTGTTGTGATCTAAAGTGGACCCAGCCGAATTGGACCAAAGTTCATAGGAATTTGTGAGGATTTTGTTTGTCATTATTTAGTTTAAAAAAAACTATTGGTGTTCTATCATAATTAACGTTCCTCTTAGATAAACATTTATTTGTATTTTTCTCCTTGGGCAGAGCAAGAAAAGAAGGACCAACCACTGATTGTCTATCCAAATCACAAGGCGATAGCGGCAGCTGTGGGTAAGGCATGGAATGAGTTGAGCTGCTCATGCAGGCGCTAGCCGTCACTAGCATATCCTCTTGCATCAACCTGAATGTAGCTGTATGTATGCATATGTTTGTATTGATATTCATATAGTGCACACCTCGCTCACAAGAAAGAGGCAGCGATATATGCAGGAGTATCTGAATTGTGCACCTATTCGATTGAGTAGAATATTGGGGGGATGGCCGAGGGAGGGTAGAATTCCTTCACTCTTAGGGAACAGGCTGGAAGAGCTGGAACCCATAGAAGTAATGGATGGAGTGATCCTTGAATAGTGCTATTTTAATTATATTTTAAAGGCACAAGGACCAAATTGGGGTGTCATTCCTGATTTGTAATAGAGCTTAAAAAGACTTGCCACTTGGACATTTCTTCTCTAGACGACTTCACCTCCAAGCTTGCGAGTACTTCTTGTGTTGTGGTCACTTCCTCCAATGGTTATTTTTTTCCTTCCATGGAGGTAGGTGGTTGTATATAGGGCACAAGTCTTGAAGATGGAATGGGCTTGCAGTGGTAGCCACTGTGAATCCTTCAATGAAGTGCATTGAAGGACCTTTTAATGAGAGAAGCAGTTGTGGACAAAATGATTCTTAGCAGAAGCATTGTTGAATATTGGATACCCGCAAGTAGGGTATTGCCATGATCTAAATGGGAAAGGATTAGGTCAGACGTTAGATCTGAAGTCTAATTGCATGAGGAAGGGTTCATTTTTTTGAGAAGTGAAAGCTGATACCAGGCTGCTGATTCTACTTGGTGGTGTTAGTTTATGAGGAGAGGTCACCATTCATGATGAAGTAGAGTGGTATAGGTGTATTGGAAAGTTTGGGTTGGAGTCCTTTCAGACAAATGTTTCTGAGCCAGTCGTTCAATTGACCTTTTCTGCTGCAGTTCATGCTGAGGTCAAATTTTTTTATTTTACCCTGAGCTTGAAGTGGGCATGGAGAATCTATGTTTTGATAAGCGTGAGTCAATAGTTTAGATGGTGGACGTCCTTTACTAAGAAGCAGTTCATAAATAATTAGGTGTTTTCAGTTCACTTAACTATTATGAGAGAGATGAATGTGCTTTGGGGAAAAATGGTGGTTCTGGAAGTCACTGAGATTTGATCCATCTGTTAGAATTTGTGGCAGTGAGTGAGGTAGGACGCAAACTACTGTTGTGCAATGGTATTGGACTCCATAATTATTGAATGATGATTTTTGAGGACTAAAAGGTTGTTGGCGTAGAAATTTGTAGAGAAATCCAATGGAACCAGAAGAAGGGGTCGGCATCGTCGACGACTTAGATGGTTTTCATTTCAGTGCTGCAATGTGGCCTGAAAATGGACTAATAGACTAGTAAACGGTCGCTCATGCCTATCTACTTTTGCAGTTAGCTTCCCCCTGCTTTCTCAAATACCGTCCCAAGAAACTGGAGGTAGATGATGGGTGTATAGAGAGTGAAGATGTTCAAGTCATTGCTAGCTTTTTCTGGACTGACAAGCTGTCTCCGGTTTTGAATATATCATGCAAGATGCCACGCATTATGGAAGCAGTGATTATGTTGGGTATATGGGCCAATATGTTTACTTAGAAAGACATTGGAAAGGTGAAGGAATGATTTTGTTATCTTAAGTGGTAACCTTGTGGGAAGTGAAGATGTCACAGTATTTTGAGATGATAAGTGTTTTTTATGTTACCCGTTTGAATGCTATGGCATGGTGTTGGTAACATTTTGAATGTTTTTTTGTTGGCGTTGGTGTGATTTATGTTTTTTATTATTACTGTGTAGAATAACGTAGTAGCAATGCATTTGTACATTGAGTGTAACTGTATTCGTAGGATGTTGGTGGATGTAGTGTTTGGCAGCTTTAAATAGGGATTTGTTTTCGTTAGAAGCTTCTATAGTGATAGCTTATGTCTTTTCCCTTTTGTGCAATTTTTTTTATTTTTGCAGAGAAATCTTTTGCTGCCAGAATGTTCTTGGATGTACCAAGGTAGGGAGAGACTTTGTATTGTAGATTGTGTTTTTAGTGGGGCATGAGTTTTGATGTTGTGGTCTTGCGTGGTGTGCAACAAGTCTGGGAGCATGTTGATGTTTGTTGTGGTGCTGTATGCATCAGCTTGTGGTACTTACTTGCTCAAGTGAGTTTATAAGGGTGTTTATGAAGGTACTATATCACAATTTAGATCAAACACAGTGATTGGTTGGGGTGCTTGTGTGTATTCAGGATGTGGATTGAGTTGGCCAATGCAACAAACCAGTCAAGAACTATTGAGATGGTAGGAGAGGGATTGCATGGAGTTGAGGACCACGTTGAGGATGCTAACTTTCTTATAAGTATCTCTCGTATTTTGTTATTTGAGGAATTGGGTTTTGTGGGTGTAAAGGAAGCCTTCGTTCATCATCTTGTGGCAATGACTCCGGGAAGGGAGAATATAATTTAAAAGATATTGTTGGAATAGTAAATAAGGTGGTAGGGATGAGGTCTGTGATGTCTTCTGTGAATGCTCTGTTTGTTTCAGGGATCCTGCAATCAGGTGGTAGGTGTAAGCTTTGGACATGGACACAGGCCGTATGAGGGTCTTCATGAAGAGGATATGGTGGGTTCCTGGAGCATCCATGGCCCAAATGATTATTGGAGAACTTCAAGGCAATATCTGGTTTTGTGTGTGCTATCAATGTCTGCAGGGCCAATCTTGATGGGAAAAGGATATTTCGAATGTATGTGGAGGTGGGGGTGTGCCATGTTTCCAAGATGAGGAACGTACCAACGTTTCTGGGTGGCAAAGATATCTGTAATGTTTTTAATGTGTCATTCTTTTGAGTGAGCACTGATTAGCATACAATGCATTGCATTGAAATGTCTTATTTGTCAGGCGGTGTTGGTGGTAATGAGTGGTATATGAATGAGATTTCTGGAGCTAGAAGTGTGGGTACACTCATTAAAACTTGTAGGTTCTTTCTGCACCTGGGTATGGTTATAGTGCAGTGGGCATCTGAGAGCAGATACATGAATTTACCTTACATAACTTGCATGATTTGGGTATTTCAGAAATAAATCTCACGTGTCCTTCTCAGTGCTTAAATAAACATGCACCCCCAGTACTCTTTTGCCATTCAAAATACTTTTTGCCCCATGACCACAAAGAGATTTTTTGCTATGCCCAATAATGCTGCAAAGTATTTCCAGCTCACTGTATAACGGTGTTGATGACCATTAATATCCTTTAGCATGCCACCGAAGCCTGGCCACAAATATTTCCAAAATGTTTAGCCTCTTGAAATAATAGAGATCTTTGGAGAAAATGAAGATTATTTTAGGGTTTCAGTAACTGCTTCATAGGGGTGAAAAACACGCAAATGGATAAAATATGCATATTTCATCAACAGGTTCAAGGTTAATCATCCCATGCAAAGTGTTCACTGGATATGGGAGCAACTCTCAGACTGTGGTTTGGTGGCTGGCAAACAACTCATATATTGATGAGCTCTTCCAAGATGGCCGTGTGAAAGAGGGACAATTTGTGTAAGTATTTTGGTCCATATAGTAAAAACAAATTTTACATCCCCTTTGGTTGTTGCATTCTGTTCCTTGAAAGCAGTAAGTATATACTTTCTGACTAAAGGGGTATAGGAAGACATATCTATGGAACTAGACATGTATGTGATCTAGAGGGGTGTACAAAGCTTGCAGTTGAAGAAAATTCCCGGGCTACTTTAGGGTTTCTTTCCTCCCATTATCACAATCTCAGTTTTGGTTCAGTTCATGCAGGTTGAGCCTCTTGTTCAGCCAAAGAAACACATGCTCTAGGCATGAAGTGAAGATTGCATGATTATGAAGATGTAAGAGTAGGTTTGGATGTAATAAGTGTTACATTGAAATTGTACTTACCATTGCTTGATAGACTGAGCCATGGTGTTACTGAGATACTGAAACAAAGGCAAGAAAGATGTGACCCCTAAGCATGACATATAGGGGCAGATTTATGATTCCTGTTGCGCCATCGGAACGTCACTTTTTGTGACGTTCCGTGGCGCAGAAGCCTGCGTGATATTTATCAGGCAGCACTGAGCCACTTTTTGTGGCTTAATGCTGCCTCATAAATATCAGTCCCTTTAACGCAGTGTTCTGCGTTAAAGGGGCGTGCAATGGGTGTTGCTGGGGGCGTTCCCAGCAACATCCATGGCCTTTTGACACTGCCGGCCGAGATTTACGAGAAATCGTAAATCTGAGGCAGCGCCAAAAGCTTACGCCTCCCCTGGGGAGGCGTAAGGGAGGCGCAACGGGGAGAAATATCTTTATTTCTCCTCGTTTTTCCTTTTTCTATGTGTGCTGCATTCTGCAGCACCCATACAAAGAGGAAAAACCTCTTGTGATTATTTTTGTACAGAAAGGTTTCCCTTCCTATACAAAAATATTCATCCCCGCAACACAGGCACCCTTGCACCATGGTGCAGAGGTGCCTGCGTTGGCGCAGGCAGCCCATTGTGCGCCGGCGCAGGGGAAAAGCACACGAATGCGCCTCATTTTATAGATACGGCGCATCCCTGCCCTTTTCTTTTGCCGTAGGGAAGCGCAGCAGGAAGGCCTGCTGCCCTTCCCTACGGCAAAACCTCATAAATCTGCCCCATAATTGTGAGTCCATAAACAGCGTGCTTTTTGTTGAAAAGTGCTTCAACACCTAATCAAGGCTAGCAAGCGCTATATAAATGCAAAGTGTTTCCTCTTCTATCCCTCCACAACCTCAATCCAAAGAACATGCTAAAATATCCACGGCTCAAATTAATTTCATATTTCACTATACTAATTCACCACTAATCCTTTTTGGGTACTGGAGTAAGCGCTATATAAATGCAATTACAATAAAATGTTATGTTATTATGAATTTCTAAAGCGCACGTTCACATGCAGGCCTCTTGGTGCTAAGTTTAATTCTGGAGTAACCGGTAAAGAAATCCATATCTAACTGTGGGCTTGGGTAAAAAGCCAGGTCTTCAGCTTTTTTCTAAATCGCAAATGGTCTGTTTCTATTCTTAGAGATGTAGGCAGAGAGTTCCAGAATTGGGGTCCCTGTATTGAAAAACGTGACCATCCTGTCGGTTTGCGTCTGAATCGAGGAACTACCAATAGATTCATGTGCGTGGATCATACGGTGCGCTGCGGGGAGTATTTGTGAATTCTTGAGGATATATACTTGGGACCTATGCCATATATAGCTTTAAACAGGATGCATCCTGTTTTGAACAGAGAGTACTGCTCCACAGGGAGCCAGTGGAGTTCTTTCAGCAGCGACCTGCTGTGACAATGTCTGTCTTGTTGGTAGATAATTCTGGTGGCTTGCTTTTGTATCATCTGCAGAAGGTGTTTTTGGTTTTGCAGTAGGCCTAAGTACGTCGCATTTGGATAATCAATTTTTGATAAGATCAAAGCAATAGTGATTTGGATACTGGCCTTTCGCCTGAAAAATCTTCAGATTTTTCGCAATTTCCAGAGTTGAAAAATACATGCAAAGGTGACCGAGCTGATCTGCGTGCTCATGGAGAGATCCAAGTCGATCTGTATGCCCAGGCTCTACCTTAGGAGTAGGTGCAGGGCCTAACTCCAGGGGCCAGTGTGCCGGAGTTCAGTGCAGGAGTTTGTTTTTGGGGATGATTATTTTTGTTTTTTCAGAGTTCAGTTTTAATTGATTATTATTCATCCAATTCTTGATAAATATCATGGTGTTTCTGAGAAACTCCTTCGAGTTTGTAGAGTCGTCAATGGAAAAGATCAGCTGCATGTCGTCAGCATAGTTGTAGATCTTGACTCCCATTTGACGAAGTCTAAATATGAGGGGGGGGAATGTAAACATTAAAGGGAAGCGAAGATAGAGAGGAGCCCTGCAGTACTCTACAGCTCATATTTACAGTGCCAGATTTGTAGGGCAAAAGCCACACTGATTGCCTCCGGTCCTCTAAATAGGATTTAAACCAACTCAGAGCAGCACCTCTGAGTCCAGCTGCAGCAACACGCTCCATCAGTATATCATGGTTGACGGTATCGAAGGCTGCAGACAGGTCCAGGAGAATCAGGGCCTGAGTGCAGTCCGCTCCCGCCTTTCCTTTTAGATTGTCCATAATGGATAGTATGACAGATTGGGTGGAGTGGGATGGACGAAAACATGGCTGAATGGCGTGTAAAACAGTAGTTACCTCTATAAAGGAGCTGAAGAATCTGGCAACATGGGTCTCCAGTAATTTGGAAGGAAAGGGAAGAAGGGATATAGGCATGTAGTTGTCCAACTTTTGAGGGCCAATACCTTGCTTTTTTGAGGTGGAATAACCACTGCTTCTTTAAAGACTGACGGCACAGTTCCTTGGGTCAGGATAGATTCAGAAGGCCAAGAATAGTCTCTGGGAATGCAGAATAAATGGATTTCTGTATATTAAAAAGAAAATATGACACAATGCACTGTATTGATTCTTATTTTTGGTTATGTTTGTAAAGAATGGATCGGATCCAAGCCAAAGCAGGTCCAGGCATACCTATTCAGATTTGCAGCCATTTAAATAGAATTCTGTGACCCACCGTATTGGAGGTGGAAGAGGGTTGAGGATTATTACTGTTGCTCAGTCTCTGTTAAGACTTGCAAGAAGTCACCTCAGCTTCCTTTCCTGAATAGAGCAATTGCAGATATCACAACAGTCACTGAGGGAATTAGACCCATACACATGTAACTTGATTTTCCATAGAGGAACAGCCATAACACTTCTTCAAGATTGTGACCAGTCACTGACCCACCTCATTGGAAAATGTAGAATCTTCTGGCATGGTACTTTTGCCTACCAAGCTGCCATCAAAGCACTCACAAAACATCAGTCTTTACAAATCACCAAAGTAATGGCCAAAGAGTGAGGGGTTTCATTCATCCATTATTATACACTCTCCCAACTTCTGTGCTGTAATATCAGTCTCCACCTGTGTGTGGCATCATCTCAACTCACAGGAAAAGCTATGTCCACCATAACTGAAGAAAATATAATGTATAAGAAGGGACTACAGTTTGATGTAAACTTTTGAATCCTTCTCCCTCCAAGGCTACTATAAATCTGCTTGTCAGTAACTTGACTTGAGTGCACACTTCTGTATTAATATTCATTTCATTTTCAATTTTGTAATTAATTTACTCTAACTTCCTTGCTGTTTTGGCATTCCTTTAACCCTCCAATAGGGATAACGCTTTATATTGAGCCAAAATGTAGCCGTATGGTTCCTTACGTTTTATATGTAGATTTTTTTCTGCTCTTGACAGTGACCGACTGCTTTTGTGAATTAGTAAACGTCTCTCATCTGTGCTGATGAAGGATCACTGCACAAACAAAGATGATCATGACATGGGAGGGACCTGATGCAAATAATATAACCAGTTGAATATACCATCAGTGGAAGGATTGGCTCAAGAAGCTGCAACATATCAGATAAATCTCAATTTTATCACTGCTTTTTGTAAGTAGTCATGCTCTGCAGGCTCTTTCTGCTATTTTTAAATTTTCTCTTTTGCCAAACTACAACCTTTGGCAATGAAGAAATCGTGGGTGGGACATGGTTGATTTCTTCGCCGCCCAACGCTGGACAAACCATGATTCCATAGATCCCGAGCTTTTGCTTTTGCCGGTCTGATCCTGACTTCATCCACATCGCCGATGTCCCTCCGGACATGGACACGGCCCCTTTTCAAGCCATTTATCCTTGTCTCCAGACACACCAATTACCATTCAACACGCTGAATCCTTCGGCACCACCGATGTCTCTTTAAGCACGGCTTTCTCCGCAACTCCAGCACCGTCCAATTTATGCCAACCCGGTCCTGAAGATGATCCTAAATAACTGGATCGAAACGTCATCGACCTGTCAGTGCAATTGATGGCGCTTACCTCCTGTGGTTCAATAGAAACTGTTCTCAAATTGTCTACAAAAATTGCAAATTATTGATTTGAACCACAATATTCACTGTATATATTTTCACTATTACACCTTGCGCCGTTCCTTGCTGGTATCACATTATCACTTGCGTCGCCAAACCGTTGTGTCACGAACACAATTGACCACCAAGTACAATTCGGGTTGTTCACGCAAATTAGTTTTGACTACAGTGCTGTCACAACTGTAATTCTCCTTTGTTCTTTGTCTTAATTTGTTTCCAAATATATCATGCCTTGCGCACATTCTTAACAAAGAACCTACTGAGAGTCTCCTTTTCTTTCATGTAATGTATTACACATGCTTACCTAACTGTCCGCCGAAATGATACCAGTTGAGAAATTATTGTTTATTTCACGTACCTACCCAAATCTCAATGTGGTTTATGGGTTTTTGCTCCTGTTGTTTAATACAAAACCTCATTCTGTGAGAGCAGCACCAGGATTGGGTAGTGCAGTGTCCTGGTCTGGAGGTTCCAGGAGGAGAGAAGACACCCGAGGGAAGACGATGCGCACAGCATGTTAGACAGGTAAGTCAAATTAAAAAAAAAAATTGCACCCTCCCTACTCCACCACCCTCGGTACAAGCCAGCCACCACTAAGTAACGTTGATTTTTAATCCCTATTGCATCTGGCTGGGGATCATGTCCTGGAGATCAGGAGTCCACGATTCCCTCACATAAAGCCAAGACACAAACCACAGACAGCAGCACTACAAACGTCACTTACTAAACTGACAAATCTTACGAGAACCTAATGCTTCCTTAACCCTGAGTCAGGCACCCTGAGCCATGTCACACCCCACTCTCACAGATCCCCCCATCAACCCACAAAAGTATAATTTCACATTTGCACAGGAGTAGAGTTAGTATTGGGGCAGTGGCCTTGAGGTGGAATGGGCTGTGCTGACAGTTTCAGGCCTCTGTGCAGCTATTGGAAGCCTAGCAGGTGCAATAATAATGCCCAAATAGTGACTGAAAATAAATAGAGGCTCTGAGCAGTGGTGGCCGGCAGGGGTAAGAGCGGTGAGGTGGGGCGGGTGTGGGGGTGGGGCAGGGGAAAAGTCAACAGACGACAGGATAAGTAAAAGCAAATCAAAATATTAAAAAAACATTGACCTTGAGCACGTTACATTGCTGACTCGGCGATGCGGCAAGCGCAAGGTAAGTGATTTTTTAATTTTTTTTTATTTACTTTTACCTATCTCTTCATCTGCCGACTTCCCCCCGCACCCTACCATGCCACACCACTCTTACTTGTACCGGGCACCACTAGCTCTGAGCAAATAGTCGATGTGTTGTTTCCTTAAGTATGTACTCATGCACACATCATCTAGCAATTAGATATTGAAATACTTCTCCAGACCCATGAGATTTTTGGCCTGATTAATCTGAACAAGACTCAACAAGGCTCCACTATATTATTCCTACGGTGGAGGAAAATGCATTAGTGAATTGTCCTCTGGATTCAGCATTTCTACTTGCAATTAGAGGATTTTTCATTATCAACAAACTCTAAATCAGGCTGTTTTCTTTATGTTAATATGTGATAGCAAAAGCCCTCTTGCAACTGATTTCAGTCAAGACATCGCTTATTGTCTACCAGTGCTTAAGAAATGAAAAAGCAAATGCCATTTGAAGAGTGTGGTTTAGATGCAAACTCCATTCCTGATGCATGACAGTGGGAGTTCAACAAAGTCAAAAACTTATTTCTCAGATCACAGACCGTCATATCACATTAGGCTTTTGCATGTATGGGCGCCAGTAGCGAATGCCTCGGGCAGGCTGAGGGATGCAAAGGATTTGGGATAAGCATTGTAAAGGTGGGCAGTGTCAATGTGTAAAGGTAGGAGGAAATGTTATGTTCTTGATGAAGCTGAGGCCTCTTATGTTCTATCAAAATGTATCTTTCAAAGTTTACATTTGACGACCAGTGCATGCATCCATACTGGAGGCCGTACAAGGGCGCGTACCAGAAAACTCTGACACAGGAAGTCGCACTTCTTAACCCCAACTTAGGGAATCATTTGTGGCTGGTGGTACCATGTTCCAGTAACATCATCAGAATCTCAAGTGAACATTATAAGCAACAGTGGTACACATAAAAGAGAAACTCAAGAGCGGCCGTTCCCCTGATGTGTGCAAACACTTCTCTGCCCTCTTATGACTCATTGAGGGCTGGGGTTTCTGGGGAAGTTACAAAGTGAAGTTGCACGAGTAGGAAGTTGTTGTCACACGCTTACTTAGTTTTGTGGTTATTGAGTGAACAAATACACTTCTGAAAAGCATCTTCCGTAAGCAAACAATTGAGGACGCGACCGCAGCCATGGTCTAGGACATGCCCACAGCTTTTTAAAAGGACGTTAAGAGAGCATATAGATTTCTTATCAATTACATACACCATTAGAATAATGAACCCACCAGATAAGCTGTGTTCTTTCATGTTTTATTGGCGTTGAAAGAAGAGTGGTTGAGATTGCCACAGCTCAGGATCATCAAGCATTCCATGATGTAAATACCACGCATTCGGAAACGTTGCCATGCAACGCTAAAAAAACCATCATTTGCAATGCAATCGGTCTGACCTTTAGGACCTTGTATGTATTTAGCTATGCAGCACATTAGCCTGGGTGCTGAAACATCTACTGTTCTTTAACATGGAGGGAAAGTAAGCACCAAATTGCATGACATCCCAGGTATGGGAACACATGGTGAGAAATATTGCCTCTCAGCGGGAAATGGTATAATCCAAAGCTCGGATGTTATTATAAAATCAGGGCCTTCGGTGGTCATATCACTGAAAATACAAGATTTGAAAACGATATTATTGTCTATGGGTGCTCGTGGAAGTCAATTTCTATGGACTGTGAATCTAGAGAATGCTAAAGTGATTCTGGTGTTTTACTGACCTCTGCTGGTCGTTTTCTATCAAGACAGTTAAATAGAGGCAGTTGAACAGAAAAAAAAGTCCGTAACCGGTAGTAGACAAGTCCTAGGGCTGGTCTCCAGAGCCCACAAAGTACATACACATGTAAGTATAAACTGAAGTATATACAGGAGGTCTCTAATGCTCAACCTGAACAAGTCCTAGGGCTGATCTCCAGAGCCCACAAAAAATAGCTGCACTGCAATTATAGGCATTTGACTTTTATATAAATTATAGATCCAAGATGGATCTATGCCAGATTCTCAGACAATCTACAATCAAGAAATGTACATACATTAATTCTCAAAGGGATTCATTTATGCAGTCATTGGTTAACATGGAACTCTGGTGCGGATCCTGCCCTCCAGGACCTACTCTGGAAATACCTGCTCTGGGGCATTGATTAGTGATGGGTTATATTTATATTTGTGTTGAATCGATGTCTGCTAGATCCTGTTATGGAGTTTTATGGAGCATGACACATTCATTTATGTTGTCAAGAGCTTGGTTCAAGTGGCTAATGAGGGATCTATTTACAAGGGCATTGCCCCACTACAGCGTCACTTTTCCGACGATCCGGTGGTGCAATGGTGGCGCTCAGCCACTTTGCGTGGCTGAACACCCCCTTGTAATAATGGGCCTCCTCACCGCAGTTTGTTTTCTGCAGCAAAGGGGTGTACAATGGGTGGTGCTGTGGGTGTACCCACGCAACACCCATTGCTTTTTGATACTGTCCCAGATATACAAGAATCTGTATATCTGAGGTAGCGCCAAAAACTAATGACTTTGAAAAGTAGGTGTAAGAGTGGCACAACGAAGACTTTGAAGAGGAGGCGTAAGAGTGGCACAACGAGGAGAAATACTTTTATTTCTACTCGTGTTTTGCTATTTCAATTTGTGCTGCAGAATTCAGCACACAGAAAAGGAGCAAAACTCCATTAATTATTGTTTTTGTGCAGGAAGGTATCCCTTCCTGCACAAACACAATCATTCCTGCAACGCAGACACCCTTGCACCATGGTGCAAAGGTGCATGCATTGGCACTAGGCAACTTTTTAGCACCAGTGCTAGGGAAAACACAGGGGTGCTCCGTATTCTTGTCAATATGGTACATTCCTGTGTTTTTTTAATGAGGCAGCTTGGCGCAGCTAAATTGCTTGCAGCGCTGCACCATTTAGTTATAAATATGCCCCTGTATTTCTGGGCATCTTTTCTGATCATCTTGCTTTGATGCAAAGCTATACCTGTGTGGTACGTTTAAGTTATCTTCTTTTACATAGTTGATATGCATATTGGTATGAGTGTATGAATGTGTTGTTAAGGTGACACATGCTTAGCCAACTTTATTACTTGGTGCTATGCTGAGTGCATGAACATGTCAAGAGTTTGCTCTATAGTGCATTAATGGTGTAGTGCAAAGTGTGAGTATAACGTGATATAATTGTGCCATTGAGGTGGCAAACACTCAGCTATATAACTTGTGGATGTGTTCTGTGCATGGCAGTGTTAAGGGTTATGTCTCCATTCCATGGTACATAAAGAGTGTATCAGGTCAAAATTGGATTAAAAACATTTTAAAACCATTGAAAAAATAATTTGCCTTTTCCTCAGCCTCACTTTCCTGAGCTTGGCTCAGATCCTTCAACTTCGGCTTCAGTGACAAGATCCACCAATGAAAGCTGGTTGCTGCACAAACCGCTCAAGAATAGGGCCCATCACTCCAGCCCACCAAGTTTCATCAGCCTGGGGATCTGTGCCCCCACTACCGAACAGCATCAGCTCTGTGGCTCCCTTCGATGGAAGGCCCTGATGCATCTGATTCAATCACAGGGCTCCCATGGCCTCTTCTGGCTCCTCTTATCAAGCTCTAGCTCGTGTTCAAGAACTTTGCTCCACACTGTGGCCAGTGGCGGCTCCTCCTATATGGCGGAGGAGCATTACCCCACTGCTTTCAAGCAGTGCGAGAAGCAAAAGCATAAAATGATAATAACTATCAGTTATTATCATTTTATGTTTGTGCTGCTTTGCGCAGGCGGGTGGGCGGGGCTGATCTGCTCTCAGAGCAGGGCATGGGAGGAGTGGTTTGCCCCCTCCTAAGTGCTTTAAAGCCTGCATGGAGAACATGCCCACAGCTCGAGACCCTGGTTGCATTGCAGTGTTTTGATTGGCTATAGGGAGGGCACCTGGCTGCCTGCTTCTGTTCCTGAAGTCGGAGGCAGGAGAGCAGAAGCAGAGATGCAGGGCTCGGCAGCAAGGTAAGGTATTTTTAAAATTGATTTTGTATTATGCTCAGCCCCTACCGCAATCGTGACCCCCCCACCCCCGTCTGCACGACCCCCCCTTTACCACCCGCGCCTGCCCCCCCACTAGCGAGCCATGTCATCCGCCACTGATTGTGGCCATGTACCCATGCATCATGCATCATTAATGGGATTATATGCTGCAAAAATCAGTTTAAAATGACATAGCAGGAAGGAACAGGGGTATATTTAAAGGGGATGTATGGATGGAACACCTCCAAATATATTTGGTATTGGGTCACATCCTGATTTGCTCATGCTGGTACCGTCCTGTGCTCAAGTTACTATTTGAAGCTTGATGCAGCAGGGTAAGTGTTAGCCCTCTCAAAGGTGAGCTTGTGATGTCCCGGGGCCCAGGGCTTTAGGGCATAGGGCCAATCAAGAATGGATCTCACCTGGGCCTCTGTCATTCACACTGTCATCATTGTGACCCCACAGAACCCTTTGCAATGACAGACTGTGGAGTTGTGAGACAGTGTGACATTGAATCTTTGTAGTGTAGCGATCGGTAAGGGTAGTCGGTCTGCAAGTTAGACTTAGTCCAAGCAGCCTGGCCTGTGCGTCCCCACCGCTCTGTCACTTAGTGCTTCCTTAGGCCAGCATAGTCATGATGTCACCCCTCAATCCCTGCATTTGGTATTCGGGCAATGGGCCACGGGGCTAAAGATGCCACCAAATCTAAACATTACAGTGCAATATTCATTTTAGGCCCCTGGATACAGGTACTGTTTGAACCAGGACCCAAAGGTGTAGAATGAAAATGTGCTGTTTTTAGTGAAGTTAGCTGCTTTATGACATAGGATGCTAAAGCGCTGTAATGATGTGAGTTTACCCAGCGCTACTAGGTTAGTTAATTGGTTAATGCGCTTAGTGGAGAGCTGGCTTGAATCCATATAGAATAGTATGTCTAGGTACTGTCACACACACACACATAGCTCGCTTCTATTGTCAAATCTTTTTTTGCATTCTGTGTCAAGTCCTGGTTTTATAATGAGGTGAAGAAGACTAAAAGAATCAGAATGCAACGAAAAGACCGAAACTGAAGCAGCTAGTCACTCCTCAACCTGGCAAACTTGGCAGGGTTGAATCTCTCTTTGGCAATCAACACAGAAGGTTAAGTGAGCTTAACAGATCGTGACCAAACAGCTGTGAAGGAGACATCTTTCCAACAGAGGTTCGACAGCAGGCACTGCTGTGGCCATATTGCGTTAAGTGTCCCGTGGGGTGCAACAGGAAAATGCTTCCACTCTCTGCGCTCCTGACCTAGATGCTTGTGCAGCCCCTTCTGTGATACAGATCATCCCCATTCACATTTAGCCCTAGAACAGTTCAAATGGGTCCTTTCCCTCAATAACTAGCGGCCGCGGCCCTACACTGAAAAAGAAAACCTTTGTCTCTGCACCTGCGCCGTATTAAGAACACCGCGCAACGGAGAATAGAGTCAGGAGGCTCCAAAGAGATGGCGCAGAGTCAGTGCACCCCAAGGGTGACCCCTGCAACGTGGGATGTGGACTCCCATGTGCCCACGTATGTGCCTCAGCAGGAGGATGCAGTGAGTGATCTATGTGCCCCTTTTAAAACCAGGCCTGTTACCGCCTGCACTGTGAAAGCCACACCGGCTGCTTCAAACAGCAGGTCCACCTTTCACTAATGTGCTACCCCGAGGGCAGACATGAGTTCCAGCTGCACGAGGGCAGCACATTATTTGTAATTTGGTATACTGGCAAGGTCTACACCCAGCATACCTATCAAGTATCCACCGTTGCACAGAACAGGGAAGTGCATCTCTGCTGCCCTCCTCCATTATGTGCCCACCCACATGTTCCATCCAGTTGCATTCCCGTCCGTGTGCTTCTAACATCCAGCGCCGCACTGCTCTCTCTTACCTTCATGCTTATTTTTGGTGCTCTTTTCCTTCTTTAGCCGTGCTGTACAGCATAAAGATGCTAGACGGCATGTCTAAAACCATTGGCAAAGCCAATAAGTCTGAAAAGTGAAACCTCTTTCCTTTGCCAAAAGTTTATTTGAACTGGGACCTCCTTTTTAGCATCTATTTTAAAAATGCAATAATTCAGTGAGCCAAGCATGCAATATAGTGTCGGCGTGGCACAGTGGATGGCCAATAGGCATACACACTAGTGCATTTCATGTGAATGAGGCATTGTAACATGGATCTTTGTAAACATGGCATTGTGAAGCACTTATCCTATAGTATTGGTAAGTATATATTTGATACATAGCTGGGTTGTATGACATGGACATGGGTAGGTTTGTATAGCTTTGTTTTCACTAGCCATTGGCTTTATGTATTTATTAATGATGCCAAGAATGTTCCTTACTTTTTCAAATAACTCTGAACGTATGTCCTTAACCCTGGCCATACCAAACCCCAACCCTTACCCTTCCCGCCAGCCATCCCTGTTCTTTTTAGTTGGGTGCACTCTGAAACTTTTTGGGGAACTCTAGGATCACACACCACTAATATTATTGACCAAGCTACCCCCCAGAAATGCAAGTTAGGAAATGCAGGACTGCCGGTTAGGGAGCCGGTTGGATAGTGTCGTGCAGCAGGCTGATTCCAACAGAGCTCTCAGCTGCCTTCTATCCGAGAGAGCCCGAAGAAGCTAGTGCTGATGCTCGGACTCTAAAAACTCAAAAAGAGTTATACTTTCAAATTTAAGAGTTAGGCCAGCTGCCGGGGAGTTGATGGGGGGGGGGGGGGGGTGTGAGTGTAAAACACTACAGCTGCTTTCGTTACAGCGGGCGGATATTGCATCTATGCTGCAACCTGGTCCTTGGAAACAAAACTGGCCCCCGGTAACAAAACCGGCCACCCAGTGGTCGAAACCAGACTGGCCCCCACCCAGGCGGCCCACCGGGGAAACACCTGGTGCCCTCTACAGCCAGTTTGGCCCTGGTGTGATATATTGAATCTGGTAATTAATGGCTGCGATAAACATTACAACTTTTAAAACTGTGATACCCAGATTTTTGCGTAGGGAATAGTTTACTGGGCTACTTGAAATGAGGACCGTAGTCAGTGTCCAATCAGCCTGGAAGGTTTTCTGATTTGTTAATTTCAAAACAAGTAAACAGAAAATTCTTGAGGAAGGGTCTGTTTTGGGCTTATACCTTTACATGCCTGCACTTATCAAACACTTCACACCTCATTTCCATTCATGCCTCCTCCTCACTCTATGCCGCCCAGCACTTTATTACTTCCAGCAATTACCGCATCCCTTGGTATGTTTTTGTCTGGCGTCGTTCCTCTTAACTGCTATAAAGACAAGAAGCCAAACTCCCTAGTCTGAATCTTATAAGTAAGATAAGCGCCACCTGATTCATTCTTGATCTTATATCGATGAATTCCATTTATTGATTATGATTTTACTCTCCTTTTTATCTGTATTTTATAACCACCAGATTTTATAGATGTCTCTTTTTATTCTGTATTGTTTTTAATATATTGGAATGTATATTTTGTGAAATACTTTGTATGCCTTTACTCTTTTGGTGAAATAAAGGGGCATATCAGCAACAACCGGCGATAATTATCGCTAAGCGCACTTAGCGCTAGGATAATTATCGCCGGCTAGCGTGGATTTTTATCGCTGATATAGCGTGCTATTAGCAACGCTTATCTCAAAAGCGATAAAAATCCTCACGCTAACTGTCTAACGTGAGATTATCGCTGGAAACCCAGCGATAATCTCATGCAATGTGGCGTTAGCTTGATGATAGGGACTCACAAACTTAGCCATGATATCCACCTTCTATAGGATATCATGGCTAAAGTCAGTCCTGAAGCAGGCGTATGGAAAGTAGCGACAACAGGGGTTATCGCTACTTTTCTTGCCGCTATGCTTCATAGCGTGGGGCTTGATGATAGGAAAAATGTCGCTTAGCGACATTTCTCCTGTCATGTCAGGTCAGGAATGCCCACTTTGCATCTCATTAGAGATGCAAAGCTGGGCGTTAGGAATTCCTACGCTAACGCAAGTTTTCACGCGTTAGCGTGAGCTTGCTAATCAGGCGATAAAATTATCGTCGCTTTTCGGCCGAAAACGGCCGCAAAAGCGCCGATAATTCTATCGCCTCGCCTTGCTGATATGCCCCAAAGTTATTTGGACTGACTGACCCCATATATTGAACTGGCAAATTTGAGTGAGGTTTCCAATCTCACAGTTGACCTCTCACCACCATCAGGGTAATGATTACATGGATTTAGCAAATGTAAAAATGAATGAATTTTATCGGGTTTGTATGCGTATGTATGTGGAGACTTTACAGCGTAAAACTGATACATGTCAGCTGTGTAAGGCAACAGATATCTTGTATGTAGTAGGTTACTTTTGATGCCTTAGATCCTGTTCAGGCTGGACCCCCCGCTCAACTTTACATCAGTTCTCCTCATTAACTCCATTCCTCCACTTCTAGTTAACTGACATATGTCAGCCCTAACCTGCTAGCCCTCTGCAATTCTCCTGAGGTGTGTGACCAGAATATTGTTGTCAGAACACCTTCTGACATAGATGTGTCCTAAATACTGTTGGCAAAAGTATGGTCCTTTTGGTGTTGAGAATAGAAAACCTACATCCAGTCTAATGATCGTTATGAACCATATTAAGGACACACATGTATGACTACAATATTTCTTTGTATGATAGACTGATATGCAAATTTGAATCGGCCTCCTTCAGTGAGTACTGGGGTGGTTCTGCCTCATGGGGTGAAACTTTACTATCAACTTTCCATCCTACATTTAACTAGTGGTCTTCCAGAATAAATACCCAACATCCATGTGGTAGAATAAGAATTGACTGCCAGTCCCCAAAATACTTTTCATTTCGGCCAATAAAGGGGACATAAACGTTTTCTGGTATCTACATCAAATTCTGAATGAAATTAAGTATAGCTTGCATTTCGGCTATCTTTCGGGATCAGTGCGTACTGGCAATAGATTTTGGGTTTATTTTAAGCCTGGGCGAAGCACTACGCTACGCTCGCGTAGTTTGCGAAGTTTGCGCTACTTCGCACTACGCGAACTGCACGTAGCACAGTGCGAACACGCGTAGCGTAGTGTTGCGTAGTGCTGCGGTTATTTTTTGCTTGCTCGCGGTCCTCAACGTCAAGTTGGCGACCGCGAGCAAGCAAAATGACATCCCGGCGAGACTTTTTCCTTGTTCGCGATCAGCAACTTCAAGTTGGCGATCGCGAGCATGGAAAATAAACCTCCCGGCGAGATTCCCAACGCGAGGAGGTCAGGTTTATCATTGCGAGTGGTCGCGTATGCTCGCGACCGCTCGCGATGAGAAACTACCAGTTCGCGTTGAGAAAGCTGAAGCTCGAGTAAAAATCTACTCAAGCAGCAGAAAACTACAGCTCGCACTGTGCAAGATGCCATTTTCAATGATTGCACAGTGCCGGTTGCTTGTCCGCACTGTGCAATCATTGAAAACGACATCTGGCACAGTGCGAACAAGGTACTACGCAGTTCGCGAAGTGCTACGCGTAGCTCGCGTAGTGCGAACTTCACTTTGCGTAGCTTCGCGAAGTGCTACTTCGCGAACTACGCCCAGGCCTAGTTTATTTATTGATCGATCAGTCGTTCGCTATGTATTACATTTAAAAAATGTTCCGCTTCCATTGCTAGTAAAGTTTCCGAATGACTCCATGTCACCGGCACATTCTATTCCAGTCCTGGTCTTTCTATTTTAGCTCAACGCATTTTGGAAGGTGTAGTGTTGGTTTACGGCCATTAAATCAATTGGGTTGGAGCTCTAGATTGCAGAGTTTCACCAAGAGATAAATGGAACCAGACTGTTGTGTTCTCGATGACAAGAATTAACCATGTAACCTGAAAGGGAAACAGCCTTTACTCATATATTTTTATTTCGGATAACATTTACCATGCATTTTTTACATTGTAATGACAGTTTGCACGCACGTCTTTACAACGCAAGATTTAATACCCATTTGAACAGTAGGTTGCAGTGTTTCTCAAAGTGGCACGCTACAGATATTTTTAAGGGTCATTTTAAAAAGGGGGCTTTGAGGGTCTCCCGCCAAAAATATAAAATGTTAAAATAGTACCAAACCTGTAAAGGACAAATGTAATTAAAAATGTATTAAGAATTAATGTATACTTTCTGAACAGTAGGTGGCAGTGTTAGACTGGGACAGGATTTTTCAGTGCCAGTAAGTGTGGTAAAAGAATGCGCGGTAGCGTGGTGAAGGTGTTTCAAATGTGAGAGAATGTATATGCGTGGTAGTGGTTTAAATTAACGGCAAATTCATACTGAGGGGGCTAACTTTTCGACAACAGTATCCAGGTTGTTTGTGAGAAAAACTCCCCTGATATTGGTAGAGTTTTACAGCTTCATTGGGAAACACCTATTATGCTGAAACGTAATACCTAATCAAAGTATCCCGTCTTGCATGTTTGAAAGTAGTCCTGAAATCAGTCTAATACGTTTAAAAGTGCATCTTTACAAACCACGGAATGCTCTGAGTTGCTATCCGCAGAGATTGGGAACGGATATGCAAACCGAAAACCCTGCATGCGTAAGCCGGAAAAGTCTGAAGCTGTGATGGCTCAGTGAGTCATGTACAAACTGCAGAGCTCCAACCTGACAAATCACATATTTCAAATATTTTGTGCTGACATAACGTGTCATCGTTCTGCGGTTGTTTTTATGAGTTTGATTAAATTAGTTAATCCTTGTGGATTTGGTTATATAACTGAGGGACCCTTCATAGCAGCAAACACAGAGCCAGCAGCGAGTCATAATTTCAGCAGACAAATGTGAATTATAGACTTGTATTCTCATTTCTTTCTCCCTTTGTTATCTCAAACGTACTTCCCTTAACAAATAATTCACTACCTGAGCCCCTGTCGGGTTTGCACCGTCTCACGCGGCTATTGGTGTGTGACGTTTTATTGGCTTACCATAGTTCGTGGAACTAAGGGGCATATCAGCAACAACCGGCGATAATTATCGCTAAGCGCACTTAGCGCTAGGATAATTATCGCTGGCTAACGTGGATTTTTATCGCTGAGATAGCGTGCTATTAGCAACGCTTATCTCAAAAGCGATAAAAATCCTAGCGATAACTGCCTAACGTGAGATTATCGCAAGAAACCCAGCGATAATAGGGACTCACAAACTTAGCCATGATGTCCACCCTCTATAGGATATCATGGCTAAGTCAGTCCTGAAGCAGGCGTTAGGAAAGTAGCGATAACAGGGGTTATCGCTACTTTTTCTGCTGCTATGCTTCATAGCGTGGGACATGATGATAGGATAAGCGACATTTCTCCTGTCATGTCAGGTCAGGAACGCCCACTTTGCATCTCATTAGAGATGCAAAGCTGGGCGTTAAGAATCCCGGCGCTAAAGCAAGGTTTCACGTGTTAGCGTGACCTTGCTAATTAGCGATAAAATTATCGCCGCCTTTCGGCCGAAAACGACCGCAAAAGCGGCGATAATTTATTAACGCCGCCTTGTAAATATGCCTCTATGTGAGGGTCTCTATTTTAATGTGAAACCCCAGATGCAGAACATTTAGCGGACTTCTTCTAACTGTAGTATTCACGAGAATTATGGGAAGTTTGTGAGAGACAATCTGCAACGTTGCACATTCCTACACAAAACGTCAATGTGGGAGGTTCTACAATCAAATGGCACGAGGCGTTCAGATCTTCCGCTAATTCAAAATCATTAAAAGTCTGAGAATATTCATAAAATGCGGCATCACTGGGGGCTTTACATGAAATGTTAACATCATCTTAATAATCACAACTAAGGGCCTAAGTTGGAGTGTGGCGGACGGGATCCATCAAAACGTGGCAGATGTCCTGTCCACCAATTTTACAAGTATCATAGAATATAATACTCCTGCAAAATGGCGGATTGGACAGCTGACACATTTGTGACTGAGTATCCCAACCTACAAACTCTAAATACGCCCTAAGTTTTTTTAACAGACCTTTCTTTCTATTGCTGGTCTAACATGGACACCACTAATTATTGGGATTTCAGCCTAAATTCGATCAAAGTCATCTCTTCATTGTTGATTGTCTTCTCAGTCGCCCACGGTCTGTTTGCAAACAGAGAATCGTCTAGAAAAAGCCCAGTCTCAGAAAAGCTGCAAGGCAGCCGGAGTTGTGCACATTGTGATATCAGAAGCTTTGCGAAACAAGGGTCAGCTTGGGCAGGGGCTAGGGAGAGAATTCCTGACTGTGGCAAGTGCGCCCTTCACACCAATCCTCATCGGATGAGAAATGTAATACAAACTCGTTTTATAAGCAATTCATACATGTCTGTCATATAAGAATTGCTACTGTTACCTCATTTATTTTACTCAATTTATCACCTACGTGTATTCCAGCACTAAACGTTTAACTTGCTGAGCTACACCCAAGTTCTAGAAGCCTGCTGTCCCACCCCTTAAGCCTTCATTTTGGACTGCCACCTCAAATCCCAAATGACGCTGTCTTCTAAAATCTTTGCTCAAGACTATTAGTACCTCAGTGTAACACAGGAAGCAAATGTCTCTTGCTTAGTAATCAGTTATGTATTTTACTTTAATGTCCTGTTTTTAAGACTAAAAAGTAATATAGAATCACTATTATTAAATATCAATAAAAAAAGGATAACATTTTTCCTGCCTCTTTGAACTTTATTCTTTACTCTTGCTACACCACTGTCATTATCTTCTCACCACCAGCTAACCTCTTACCATATCTTGGGTTGCTACACAGCCATGTTTACACTCTGGCCCGGTCTCATCATCCCTTCCTGCCACCTTGCCCACCATGAAGTGCCCACCTTAAAGTCTTTCCTCCCACACTGGCGTCTGTTCACATTCCAGCTGCAAGAACAGGGGGGTCTTTAAGGGGATTTGTGCTAAAAGCGCAAGCGAAACACACCACGAAAGGGGCACGTGAGAGTGAATAAAAGGAGGGGTGTAGGATAAAGTGGGGTTCAGGATGTTATGCGTGTACAGCTATTTACCGCATATTTCAAGCAATGGCTTGCAAGAGATGGATCTGGCCAATAAAGTCAGATTATACAAAAGAAATTAGAAGCAGATTTAATGTAGTCAACGTCTCTGCATGTGGAGTATTAATCCCACATGTATGCAGCATCCATTATAGGATAACTTTATTCCTCATCCTTTAGCCCTCACTTCCCAATCCTCAGGCCTCTTTCCTCCTCCCTCCCTCACTCCTCTCCTTACTCCTTATTCCTCAATCCTCGCTCCTACTCCCCATCCTTCATTCTTCACTCTTCCCTCATGCCCCATCCTCACTTTTCATCCCACATTTCTCTTCAGCCTTCAGTCTCCATGGCACATTTCTCACTCCGTATTCAGTCCTAGTGCATTGGTCCACATCATTCACTCTTCATTCTTCAGTTGTCATCCCTCAACCATCGCTCCTCTTCGCTCATTCTCTATTCTTCATTTCACGCTCTTTATTTTGCACTCATTTGTCACCTCTCACTGATCATCCCTCTAACTCACTTATCAAGTGATGAGCAAAATGAACAAATGAGGAAATTCTAAAAGGTAATCTACCCTGTCTTTTTTTAGGATATCCTCTTCCCTCACTCTTCATGCCTCGGGTCCCATTCCTCATCCTGCCGAGCTCTCGAAGTACACAAAACAGTGATAGATAGAATATTTGAATTCATCTCAGCTTCTGGTAATCACTCAGGCTGCATCCCAATCCATTATTATTTTGCACACAGTGCCACCTTGGTTTGGACCCAGCTATATGCAAATCAGTCATGACCTTGCTCTAATCGGAACAGTCCAGCCCAAACTGCCAAGCCAGGTCCACCTCGCACAGGAACACAGGGCTGTTTTTGCCCTAGTATTGGGCTCATCCATCGGGTACGGGTTGATTCCAGTGACACAGTGTGCATGGGCCCCAAGTCTGGGCATAACTGACCCACTTAGGGTGACACAATAAGTATATAAACCAGTGATGGATGGAATGCTTGAATTCATCTCAGCCACTGGTAGTCACTCAGGATGCCTCCCAATCCATTTTTAATTTGCAAACCAGGCCACCTCAGTTTGGACCCAGCTATATGCAAACCAGTCTTGATCCTGTTCCATTCGGATGAATCCAACCCGAACTGCCAAACCAAGTCCTCCCTGAACCAGGACACAAGCAACCGAGCAACGGCATCACCCTAGTTATGGACCCATCAGACGGGTACAGCTTGGTTCCAGTGGCACAGTATGCCAGGGACCCACGTCTGGGCATACCTGACCTACTTAGAGTGACACAATAAGTATACAAAACAGTTATGGATAGAATGCTTGAATGAATCTCTGTCTAAGCTCAGGAACTGTCACAACACACTCCCAAACTAAGCACAAAGGGGCAGATTTATGAGCCCCTTGCGCCACTTTTGCGTCACTTTTATTATGGGAAAAGTGACGCAAAAGTGGCGCAAGGGGCTCATAAATCTGCCCCAAAGTTATTTGATAATGAGGTATAATCTTTCTGTGATTGAATGTATCAGGACACTCCCTCTGGGTACTTTTTCTTCATAAAGTGTGTTAGTATTGAGTTAGATGTGTATACCGCAAGCTGATGCATGTGTCAGCTTTTGATTTGGAAGCCAGAACTCTAAGGAGACGGTAATAAGATATATCATAATTTTGAAATATAAAAGCATAGATTTGCATAAAGCAAAGTATCATATGCCATGTATCTAAAACCAACCCATGCCTTGTGTATGTATTAAATGTAGGTCATTAAACATTTATATTGTCTTTTCTTCTCTAGGGCAACAACTGAAAATGATGGCAATTATATCGAAGTGCAGCTTGTTTTCGATGAAGTGAAAGAAGAGGATTTTAACACCGATTTTACGTGCATTGCAAACAATGACTATGGAATCCATATGCTCCCTGCTCAACTCAGACCAGCAGGTATAATTTTCATGATGACAGGTGGTGGGGGCATGTATTTACCTATTGCCCCTGCATGTTTTTTCATTGATACTAGCCTGATTTTCTCTGTCGGGAAGGAAGATTCAAAGTGTTAATTTACAGAACGTTGGCCTTGGATTTCTTACTTACTTAATAAATCTTTATTTCAGCACAAGGCCATAAAAGAATAAATAGACATACTATAATAAAAAAGGAGAATAAAAGAGTTTGCATAGAATTCCAACTCATGGGTTAGTCCGCCCAACCTTTGACAAGGTGCATACATCATTCCATACTCTCTAACAATCACATATGCATAAAACGTTAAACACAAATTAAAATCACTTTAACCTTGAAATCACACAACTCAAAAAAAGAACAGGCATTGGTCAGCATAAAAACTACACCCACTAACTTGGTGGATTTTACTCTCTATACCTCCACATAGGCATAAAAAATTGAAAGATTGAGAACACAATACACTGACTGGTATTGCTACTTAAAATTCTAGATGCAGTCCTATAAATTCTTATCCCCAGGGGGCGGCACACAGGAAAAATCCACTTCTTTTTAATTGTTTGATAAACAGGGCAAAAGAAAATAACATGCTCAACTGTCCCGCCAATCGAGGGGCAAAAAAAACAGGAGCTATCCCCAACACCAGGGTGATGGTTTCATTTGGCATTAAAGACAGTTATGGGAATAGTCCCTAAACGAAATTGCAAAAAAAGGGTCTTTGCCAGAGGAGGTTCGATCTCATCCAAATATGCTTCCATGCAAAAATCCGCTTTAAATTCTAGAAAAGTGTCAGTAAGCGATCCTTCCCTTGAGGAGCACAAGACCTGAATGACTGAACTCTGCCCAATGGCGTCAAGGTACTAGGGATAGAACCAGCGGTCATAAGTAGTAGGGATGAGGTTTTCAGATATTAAAGTGCGAAGAGCCATGTTTTTAAAGACTTGTGAAAGGGTAGCTGCGACTCTTGATGAGAGATCATTAGAGGGAGAGTGTTCCAGAGCTTAGAAGCAGCAACGGCAAAGGCTCTTGCCCCCCACCTTGCCCTCCTAAACCTAGGGACAACCAGACAATTTTTATTGACAGACCTCAGCCGTTTGGTGGGGACGTACCGTCGAAAGAGTCTTTTGATTCCTTCAGGACCAGAATTATTAAGAGCCCTATGGACAATGCATAGGGCCTTAAACAGAATTCTCTTTTCTAGAGGAAGCCAATGTAATTTCCAAAGTGCTGCGGAGATGAGTGGAATTTAGGAAGATCCATCACGAGTCCCGCTGCTGCATTCTGTACAAGTTGCAGTTTATGGACGGATCCCTTGGTAATGTCCAGGTAGAGTGCATTACGATAGTCCAGCCTGGACAAAATCAGGGCAACAGCTGCCTGGTTTCGAAAAGAGAGAGAAAGACATGGAAAGATCTTCCTCAGGATCCTGATAACCAGAAACAGGTAGAAGCAGTTCTGTTGACCTAGGGGTCGAAAGAGAGTGAATTGTCGACCATAACACCAAGATTCTTTGCTGATCCATCAGGGCAGGGGCATGGTCCAAGCATTTCAGGCCACCAGGAGTGAGACCACATGGATTGTTGGCTGCCAAAAACCAGGACCTCAGTTTTGCCTCCACTGAGTTGTAAATAGTTGATTACTATCCAGGCGGCCATGGCCCGCATGTAGCTTTTTAAAATTTTCTGCAGATGCCTCGATGCTGTTTGTGATGGACACAATTATCTGCTTGTCATCAGCATAAGTCAGAGCCTCCAGCCCGAAAGATCTAATTACCTTTTCCAACGGAGAGACATAAATGTTGAATAAAGTAGGACTCAATGAGGAACCCTGTGGAACTCCACAGAAGGTGAGAATGGAATCAGAATAAAATTAGTCCATCTTTACTTTTTGTGACCTATTTGTGAGAAATGAGGACAGAAGCTCCAAGGCGAAGCCTGATACCCCGATTTCTTGAAGACAGTTAACCAGCCTTGTTGGCTAGATAGTATCAAAGGCCGCAGATAGGTCCAAAAGTATTAAGAGAGAGGTATGCCCAGCATGTACTTGGGTACATATGTCATTTACTGCAAATGTTAAAGCAGTCTCAGAGCTGTGGCCACTCCTGAAACCATATTGGGAGCCATCAAGCAGGTGATGTTGCTCCAGGTAGGTGCCTAGTTGGGTATTTAGAGGCTACTTCAGAATCTTGGCAGGGACTGGTAGCAGCGAGATGGGCTGAAAGTTTTTATGTTCTGAAGGGTCCAGGTTGGTTTTCTTTTAGTAGTACCTGGTTACCTATAAATCGCCAGTAGGCGCATTTTAGCTCAGAGTTCGGTATTGACTCGGCATCGCCAGGGGAAGACCACAAATTGAAGTACCCAATCTGACCCAAACAGACTTCCATAGACCGCAGCCAAGGAATCTTATAAGCCCCACGTTGCCTCATAACATCTTCTAGGGCCATACCAAAAAGACGGAGTTCTGGAGTAACCCTTGGATTACTACTTTCGGTTCTCTGGGCCGCTGTCTTAACCAAAGACTTGGCATATTTCAGGAGCAAGCTTTATCACCAGTTCAAAAACCTACTCAGGAGCTTCAGCAATGCAATTATTTTTATATGTGCTGTTATTATGACAATGGACCTCCTTTTAGGGCCTGATGAATTGCGATTCAGCAGCGGACTGTAGTTTGTGCCCAAATCTGGATTCCAGCTTGTGCTGAATTATCTCAAGCAAAAAAAAAAATTCCGGCATACAATTTGGCAGAAAAAAACCTTGCAGAATAACCACAATATACATTATTTTACCCCTCACAGCACAGCAGGATAAAACAAGAAGTAAAAATGCACAATACCTCCTTCAAGGTGCGTAAATCACAATGGGAAGGTGCTGCTACATCCAGTGAATATCACACCCCATGTGATCAATATCTACTACGCGAGGTATTACTTCAAATATTAACTGGTGACTAGGAATGAGGACCAAACCAGTGACTTCTGTCTGTTCAATGGAAAAAGCCATGATTTTCTCTCTCACTTCCTTAGTGTTATTCAAGAATCAATTTATCAAGCATTTGATATTTCATTGAACTGAACTGAAAATGCCATCACCAAATCAAGTTAAACAAATGTATACATTTGTCTTTTTAACACATGGGGTGGGTCTGGCCATGTTGCTGCAGGAACCGTTTTCCAGAAAGAATTAGCAAAGCTCAGTCTTCTAGGTGATATAGGTGCTGATCATTCCCACTGTTGAAGGAAGAAGTCACACAGCTTTTGGGATATGGTAATTGAGGTTAGAATGTATCACCAACAGGCAGTGCTTAATTTCTAAAACAAGTATGTGCCTGGGTCCTTCTGAGGAGGCCACTGCAGCTTGCACCACCCATTGCCCTAGTCAGCACTGCCAATGACAGTACCAAAATACCTACTAACCGTAGCACTCTTAAAGTCTGATAATTCTGACTATTTCATGTCACCTGAAGCTATAAGAATGGTGTGAATGGCAGGTAGTAATAATTTTTAATGTATATTCAATTAGTAAATGTTGTTGTTGTGCTCAGTTCAAAATTGGGCAGACAGCAACACCTTGTGGTGGCCTGTTGTTGGTGCCAATATTGAGAATTAAGTGGAGGTGCTGAGCACCGTAAACCACCAGCTCAAATTAAGCACTTCTAACAGCCACCAATAGCGACTTTTTAACCATGCGCAGCTGATTAACCACACATGTAAATCAAAGGGTCTTCATAGTGAATGTAGCTGCAAGGAAATCAATGCATCGTTAAGTGTTTTGGTCCATCTAATCTAGCACTAAGGTTCTTCAGCATTGGCTGGATGGTGAGAATGATGGTAGCGTTCAGTGTATCCAGACAGGCTAAGGTGGCTGAGGAGAGCTGTCTCCCAACCCACCTGATGCTGTGATGCTGCAAGTGTGAACATGGCCCTGATGCTTTTGCTTAGACTTGGTGCACATCTAATTATCACAAAGAGGAAGTAAATGAGAGTGCACCTTCGCCCAAAAGAGCGAGAGAGGTTGCACTATTATTAAACGGTTGATGAGTATAGTAGATGCTGGCAAGTGCAGGAAGGTGACAGGACAATTCATAAATAGTGCATACACCCACATAGTGTGCCAGTCACATCATGTTGGAGAACAGGGGAACTTACATGATTTTAATTTACAGGTACAACCGTAGTTGTGGTACTAGTAGAGATCTGGATTCATGCTCCAAGTTGGTACAGGTAGTGGCAGCCGGCACAGGTTAGAGCAGAGGGCGGATGGGGGGAGTCGACAGACGATGAGATAGGCGATGCTGCGAGTGCAAGGTAAGTGGTTTTATTTATTTATTTAATTTTACCTATCCTGTCGTCTGTCGACTTGTCCCACCCCACCCCGCCCCCGTCCACCCCTCTTACCTGTGCCGGCCGCCACTGGGTACAGGTGTCACCTTATTGCTCCTTAAAGTGTCACATTATCTGTGTAAGAATCCCCCTGCTGCTCATTATTAGAATATTGCAAAGAAGAGTACTGAGACCATAGAGGAACAAGGCCAAAGGCGGAGTTCAATTGTAAGGGCAAGGAACTCTGATCCACCTGTTAACGTACGGCAGAGGGTAGTGTAATCCTAATCGGAATAAAAAATCTGTTTAAAAAGAAGGCGTGGTTAAGAATGACTAGTAACTGAGATTCTTTTTTTCCTGTAATGAGCTATATACAAAGCATAAACCTGTTGGCATAAATCTCTCCCTTCTGCTGATAATTGTTCATTTTAAAAAACACAGATCATAAGAAAAATATCCAGTTTGTGTTTTAATTGTGTGAACTGCTACTGCAACAATCCTCTGTGACCTGCCATTCAACTTGGCTACTGGCTCTTTCAGCAGACATTATGATGTCACATCTGAAGAGTAATAACTTAATACAGTTGAGCAGCTACATCTATAATAAGGAAATTAGAGGCAGATTTTTACGCGGGACTGTAGGCTTCCAGGTATTATATGTGGGCTAATTAACCAATTGTCTTACATTATAAGATAATTGCAAGTCACAGAGGATTTTCGTGACCACGTAGAGGAATGAGGTCGAGTTTGTTTATAAGTCATGGAACTCCAAGGTGACTTGCAATATAATTTTAATGTACAGCAGAGGGCATTGTGGGCATCATGCACAAAGCGCTTTTGTGATTGCAAACCTGACAATACACAAAATTACAGGGTTTACAACCTCAAAAAGTAATTTCTTTTTGAACTAAAGGCATTTTACGAGTCAGAAAAGTATTTCCGGGTTGTAAAAGAGCTTTGCCGTCCCTGTTTGAATCGCAAGTAGGAGGGGGCGTGAAAGAGTCGTCCCACTCCTGTTTATGACTCAGAAAGGAATAATTCAAGCGGAATCTGTACTGTGAAATTAAACATACTAAAAAACAGTTAGTAGTTTTTGCTAAAAGATATTAGAAGCAGTTTAATATAAGTAGGTTAAAAATGCTGTGATATAGATTGTGTAGAAACATGCAGAGGTTCGATCTTTCCTGCAATGATGTATAGCATCAGAAAGCCATGAACATCGCCTTTCCGCAAGGCACTTATTCTTTTTTTAAAAACATTATCAGAAGAAGGAAATGCCAGTGCCCATTTTCATTGTTTAAACTGCAGTTGTAATGGCCGGACTTTCATCCTGGCTGTTGGCTCTGGTGTCAGGCGTTGTGACCTCAGAAGTCAACTGTAATACATTACTATAGTTGAGCAGTTACGTCATTTCTTTATTGTAGGTGGCAAGAAGTGTTACAACTCAAGTATAACAAGGAAAGTAGAGTCAGACCTTTATACAGGGATTACACACTCCCATGTATTATACATAGAATTGTAGATGGTGAAAGCAAATCGACACTTTGGCCTTTATTACTAGTTTGGAAGTCCACGGAACGCCAGACTTGTAGGGGCGCTGCGGTGGCGGTCCCCGACTGCCTTATTACAACAAGGGCAGTCGGATTGCCATTGCCCTGCCGCAGCCGCCAGGGAACCACCGTTCCCTGGCGGTGCTGCGGTGGTCAGGAGGCAATAATATGCTTAGCGAGACCCCTGCCGTCCTGCCAAGCATATTACAAGTTCCACTCCGCCACGGTTTTCATGGTGGTTTCACTGCCATAAAAACCGGGGCTTAGAGGAAACAAAGGGGGCCCTACAGGGCTCCCTTGGGCCTCTGCGTCCGTGGATGCACACAAGGGGGCACAACATGTGCCCCCCCTTGTGCATGCACACCATTTCCTGCAGGAACTGTTTTTGCATTGTGGTGCCTATTTTCAAGGCACAGCCGTCGGACTGTAAAAAACAAAGCCTGCGAGACGAGAGGAAACTCCTAAACTACGGGCAGTCTGACCATGGCTTTGGAAGTGTGGCCGCAGGGCAGACCCGGCGCCGCACTGCCAAAGTCGTAATCAGGCCCTTAGAGTGAAGCTCGATTCGTCTATGATGTCACTCAAACCCCTGAAATGAAAAACATGCCTGTTATTCACTGTTACCTCGCTATGATTTAATGGTGTGCATGGCCTACCCAAATCATATGTCCCAGCTTTCAACTGCTATGCGTGGCATTGATGTATTGGGGGAACCTTACACGACAAAGCCTCTCCCCTCTGTCCCAGAAGTAAAAAAAAACTCCATTCACCTACTACCCTATGTGCCTTCCCACTACCATCCCCTCCCAAAGCTGTGCAATATCAAGTGGTGCTCTAAGAGGCTGTCAGAGAGCCCTGCCAGCAAGGTCTGGATGTCCTTTATGACCTAGCTTTGTTACCTCCTAGTGGGCCTTACCCAGGTAACCATTTACACATGGTACAATGTTTGTTTGACTTATTTAAACATCTAGAACAACAATACCAATGTTATGATCAAATTCTTTGTTCTTCATGGCACATATTGTTGCTAATATCTAATTAGACATCTGGATATTATTATCATTTCCATATGATATTTTTGTGGTTCCCCACAATAAATTCTACCCCATTATAGTTAGACTTCGGCCATAGATCTTTTCTAGTCAATAAGTTCTATCAATATTGAAGATCCAAACCATGTCAAAATGTCACCTTGCGTGCAGATAGATTCATATTTAATCCCTCCATGAGCTCTCCTTTGTATGCATAAGGATACAATGATACTTTTTACTTACTTTGAGTTGTTTTTTTCTGTTTAACCAATGAACATTGGCATAGATATGCGTAAGAACTAACATTAACTATATCCTCCCATATTCAACCACAAGGAGGTTCAGCATTCATTCAGGGTAAATAAATACCAACATTGTGAACAATATTCATCTCTTGTCACTTGACAATCCTAGTATGTACGTTATACTGCAGATATTCATTTTAAGTCATGACTTTAAAATTGAGTCATATCTTTATTATTCCAGAACTACTTGGAAACCAAGTAGACTGAGTCTTTTTCCACATATATTATCTTCATCTGTGAAAAGTATCCATTACATCCTAATTTGGAACAATTCAATTAAGGTACACTATTGCTCCTCCCTATTCACCTAAGAACCTTCCGAATACCTTGTCACCTACAATAGTATTCTGGATGATCATTGGTAATCTTTATATTTATTACTGTCCCTTTAGAACAGTTTGTCTCAGCCATTATTTCCACCTAGTTTCTGCCCAAGCTGAAGCCTGCTCTCTCTGTTGGTAAGAATGACCATTCTATAAGCACGTTTACTACTTCCAACAACCTCTTCGCTCTTGGGAAGGACCAAAGGATTCATAGATAATTTGTTCTCTCTTTTGAATCTTATTTCGTGTGTGTAAATATTAATCTCTTCTTTTAATTTTGGTGAAGGTCTTAGGCACATCTGTCTTCACATTTCGGTGAATATTCACTTAAGGATGCACTTTGGATAATGGTCCTGGTGATTGGGAATCCTACCGCTAACTTCTTCTAATCTTGTCCTTCTCCTTGTTTTTTTAATATATTGTTAACAATATATTGATAGGCTAAGTACAATTGCTATCTATTTTCAGGCCTTTCTTCTCCATTGTGGCTTTCCTCATGAAGGAGCTTGTGTCGCCGAAATGCGTGTAGACTAGATCACACAAATAGTCAGTGATGATCTAAGCCACTCATTTCTTAATTGCAACATATGTTCTGTTATGCAAAATAATTTTATAACCATTGACATGTTCAATGTAACACTGTCTGCTAATATTGAAATGAAGCATTTGTACAATGTCTCAGATTGTACATATGACAGTGATTAGTATCAATATATATAGGTATATTGTGGTATGAATGCTTGTATGACTGAAAGCTATGAAGTGTAGCTTTGCGTTCCCACTTTGGATAGTCAAATTTATTTTTGAAATTGGTTTTAAATCCCCTTTGTAAAAATAAAAGTATGTTTCTATTTTTATATTATTGAGTGACTTGGCCTTCATATTTATATTTGTATATCACACCTTTTGAAGTAAATAATTGGTTGCCTAGGGCTGTTTTCGTACAATGGATGCAGAGGAACACCCATGCTCCACGCATGTAAATAACTTCCTGATACAATGTAGTGCAACGCAGTGCAAGTCGCTATGTTGAATTACCGTTTTTTCCCACAAAGTCATGCAAGGTGATGCAAATCGGCCCTTGCATGGCTTTGTAAATCTCGACTAGCACTTTGCAATGGGAATGACGCAACCCTGAATCTAAATTTTAGTATGGTTGCAAGATGAGAAATGCTCTCTACGTAAATATCTCTATCTTTGATTTTTGCCCGCAGCTGTGCTTCTAAATAGTACAATTAAAAAATATATATTTTTGTGTTGAACACCATATTTGGTTTCCTCAGTAGATAATGTCAATCAACAATCAATCAATGACGTGTGTGGCTGCTTTCAACAGAAGCGTCTTGGCGCTCAAGCAGAGCAATATAAGCCTTTCGAAGTAACATAAAAGCTAAACAGTGTCAAATAACCAGGTTTTATGTAGCTTTTTGAAGTTTGTCAGAGACCCAACCCCGCGCAGCTTAGGTGGAAGTCTGTTCCATAATTTATCAGTGAGAACAGTAAAAGAGGAGATCCACGGCAAGACTTCAAGAATTTAGTGATACGAAGGAGTCGGCTGTTGTTTGATCTGAGTACCCTCTCTTGGGTGTATGAGGACAGTTAGTTCAACAAGTAGTGATGGGTCTCACCATGGAAATCTCTAAAAGCCATCATCAGAGATTTAAATTTAATGCATTGTTCAACAGGGATCCAAAGCAGATATCTCAGATGAGAAGAGTTATGATGGTGATGCAGGACTTAACTGAAGTCTGTGTATCAAATATGCAGGGAGACCAAGGTAGAGGCTATTCACATAGTCCAGGTGGAAGGTGACTGTGGCATGGACTACAGTTTTTCTTGTCTCCAAAGGAACCAGATAAAGGAACTTTTTCAAGATTTTCAACTTCATGAAATGGAACAATGATATATGCTCAATTTGAGCGGTATGGGTGATGAAAAATGCGGGTGTAAATACATCCGTTGGGCTCTGACCTCATAAAAGTTTCGACCTACGCTAGAGCCTTCCCCAGAATGTCCAGGTTGCTAAATCTGTTCAACAGGATGCAATGAGATACTGTGTCAAAAGCTGCCGACAAATCTAGCAGCACCACCATAACGTGTGCTCTTGTCAAGATTCTCCCGGACAAATAATGTAATCTGAGAAAAATTCTTTTTTTTGTGTGTGAATGCCTTGTTATGATTTGCTTGCTGTTAGGCATTTCCCCTTAATTGCCCCAAATGTTAATGTTGCTCTTTTCATTTGTATAGAGTCCTCTTTTTCCTGGTACGTTGCAGCAGTTCCGGTGGCAGCGGTGCTCCTGATTGCGGGCGCTATTTGCGCGTACAGGTGCAGGCATGCTAGAACTCAGAAAGGGTATGCTTTAACCGCGCGCTGAACCGTCATCTCAAATGGACTTTGAATTTTCAATACAGCATGGAAGCTTACCCTCACACCAGGAAATATTTGCATAAGTAGCAAGTGCTTGTGAGATGATACCATTTTTGCTGAAAGGAGCATTTAAGACATTGGTGTTCTGGAGGAAAAATAAACTCACCATTTTAAATAAAAATCCATTTTAGACTTTGTTCCAGAGGAATGTAATGAATTTACATTGATTTCTGGTATGTATATAATGTATAAATAATGACATTAATAAATGGCTTCAAACAAGCGTTTCAGTCGTGTCTTTGCTCTGTAACACGTGTGAATATCACTCAAGTTAATGGTTCTCAACTTACCGACCTCAGAAGGATGGAAGGCGAAGTCGGCCTTGCTACAATTCAAACTTTAGAATTTTTGATCTGCGGATCATCGCAGCTCACTGCACTTTCTTGCAGCAGGTGATATTGGCTTGTTTTTGTTTACCAGATTGTGCAAGATTTCACCCGTGCAGTGGAATTTCGTCACAACACTTGCACTAAGATGCTTGCAGAACTTACATTTATTTGCACTGAATAACTGAAAATGCAATTTCGCACTAGTCATTGGGTTTGAATGCCATTTGTAAACTTGCACTCCATGGTGCAAAGACATTTGCTGTTGAGTTGGTGCAAAGTCTGATTGACACCCCTAATATTACAATTCATCATTTTGCACTGCGTAAAACTAGATTTAACCCATATTTTTCACTATTTTTGCTGCTTAAGGATTCAACTACTGTGCAAATAAAATTTGATCCACATTAAATTGGGTTTTATGTGTTAAAAAGCAGCACAATATATTTGGTAGTGAATTTTGGAGAAAGAATCCACGAGTTCTCTTTTTTGCCTGGGGAAAAAGTTTAGGCTATTTGCTCTACTTTTTCTTCAGCTTGCAAAGCCCTCAGATTGATTAAATGTTCATGCGTTTTTAAGAAGTGCATTTATATTGCTCTATGCGGTTGCAATTTGCAAACCCTGTTCGGTGGAAAGGGCTTTTAACAGGCATAAAGTTCTCTAAAGATGTAAACAGTCACAGTCATTTTCTGGTAATGTTTATTATGATGTACCTGAAGAAGTGTATCTAAAGTATTATATGATGTCTGAATAAAAGAAGCAATTAACATACATAAATATAGACATTTCGAATTCACTTTCACGCGATTCTTGTAGTTGTCTTAACTGTGAAGTTTCAAGAATCAATACACAGAATTGTGTTTCTTCCTTTGTGTTTTGTTGCGGTATAATCCAAAATGTTAACTTTCATTTTGTTATGTTTTTTATGGCTTGCCAAGTCATCTTCATTTGTACTGTAAATGAAAGCAATTGTACACACACACATACACACACACACACACAGACACTCACACACATATATTGCCACACTTTAAATAGTTTCGTTTTGAAGAAATCTCACTCCCAAAAATTGAAGTTGTTCTTGGAATCACTCATTTATTTCATGTACTAGCAAAACAGGACCCATTTTGACTTACACCTTAATCAGGTTAGATTGCCTATCCCACCAACCCTCTTAAATGTGCATGGAGAGTAAAAATAGTTCAGCAAGTCATACCTACAATGCCAATAGACATACATAAACTACTATTGACTATGATAATTGGCATGAGTAAAATGACAAACTTCAAGGTGGGTCACACATTAAAATGAATCTCCTAAAATGATTGGCTCTGTGGCCTCACATACTTTTATCACATAAAAAAATAGATTGTGACCGCCAGAATTCATTTTCGTTTTGTCACTTTTGCCGATTCATGTCCATAACCACAGTATGAGCACAAACAGCCCAGGTGGGCATTATGCATGTGCCTTCAAATATATTCGAAAGGTACCCAGTGTTTCCAAATCAATAGGCAAAGCATGTATACAAAAATAACATCAAGATGCATAACATACTATTTGGCGATTACAGACGATATTTACCAAATCTCACTCACCATAAAATCTTTCTTAGTTCAAGTGATCCATTCTATATCATTTCTTTTATAGTCTGCTATTTTAAAGTTCCAAATCAGTCAGCTAAAAATGGTCTATTTAAATTTAATGAACCATTCTGCTCTAGTGGGCCATTTTTATAAATTCAATATCCTCTTTTCCTAATTATGTCATGTAATATTCATATCATTACCTAAATTGATGTAGGTATTGTCTGTGGAAAAGAAATTTGATTTGATTAGAAAAAGTGCAAAACAAAGAAAACGAAGAGGGCCGATTCCAATCCGGGTCGGAAGGGCACCGAACACGATCTGGCCGGAAAAACTATGAGCCGTACGCGTGTTTTCCGCCCGACTCGTACAGCTGTATGAGCAAGCAAGTACGATGCGAGCTACGAGAAATTCACCGATCGAGTCGTTCCTGGGTCCGAACCGCTCCGCAAGTCTCGGTCGGAAGCTTACTGTGGCGTGCAATGGATGCGATTTACGACCGAGCCAGTACGATGCACGCGTCGGACAGCCTGTGCGAGCCGGAGTGTCCGGCTCGCAAAAGGTCCAGGTTGTTGCCTATGGGGGTCCGCGACGGACCCCCTGTCACCCACAGCCCTACGACTCGGACACAGGGGGAGACCCAAGGGTCCCCCCAACACAGGCATGTACGGTGCGGATGGCACTGACGCATACCCACTGTAGGGGGCGCCCTTGCACAAGACGTACCCATTCAGTCAATGGGAGCCCATGTACGCATCGTACGACCGGCTCCCACTGGCTTCTATGAGAGTCCGACCGAACCGAGTCCGGCAGCATGCGGCCGTATCGTATTCGCTCGGTCGGACTGCAGGACTCCGGCTCGGTCGGAAAACACTCCAGATCCGGCTCGGTCGTAGTTCTTTCCGACCCGGATCGGAATCGGCACCTTAAAAGGGAAAAGCAAATGAGAGTTGAAGCAGAGAGGAAGGAATACAAAATATGAGTAGTTCAATCAAACAGCTAAATGTACCAAGAATTATTCACTCATATTGATCTCTCTGGGTTTACATGGGCTTTATAGGTCGTTTTTTGTTGTCACAAGTGTAATATCAGGTTGTCACCTCAAATGGATTTAGGTAAACAATCAATGAGAGGAGAGGAGAGGTGTGGCTCACTGGTTAGAGGCGGCAGACCCGTAAACAGAGGACGGCCCGGGACCAGGGTTCGATTCCCGACGCGGCAGGGTCGTGGACCAGGGTCAGCGGGCTCGATAATTCTCGCTTCGGTGCCTACTCCAGTCAGGGACCACACTCGGCAACTCTGGGCATTAGCTTGCCTCATCTTCACAACGGCCCCCCCAGACCGCCGGGGATGCTTGGTCGCACCTTAGAGATACCCATTAGGGACCATCTCTCAGGGTGAGCCGGGACGGGTTCCCCAGTGGTCAAAGCGCGGAGATACTCCTCTGGGAGTCGATTCTAGCGCTATATAAACCCACAATTAATTAATTTAATTAATTAATGACAAGGTAACTCAGTGCATTTTCATCCAATGCTCTGCTGCAGCCTTGATAGATCTTTTGGCCAGACCTAATATCCTAGTCTAGAATTATTCCTTTAATAGGCGCTTTCTGCCCAGTACTACATTGAAGCAGTTTCAGAAGGTGGGACACTGATTCGGCTGAGGAAACCATATTTGTGATGGAGCAACATAGTGAATTTGGATTGGTGAAGGAAATGCTTGTCATGTGATTGGCTGGAAGAAATCTGACTTCAGGCATGCTTAGGTCTTCGCCATGGGCTCCTCAGTGGCAGCTAGAATGATGTATGCAACAGTACCAGGCTTGCACATAGTGAATAGTATTTAAAGTTATAAGGACACTAGGATTTTTTCAATTTTTAACTTTGAAACAGAAAAAAACCTCAGGCTGTGATGTCCCTGTTTTCTTGATGATTGTTGGTTGCACACTCCTTCCATCACTTACACAATAGGTACTGACAGTGCTAACACCCCCCACCCAGTGAACTAGTGGTAGAAGTAGTGCACTTTGATGCATGTTTGTACTTATGTTAGGGTTGTTTGTTCTCACTATGAGGGATTGTAAGAAAATTAGCTGACTGGGCTGTGGGCTGCTTCATCATCAAGGCTGCCGTCGAGGGATGCGAGGGACTGCGATGTTGATGCATCACATAGCAGCGGTTCCAAAGAGGTTGCAGGCTGTGGCAGAGATGCGAGTCTTTGCGATGGGCTGAATCTACGAAGCAGCGGCGAGGCTTCAGTTCTGCTCGGGGTAGCAACACACAGCAGAGATGGTGCCTGAGCTCCACTGGCTTAACAGAGGCTGGCAGAGCCCCTTAGGCCCATCTTCGAAAGTAGACTCATAGATGGCAGAGTCCAGGTGCAGGTGCAAGCTTGTTTGAAGCCTGTTGTGTCCCTGAGTTTTCCAATCAGGAGGCCAGCCAACAAGCCCTTGGAGACATGCTAGGGTTCTGGGTTCGGGAGATGCAGGTTCTGTCCTTCTCACCCAGGCAAGAGAGCAGCAAGCAGCAGATCAGCACAGCAAGGCCGCCGTCCTCCAGAGACTGGCAGTCCTTCAGCAGCACATCAGTCCTTCTTCCAGGCAAAGTATTCACAGGTCCAGAAGTGTACTGAAGAGTTGGTGTCTAAGGTCCAGTATGTATACCCAGTTGTGCATTTGAAGTGGGGAGAAGCTTCTAGAGGCAGACCTTTGAAGTGCACATTTGCCCTGCCTTCCTGGCCCTGGCTCCAGAATAACTACAGGGGGTACACAGCCCTTTGTGTGGCAGCAAGACATGGACTACTCAAGTGCAAGTGGGATGGGTCCAGCTCCTCCCTCCCATCCTGCCAGTGGTAGCCCATCTAGGCACACCTAAGCTTTCTGCTGTAGGTTGCTGTCTAGGAGGAATACACAAAGCCCAACTGTTGGAAATGGCCCTTTTTGCAGGGTTATCCCCAAACCTTTTGCTTCTACTCTCTGTTTTTCCTGACCTGTTTTTGTTGGCTTTTGGACTCTGGGCACTTTACCACTGCTAATCAGTGCTAAAGTGCATATGTTGTCTGCGCAATTTGTTATAGTGATTGGTTATCCATGATTGGCATATTTGGTTTACTGGTAAGGCCTTAGGGAAAGCGCACTAAGTGTGCCAGGGCTTGTAAATCAAATGCTACTAGTGGGCTTGCAGCACTGGTTGTGCCACCCACATGAGTAGCCCTGAAAATGTGTTTCAGATCTGCCATTGCAGTGTCTGCGCGCACAGTTTTAAACTGCCATGTCGACCTGGCAAGTGCACCCACTGGCCAGGACCCAACCTTCCCTTTTTTTTACATTTAAGGTGCTCCTTAGGTAGGCCAAAGGTACCCCCATGGGCAGGGTGCAATGTATGTTAAATGTAGGACATGTATGGGTGTGTGTGATATGTCCTGACAGTGAAATACTGCCAATTTCGTTTTTCACTATTGAAAAGCTATCTGTCCCATAAGATAACATAGGAGATAATTTATGACATCTTACAAATATAATTCCCCTTTAGGACAAGATAGAGGAATGGAGTTTAGGCTCTCTGGACTCAGAATGTAATAACACATCTTTTTGTGAAGATGGTTTTTAAAATGTGTGTTTGAAAATGCCACTTTTAGAAAGTAGGCTTTTTCTTGTTCAGCTATTCTGTGTGCCTCTGCTGTTTTGTGTATTGACTGTCTGGTTTTGGAGTGACAATGACAGTCACTGGGGTGGGGGGGAGGTTGGGGTGTGACTGGCCCTTCCTGGATGACCAAGAGCTGAGCTGAATATACCTTGGCTGCATTTATAGTAGTGGGAGGAGTTTTCCTTGCACCTGAATAGGGCCTGTCTCCCTTGCACAATGCTGTTTCCACCCCCGTGGTCATACAGCACCAGTGAGGACAGAACTGGTTTAGACTGGGCTCCGAGGCCCTGGCACAAAGAAGAATAAAGACAACATGGGGTATAAGTAGTGGACCTTAAAACCCCAGAACTTAGGATCACTTCTGGACTCAAGAAGAACCTTTGCCAAGGAGAAGAGTGAAGAGGTGTGAGGAGGAGCACTGCCCCTTTGCTGTGTGCTGTGTGGGGTTGGCCTACAGTTGATGTTTATGCCAAAGAAAGGACAAAGACTGGAACTTTGGTGTGAACCTGCTAGGAGAAGAATCTCCAAGGGCCTGAGGTTGCTGGCCTCCTGTTCTGAAGTCTCAGGGACACAAAGACTTCACCTCCAGCTCTCCTGAACTCTATTGCTGAGAGTTCTGACCTGCCAGGACGTGCCTATTTCAGTTTTGGTTCTCTGGAGGTTGTTCCTGCTGTTGGGAGCTGGAAGAAACATAGCAGAAGTAAGAAAACCTATCTCCGATTCCGACAGCGATGCTGCTGTGACACAGTGACCTGTACCGATGCTAGGGGCCCCGTTTGTCAAGTGCATGATGCACCGTATGGCCTGCACCGCAATTCCGATGCCCTCCGATGCCAGCAGTTATGGGTATTTCCCGACACCAGCGCTCGCACTGACTCTGTCATAGACAGTGCCGATAACCAGCGAAGGTGACTCCACAAACTCGTTGACTTGAAATCGCCTCAACGGGACTGACTTCTCACCACCGACACAACTGTCTTCCCCTGTCCTGGATGCACCTCATCACCTCCTCGCATACATGACACCTCACCTCCCCTGTGGCAGCAGTGAGCCAGCCGCAACCTCGTCACCGACACCTCATCTCCATGACGCCGTGCCTCGTCATAGACTTTGTTTCCAAGGCACTGTTTGTTTTGGGGTCCGTGTGACTCGGTGCCTGACTCTGCCCTCCTCGCAGTCGGCACCGTACTTTAGACTTATTGCTGTCACAACATTGCAATAGACCCAGGTTGAGCTATTTGTTTTCTACAAGCTTTATTTTTGCAGCAACTGTTGTAAAGTCATATCTTATTACCTGTATGTTTTATTTTTGTTGTTTTGGTCATGTTGAGTTTAGATAAAGATACTTTATTTTTCCTCAACTGGTGCGGTGTCTATTTGTGATGTTATCACTGTATTACTGTTTGTTTTGATAAAAATTCTTTACACATTGCCTTTGGGATAAGCCTGTCTGCTTGTGCCAAGCTACCCAGGGGTGAGCAGGGGTTATCTAAAGTGTGTATTCCCCTTACCCTGACTAGAAGCAAGGGTCCCTATTTGGACAAAGGTACCTACCCTTGCCATCTAGAGACCCACATTTCTAACACCAACTGTCAACTACACCCAGTCATGTGACCCAGAGACAGGCTGCAGGCACCAAATGGCTAAGGTAGAAAAATGCCAGGTTTCTAAAAGTGGTATTTTCAAAATTGCAATTTAAATTAGAATTCCAAGGACACCAAACATGAACTGCTTACCTGTTCCCATTTGGAAATTACAGCTTAATAAATGTAATAAGATAACCCAAACACTATCCTACGGGAGAGGTAGGCCTTGCAGTAGTGAAGACCGAATTTAAGAGTTCCTCACTACCAGGACATATACAACTTAAAGGTACATGTCCTTCTTTTTAAATACATTGCACCCTGCCCTCTGGGCTGTCCAGTGCCTACCCTAGGGGTGACGTATATGTATTAAATGGTAACTCTTGGGCCTAGCAAAAGTTTTATTTTGCTAGGTTGACTGCACACACACGGGCTGCAATGGCAGGCCTGAGACATGTTTAAAGTGCCTAGACACAAGAAGTGCCACTTCACTAGGGACTTACAAGTACATTAAATATGCCAATTGGGTATAGTCCAATTCTACCATGTTTTAAGGAGAGAGCACAAACACTTTAGCACTGGTTAGCAGTGGTGAAGTGTGCACAGTCCTAAGGCCAGCAAAACTGGAGCTCTGAATGCATAAGGTTAGGGGGAAAACCACGCCAAGAATACCAGGTCAAACAGGAAAGCTTATATTACTTCTGTGAGTACTATCCCTGGTCCCTGTTTGGTTGTCAGATCAGGCAGGAGATCTTGGGGAAAGAGAGACATATGGGAAAGAGCAGATTTTGAAAGGGCAGAAGGGGTGCAGAGAGAACACCAGGGAGGAGTGGCAACAATTACAGTGAAACAGAGAGGTGCCGGAGAGACTGGGTGAAAAAAGGAGAACAAGTGCAATAAGAAGACCGGGAACGGCAAGGTGGAACAAAACAGTAAACATGCAGCTGTAGACAGTGCGGCAATAAAAAAAGAAGTAAACAATCAAGGGAAATGAGGCAGGGCCATGTACTCCTATTAAGTGCTAAAACAGCTGTTGCAGAAACATTCAAAATGGAAAAAATAGACCCTGACAACAGGAGTAGAAGGATACAGCTCATCCAATCAAGTCAAAATGCCCCTGAGCAAGAAAAACACAAGAATAGGGAGGAAAGGGGGCGTGGCTAGCAGCTGAGCAACATGGGCGCAGCTTGAGTGAGCTCCGGCAAATGCCCGACACAACCCCTGTTAATCCACCACATTATCCATCCACCACAGAGCATAAGAGAGTGGAAGGACCCCTGCACCGATCAGAGCGGCGAGGCAGCATTTCCACTTGCTTCGAGACTGCCGTAGGTGACCGAGAAGTGGCCCGGTGGAAGGACCTAGACCTGGCAGAGGACCCTGGGGGCTGGCTGGGCGGGCTTGCCCCTGAACTCTGCCGCACTGCAGTGGTGTAGGTGGCCGCGTGCGACTAAATTGCCTGACGATCCTTGCCATTGCGATAGAGGGAGAAGAGGTGCAGTAAACCAGCCCTCAGAGGTGAGCCATGTGCGATCTGGGCATCGGCAGAAATCTGGGCGATGGCAGAGACAACTACCAGAGGTACGCGACCAGGCCTACTGCACAGCATTGGGGCGGTGAGATCCTGAGGCGCAATGCTGGGCCGCCCCCGGGCTGCTGAAGAGGGCACAGTGAATGAGGGGAGGAGCGGAAAAGAACCCCTGAGGCGGCGAGGGTGGAGCGGCCCTCCATGGACCCCCTCCTTTTTCTCTATCGAATGATACCCTAGATACTGGCCAGATTAAGATATAGCCAAACCCCATGTCGCAGTGATAAAAGAGACTATACCTTGCAGTACCTTCCACGCTAAGACTCACTCAATTGTCCCCGAAAGGGCCTCAAAGAGACTTCGAAAACACTGACAACCAGCCCAGGCTCCTCCGCCAAATGTCTGGTCAAAAAGGGCCCAAGGTGACGCACCAAACAAAACTAGACAAATTTGCGCAGCATAAACCGGATGCATCACACGATGGAGGTGGTGACCAGCAGCAAAAGGCGGCAGAGGAGGAGGAAACCTCCACGCTCCATGACATACTGGCGGGAATTAAGGAGGTCCGGCCGGCATTGGAATACAAGATAGACATGGTCGCCACTGAGGTGGCATTACTAGGAGCAGATCTACGCAACTTGGGGGACCGTGTTAAAACCACAGAAGACTCAAAAACTACCCTTCAGTCTTCTACCGGGGTACTGGAGATGCGTGTCAAAGAGCTCTTGGTCACGACCGCTACTCTAGAGGCTAAGTTGGAAGACTTTGAGGGACGCTCATGCAGGAACAACGTGAGAATTTTGGGGGTTCCGGAGAGGGCAGAGGGCCCAACTACAGATCTATTTGTGGAGGACCTGATAACGCAACGCATTCAGCCTCACAGACTCTCCAACTTTTTTTCGGTGGAGAGAGCCCATCCAGTTCCCAGAGGCTCTCCAAGATCAGGGGCGCACCTGCATTAATACTGCTAAGGATTTTCAACTACAGGGACAGAGATGCTATATTACAAACTGCCCGCTCCCCCCCCCAGTAAAATATGAAAACACCACAGTCACCTTCTTCCCAGACTTTACGCTCAAGGTTCAGAGGCTACGCCGTTCTTTTCTGAAAGTTAAGAAAATACTGTGTGACATACCTCAAGTACGCAATGATGTTTCCGGCCAGGCTCCGTGCGATGGCAGGGGGAAAAACTTGGTTTTTTGACTGCCCTGGGGAAGCCTCGGAATGGCTGGATGGCTGGGGACAATCTGGGCAGAGGCATACGGCTGCAGAGCAACAGAGAAGAAACAAGGAGAAGGGGCACCAAGAGATGCAGCTGGGTCGAGAGAAGGTCTCTGCTGCCTGGGTTTCCATGAACTCGAGACACCGTAAGGTCTTCACATATGTTAACTAACTCTGTTGAGGACTTGAGGGTTGGAAACCTGCAGTAAAACTGATGATGCCCTGGGTGCCTACCTACTTGGTAAAAAATCTCTCACTCTGATTGCCATAACCTAAACGATGGGGAGGTTGTTCTTGCATAGAAGTGATGGAGGGGTCTGAAGCCCCATCGGATATCAAACTGAATGTTGCTGTTTGGTTTAAAGTTTTTATAAGACTAAGTAGGGGAATGTGCTGGCTGCGATGTGCTCCCCCCAAGTTAAGAGGTATGGGATAGGACACAAAAGCGCTCTGCAACATTGGCAGGTGAGCAGTTTTAAGTCCACACTGCAGGGAGGCAGGGAGGGGGGAAGTTATATCAGTTTGGTTAGTAGGTTATTACGAAAAGACACACATTTTCCAGACACATTGACCGATGACGTAGATCTTACACAGTAGGAAATAGCTGCACATGATTTCACTCGAGGCTCCAGAAACACATGTAAAATCCTCCCCTCCCAATAGCTCTCTAGCATACACAATTGATTGTGGTCAAGACCAGGGCCCCCTCCGAGGCTAGCCAATCCCGGAACACATCTCTATTACCACAGAGACAGAACACTATGGCTATGGTGCAAATACCCGCTAGCCCTTTTAAAATCCTCTCTTGGAATGTGAACGGTCTAGGGGATAAAATCAAACGTGGAGTGGTGTTACGATATTTCAAACGCCACTCACCAGAGGTAGTGCTATTACAAGAAACCCACATAAAGGGCACCAACTACTGTGTGCTCAATAGATCTGGCTACAAATTAGTTGCACATGCGGGCTACTCTAGAGGTTCGAGAGGGGTGGGTATCCTACTGGTAAAACCTTTCCATTCACCGTACAAAAAGTCTTGCATGACTCATGGCTGGTTTGTTAACGCTATCCGGCTATTGGGAGGGCAGAATGCTTAATATCATGTCCCCTATATTCCCCCAAGGCTACATACGTCCATGCTCACTGACCTGGGTTCATACATCGTTATGCTCCCACATGGGGAAATTCTCGCTGGAGGGGACTGTATACCAGCGCTCAATGGAGACCTAGACCGACTACCAGCAAGACAGAGAGACTCATATGGAAAGACCCTGGCAGATATTCTATTAGCACTTGGCTTGGTGGATGTATAGCGAACAAGAAATCCACCGGCTCACCAATACACCTTCCACTCGGGCATTCACAGAAGTCTTTCTTGCATAGACTGCATATTTGGGTTAGCTGATAAATTATCCGGGTTTGGGGATTGGCCTACCTTCTGAGGGAAATCTCTGACCACTCCCTGATCTGTGTCACCTACGGTAGCACGCTCCCACACAAAGACAATATAATGGCATTAAATTTATGGTACCTAAAAGTGCCTCTAATCCGAGAGGGCCTGCAAAGGGGAACAACCAAGTACTCTCAAGAAAACGAGGGGTCGGTGAAGTCAGCTCACGTGTTGTAGGAGGCTTATAAGATGATGATTAGAGGCCAGGGGGTCTCCCTAATCTTGGGACATAAAAAAGAAAAGCGAAAACAGCTGGAAGATATAGAAGCAGAAATTATAAAATTAGAGGCAGAGCTCCTAGGACTAGACCCCACAGAGGTACAACACAAGCTAGGAATTAAACAAAAAGAATACAATGATATAGCAGAGGAGGAGGCAAGAGCCAGACATCAAGCAACACTGCATTGAATATATGAAGTCGGAGACAGGGCGGGTAGGCTCCTAGCGTGGCTGGACAAAAAAGAAAGGGCCTCCAAATGGGTATTTGAGATCGTCCTAAAGGAAGGAGAGCTTGTGCGCGATCGTCAAGGAATAGTAGATGCGTTGGCGGCCTACTATAGACAATTGTATACACCAACGACCTACACCACACAAGCAGCCACAAGGGAGTTGTTGGCAACTCTGGCTGTGCCTTCATTGGAGGCAGTAGATAAAGATAACTTAGAAGCGGACCTCACAGAGAGTTAAGTAGTACAGCAATCTGAGCTCTGAAAGCCGGGAAAGATATGGGCCCAAACGGCTTACCGATTGAGCTATATAAACTTACAGCTTCCAAACTGGTCCTCTTCCTGATGAGGATGTACCAACAAAGCCTAAAGACTGGAAAGTTGCCTGAAAACCAAAGACTTGCCAACATAGTGGTGATGCATAAGGCTGGAAAGCCACAGGAGAGATGTGCGTCCTACATACCAATCTTCCTGCTAAATGTGGAGGTTAAAACCTTGGGGAAAGTGCTGGCAATCCGACTGGCCCAATACTACACAACTTGGTCCACCCCGACCAATCGGGCTTTATGCCCGATGATTAACCTGTGACGTCTTCAGGGGGTGCTTGGAAGAGCTGAAAGTATTCAAGAAGACGCCTTCGTAGTGTCCTTAGATGAGAAGATGGCGTTCGATATGATAGAGTGGCCTGTTTGTGGTCCATGAGAGGATGGGTTTTGGGAGGAAATTCATTACATGGGTTCGCCCTCTAAATGCAGAGCCTCTAACACAAGTAACGGTGAATGGAGGACGATCAGCAGTGCTTAATTGCAGAGTGGGAAGAGACATGGTTGTCCTCTATCTCCTTTAATATTTGCGCTGGTCCTGGAGCCACTAGCGGTATGGATTTGAGGTGACTCGCTTATTAAGGGACTTAGGTGGACTAATGATTGGTAGGATAGAATCTCCCTCTATGCAGATGATATCCTCCTATACTTGGCAAAACTTTACCCGTCCTTACACAGAGTACTTCACATTTTCGCTTTGTATCAGAACTGTTCGGGGTACACCATAAATTGGTATTAATCACTGATATATGTTCTCTCTGGCCCACCACCAAAGCTCCCTAGAACATGTATGGCAAGAGTGGTAACAGAGGAATTTTTATATTTAGGAATCTATATCACTAAGGACACTGCACTATTCTATGAACACAACTTGGTCCCTCCCTCGCCTACAAGACAATGTACAGCATTGGAGGTCTTTACCATTGTCACTGTTAGGGAGAGCCGCCTTAAAATTTTATGCCACTTCCCCGCTTTTTGTATGTTTTGCAGAATGCGCCTTGTCCAGTCTCCCCCACATACTTCCGAGCGGTAGAGGCGGAGGTACGATCCCTCCTTTGGGATGGAGGAGCTCCTAGAATAGCGTTGACCAAACTAACTAAAGTTTGGTATGACGGAGGAATAGCTCTGCCGGCGCTTCAATATTACTACTGGGCGGCACAACTAGTAGTGGTCAATCAGTGGGTGCATGCTACACACAAAGAGCAGGCCTATAGAATGAACCAGTATAATATGGGTTCGAGGGGTACCTTAAGGCCATCTACGGAGGCATACGTGGAGCACCAGTGGCCACGCCAACACTGACCACGATCAAGGTGTGGCATATAGCGTCAGCAGCCTTGGGGTGGCGAGACAAATCTACTCAGGTCACACCACTGTGGGATGCAGCAAAGCTGGGATGGCTGACAAGCCAACCGGGCTTCGATAAGTGGGATCTTATTGGAATCTCAAAAGTTGGGGATCTTTAGCTTAAGGGGAAGGTTAGGCCTTTTACTGACTTTCCGAGAGGTTATGAATTAGTGCTGTCCGGGACGTTTCATTACATCCAAGTAAGACATGCTCTACAATGAACCATCCAGAACGGTACTGACCTCCTGGCTGCCTCTCCCCTAGAGGACAGACTGCTGGACGACTACCTTTCAGAAAAAGCTATCTCTCTAACTTAAAGGAAAATATAGAACAACTCCCCTGCAACCCTGGAGAAAGTAAGGGCCAAGTGGTTGGAAGACCTTGGGCACTTGACGGAGGAGGAGTGGGTGGAGGCACTTGCGTCCCCACGGGAGGTGGCCATACAATCCAGATTTAGATTGAACCAACTAAAAATCCTTCGTAGGACGTATTATAAATGCACAACACTAGTCAAAATGGGCAGACTCGAATCAACACATTGTCCCAAGAATTGCGGGCAGGAGGGCACCTTTCTGCACCTATAGTGGAAGTGCCCGCTTCTCCAGATATAGTGGAAGATGATTGTAACCCGCATGGAGACACAGTGTGGGAAGCAGGTAAAGACCTCACCTCAATCTTGTTTATTAAGGGAAACAACCTCAACAACGCGGTTGTTACATTGCATTCCATAACAACGCGGTTGTTACAATGACCCGCTGTTACAACTTACAACACAATGCCATTACATTACAAGTAAATAGATCGACTTGCACTAGATGGGGCTCCAACACCTTCCCTACTGTTGCGCAGGGTGGAGTTGGAATAGTAAATTATACCATTCCTAATGGTGGAGCGCCATCGAGTGCAAGTCGATCTAATGACTTGCGATGAAATGGCATTGTGTTGTAACAAGGGTCGTTGTAAAGACCACGTTGTTACGGAACGCAATGTAAAAGCATGCGTTGTAGCATGCTATATTCGTTTATTAAATATCTGGGGCACAACAAATTTAATAGCTGGGCAATGAATATGGGTCACACTAGGCCTAATAGTAGCCAAGCGCAACATAGCAAAGAAATGAAGGTCGGAGGCGGGACCCACATTCCGAGACTGGGAAACAGACATGGACTAGTGTATGCAAGCTGAGAGGGAGAAATACGAGGGCAGAGGTTGCCCACATAAATGGACCAAAATCTGGGGTGGCTGGAATGAGACCCGAGGGATGCTTTGTCAGCCAGTTAGAAATCCACCCAACGAAAGTGAAACTGAGTAAACAGAGGGAATCTGAGAGAGAGGGGAAGGATGAATAATGAGCGCTCATAGTGATGGATTGGAACTATCCTGCTGTTATGTGTCTTTGTTCTTCTTTAATTTTTTCAATAAAAAGATATTGAAAAAAAATAATAGGGAGGAAAGTCACCCAGCTAGAAGCAGGAAGATAAAATGAACAAAAAAAAAACATCAGTGATAAGATAGGGGCAGAAACAAAGGCCATCTAGATATTGGTTAAAGTATGGGTTACAATGCTGTCTTCGACAAACTGCAAAGGCACTTCTTCAATGCACCATATACAGCCATATCTCTAGAGCAGTTTCCCCCAAACTGTGGGTTATGAGACACTAGTGGGTCGCAAGTCGATTTTTAGTGAGTGGGAAAGTCTGAGCAATACATAAGGCTGCAGTTGAATTCTGTGTAGATTTTGTCACTTTTGCCGTGCTTCAAAGACAGAAGTCAAATGTCTGAGTATTGGCGTTTACTTTTCTTGCTATTAGTGCAAAGTGAGAGGTGTTTTTGAAGTGAATTATGTGACAATTTTGCTGGAGTACATGGAGTGTGAAAGGAAAGGCTGTACATTTCATTTTTTACAACACACAACAAAATGTAAATAACTGTAAATGAGCTATATGTATTCAGCAGTTCTGAAAGCAAAATGAAGCACATTTCTTTGTAATTCTGAAGTCCACTGGAAAACGAAATTCTAATAGAATAAAAACAAATCAAAACAATTTACTTGGTGATGCACAAATGATAAATATTCACAAAAACAGATTTCCACAAATTATAATTTGTGTGCTATCTAGTTCTATCAGTTAAACTGTATGTCTGTGCATATTTAGTGGCCATTTCAAGTAGGTGGGACGCAATCGTTTGTTGTTCTAAAAAGTGGGTCCTGGTTCTAAAAGGTTTCTGAAGCACTGCTCTACAACATATTTAATAAAGACGTAGAGAGGATAATCTTGCTTAATGTTTTCAAATTTAGATCCCATTTGTGAATGTTTTTAAGGTCAATGTGCATTATCTTGCTGTAGAATCATCTTTGTTTTAAATGCCTTTGTTTGTGAACTGCAATGTAGATTGTGAATAAATCATCAGTGTCATTTAGGAGTCATCAAAGGGTGCAGCTATGACCTATGGCATGCCCCTGACCCTTAAAACTGTATTTGTGTGCCCTGGACTTAGAGGTGACAAAAGCAGTGTCATGAACAAAAGGTAAACAGTGTCCTAATGAGCACTGTTTAGTACGTGCAGCTCATAGTGGGAAAGTACACTTTCTGCTTGGTAAAAAATGCATTTAGCAGTGCAGTACCCTTTATAATACATCATAAACTAAAACAAATCAAACAACACATTTTGTAATCTTATTGCCATACTTTACTATTGCGAATGCATCCAAAACAAGCATTGACAAAACCAGTAGGTCTGTCCTTGGCAAACTGGTGGGTTGTTCATTCTCTATTTTTTCAAGGACTTTCCACAAAAAGAAAAGAAAAAAGATTTCTTCTAATTGATATGACATATGCTTGCAATAACAGCTTAAATTAAAAATATGTATATAAATAATAACAATCACATACAATTTTGAAAGAACAGTAATGATCCTTCCTAGCAGCCAAGTCTATCTAGAACAGGGATAGAAACCCTCTTTAGTTGTAATGTCCATGTTGGAAACCGGGCAACCGGGTTAGCAGTCACCAGGTTCCCAGCACAATGATAGCTTGGCTGGAGCGGTTGGGGGTCAGGCACCGTGTTAAGCGTACGTCACACCCTCACAATAACCATGCGTTCATCCGTTCCAAAAACGACACTACACCGTAAAAATTATGAAAGAAAGTAGTTTGTCTTTATCTTCTTTTCCCTTAGTTGCAGGTTTCAAAACATACATACAATACCATAAGACTTTTCTTGAAAAAAGCAGGTCAAATAAATAATACCACAGTGGGGTTTCAATAAATAGGATCAGGTCATAAATAAGCAAGGAATAAATAGGGGTGCAATAAATACAGAGGGCAAATAAATACTGTCAGACATTAAATACAATGCAGGAATAAATACAGTCAGACAATAAATAAAACGCCTTCAATAAATAATATAAGCAATCAATAACAATTGCAAATCAGATCACATTTATGAGGTAGTTTGGTTTTACTATGCCCAAGTACAGCTTGTGGTCACTGGGGTGGCCTGGGGATGTCCCACCTAGAGTGGTCAAGGCTGGGGCCTAAGCTGAGGTAGAATGAGGGTAACCTAAGGTTCTGGCTCTCCCAACTACACAGTCCCTCACACAGGTCCCTGCACCAGTCTCAGTTCACCCCCTAGCACTCCCAGGCTGGTCCTAACACCCCTCTAGCCCCTAGAATGGTCTTTTAGGGCTCCACAGGGCCTCAGATGCCCTTTCTACCACTTACTGTCCCTTCTGCGAATATCGGCTCCGCTGGCGCCGAGTCGACGGCGTGAGACGGTTCCGGTTCAATGTCGCGTCGATCTGTTCCACTTGACGCCGTGTCGATGCCGTCTGGCGGTTCCGGTTCGATGTCGCTGGGCGGCCTCGGTTCGATGTCGCGTCGATCTGCTTTACCTGACGCCGGGTCGGTGCCGTGAGGCTGCTCCGGATCGATGTCGCTGGGCGGCCTTGGCTCGATCTCGTGTTCCGGCGTCACAGGGTCACGGTCTCCCCGCTTCCGGGTGTCTCCGGAGTGCGACCTCCACTCCCGACCTCCGTCGGCTCCACCTCGGGTTCCGGCGACTCCGGAGTGCGATCTCCACTCCCGACCTCCAGCGCGCTTCACCTCGACCTCAGGCGACTCCGGAGTGCGACCTCCACTCCCGACCTCCTGCGCGCTTCACCTTGGTTTCCGGCGACTCCGGAGGGCAGACTTCACTCCCCCGTCGACGCCTCACCTCGACCTCAGGTGACTTCCTACTCGACCTCCGGTGACTCTCCACGACCTCCGTCGGCGCCCTCTCTCGACCTCTTGCGGCTCCGGGTACGACGTCTGCTTTCTGTCAGTGCCGCTTCTCCACCTCGGGCTCCAGGTCTCCAGGCTTCTCGACGTCAGGACTCCAGGAGGACACTGCTGTACAGGTCAGGAACTTGCTGTTCTTCCTTGGTAAGGCCTGTTCCAAATGTTCAGGTCCTTAAGATGGTTTTCCTGGTCTTGGTCCCACACAGGGCTCTAGGCTGGGCTTGGTCAGTAGGGACTAGCATCAAGGGTGGGTTTCTGGACCCCACTCCAAGCACTGGTTTCCACCCCTGCTGCCTTACTCCTTCCTCCTTCTGAATCTCTGTCCTCTCTCCTCTCCAGTCAGGTGCCAACTGCCAACTGCCGACTGCCTCCCTGAGATGGCCTCCCAACATTCTAAACTGCCTCCCTCTGTCCCAGGGTTCTAGAATGTTGCAGAAGGTTCTAGAAACCTCTAGTGTGTTCTGGCTATTTCTCAGGTGACAATGGGTGGCCACCATTTTGTGTCTCAGGCCCTCAGACAGAAGTTCCAGGGGTAGGGAAAATGGCTCCCTGACCCTGCATCAACACTAAAAAGTCTGGTGGTTCCCAAAAAGGAAAAATTATAATAGGGTATGAGGCAGAAGTGGGACAAAATAAATAATGATGAGGAGGGACCACCCAAAGGGCTGACAGGTCTAACACGCGTCCCCCCCAGCTGAAAGTGGGGAGAGCTACCCAACCCCTTGGGAGTTCTCATCACTAAGGCAGAAATACCTTGAGAGACCGTCTGCATTGGCGTGGTCCACTCCAGGCCGATGTTCCACCTGAAAGTCCATTCCCTGTAGGGAGATAGACCACCTTAGCAACTTGGGATTCTCCCCCTTCATCTGCATCAGCCAACGAAGGGGTCTGTGGTCGGTCTGAACTAGGAAGTGCGAGCCAAACAGGTATGGCCGCAACTTCTTCAGAGCCCATACCACTGCAAAGGCTTCACGCTCTATTGCACTCCACTTCTGTTCCCTGGGAAGTAGTCTCCGGGATAGGAAGACCACGGGTTGAGCCAGACCCTCTTCATTGAGTTGCGATAACACTGCCCCAATACCATGTTCCAATGCATCCCTCTGGACAATGAACTCCTTGGAAAAGTCTGGGGCCCTTAAGACCGGGGCCTCGCACATGGCTTGCTTCAGTTTCACAAAGGCCTGCTGACAAGCCTCCGTCCAGACTACCCGTCGAGGTTGCTTCTTGGACGTAAGCTCCGTGAGGGGGGCCACAATGGTCCCATACCCCTTCACGAAGCGGCGGTAATATCCTGTGAGGCCCAGAAAAGCTCGGACCTCAGTCTGAGTCTTGGGGGGTTCCCAGGCCATGATTGCCTCGATTTTCGCCTGGAGGGGCTGCACCGCTCCCCTACTCACCAAGTGTCCAAGGTACACTACCGACCCCTGCCCGATCTGGCATTTACTGGCCTTGATCGTTAAACCAGCGTGTTTCAGGGCCTGGAGAACAGCTTGCAGGTGACGCAAGTGATCCTCCCAGCTGTTACTGAAGACGGCAATGTCGTCCAGATAAGCAGCAGAGAAACTCTCCAGTCCAGTGAGGATCTGGTTCACCAGACGCTGAAACGTGGCAGGTGCGTTCTTGAGCCCAAAGGGCATCACGCAGAACTGGTAGTGGCCCTTGGGCGTGGAGAAGGCTGACCTTTCCTTAGCTCCATCAGTCAGAGAGATCTGCCAGTACCCAGAAGTAAGGTCAAAGGTACTCAAATATTGGGCAGCTCCCAGCCGGTCAATCAGTTCATCCGCCCTCGGGATCGGATGAGCATCAGTCTTGGTTACTGAGTTCAGTCCCCGGTAGTCCACACAGAACCTCAGTTCCGGTTGGGCACCCGGTGGTGCAGCTTTTGGTACTAGTACCACCGGACTGGACCAGGGGCTGCTGGAAGGTTCAATCACTCCTAGCTCCAGCATCTTAGTGACTTCACTGTGAATGCTGGCCTTCACCTTGTCTGCCATCCGGTAGATCTTCGACTTCACAGGTGGGCTGTCTCCTGTGTCCACGTCATGGACGCACAGGTGAGTCCTACCCGGAACAAGGGAGAACAACGAAGAGTACTGCCCCAGGACCTGGCGGCAGTCATCCTGCTGTTCAGGAGTTAGGGACGGGGAGAGAATCACTCCCTCCACCAACCCATCCTTCTCTTGAGACGCAAATAAGTCGGGGAGAGGCTCGCTTTCCACGTCCTCTGCTCCGTCAGTCACTATTAACAATAGGACTTCGGGCCTCTCATGGTGGGGTTTGAGGCGGTTGGCATGCAGCACCCGTAGGGGCTGACGAGGGCTCTTCAGGTCCACCAAGTAGGTAGCCTTACCCTTCTTCTCCAACACCTCAACTGGTCCTGACCAGCGATCCTGGAGGGCGCTAAGCTCTCCTGGTTCGATCACCCACACCTTCTGGCCAGGCTCCAACTCCACCGGGTGAGCATTGTGGTCATACCACGCCTTCATCACTGCTTGGCTGGCTTCCAAGTTGTCAGAAGCTTGCTTCCACAACTTAGCCATTTGGCTCCGGAAGGCCAGCATGTAGCTCACCACGTCCTGGGGAAGCTTTCTGGGAGATCTTTCCCATCCGTCTCTCACCAGGCTGAGAGGTCCACGCACAGGGTGCCCATACAAAAGCTCGAAGGGGCTGAAGCCCACTCCCTTCTGTGGCACTTCCCTGTAGGAAAACAATAGACAGGGTAGGAGGACGTCCCATTTCCTCCGCAGGCTTTCAGGCAGACTTCTGATCATGCCTTTCAAGGCGTTATTGAACCTCTCCACCAGACCATTCGTCTGGGGGTGGTAAGGAGTGGTGAACCGGTAGGTCACTCCACACTCCTTCCACATGGCCTGCATGTATGCTGACATGAAGTTGGTCCCCCTGTCGGACACAACTTCCTTGGGAAAACCCACTCGGGTAAAGATTCCCATCAGGGCCCTAGCCACCACAGGTGCAGTAATGGTCCTCAGAGGTATAGCCTCTGGGTACCGTGTGGCATGATCCACCAGAACCAGGATAAACCTGTGACCAGCTGTAGTAGGCGGATCTAACGGACCCACAATGTCGATGCCCACCCTTTCAAAGTGGGTGCTAACGACAGGAAGTGGTTCCAGGGGAGCTTTCAGCTTCACCCCTGTTTTCCCACTGGCTTGACAAGACACACACGTCCGGCAGTAGGTGTCGGACGACACTTTCATCTGAGGCCAATAAAAGTGTGGGACAAGACGGGCAAAGGTCTTGTCTTGCCCCAGGTGTCCTGCCAAGGGGATTTCATGAGCCAATTCCAGAAGGAAGGCTCGGTAACGTTGAGGGACAACCAAGGCCCGTGACGAACCGTGCATGGGTGCCTTGGGTTCACTGTAGAGGAGGCCATCCTCCCAGTAAATATTGTAGTTCCCCTCAATGTTCCCTGCTGCCTGGGCTTCGGCCTGTCGCCTCAGTCCCTCAAGGGTAGGACACTCCTTCTGGCCCTTGCAGAATTCCTCCCTGGTCGGTCCTCCCTCCACGTGCCACTCGGCCGGGATGGGTAGGTTCTCCAGTTTGGTAACATCCCCCTCCGCGGACTCCTGGTCCACCACCTCCGGTGGCCTATCCGTCACACGGGGCGCGGATGCCGAGGCAGGCTCCTCCTGTCCTCGGTTCTTCCCTTGATTGGCAGCCGGCGGTGCCTTTGTTCCAGGCTCCCGCCTAAACGAACTCCCTCTCCGGGTAGTCGCAGACCTTGTGCTGACACAGGCCCAGTCAGGTGTACCCAGCATCTCAGCATGAGTCCGGTATTCCACCTCCTTCCAAGCATTATGCTCCATGTCATTCCCCAGCAGACAATCGACTGGCACGGCAGGGCTTACGGCAACTCGAAGTAAACCTGCAACCCCTTCCCATTCAAATGGAACCTCGGCCACCGGATAGTGACCCATTCAGCCGTCAGCCATCGCGGCAGGGTGGAGTACATGGGGAATCACCTGCTCTGGAGACACCAGTTGGCTACGTACCATAGTCATACTGGCTCCTGTGTCTCTCAGAGCCTCCCCTCTTTGGCCGTTGATGGTGACCCACTGCCCATACTTTGTGGTATTTGCGGGCACCTGGATCTTAGGAACCATCTCCCGTTCTCCCAGGAACACTAAAGTGACACCCGCCCACTCCCTTCCCTTACCTAAGGGCATCTCCTCCCCGAGCACTACACTAGCTACTCCGGGGGCCTTTCCTCCGATGGGAGGGGGTGGTCTTTTCGGGCACTTCACATCTCCCTTATAGTGTCCGACACCACCGCACTCGTAGCAATGGACAACCCTTGGCTGCTGACTCTGGCCAGGATTAGGGTTTCTGGGTGGGTTAGCCCTAGGGGTGAATCCTGTTCCCTTCCCTTGGGAACTATTTTGGGGGCCTTTAGAGAACTCCGTTTTCTTTTCCCCTCCCTCTTTCTTCTGGGGGGCGCCCTGTCCGGTCCTTTGAGAGTCCCCTCCAGTCCCCCTTGTGGACACTCGGGTACTAGCCCAAATGTCCGCCTCCTCAGCAAGCTTCCGGGGATTGGTCAGCTTGCTATCCACCAGGTGTTGACGCAGTTCAGGGAAACATTTTTCGAGCAGGTGTTCCTTCAACATCAAATCAAACAACCCCTCGTAGTCCCTCACCTCACTGCCTTGTATCCAACCCTCTAATGCTTTCTTCGCACAGTCCAGGAAATCCACCCAATTCTGTGTGCCCAGTTTGTGGCTACCCCGGAACTTCTGTCTATACTTCTCGGGTGTTAGTCCAAACTTCCTCACGAGCGCCACTTTCATGGTGGGGTAGTGGGTCTGCTCATCCTGCTCCAGGGCCAATAATGTATCCCTACCAGCTGGAGGCATGTATTTATACAATCCCCCTCCCCAATACTTCTCTGGAACCCCATGGACTCTTAATGAGATCTCATAGGCCGCTAGCCCCTTGGCGATATCATCACCCACACTATAGCTAGCTACTATGTCTTTTGGCAAATAGGGTTTGGATTCCCTGGTGATTTCTCTTTCTTTGCTGCCACCACTAGGAACAGGGTGTGCCCCGACCCGTAGGATCTGAAGATCTATCTCCCTGAGCCTCAACTCGTGAGCCATCCTCCGTTCCTCTTTTTCTTTCTCCAGCTTCGCCAAATCCCATGTGAGCTGTCTTTTCTCCCTCCGGTCAGTGAATTCTGCTTCTAATAAGCCGTTGCTAGAGACACTGCTGCCCTTCCTTGAAAGTGTTCTGGGCCCCGCTACTAGGTTCCCCACCTCATGTTGGTACAAACCAGCCTCCTCGCTGTCAGGCTCTCCATCCCTGTCCTCCTTCTCAACCTTACTTTCTCGTCGTGCCTCCCCCCAAGCCCTTAAGCTGGTCTGGAGTTCACCCTTCTTTGCACCTTGGGGACAAAACACCCCCTCTCGCTCACAAAACTCTCTGAGTTGGGCCACAGTGTAAGTTTCCACATCTTCCAATACAAACTCCACTTTGCCCACTCAGGATAGAAGACAGTTGCTTACAGAAGCTATGCAGGGGGGTACCTTTTGTAATACCTCCTCCCACCACCAGAAGTAAATTTGGAAAAACAAAACTCAAAATTAGGAAGTCCGCTTGGAGAAAACTCCGGGTGTAGGCCTATGGACTACCCATAGTTATTGTCGAGTGGACGCAAGCACAGCTCAATCCCACCACTGAACACCAATGTTATGTTGGAAACCGGGCAACCGGGTTAGCAGTCACCAGGTTCCCAGCACAATGGTAGCTTGGCTCGAGCGGTTGGGGGTCAGGCACCGTGTTAAGCGTACGTCACACCCTCACAATAACCATGCGTTCATCCGTTCCAAAAACGACACTACACCGTAAAAATTATGAAAGAAAATAGTTTGTCTTTATCTTCTTTTCTCTTAGTTGCAGGTTTCAAAACATACATACAATACCATAAGACTTTTCTTGAAAATAGCAGGTCAAATAAATAATACCACAGTGGGGTTTCAATAAATAGGATCAGGTCATAAATAAGCAAGGAATAAATAGGGGTGCAATAAATACAGAGGGCAAATAAATACTGTCAGACATTAAATACAATGCAGGAATAAATACAGTCAGACAATAAATAAAACGCCTTCAATAAATAATATAAGCAATCAATAACAATTGCAAATCAGATCACATTTATGAGGTAGTTTGGTTTTACTATGCCCAAGTACAGCTTGTGGTCACTGGGGTGGCCTGGGGATGTCCCACCTAGAGTGGTCAAGGCTGGGGCCTAAGCTGAGGTAGAATGAGGGTAACCTAAGGTTCTGGCTCTCCCAACTACACAGTCCCTCACACAGGTCCCTGCACCAGTCTCAGTTCACCCCCTAGCACTCCCAGGCTGGTCCTAACACCCCTCTAGCCCCTAGAATGGTCTTTTAGGGCTCCACAGGGCCTCAGATGCCCTTTCTACCACTTACTGTCCCTTCTGCGAATATAGGCTCCGCTGGCGCCGAGTCGACGCCGTGAGACGGTTCCGGTTCGATGTCGCGTCGATCTGTTCCACTTGACGCCGTGTCGATGCCGTCTGGCGGTTCCGGTTCGATGTCGCTGGGCGGCCTCGGTTCGATGTCGCGTCGATCTGCTTTACCTGACGCCGGGTCGGTGCCGTGAGGCGGCTCCGGATCGATGTCGCTGGGCGGCCTTGGCTCGATCTCGTGTTCCGGCGTCACAGGGTCACGGTCTCCCCGCTTCCGGGTGTCTCCGGAGTGCGACCTCCACTCCCGACCTCCGTCAGCTCCAGCTCGGGTTCCGGCGACTCCGGAGTGCGATCTCCACTCCCGACCTCCTGCGCGCTTCACCTCGACCTCAGGCGACTCCGGAGTGCGACCTCCACTCCCGACCTCCTGCGCGCTTCACCTTGGTTTCCGGCGACTCCGGAGGGCGGACTTCACTCCCCCGTCGACGCCTCACCTCGACCTCAGGTGACTTCCTACTCGACCTCCGGTGACTCTCCACGACCTCCGTCGGCGCCCTCTCTCGACCTCTGGCGGCTCCGGGTACGACGTCTGCTTTCTGTCAGTGCCGCTTCTCCACCTCGGGCTCCAGGTCTCCAGGCTTCTCGACGTCAGGACTCCAGGAGGACACTGCTGTACAGGTCAGGAACTTGCTGTTCTTCCTTGGTAAGGCCTGTTCCAAATGTTCAGGTCCTTAAGATGGTTTTCCTGGTCTTGGTCCCACACAGGGCTCTAGGCTGGGCTTGGTCAGTAGGGACTAGCATCAAGGGTGGGTTTCTGGACCCCACTCCAAGCACTGGTTTCCACCCCTGCTGCCTTACTCCTTCCTCCCTCTGAATCTCTGTCCTCTCTCCTCTCCAGTCAGGTGCCAACTGCCAACTGCCGACTGCCTCCCTGAGATGGCCTCCCAACATTCTAAACTGCCTCCCTCTGTCCCAGGGTTCTAGAATGTTGCAGAAGGTTCTAGAAACCTCTAGTGTGTTCTGGCTATTTCTCAGGTGACAATGGGTGGCCACCATTTTGTGTCTCAGGCCCTCAGACAGAAGTTCCAGGGGTAGGGAAAATGGCTCCCTGACCCTGCATCAACACTAAAAAGTCTGGTGGTTACCAAAAAGGAAAAATTATAATAGGGTATGAGGCAGAAGTGGGACAAAATAAATAATGATGAGGAGGGACCACCCAAAGGGCTGACAGGTCTAACAGTCCATCATAGAAAAATATGACTCTTTTTAGTGCTAAGAAGTGGTACAATTGGCTCCAAATCACTGTAACCTGAAGATATAGTTTAAACACACAAGGATGGTTGGAAAAGTATTAGCCCTCGAACTCAGGCACTGAGCTTTTTTTTAGGCACATTTACACAAGGTGTCCCTTCCTGCACATAAACAATCTTTAAATGGCATTTTGAACAAGAAGATGAGTGGCAATGACAATTTAGTATAGTAACGAGTCAGAATAGCAAATAATGATTTCTTCACAGGTTTTCTCTGTTATGCGTTGGAATTTCTGGGACCCAAAGCACCCCACCACACGACAGCCCAGAACTCAGGTTATAGGGGGCTTAACTCAGTCCCAAAAACTGATGCACACTCAATTCCCCAAGCTGATGAGCTCATTGACAGTTTGGGAGCTGCCAAGTTCCTCCTCACTTTTGACTGGACATCAAGGTACTGGCAGATTGCCCTGACTGAATGGGACTAAAGAGAGGTCAGCATTCTGTACCCCAGAGTGCCACTTCCAGTTTAGAGTAATGCCCTTTGGGTTAAAGAATACCCCTGCCACCTTTCAGAGGCTGGTCAACAGGATCCTGACTGGGATGGAGGCCTTTTGTGCCGCCCACTTGGATGACATATTTGTCTTTTGTTCTAGCTGGGAGGTTTACATGTTTCACTTCCAGGAGGTGTCCCAGGCTCTGCAACAGGCAGGCCTAACTATCAACACCTGCATGTGCCAGGTAGGACAGGGCTCTGTAGTGTATCTGGGACACTAAGTGGGCATGGTCAAGTAGCACATCCAAGCCAAGTTAGAGATTATGCTGGCCTGGGAACCCCACCCTCCACAAACACAGACAGCAGTGAGGGCCTTCCTGGGCCTCACTAGATATTAATGGATGTTTGTCAAGGGATATGACACTATTGTTGCCCCCGATTTAAATGATTTCAAGGAAGCAGCTCAAGGAGATCTGGACAGAGCCCTGCCATGAAGCCTTGGAAACCCTCAGGGAGGCCATGTGCCCAGCAGTACTATCACAGATAAATGAGGATGGTCTAGACCAGCCCATTACCTTCATCAGTAGAAGGTGACTGTTGTTGAACTAGAAGTATTTGCTGTGGTCTGGGCACTGAAGAAGTTGAGACCATACCTGTTTGTGATTCATCTCCGAGTTCAGACAGACCACATGTCCCACATATGGCTCATAGAAATGAGGAGTGAGAATCCGATACTGTTGAGGTGGTCAGTCTCCTGAAAGTTGGAACAACGTCCTGCGTCAGACTGCTCCAATGCTGATGGTCCATCCAGATTCTTCTGTCTTAGTGATGAGAACTTCCATGAGGGCGGGTAGTTCTCCCCACTTCCAGCTGGTGGGGGCACATTTTAGACCTGTCAGCCTCAGGGTAACCTTCCCCCAAACATTTTGCCTTCTCCCCTCTTCTTTGCTGACATTTGTTTTTGTTGGCCTTATGACTCTCTGCACTGTACCACTGCTAACCAGTGCTACGGTGCTTGTGCTCCCTCTCCTAAACATGGTAAAATCGGATTACACTGAATTGACAGATATAATTGCTGATTTAACAGCTAAATATTTGGTTATTGCTGCTGTAGGTAATGGAGCCCATCGTTTCTATGGAGAAGTACAGTCTAGCCTGAGTCAGAACACAGTTGCTGAATAAACATTCTGCATGACCTAATATGCCAGTTCTGCAGCAGCAAAACAAGCAACCTCATTAAAAAGATATATACATGTTTGCTGAAGCTGTGAGCTCAGTATAGTGGCTGCACATTTTTCACAACCAGTGTGATATGGTGAAAAAAACTTAAAGCATGTCACAACAACCTTGTATTGTTTTCTAATAAAGAAGGAAATGTAATATGTCTTTCACTCACAGACTAATCAGTTTTATTGTACATTACGACTCCCAGGTCACAATCGCAAAGCATTGTCTATGGGGAGTTGTCTCTTACTCCAGAATTAGGTGTTACTTCTGTCATTTCCAGGAATAAGACAGGAATACACTGGTCGAACTTCTGGAAACCACACCTCGAAAATGTTTCCTAATCAGGTCTGGCTATTCAGGTTTAACTCACATCAAAGACAATAATAGACACAAGTAATAGAAGAAAAAGTTTCGTCAGTCACATTACTAAGAGTTAAACTATTTCATTAATGTGAGGCTCCCTATAACTGCGCGAGCTTTGCATGCGAGGAAGGACATGACCTCTTGCCAACCAGGAGGAGCAGTGTAGGCACAATCCTACTGTATGGGACAGAAATATTGGTAATTGTTGTTAGCTCAGTATGGATTTAAATCGCATGAAACACATTTTTTGTGTTATTACTCTGTCCTTTAAGCGCCTATTGACTTTTGGATTGCTTTTGTGCTTTGTGGTCGAGATGATCACCCATACCATGTTTGGCTAGGTCTTCACTTTATAATTTTGTTTACTGTTAGGTACCTTTTTAAAATCTCTGCATTGATTATGTCATTGGCACTTTAATGGCAAAATCCTAACACTGTCTATGTCTGATGATGTTACCAGAATATCATGCCTAAATATCGTCTGGCAAAATATAGTGTCTTAAATTGACCCCAAAAATATTGATCCATTGGAGTAATGAAAGATCTACACCCAGTGGAGAAATCATTCTGGAACTAGGATGACATCAAACGTATGGAAAAACTCCAGAGTCCCAAAAGCATTCTAAAATAAGGTTTGTTTAAGGTCTAGTTTTATTGTAAACATAATATTTGGTTTAGGAATAGTGTAGGAGTCTTCCTAGAGTTAGATTTAGGGAACGGGTAAGTGAGAAGGTTAGCATTTGAGTTAGGTTGTTTTGGTATTTCACAGCCTGAAGTCAATGATAGGTTAGTGTTAGGTGGCATTGGTTATGGTTAAGTTATTTTACAGTATGAGTTAAGGGACGGGGCTAGCATTAGTATTGGCGTAGAGGGTTATGATATCTTGCAGAATGGGTAAATACTCTAAACAACATTTGTAATTGCAAACAAATTTTGGCTTTCAAACCGATAGTCTCAAAGGCTGCAATACATTTCAAAATATTTGTTTCTCACTTAGTTACTTTGATATGTTGACATTCCAAAATATCAGTCTAGATTTAGTTTGAAAACTTCCAATGGTGGCTACGTTGACAGTATTTACAGAAAAGTATTTGGCGGGGTGACAACAAATGACACCATTGGTGGGGGCATACCACTTGTCACCAGCACAGCTTCAGCCAACACCCAGCGCACTTGGCCAGGATGATATCAAAGTGGATGGGGTTGGAGGAGGTGAGGCCTCTAGCATTCAAAGAAGAGCTAAAGTAGCCTGTTGTGACAGTGAAGACTGAAAACATGATTGCACAATCTTATTTAAACAGACACGGATGTACCAGTTCCCAGATGTGAACCAAGGTAGATGCTATAGTTGCCTAACTGGCTTAACTGGGTAGGTGACAACTTGATCTCACATTAGTAGTGTTGCATAAGACAGCGCAGAAGAAGGTAGTAAACCTACTCAGTCAACCGTTCCCCAGTCACAGGGCATTTATTTTCATTCCTTCAATTTTCATCTCAATCTTGTGGTTTATATTGTTATTTGATTTATTTGATGTTTATTGTCAATTGGAGTATTGATTTACAGTGAATATTTCGTCAATTTGCTTTAATTTACATTGGCATTTTCTTCACTTTTAGAGCCTGTCAATCAATTACCCCATCAGTAGCAACATCACTAACCCTAGCAGCAGCATGGGCCTTATAACGAGGTGTCTGTATCATCCTCAGTACCAGGAGATTTGGTAACTCTGAGGTGGGAGGTGGAAATTCAGGCATTGGATGTGAGAAAGGAGGAATTACATAGGATAGGAGTAATGTAGGTACCCCCATAGAATGAGGAATTACCATAAGGGTTGATTTTTTCAACCATGAAACCACACAGAATTCCCTATTTTATGGATTTTTGGTGTGTTAGGTGAAAGCATACAATGCTCCCCCTAGTTAGAAAGAATAAGGCAGCATGAGACTTGGCTGCTGCTGCAGTCAGAGTCTCATGCAATTTTTGTGGCTGAAAAAATTGAGTCAGGTCACTTTCACACCAGGTAAGTCTGGGTTACGAAAAATCTAACCACAAATATTCAGGCAGAGTGAAATTTACACATGCAAGCAACTAATTTTGCTCCTCATGACTTGTAATCATGCCAAGGGAGGAGAACTCTATCAGTACGGTTCAGAAACAAGTAACAACTCTCACGTTTGCTATATTCAAAGTACTTGGACTTCTTTATTGCCAGAATCTGCCCTTTTGAACATACCTTGGGTATTTTGCTTGACCTACCAGGACTACAGAAGTGGGAACATAAGCCTATCGACACACCCAGTATCACTTTGAGCATCTTGGGAGGTATCAAGGATGAGGAGGAGTGGAAGACAAGTGTCCTGGTGAAAAAGGAGTCAATCAGCAAGAGACATCACACAGAAGAAGCTGAAGAACATGAGGATGTGCCTGACCTCTGTGCACTTAGGTACTACATTGCAAACCGGGACTTTATGTTCTAGTCACAGTTAAAGGTAAATAAAATAGTAAGTAGTAAGAGTGTGGTATTTCACTGAACTGATGAAGATCATCAAAACATCTCTTTCCCAGGGCATTGTCCCTGATAACTTAAAGATAGGACATGTCACCCCAATTTTAAAAAAAACATAATACCGACAAGTCTGACCCCAACAATTCTCACACTATCTCCAACATTCCGACTCTAGCAAAACTTCTGACGAAATGTGTACACCTCCAGCTCTGCAACCACATTGAAAGATTCCAGCTTCTAGACCAGTACCATTCGGATTTCAGAACTGGTCATAGCACGGAAACGGCTCTGACACATATTGTTGATGATGCTCTGAGACTGCTTGATGAGAATGATTCCTGTCTACTTAGACTTCTTGATCTCTCATCAGCAATTGGTATGGTTAAATATGACTGCATGATTAACCTCCTCGAAAATATGATGGGGCTTTCTGGTCCTGTTTTAAAATGGTTTGCTTCTTTCCTTCAAAACAGAACTCAGAGAATCAGAATCAGCCAATCCTTATCAGACATTACATCAGTAACAATTGGAGTACCTCAAGGCTTCACACTCTCACCCACGCTATTCATCTTGTTCATGGAATCTCTTATGGACATTTTGAAGAACTCAACCATTCAAATACCACATGTTTGTTGATGATACAAAACTGTATTTGAAAATTTTGTTTCCTGAAGATATCAAAACGCTTAACTGCACTCTGCTGAAAACTCAACAATGGCTGACCCCCAATCACCTCTTGCTCAACACCCTAAAAACTGAATTACTTATGATTGCCCCCTAAAATCTCCCGACCCCCGTAGAAGATTGGATCAAGCAACTCACAGCTCTCAACTGTTACCCCCAAATTATTGACTCTACTCTATCTCTAGGCATTACTCTTGGACAAACATCTTAACATGAAAGATCATATTAGTGCAACCATCAGAGGAGCTAACCACCAAATTAATATCATAAGAAAAATCAAACCGTTCTTGCACCCTTTGGATCTTCAATTAGCTGTACAATATATAGTCATCTCCTAGACACAAAAGTGCCACTCTTGCTGACCATTTCCAAAGTAAAGTTGGCCCTGTTAAAGGCCACATTGAACTCAAGCGGCCAGATTCATACCAGGTTCTAGGAGATTAGATCGCAACACTCTGGACTTAAAACATCTTAATTGGCTCCCGTTTGCAGCTAAAATCCATTTAAAGATTACCTGCATGACGCACATGGCCCTCCGCCACAATACTCCTGTATACTTGGCTAAAAAACCTGAGTTAGCAGGAGGCAGGCACTCCCTAAGAAGCATTGACTCACTTTCATTATAACCTCAGAAGTTAAAAAAAAATAAAAAAACATACAATCACTCCTTCTCTGGCATTGCCCCCCGAATTTGGAACTCTTCTGTCTACTTCAAAAAAGAAGCCAAAAAGCTCTTGATGCATAGATTACTTCTCCAAGAGTGATCCTTCTTCAGCTTCAGCATGGCTAACGTTGGGTGGACTCCAGTGTATCTCAGAATGGATATGCTTAATGACATACAGTATTTATGTAACTTCATGATTATTCCTTCCAAGAGTGTCACCTGTTTTACTCTTTTCCCACTATTGTATGGCTTGATGGCTGTATGTACAGCATTCTGATACCTGGACAGCTCATGTTCGCGCTTTCTAAAACTTCAAAATAAATAAATAAGGCAAAGACATTTTAAGTCATGGGCAAAGTGGGAACTGGCCGAGGGTCCTAGCATTTTAGGTGGCCCCCCAATGAAGCCAGCTCTGTTCTGCAGAGAGGATTGCCCTGATAACTTCAAATAATTCTTAAGCAAATTGTTTTTAAATGCCATTTTCCTTTAATATATATATTTTTTTGAATGGTGATGTCTTGTGGTCTGTTACAGTCATTTTGCATGAAATGTGCTGTTTATGTTTCACACCACCATGCAGCAACCATAAAAAAAAGTTTATCTTAGATCAAAACAGGACTTCACATATGAGAAATGTGAGATGGTCACAGAGATTATTTGTAATAATATTAGTGAGTTGCTACTGTTAAAAACACACATAACTAACCCTGATTATTAGATGAAAACAAAATCAGAATTTGGACCACTGTAGCTGTGCACTGTCACTGACCTGGCCAAAGAGTGCATGAAAGAGCTGAAATTGAATCATAAATTAAAATCTGTTTCAAAGAGGGCCCCCAAAATAGTTCATTAGCGTCTTTGCTATAATTTGATGTGGCTGGGCTTGATTGAATTGTTTCGTTGGTAAGACTAATGCGTCACAGATGTCTAATTAAGTTATGACCAATGCACAAGCTTGTCTTTTAGGGCCGTGGCATAGAGAAGCGGATTTTATGAAGGAATCACAGTCCATAACATACACTCTTACTTAATTAATTGAGCTAGGGGCTGGCAAAGGAAACTGACATAAATTCATGCTTAGATTGGGCCCCAAGGTGATGAGGAAGAGGTCTGACGCAGAGAGGGTGATCATGGACTTGGAACCGGATTAGATAGTTAAATTTCAATTAGTAAGATCGGGAGTTTGCTCCAACAATGCTGGTATTAGCCTTGCAATCTTTGTGATATATCCCATAGGGAATGTATTATATTTGCATGTGAAGCGTGGTCACTATCGACCTTCCTCTTCCTGAGAATCAAAAATCATTGGGGTTGACGCTGTTAGCCAGGTGCCTTAGGTCCTGGGTAGGTGTGGATTAGTCAGGGATATCCCTATGTTTATTGCATCAATAACTAATATTTTCCATACCAAATATTTTGCATACATCATTTGTTCAGTTTAATTGACGATCACCTGTGATGAGATGTCCAATATTCCTGCACATTTCACTTGTGTTTGTAGAACAGTAGTATGCCACCTGTATTATACGCTTCTGGTAGGATCAAAGAGTACTTTTGTCATCATCCAGCCCTTCCTTGACATATTTCAGGATTACTCCAGTCACTCCTAGAGGCCTAAAGTTGACGGTAATGAAGCTGGTGGTTGCCTTCAAGATGTAATTGAAGATGAAGGTTATCCTTTAGACCAATCAGCATCCCAATGTATACTTATTTGGGGATGGGTCTGTAATTGCCTAACACATTTGTTTCTTCATTGGGTTTCGTTGTTAGAAATGTGATAAAGAAGTATATTTGGAAACCTAAGACAGATACAATTTTCCAGATGTGCATCTGAAAAACGTTTGTGAATTTAATTTTTGCAGAAGCAGACATTCTCATGTTTATTCACTCATATGAAAATCTGCACAGGAGGCGCTTAAAGGTACGCCAAGTGCGGAGCCCCCTGTTCTCCTTGCTTCCTCTGGGCGCCAGCAGCTGTTGCTGCTTTACCTCTCTTCTCCTGCTCCCTAGTTCCTCGCTGTTCCTTCGGCCGGGCTTGGCTCCGCCCCCCTGCAGCAACGTGGGACTGGCCGGGCTTGGCTCCGCCGTCCCCAGTCAAACTACAACACCCAGGATCCCCTGGGACAGGACGACACAGCACACGCGCCAGGAGGCGCTTAAAGGTCCGCCTAGTGCGGAGCCCCCTGTTCTCCTTGCTTCCTCTGGGCGCCAGCAGCTGTTGCTGCATTACCTCTCTTCTCCTGCTCCCTAGTGCCTCGCTGTTCCTTCGGCCGGGCTTGGCTCTGCCCCCCTGCAGCAACGTGGGACTGGCCAGGCTTGGCTCCGCTGGCCCCAGTCAAACTACCAAACAGAGCAGCAATGTCGTTACTGCGTGTCCAGTCGCACAGCTTAAAGGAAATGCTCCAATTTTCTTTTGTTCAAAACTCCCCTTTTATTGACTGTTATTCAAACTTTATCAACTGTTATTCAAACTTTGTCACACTTTTTTACTTTACTCTTCACTGTAAGGCTATCAGAAAACCCAATTTTTTCAAATGGAGCAGTTGTGCCCATCCAGGCCTCTTACTACCCCACGTGGGTAACTCAATTCATAAAACAGCTCAGATGTATCGATTTCCAATGCATTTCGGGCTCTTAATTTGGCCCTTCGTCAGGGAAAACTGTTTAAGAAAATGAAATGAAACCTCCGTTAAACTTCCATTAAACGAGCACTGCAATAATAACACAAATACATACTTTAGTGAAATGTTATCAAGATAACTAAACGCTTCAAACAAAAATTGGTTAAAAGAATACATTACACACTGCTGCCTGCAATGCTTAAGTGAAATGCCCCTATGACAAGTGATTTACTCCTTTCCTCATGACCGCCATTCAATCAACCTACCCCAGTGATTGGAGGAATTCAGCCACAGGTTAAGTATAAAACCGTTGGTTCTGGGAGGAGTAGGTTGATTGAATGGCGGTCATGAGGAAAGGAGGTGTTAGAGCGGTGGAGATATTTTGAATGGAATTAGAACAGGTACGTTATTGACACTGGGATGTGGGAAGCTACCAAGTATAAATATGAATGTATGATATCTGGGCATTGAATATATGTTTTCAGGAAACAGGTTAAATGCAGGAATAAGAGACAGTCTTTAGTTATAATTGGAAGGGGGTTTAGGATTTACTGAGCAGCGCATTTCAAATGGCAGGAATGAGATCGTGGATGGATGTGGGGGAGGTTATGGCGCACAGTAAATCACTTGTCATAGGGGCATTTCACTTAAGCATTGCAGGCAGCAGTGTGTAATGTATTCTTTTAACCAATTTTTGTTTGAAGCGTTTAGTTATCTTGATAACATTTCACTAAAGTATGTATTTGTGTTATTATTGCAGTGCTCGTTTAATGGAAGTTTAACGGAGGTTTCATTTCATTTTCTTAAACAGTTTTCCCTGACGAAGGGCCAAATTAAGAGCCCGAAATGCATTGGAAATCGATACATCTGAGCTGTTTTATGAATTGAGTTACCCACGTGGGGTAGTAAGAGGCCTGGATGGGCACAACTGCTCCATTTGAAAAAATTGGGTTTTCTGATAGCCTTACAGTGAAGAGTAAAGTAAAAAAGTGTGACAAAGTTTGAATAACAGTTGATAAAGTTTGAATAACAGTCAATAAAAGTGGAGTTTTGAACAAAAGAAAATTGGAGCATTTCCTTTAAGCTGTGCGACTGGACACGCAGTAACGACATTGCTGCTCTGTTTGATGGAACTCCTTTACGTGTTTTGAGGCGAGTCACGTCGCCAGTCTGCACGCAAATAGAACATAATCATTTGAATACAAGAATACAAGGATAACAGTGATGAACATTGGTGTGCATCTGCTACCCTGTTGTGTTTGATGAACCCAGTCAAACTACAACACCCAGGATCCCCTGGGACAGGACGACACAGCACACGCGCCAGGAGGCGCTTAAAGGTCCGCCTAGTCCCTCACCCCACGAGGACGCGCGCGGGCCGCGCCGGGAGAAGCCCGGGACAAGGGCGGGGCTGTCTGCGGCCGTCCGAGGCCGGAGGAGGCCGGGCTGGGCCACCTTATGTTCCTCTTGGAACTATTCGCCCTATGACATTCGGAGCAGGTTTGTGCAACTTTCAACTTTCCATTTATCTCTGTTATTGGTCCTTTTCCCTGTGTCAGGGTTGTTCTTCTTACGAAGCAGTCTCATAATGAACAAACGAGAAACGGCGGGCAGGGTGGTCGGTACCCTGGACAACTTTTTAAAAAGAGCGGAATCCGTTTTAATCCACGAAATAGAGGCCACCGAACGAAGACTCTCTTTAGATCCTAGAGTCCTGGGGGGGGGGGGGTCACAGCCCTGCCCTGCGCTCCTTTGAATGTCTCTCGAATAAACTCTGAAGCAGCTGCCCCCAATGATCGCTTGCGGTCTAGGATATCCAGCCCCACCACATCCAGTCCTGAGCACCATCTGCCACCCTCCCTGAGTTCTACGTGCACTCCCGCTGGCGTTACAACAAGAGGGATGAAAGGGGTTGGGAAAAATAACAAGACGACACAGAAAAAGGCAAGGAAGGGGCACAGCACTACGAAACAAAAACCACTATTGTCATCCACTGCTACGAAAGGGGTATTCGTATTTGGTAGCTCAAGTGCAGTACCCCCCCCCACCCACTGATAACTCCTCCAAAGTTTCTACAGACTCTAACCATCTTTTGAGTGGAAGTGACATCTCCTGCATTTTAAAGGAGCTTCCAGCTGCCCTCCTTGAGCCGTTTGCCCAAAGACTGGTCTCTGTCGACACCAGGCTCGCAAGGATTGAGGACGCTCTGGCAAACCTTTCACATGAGGGCCAGGCTCAGGTCCCCATGGCTGCCCCCACCAGTAACTTTCCAGCTTTGGTGGGGGACATTCACAAGGACCAGCATGGTGCTACGGTACAAGCTAAAATTCAAAAGGATGGGGCAGATCCAGTTGGAAGCATAAGCACTGCTTTGCCAAGTGGGCCCAGTATCGCCGAGGCATCCGCTTACCAAAGGTCATCTATGTTAAAGAGCCCCCATAGGCTGATCAATAACAGTTATTCTGGTTGTCAAGTTAGACAACCCAACCTTCACCTGCCCCCCGAAGCATCTCCCTACACGGTCATCCTGGCGAACGTTCCCACCTTACCACAGGGCACTCAAGAACATTGGTCCTCTCTTAAAAACAAGGCCCTATATCATTTGAACAAAATGACAAATCTTGGGGACGGCCTATTCGAGGAATTTAAAATGGTCAGACGGATTGAATGGGTTGGGCAATCCGCCAAATTTCTAAAAGGTGATTGTGTTGTACTAAGTTTTAGGTCCCCAGGCCTTGTTCGACATATTCTTGAGGCAGCTAGTTATAAACCTGTTAATGGGGCCTCCATTGACATACTACCCCTTCGCTTCTTTTACTAACAGCACTTATCCCAGGGTCAACGGGATGCCCATACTGCAAGACGTAACCATCTTAGGCCTGACTTTTCCATCCAGCTTAATAACCGCTTCGATGTTCTCTCATCACTTGAAGAAATAGATTGACAGCGGGTGGGACCTAAGGGAAGATTTCCAATAGATGTATTTGGGTCTAGAGGGGTGTGATCTAACACCAGCCACCCTAGCCCAGTAGTCCCTAAAGTCCAAACCCTGGTCACCACCACAGCTAACCCAGCCATAACGATCTTGGACTGCTGTCCCACGGACCTAGCAGCTGCTACTGGGTCCCTACCCTCCCCACAGGATGTATCCTTGGTCATTTCCTCGTGGAATATAGCTGGCCTGGAATCTAAAACTGGGTCAGCTGACTGGGCATCTTTCATCAACGGGGTAGACATCTGGGCATTCCAAGAAACCTGGGCTGTGGACAATGTTTTTCACATAAGTTATCTAAATTTCTCGAAACCAGCATATAAGGGCTTAAGGAGGAGGCCGGTAGGAGGTCTATCATGCTGGGTTAGGCAAAAGGAGGGGATCACTGTGGTTGAAATTCCCTCTGGCAATCCTGACATTCTAGTCATAAGAGTAAGTTCCTCAGGTGGTCTCAATCTACTCCTGTACAACGTTTATGCCAGAGGGCAACAGGGGGGCAGGTACTCCCAGGTCATAGCAGCTCTTGAGTCTCTTCTAGTCGAGAGCGCCCACAATACCAATTTGATTATAACTGGGGATTTCAACACATGCTTTGAGCCGTTGGACTCGGACGATGGACGGCTCAGTGAAGAGGTGGATGCTCTCTGGGGTGTGCCACAGTTGGATCTCCAATCCATTAAAAAATGGACCGAGGTTGCTCTACAGGTTAAAGGGCTGTGTCTGGAATGGGGACTCAGAGCTGTAAACGGCAGGACGAAGTCTGATGCAATCGGGGCGGCAACCTTTGATAACGGTCGCAATAAAAGCAGGATTGACTATATCCTAGTCAAGGTAGACTTTTGGCATCAAGTCGCTGACATGAAAGTTCACCCCCGTCCCGAAAGCGATCATAACCCCCTGGTGCTCACTCTTAATGGGCTGTGCTTTGGCCCTATAGCATCCACTGAGTCGGATAGTGGCCCTAATCATGTAATTTTGGGCAACGACCTGAGAAGGGTCCGCTGGGACAAGGTGGTACTTTATGACAAGAGTATGATAGAAATCCGGACACTTGTTTCAGGCTCTCTGGGGGAAATTAATGACTGCGGTTCTCAGGAGTCCCTCAAAGTTAAATTGCCTGTAATCCATAAAGAGCTCTTTCGTAGTTTGAAGGGGTTCTTTATAAATTCTAAGCCATTAAGAGTGAAATGTAAGCCTGATCCCATTTCATGGTATAACGACTGTTGTAGGTCCTCCCACAAAGCTCTTGTGAAAGCCATCAAATCCAGGAATCTTACCCTTATCCAGCAGTCGAGGGCCCATTATAAATCCACCCAAAGAGATGCAAAAAGAGACTGGGATGAGGATCGATGGAAGGATCTTCTGTCTGCTTGCAAAGGGAGGAATATGACCCGGTTTTGGGACCTAATTAAATGGGGAAACGGGCAAAGGTTAATTACCCCTAACAACAACGTGGACCCACACCAATGGGTTGCCTTTTTCGAAGCCCAATATCACCAGGACTCGGAGTATGAAACGCATGCTCCGGTTATAAGTGTCGACTCTCGACTGACGGTTAGTGCCAAGGAGGTCGAGGTGGTTCTGAGGAACATCCCTAGTGGTAAAGCACCAGGGCCCGATTGTATCCCCCCAGACCTCTTTAAACAGAACAGCGATCTCTGGGTTCCCTACATCACGACCCTGATTAATTCACTGGCGGGGGGTACACCCTTTCCAACCTCTTGGTCCGGGGTGGAAATTATCCCGATTTATAAGAAGGGGGATCGTTCCGCCCCGGCCAATTACAGGCCGATCAGCCTTATCGACGCACTCCAAAAAATCACTGCTGGGGTCCTGCTGGGCAGGATCCAAAGCTGGATGTCTGAAGAGAACATCTTATCTTCCCTGCAAGTAGGCTTCCGGGCTCACATGGGGACCCTAGACCAGGTATTTAGATTTATCATGCTCTATTGGAAGGAGGTTCTCTTAGGTAAGGCCTGATATTTGCAGCATTCGTAGATTTAAAATCTGCGTTCGACCTTGTTCCTAGAGTAAAACTGTGGGATCTACTGCTAGGTCTAGGGATGCCCAAGGAACTGGTGGATTTTGTGGTTAAACTCCACACTTCCAACTACGCCCAGGTTCGGTGGGGAAAACCAGGTGAGCTCACTGAGAAATTCAGTGTCGGGAAGGGCGTCCGCCAGGGGTGCGTCCTGGCCCCAACCCTCTTTTCTCTTTTCATCAATGGGGTGGTGCAGTACTTTGATAATTTTCCAACTGACACCCCCATGCTGGCTGGCCAAAGGATACCCTAATTCTCTCAAAAACGAGGCAGGGCCTTCAGTTGGCACTGTCCCGCTTTGAGGAGTTTTGTACTGACCATGAGCTGGTTGTAAATGTGGGAAAAACAAAATTTATGGTACTCCACGGGGCAAGACCTGTTTCTGCAAGAGTTTTCATGAGCAGGAAGCTCCTGGAACAGGCTAACGTATTTTCCTACCTGGGTATCACCCTAGGCGCAAGGTTGAGCTGGTTACCTCATGTGAAGCTACTTGCACTGAAACACTCCCAGCTAGCAGGGGCTTTGTTAAAGGAACACAGGCTTTCCCAGACCAAGCCAATAGCCCCAGTGGTTAAATTATACATACTGAAAATTATTCCGGCCATACTCTACGGCGCTGAGATTTGGGGTTGTAGCAACTTAACAGATCTAACAAAGGCCCAAACCAAGTTCCTTAGACATATAGTGGGCCTACCCAGTTCGACCCCCCGCATCCCCCTTCTTCTTGACCTGGGCTGTAACACAATCGAGGACATCACCCAGTACAGAATGCTGGCTTTTTGGAGAAGACTCTGGACAGTTCCAGAATTAATCCCCTTTGCCAAAGCCTTAGCGGAAATAAGGGGTCTGGATCGCTCATATAAGATCTTATGGCTATCCAGAATCAAAGCCCTACTTATAGAGATGGGGATGAGGGACTTATGGGTGTCCCCAGAGTCGGCCGTATTTCCACCATAAGTATCATTTAGAGCAGCCTATTGGGACTTAATTTATTACAGGAGGCATATTAGCACAGGAGGTTCTTTATTGTCAAGAGCTTTTCTGGACTTTAAAGACTACCCACAGTTGGAAGGTTACTGGGATATCATCACCAAACCCAGAGACCGCAGGTTGTTCCACCAGTTTCGAGTTGAAACTCTCCCGCTTAGGAAGTTCACTCGCAACTGGACAACTGGTAAAGGCGATAAGTGCCCATTTTGTCCTGAATCAGTCTAAACCATCGACCACCTTTTATATGTTTGCCCTGTTTACTGCTTACCTAGAAGCGTGTGGCTTAAACCTCTATGCAGAAACCTGGGCACGAATTCGGCTATGATTGCCAAAAGACTATTAAAAAGCGGGGGCAATGCCACTATAATAACTGGGATGGCCAAATTTCTTAGTTGGTCTTGGGCCAGCCGCGAAAAGTCGGTGGGTTATGATTATTAGCTCAGGCCATTCCCCAGGGTTGAACTGCAATGAATTAAGCAGATGTACGTTCTTCTGTACAGTGTTTTCGATTGATATATTTAATACTGTTTTTAAAAAAAAGTCTATTTTATCTTCCTCTTTGTATATTTGGACACGTCAACTTTTTACTTTTTGTATTTGTCTTTTAAGATGAACAATCGAAATAAAGACTTTTTTGAATGAATGATGAGAATCTGCTGGACAAGTTCTTTGTCTTTCATTATCATGTTGAAAGAATTTCTCACTATGAAGAAACCGTTTCACTGTCAGCCTCACACATATTGAGGCTGTTCCTGGCTCCTTTCCACTATGAAATGACATTTAATGCTTCTCTTGTCATGAACTTGTTCACACAGAGGGGAGTCTGAATATCTATAAATGTGCTAGTTTGTGGGTGTTCACAAACTCTCAATATTCCAGCCTGGAGCACCCAATGACTGCCCTCTCTTCTCCCCTCTGAGTAGATGAACTAACACAAAAATCGTTTGTATTTGTCTTTTAAGATGAACAATCGAAATAAAGACTTTTTTGAATGAATGATGAAAATCTGCTGGACAAGTTCTTTGGCTTTCATTATCATGTTGAAAGAATTTCTCACTATGAAGAAACCGTTTCACTGTCAGCCTCACACATATTGAGGCTGTTCCTGGCTCCTTTCCACTATGAAATGACATTTAATGCTTCTCTTGTCATGAACTTGTTCACACAGAGGGAAGTCTGAATATCTATAAATGTGCTAGTTTGTGTGCACAAACTCTCAATATTCCAGCCTGGAGCACCCAATCACTGCCCACTCTTCTCCCCTCTGAGTAGATGAACTAACACAAAAATCGTTGTGTGAGTAAATCCTTTTACAAGTGCCAAACCACTTTTGAGAATTCCAAAAGTGGTTTTGCACTTCCTTTGTGAATCAAACCCATGGATTTTGAATTCAATGTTATCAACCAGAAAAGGGCGAGAAGTAGCGCAGGAGCTCTGACAAGACCCCAGCATTCTTGGTACATCCTTTACGGTAACAAGTGTTGATAAACAGCACAATTACAACCACAGAACCACAGAAAAAACTCAGTCACATGCGCAGAAAGTAAAATGCTCCATGATGTTCCAGGCCTACAAACTAAAGTAGTTGTTTTTTTTAAAGGAAGCTTGTGTTCATTTTTTTACTGTCTTATTGATTCTCCTTAATTTCGAGACTTTGCCTATACACGGTTCTGAATCTCTCACACACACAAGCAACTGATGAGTCAAGGGTTCTACCAAGGAAACACAACATTTTCTATTGTCAGGATGTTAGATATTGCCTCTGTGATGTCCTAAAAGTTTGGAATATCCAAAGATATTGGAGTAGACCCCTCACTCACTTGTTGTGACATGCTTCATCATCGGTGCCTATCCACACCCAGGTACGATGGTACTACCCGGGCGGACTCAACCATAGGTGGAATGGGAGTTCATGTCATAGATCAAACAAAATTGGATAAGCAGGGATCCAGAAGATTGATGCTTTAAAAATACCTCAAAGGTTTTTCTTTATTAGGAGGGTACCTGGGGTATAGATAAAAATGTGAGTTTTTTGGGTTTTATTGAATTCAATTATTCAATTATACCCTTGTTTTTGTACCAACATGTTTCGGTCCTCTCTAGGAGCCCGATCGGGTCTGGGGCCTTTGTCAGGGCTGTGTTTGGTGTATCCCTGCTCTGTCTTGTGCACGCACACCATGCACACTCGTGAAGCCTAATGCTCTCACCTGTTTTTGCTTCCGAGGATTTTCTGTAAAACAGGAAGAAAACAGAGGCGACCTTTACTTCAGTCATCCATCCTGACTTAGTTCATGCGTCTCAAACATCTCTAATGTTGGACCATCTTCTTGAGTTTACAAGTACCATTAATCTCTGATCATCAAATCTGACAACAGTCTTCCTTTCTTTTCTTCTTTTTATAAACACTTCAAGTTTTGTGCGCCCATGGTGAATGTGAGGTGTTTATTGATATGGCTACATATCCATAATTTTCTGAATTGAGGATTCCTTTCCTATGATGTGGCATATTGTACAATCTAGGTCCCGATATCTTAGTGACTCGAGTGTAGGGTGCACAGTCTATGTTGTGAGTTTACTTTTGACCACTTGCATACTGTGTCTTTCATACTCAACCTGATTGCTCTTACCCTCTAGATTGTTTTTTCACGGTAATGCGGTTCGTGCGGGTGGTGCCATCTTCTAGTCACACACTTAAGAGAAAAGAATTAGCATTGTTTATGGTGGTTGGTAAATGGTTAGGTTTATATCTATTCTTTTTTTCTTTTTTCTATTCATTTTTTCTATTCTTTCTTTCTGTTTTATATTATTCGTGTTCCATTTCTAAGTCAAATATTTCTTGCGCGTGTTCCAGATGGCGGAAGCTCTCCCGCCCAACGCGGGGCGAACTTCTCACAATCTCTCCATGGGCTGGCGGTATGTTGAGAGATGCCGCCGTGTTCATATTTTTTGCAAGCCACCAATCACTTACTTTGTCAAAGAGCCAGGCACCGCAGGGTTACCTCAGTCATGCCGCTACGACCGCCTTCAGATGACTGGTGTAGCGATGGTGGTCCATTTTTGATGTGGCCTCTCCCTCGTGTCTGCCGCATCATAGTACTGCGACCGCGTGACACCGCAGTCATGCTGGGAAATTGAGTCCCGAATTCAGGACTTCATTTCCCTCTTTGCTGAAAACCATGACCTATTTATGCTTTTTGTCTCAGGGAATTACGAGGCGGGATACGTATAGACACATTATGTTACCTAGTATGTTGCTGGTTCACTATTCTGGTTTGTTTTTTAGCGCCATTGTAGGAGAGTAGGATCTGCTTCACATGTTTACCCCCACTTTGTGCTGGTGTTTCACTGTTTTTCGACTTTAGTCTGGCTGGGACCCTGCTATTTAAGGCCTCAGCCTAGCTGCTTCCTCTCTAAATTGTTTGCATGTACTTTAGGTACAGTTCAGATTGGATCTGGAGTGCCCTCATAAGTCCCTAGTATATGGTATACTATGTGCCAAGGGCATAGGTACCCCAGAGGCCTACCAGGGGCTGAAGCATGTATTATGCCACCTCTGGAAAGCCACCCAAAATTACACCACAGGTCTGCTACTGCAGCCTGGGTACGGTGGTGCTTGCACCCCTTACTGTGATATAGGTGACCTATATCACTATATATATACACACATATAAACCTATAAGTCACTCCTATGGCAGGCCTTATCAATCCTGAAGGCAGAGTGCTTGGTTCTTATGTGAGAGGGTGCCCCTGCATGAGCAGAGCCCATCTGCAGCATTCGGGGAGCCTTCTCTGATGCTGTTTGTAGTGCAGCCTGACCATATACTCTTAAGTGACGGTAAATGCTAACTTTGGACTGGCTGAACGGAAACATGTCGTGTTTGGTGTCAAACACCTTGGAATCATATACCCCCACACCAGTAACTGGTGTGGGAGTATGATCCCACCCTTCTAGAGGGAGAGACATGGCAGCACTGGTATACCCGTTAGAAACTTAATAGAGCCCTGGCATCACAAAATGAATGCTGCAGCCACAGACACAAGTCTGGCCTCCTACTGCTGACCGAAACTCCGGCAGGGGAGGCCTGCACAGTAGGTTTCCTGTCACAGGGAGGTGTAACCACCTCCCAAACAGGATTATGTGTATTGGTGTCCCTGTGCATAGTCCAGCTCAAACCGGTTCAGGGGCTACCAGCCTCTGCTCTGGTGCGAAAATGGACAGAGGAAATGGGTGTAGCCACCCCTCTTTCCAAACCCTCCCATAGGTGGGTCACCAGAGCTAGTCCAACCCCTTCCTTAGGTATAAGTAAGGAACCTCTGTAACCAGAACTTTAGATTACCCTGGACGAAACTATGAAGCCAAAGCCTGGACCTTCGACGCTCTGCTAAAGACCAGAGGACTGAAGAAATCTCCCTTGGGGTCAAGGAGTGACTCCCCTGCTTGGCAGGCACCAATAATGCAATTTGCCAGTCTGTATTTCTGAAGCTCCCGTTAGACTCTGAAGTATTTGCAGCCCAGGAAGAGGATTTCCAGACATCTCACAGGATGACCCAAGTCCCCAGCAAAGCTGAAACCCGCAGCCCTCGTGAGTAGTGTGGAACCAGAATTCCTGGTCACCGTGCACTTTTGCAAGTGCATTGACTTCTCGACGTCTCCTGAAGTCGTGCTGGGGCTGATTTGTAGCCCCCACCTTGAGCACTGAATTCACTGAAGATTGTTGGCCTAGTCATTCCGAGTGACCCATGGGCCACCATTTTGTGTTTCATCTTGAGGTCCCTTTGCGATCCCTGCTCCGTTGACTGGTGGGTCCCTGAGGGGCTAACTTTGAATTTTCTTGGGCTTCCCTGGTTGCTCAAGACTTGCCCCGACTCCCTACCAAGTGGTGAGTCCCACAGACCTTGCTGGTCTGCACCGAAGCATCTTTCTCGCTTCTGCATGGGTTGCTGTTGCCAAGGCTTGTTGTGTCCAATCCGGTCACCAACGCTGCAGCACTCGACATCCTTTGTGGGACAGCTCGAATCCAGCTCCTGGTTGTCCTCGACGCCTCCTGGTCCTCATGGCTGAAGAGTCAATCTTCACCTCTTTCATCTGAAATCACCTGTCATCGGTGGGCATCTGTCCATCAGACTCTGTCCTTTCTGCTTTCAGGTTCTTCTCATCTTCAATCCAGGCTTGGATCTCTTTGGATACTTCGCATCTTCACGGCAGCAGCACTATTTCGCCAGCTCCCATTAAAATCGATGACGCGACCCGACGCCATAAGACACATACACACCTGGCTTCCCTGGGTGAGGTAACACAAGTACTCCGGTGCTCCTGTGTCCTAAGTCCCAAAGGGTTTGGTCCTGACTCAATTCTAAGTGTCTAAAATCTAACCGTGACTTTCCCCATAGAAGCTAACGGGAGCTCGCGGCTGTGTTCACACACTGCACACGGCCCCTATAACTAGTGGACAGCATATATCAGGCCAACTTCTCACAGCCATGATGTGTTGTGGGCTGGAATCTTTGTTTTTGCGTATGGGTCACTAAAGGTTTGTTCAGATACGAGAAAAATATAATTACTGTTCGTTTCCATGTTTAAAAATTCTTATTCTTTCCTCTTGCGCCTGGCCTTTGTGGGAATGATGTTCACTCTGCGGACAAAATCTTAAAAAAAAAAAAAATGTTTTCTTTTCATTAATTATTATCGACATAACAAACCATATCGAAACATGATATGGCGACAGTGTACTTTTCAAGCATCCGTATTGGGTTACAGAGATTCATGTCACAATTCACAATATGCCACAATTAGGGGGGTGTAAGGTTCTCGTCTTCATTCAGAGGTGCCAGTGGGGTGCTGCTATCTCCCCTGTACGAGTTCCAGAGCCCCCAAACCCTGCTCCATTTCTTGGGACACCCTCTGGCTATATAGACTGACTTCTCCTGGAACATGCACCAGCCTAGATCTTCCTTCCATTTTTCTATTTTGGGTGATTGGAGGGCTCCCCAGTTTCATGCTATGTTCCTTTTTGCGATCATTACTGCTAGTGTTGCCCATTGCTTAGTGTGGGAGGTGAGGTAAGTAGGTTCACAAATGTTCAGGAGGCACCTGCCTGCCTTCGGATGCAAGTCGATTTGGAGTACCTTACTTACTGTGCGGAGTACGGCCTGCCAGTAGGTTTGCGTGTGTTCACATTCCCATATTATATGGATGAAAGTGCCGTCTTTCCCACATCTACGTCTGCACTCCCCACTGTCAGTCCTACCCATACGGACCAATCCTGGACCAGTTATGTATATCCTGTGGAGAATGTTGAGTTGCACTAGTCTTAGTCTGGCCTGGATTGCCACCTCCCTCGGGAAGGAGACTGCCTCTTGCCAGTCCTCTTCATCTAGCTCAAAGCCGTCTCTTATCCATTTCTCCTTGAGAGATTGGAGTGGGTCTTCCATATTATTAATTAGTTTTTTATAGATCAATGAGATGGCTTTTTCGTGCAGGTGGCTATCAAGTATTCTATCTTCCAAAGGAGAGGCATTGGGTAGGGAGGACTTCCTAGTAGGATGACTCTGGAGGGCATGTTGGATTTGGAGATAACTATAGCATTCAGTGTCCGCCAGGCTATATTGTTGTTGGAGGGAGGCACACGGAACGATTTCATCTTTAACCCAGAGATCTTTAATCTGGGAAATTCCTATAAGGTACCATTTATCAAAGCCCCTGGTTTGCCACAGGTTCCCCAATTTTATCAGAGTTCCACAAGGGGGTTGCCTGGGTGAGTCTACGGTCCCAGCCCAGATGTTTGTTCACCACATGCCATATATGGACCGAGTGTGCGGTTGGTCCTGTTAGAGGGTATTTACGGGGTCTAGAATAGAGTGCTCTACCGTAGTCTCCCCCTGGGAGAAGCCATCTGTCCATGGTGTAAGCCGGGTCGTCGAGACGACCATAGGTCCCCTGATTTATGGCCGCCACTTGGGTCGACCAATAATATTTTTTAATATCTGGGAGGCAGATGCCACCGTCATACCAATTTGGGGTGAGCTTGGTTAAGGCAATTCGGGGTTTGCCGTCCCACAAGAGATCTCTCTGAAGACTTTCTACTTCCTGAAAATATGATTTGGGAACTGGATCCAGCGAGTTCTGTAGGGCGTAAAGGAAGCGGGACAGGGCCATCATTTTGAAAAGGGCAGCTTTACCCAACAATGAGAGGGGCAAGGACTTCCAGTTCCTTATGTCTCTTTTCAATCTCTGAATTGGTGGCAGGAGATTATGGGCAAAGTGGAGCGTGGGGCTTAATGATATAAAAATGCCAAGGTATCGGAAGCCATCTGTCGTTATCTGGATCGGGAAGTTCTTCGGGAGGACGTGCGGTTCTGCTCGTAGGACATAAACAAACGACTTGGTCCAGTTTATAATGAATCCGGAAAATCTGCCAAACACTGCTAGGATATCTAACAAACATATTAAGGAGGCTCTCGGGGAAGTCCGATGTAACAGAATGTCATCTGCATATAGTGATGTCTTATCTTCCCAGTCCGGGGGCCAATGCATACCGTGAATAACTGGATCCCTGCAGATCCACACTGCCAGTGGGTCCAGGGCCAGAGCAAATAGGAGCGGGGACACGGGACACCCCTGGCGTGTACCACGGCTTAATTGAAATACTGCTGATTTGTGGTTGTTCACCACCACTTGAGCCATTGGTTTTGAGTATATTAATCAGATCCAGCTCACAAATTTGAGCTCGAATCCCAACTTGCTGAGCACTGCAAAGAGGTATGGCCACTCCAATCAATCAATCAATCAGTCATTTGTTAAGTGCACTACATACCCGCGAGGGTCTCAAGGCGCTGGGGGTAAGGTGGGGCTGCTACTGATCGAACAGCCAGGTCTTTAGTATCCTCCTGAAGGTCAGCAGGTCTTGGGTCTGTCGTAGGCTCAGTGGGAGGGTGTTCCATGTCTTGGCGGCGAGGTGGGAGAAGGATCTCCTGCCGGTGGTTGTTTTTCGGACACGCGGGATGGTGGTGAGAGGTCGGCGGAGCGTAGCTGGCGGTTGAGGGTGTAGAAGGAGAGCCGTCTGTTGAGGTAGGCTGGGCCGGTCTTGTGGATTGCCTTGTGTGCATGGATGAGGAGCTTGAAGGATATCCTCCTGTTGACGGGGAGCCAGTGCAGGTTTCTTAGGAGGGGGGTGATGTGGCGGTGTCGTGGTACATCGAGGATCAGTCGTGCCGAGACGTTTTGGATGCGTTGTAGTCAATTGATGAGCTTGGTCGGGGCTCCCGCATAGAGGGCGTTTCCATAGTCGAGTCTGCTGCTGACGAGAGCCTGGATGACTGTCTTTCTTGTATCTGTCAGGATCCATCTGTAGATCTTTTGGAGCATGCGGAGGGTGTTGAAGCAGGAGGAGGAGACGGCGTTGACTTGCTTGGTCATTGAGAGCGTTGAGTCGAGGATGATTCCCAGGTTGCATGCGTTGTCGGTGGGGGTCGGGGCTGCCCCCAGTGCCGTTGGCCACCAGGAGTCGTCCCAGGCTGACGGGTTAGAGCTGAGGATGAGGACCTCCATCTTGTCCGAGCTCAGCTTCAGATGGCTGATCTTCATCCACTCGGTGACGGCCTTCATTCCTTCGTGGAGGTTGGCTTTGGCGGTGATGGGGTCCTTGGTGAGGGAGAGGGTCAGTTGAGTGTCGTCGGCGTAGGAGATTATGTTGAGGTCGTGCTGTCGGGCGACGCGTGCGAGCGGGGCCATGTAAATGTTAAACAGTGTCAGGCTGAGGGAGGATCCCCGGGGTACGCCGCAGATGATCTCGAAGGCTTTGGAACGGAAGGGGGAGGCGGATGCTCTGGGTTCTGCTGGAGAGGAAGGAGGTGGTCCATTCCAGAGTCCTGTCTCGGATCCCTGCGGTGTGGAGGTGTGCACGTAGTGTGCGGTGGCAGACAGTGTCGAAGGCGGCAGAGAGGTCTAGGAGGATGAGTGCTGCGGTCTCCCCGTTGTCTAGCAGGGTCCTGATGTCGTCGGTGGCGGCGATGAGTGCGGTCTCGGTGCTGTGGTTGCTGCGGAACCCAGACTGGGAAAGGTCCAGCATTCTGTTCTCTTCACGGTATCGGGTTAGCTATCTGTTGACGATTTTCTCAATGACCTTGGCCGGGAAGGGGAGCAGAGAGATGGGCCAGGAGTTCTTTAGGTATTTTGGGTCTGCCTTGGGTTTTTTGAGTAGGGCATTGATCTCGGCGTGCTTCCAGCTCTCTGGGAAGGTCGTGGTCTCGAGGGAGAGATTGATGACGTTGCGCAGGTGGGGTGCGATGGAGCTGCTTGCTTTGTTGAAGATGTGGTGCGGGAATGGGTCTGACGGAGAGCCGGAGTGGATTGTGCTTATGGTCTTGTTGGTGTCATCGACGCTCACGCTGGTCCAGGCTAGCAAGGGGACGTGGTCGATGGTGTGCGGAGGGTCTGTTGTGTTGCTGTCTGTTGGGGGTGTCTGGGTGTTGAAGCTGTCGGGGATGTGTGCTATCTTGCAGTGGAAGAAGGTAGCGAGGGAGTCGCACAGGGCTTGCGACGGCCGGACCCCGTTGGTGTTGGAGCTGGGGTTGGAGAGTTCTTTCACGATGTTGAAGAACTCCTTGCTGTCATGTGCGTTGTTGTCGAGGCGGTCTTTGAAGGAGGTCTTCTTGGCATCCCTGATGAGGTGGTGGTGGTTGCGGACGGCGTCCTTGTGTGCTGTGTGGCTGTGCGGAGTTTGTTCACTGTGCCATTTCTTCTCTAGTTTCCGGCAGGCTTGCTTGGAAGCTAGGAGTTCTGGGGTGAACAAGCTGGCCCTTTTGCTGGTGTCTCTGTGGGGGGGTTTCTTCAGTGGGGCGAGGGTGTTGGTGCAGTCCTCTATCCAGCGTCTTAGGTTGCTGGCAGCGTCGTCGGTGTTGGAGGGTTCAGTGGGTGGGCTGAAAGCGAGGTTTGCATGTAGTTGTTCTTCAGTGATTTTTCTCCAGCGGCGGCAGGGGAGCTGTTGGGTGTGGTGGTGTGTGGTGGGTTTCTGGACGGTGAAGTGGATGCAGCGGTGGTCGGTCCAGAGGAGTTCGGTGGTGTGGCTGACGGAGACATGCGAGCTTGAGGAGAAGACCTGGTCAAGCGTGTGGCCGGCAGAGTGGGTGGGCGTTGTGATGAGTTGTCTCAGTCTGAAGATGGTGTGGTTATCGATCAGGGTTGTGGAGTTGTTGTCGTTGGTATTCTCAAGGTGAAAGTTCAGGTCTCCGAGGAGGATGTAGTCGGTGGAGGTCAGGGCGTGCGTGCTGATGAAGTTGGTGATGGAGTCGCTCAACTGGGGGTGTGGTCCGGGGGGTCGGTAGACGAGGATGCCTCTGAGGGTGGAGTTGGTGTCTGTGTGGATCTGGAAATGCATGTGTTCGGCGGTGCTGAGCGCGTCGTCGGTGCTGGTCGAGACCCTGATGCTGTTCTTGTGGACGATGGTGATTCCTCCTCCGACTCCATTAGTGATCTTGTAGCCGTCTGGAATGGCTATGGCGATGTCGGGTGCAGAGGACTTGTTCGACCAGGTCTCTGTCAGGAAGGCGACGTCCGGGGAGGTTGTGTTGAGCAGGTCCCAGAGCTCGACGGCATGTTTGCATGCGGAGCGGGTGTTCAGCAGTATGCATCGGAGGTGGTTGAGGTCTTTCTTGGCGGGTGATTCGTCGGCTCTGTGGCTGGTGTAGCTGCAGTTCTGGCAGGTGAAGGGACCGTGTGTGCGTTTTGGGGCGGTCTTGAAGCAGGTGTGGGTCCGTCCGGGGTTGAGAGCGTGCAGAGTGCTGGTGTCATAGTGGCGGGTGCGGGGGCCAGGGGTTCTGGCTCTGGGCGCGGTCCAGGCACGGATGGGCGCAGATGGGCTTGCCTTAGGTGCACCTTCGGCGCACCAGCTGCACGCCCGCTGCACGCGGACGCACAGCGGCCAGTATATATGGGGAGGTGGGAGGGAGAAGCAACTGGGAGGCGGGCAGCGAATGGGCAGTCAGGGGGCGGGGCTGCAGGGGACACAGCGGTGGGGGTGGTGAGGGGCGACAAAGGAAGCAGAAGGCAAAAGGGCACAACAATTGAGGGGGAAACGAGTGGCACAGAAGGCAAAAAGGTCACAAGAAAGGGCAAAAAGGTCACAAAAATCGGGGAGAAACGAGTGGCACAGAAGGCAAAAAGGTCACAAGAAAGGGCAAAAAGGTCACAAAAATCGGGGGAAACGAGTGGCACAGAAGGCAAAAAGGTTGCAAGAAAGGGCACAATGGTCACAAAAATTGGGGGAAACAAGTTGCACAGAAGGCAAAAAAGGTCACAAAAATCAGGGGGAAACGAGTGACACAGAAGGCAAAAAGGTCACAGAAATGCAGGGGCAGCTAAGCAACAGAAGGCAAAAAGAGAGACACGGGGGCAGCGAGGGGAACAGAGGGAGAAGACGGTCACAGACCACATACAGGCAGCGGGGGAGACAGACAACAGCAGTCACAGACACAACAATGAAAATGCAGGCACTACGAGAGCAATGAAAAAATACAGGCAGTACAACGAGAGCAATGAGAAATACAGACAATACAATGGAAGATGAGCAAACCTACGGCCTACCACTGACCACCAGGGATGAGGCGCAGGTGGTAGCCTGCGGGTGGAGGAGGGCCTCGAACTTCCTCAGCAGCGGCAGCTGGGGCAGGGACACACAGGCGGTGCTGTGCGGAGGGGGAGCCACCTACCTGGAAGGGTCAACGGTCGCTGCATGTCAAACGCCATGGTGGTGTCTAATGAAAGCAGTACTGCTGGTTCCTGGATAGTTGCTTCTCTGCCCAATACTCCATGTACCCTGCGCAGATTTAAGGCTGTGTTGCGATGTGGCATGGAGCCTGACTGGTCAGGATATACTAAGCTATCTATCACTTTTACCAACCGGATCGCCAGTAGTTTTGTGAGGATCTTGGGTTCTGCATTGAGTAGGGATATGGGCCTATATGAGGCACAGCTGGTTTTGGTTTTACCCTCTTTGTGAATGACTACTATGTTGGCTATCCTTTTATCCATAGGGAGAGCCCTTTTTAGGTCTCGCTGAGCCCAGCGCATGCGCTGGCTCAGAGAGACATTTTGTATGTGAGTTTTCAAAGTGCTGCTGGCTGGCCTATCGCTAGCCTTCAGCAGCACTTTGAAAACTCGTGCGTCATCGCGATCACTTTCGCTTTCAGAGCGATCGCGATGACGCACATGCGCACACCACTCCCACTTCTCCCCCTCCCCCACCACATATCGCGTCTCGCGGCCGCTCACGCGCGGCCAACGCTTGTTCTAAACCTCAACCTCCTCTCCTTTATTGGCGTCCATGTACCTATAGGTAATTTTGTGTTTTGTTTGAAGTCTTCTTGGGGGTCATTGGAAACCTTTCGACTCCTAAAGTTTGCATTCTTTAAAAGCTCTTTATTGGGCATTAGAAGCACCCCTTTACTTTGTCATTTGGAAGATTACTATCTGTTTACCCGCTCGTGATGACGTTTTTCATTTTCACTTAGTTATGTTTTTGCTTCGCATTCTGGAACTTATAGTCCTGAATTTGTAATGGAACAAACAGGACTGCAAGTCCCAGAATGCAGCGTTACAATTTGGACTGGGCGAACTACTCATGGATGCCCCAGGGAAACTTGAAGTTCTGCTTCCTTGCTGTCCTGGCCTCCTGCCCACCGCAGACAGTGGCGTCGTTACCACAACTTTCAAAGTTTGGTGAGACTCCAAAGGCCATAAGAAGACAGGCATGGAATGGGGTAGGGTAAGGCGGCCTATATCCTGCCCCTTACCCCGCACTCTTGATGTCCTACAATTCTTTCTAATTTTCTAGTGGGCTTTTTTTTAATCGCCGCTCTCTGATGCCGGAGGTGTCCCCACCCTTTCAGCATTTTCCCTGGTACTAACACCGCCTTTAATGGAGTTTACATAGCCGAAAAATTCCAGTTCTTATTTTTCCCAGCGAGTGCCACCCTACTCTCGCTTTCTTTGAGCTCCAGCCCACCCTTGGTAACTGATGGGTAGAGCTGCAGCCTGCCCCTAATCGCACAAGTTTCGTCCTCTGTGGTTAACTCTGTGGTGGGCGATGTTTCATGTGATTTCAACGGTTTTCTGGTGCTTTAAACGGCCAGTGACGTGACAGTTCATGCCTCCTCTAATCGAAACGCACAATCGGGGGCGGGCATAGGCTTGCACGCCTTCCTTTTCTGTAGACGTGGATGTTATCCCTCAGGCTGTGATGGGGGAGGAGTTGTAGATGAACAGCACACCCTAGAGCAGGGTCCGGGAGCAGGCAGCCTCGCCTATTGTTGTGGTTCACTTGCAGTAGTGTGATAACTGCTCTCCCCAAGTAAAAGGCACCCTTCTGCAATAACATACTATAGCTTGTGGGAAAGAGATTACCGCTTTTTTTTAAAATGCACTGTTAATGTGTCCCATAAAACGTACACTGCTAAGTATGTTTTACAAAGGGCATGGTTAATTCCTCGTAGTGTCTAAAGAAAATATGTGACCTCCTGTTGCCGACAGCAGGTTAGGGCGGCTTTCTCTGGAAACAGATAACACATAGGCACCTGTAAGGTGTATTACGAGTGCCGCTAATCAACCGGAACCAAAAATCCAAGTTACTCTATCTCAGCAGCCGGGAAGACACACTGCAGCTAACCGGGTTCTGTTTAGAACTCTTATGCAGGCCATACTGTGCTGCCGCTAATGTTAAGAAATGCCAATGTAAGCTCTATTTTCCTACGTATTTAATGTAATCCATTAACTGTAATCTATGGATCCTTTGGCGATCCCAGAATCACAGGTACGTTCACCTGTGAGCTTTTTATTATTCTAATGTTTAAATTTGGTATCGTTGCTGTCGCTTATAGTAACATACGCTTCTTTAACTACTAAGGAACCCCAAGACAGTCAGTAGATACTATATAAAAGCAACTTAGTTATTGTTAAGTCTCACTTAGGGCCACTAGATTTTGAAAAACAAACTGGGATATTCCACATACATAGAAGTAGGACCATCATTTTCCATCGACTGACGGCCTTACATGCTTGACAGGTCTGATCCAGCATAGGAGAGAGAGACAATATGGCGCTAAGGGCAATTAAATACAACTTTTATGTTCAGTATTATCTGTGTTAGCTAGTTTGCGTTCTAATCAGGGCTAAAAAAGAATTCTGCACCGAAATACATTAAACTCTTTTCTCATTAACTATAGTGACAGCACTTATGGTCATAGAAGGGGCTGCAACACTTGTGCATTCTGTAAACCTGTAAGATAGACTATGTGAGAACGGCAAATAGGATCTGCGTTTTACAGATTGCACAATTTGGTCCATTTAATTAAGCTTTACCTAGCGAAAGAAGGACATTAGAGTTCTGAAGTTGCCCCATGATTAGGTCATTAGCCTGGTTGCAATCTGGGACTTGTTGTTTTGAATCTATAAAGGTACAAAGAGAACTGAAAGCACATTATAAAACAAGCATTGGCATAGCCAATAGGTCTCGCCTTTGGGACCTTATACGTGTTTAGTTATCCAGCACAATATCCTTGGTGCAACAACATCAAGTGTTGCATGGCTAAACACTTATAAGGTCCCAAATGCGAGACCTATTGGCTATGCCAATGCTTGTTTCCTTGCTTTCTATGAACATTGATCGAAGTTATGGAGCTATCCTATCTGGTCTAAGCTTGTATAGCTCAATTGGTATGCCATTGGGACCCAAGGCTTTTCCCGAATGGATTGCCCGTATCGCCTGAGCTATTTCATCATCCGAAAAATCAGACTTGAGGTATTCATGTGTGAGGGTGGGAAGCGAAATAATGTGGATTAATGCACAGTTGTCTTCTTCTGTGTACTGCCCTTTCGTGCGGTACACCATCTGATAGTGTTCGGCAGATCGGTCAGCGATTTCTTGTGGGTCAGTGATTGTGTTGATACTTTCTTCGTGTAGCTCAGGTACAATGGCTGGCCCACTCCTTCCTATCTAACCATGCAATTAACTTACCTGCCTTATCTACTTGTTCGTAAATTCTGCTTTGAGTTTCCCTCCCTTGAGCTCTAGCTCTGTCTGTTGCTATGGCCTTGCATTTGTCTCGTTTTAGATGCAAGAGGTGCAATTTCTCAGGGGTTACTGTCAGCTCTAACTCTTCTTCCAAGTAATTCGTCTTCTGCCTGCGCCATGTCTTTCTGTTTGTCTTTCTTCTTACCCGCGATTTGGCCAAGGACTACTTGTACCCAGATCGGCGAGTGATCAGAGATTCCCCTGCCTAGGACATATTCGATGCGGGCGAGGCTACGATGGGCACTCGACAAGAAGGTATATTGGACCCTATCTGGGTTGTGTATCCTTCACCCATCCACCAGTCCTATGGCCTCAAGGAAGTCAGGCAGCCACCGCTGTGCAGGTCTAATGTCCCGGTGGGGGTGACGATCCAGTGCTCCAGAAACTTCAGCGTTAAAGTACCCCCCCATCATGAGGAGGCACTCCGAGAGCGACAAGAGAATCACACCCGGGTCTTTAAACGTACCACTGTGAAAGCCAGGGGGAACATACACTAAAACAAATGTGACGACCCTCCCCTCCCAGAGATCTGAGATTCCTATGTACATGCCCCGGTTATCGGACCATGTGGATGTGAAAAGGAACGAGTTCTTGATTAAGATGCCACTCCTCGTGACCCGGTTGTGAAGCCTGCATGTGCCGCTAGTTTTTAGCCCCCCCATTCATTGCCTTACATGAGTTCCCAATAAGATAGGTCTTCTGTAAGAGGATGACGTCAGGGGCCTGTCTCTTGATGTACTGACTGTGAGAAGGTGGCCTGATATATGCTGTCCACTACTTCTAGTGGGCACCGTGTATCAGTCCAAACAACCCCTTATGGTGATAGGTTAAAGACAACCTTTATTGAAAGCTATCCTAGTGGTAGCCATGGAGAGCAGCCTTCAGGCTAAGTCTTGAAGGAATGTAAAGCAACTTGTTTTACCAGTCTATAATCTCTTGAATGATCAAATGAAAAGACAACCACACCAGTTATATATTTAAAATATATGTATTTAAGATAAAACCACCCCTCTAGTCCCTTTATAAGACTGGAGTTCGAAGTACTTAGTTTCAAGATAGCAATCACCAGTAATAGCACAAATACACGTTTGGGCCCTAGGGGTGTACCAAACCATATACCAAAAAAGTGTTACAAGAACCACGACTGGAATAGACACTAGGCCTATAGCCTGTAGAATCGCTGGGACCCCAAGGAACCACACAAGGTAGTGACACAGGGGACCCACTGGGACTGTATGCAGTGTGTAAACACAACCGCGGGTTCCCGTTATCTTCTATGGGCAATCTTGCGGTTGGAAATGTAAAGACTAGGGACACTTCTAATCGAGACAGGACCAATCCCTCTATGGACTTAGGAAGTTCTAGGGCTAGCACCCACGAGAGTACCGGAGTACTCGAGTTAGCTCACCCAGGGAAGCCGGGTGCATAGGTGTCTTTTGGGTCGCGTCGTCGATTTCAATGGGAGCCTGCAAGGAACTGCTGCTGCCGTGAAGAGAAGTGTCCGGAGAGATCCAAGCCTGGATCTGGGATGTAAGGAACCTGAAAGCAGAGGGGACAGAGTCTGGGTCACTAGCCAGTGACCAAGGGCAGGATGGACCAATGCCCACAGATGTCGGGTGCTTCAGGGGAGTTGATGGGTTCTTGACTCTTCAGCCACGAGGTCCGGGAGGCATTGACGAAGTCCACGAGCCAGATTCGAGCTCTCCCACGAAGTCTGTTGAGTGCTGCGGTGTTGGCGACCAGAAAGGACCCAACAAGCCTTGACAACGGCAAGTCACTGGAATTTAGAGAAAGGACTGCGGTGCAGACCAGCAAGGTCTGAGGGACTCACCAGGCAAAGGTAAGTCAGGGCATGTCTGGAGCAACCAGGTAAGCCCAATCAGAAAAAGAGTTGCCTTCATGGGGACCTGCTAGCCAACGGGCTAGTGATCGCGAAGGAGCCTCAAGTGGTCACACTTGAAGCTGGCCCATGGGTCATTTGTGGAGTGGAGGCCAACAATCTTTGGTGCAGGAGGTGCTCAAGGCTGGGGCTACTCGGAGCCCAAAGCACAACTTCAAGGACATCCAGGAAGATAGTGTTGCTGCAAAAGTTCACGGTGTCCCGGGGTCATGGTTCCACGTCACCCACGATAGCCACGGGCCTCAGCTTTGCTGTGGACTCAGGATAGCCTCGGGGAAGTTTGGAAATCCACCTCTGATGATGCAAAGACTTTGGCGTTTGGTGGGAGCTTCAGCGATGCAGACCGGTCAGTTGCTTCTTTGGTGCCTGCCAAGCAGAGGAGTCACTCCTTGACCCCAAGGGAGATTTCTTCAGTCTTCTAGTCAGGATAGAACATTGAAGGTCCAGGATATATGTTGTAGAGTTTCATCCAGGGTAATCCAAAGTCCTAGGGACTGGATTCCCATACTTATAGTAAGTTTAGGTGATGGACTAACTCTAAGGCCCCACCTATGGGTGGGCTTGGAAAGAGGGGTGGTTACACCCATTTTCTTTGACCAGTTTTGCACCAGAGCAGGGGCAGGTAGCCACTGCAACCGGTTTGAACTGGACTATGCACAGGGACACCAAGTGTGCCCCCAGTGCAGGACTTCAAAGCACTAGAGAGTGCTCCCGCCCAGCCCCAATACACATCAGCCTGTCTAGGGAGGTGGTTACACCTCCCCTCGACAGGAAACCTATTGTCCAGGCCTCCCATGGCAGAGTGGGCTAAAAAATGGTGATGGATCAAACCCAGATCTGTTGACTGGGTGTGAGTGTTTGATTGGTTCTGATGCTCCGTCCATCACCACCCCCTTTTGTACTGCTTTGTTCGCCATAAGTTGGCAGGGTATGCTCAGACGTGAGTCCCTTGCTCACTTTGCCACTGGATTCAAGCAAGCCTGGCTGAAGACGGCTGAAATGCCAGAAACCGGTCCTAGGAAGCTTGTTTCTGGTCCAGGGAAGGCATGGCTTGGCAGTTCGGGCTGGACTGTTCCCATGAGGCACAGGGTCAGACTGATTTGCATATGGCCATGTCTGAACTGGGGTGGCAGAGTGGGCTAAAAAATGGTGATGGATCAAACCCAGATCTGTTGACTGGGTGTGAGTGTTTGATTGGTTCTGATGCTCCGTCCATCACCACCCCCTTTTGTACTGCTTTGTTCGCCATAAGTTGGCAGGGTATGCTCAGACGTGAGTCCCTTGCTCACTTTGCCACTGGATTCAAGCAAGCCTGGCTGAAGACGGCTGAAATGCCAGAAACCGGTCCTAGGAAGCTTGTTTCTGGTCCAGGGAAGGCATGGCTTGGCAGTTCGGGCTGGACTGTTCCCATGAGGCACAGGGTCAGACTGATTTGCATATGGCCATGTCTGAACTGGGGTGGCAGAGTGGGCTAAAAAATGGTGATGGATCAAACCCAGATCTGTTGACTGGGTGTGAGTGTTTGATTGGTTCTGATGCTCCGTCCATCACCACCCCCTTTTGTACTGCTTTGTTCGCCATAAGTTGGCAGGGTATGCTCAGACGTGAGTCCCTTGCTCACTTTGCCACTGGATTCAAGCAAGCCTGGCTGAAGACGGCTGAAATGCCAGAAACCGGTCCTAGGAAGCTTGTTTCTGGTCCAGGGAAGGCATGGCTTGGCAGTTCGGGCTGGACTGTTCCCATGAGGCACAGGGTCAGACTGATTTGCATATGGCCATGTCTGAACTGGGGTGGCAGAGTGGGCTAAAAAATGGTGATGGATCAAACCCAGATCTGTTGACTGGGTGTGAGTGTTTGATTGGTTCTGATGCTCCGTCCATCACCACCCCCTTTTGTACTGCTTTGTTCGCCATAAGTTGGCAGGGTATGCTCAGACGTGAGTCCCTTGCTCACTTTGCCACTGGATTCAAGCAAGCCTGGCTGAAGACGGCTGAAATGCCAGAAACCGGTCCTAGGAAGCTTGTTTCTGGTCCAGGGAAGGCATGGCTTGGCAGTTCGGGCTGGACTGTTCCCATGAGGCACAGGGTCAGACTGATTTGCATATGGCCATGTCTGAACTGGGGTGGCAGAGTGGGCTAAAAAATGGTGATGGATCAAACCCAGATCTGTTGACTGGGTGTGAGTGTTTGATTGGTTCTGATGCTCCGTCCATCACCACCCCCTTTTGTACTGCTTTGTTCGCCATAAGTTGGCAGGGTATGCTCAGACGTGAGTCCCTTGCTCACTTTGCCACTGGATTCAAGCAAGCCTGGCTGAAGACGGCTGAAATGCCAGAAACCGGTCCTAGGAAGCTTGTTTCTGGTCCAGGGAAGGCATGGCTTGGCAGTTCGGGCTGGACTGTTCCCATGAGGCACAGGGTCAGACTGATTTGCATATGGCCATGTCTGAACTGGGGTGGCAGAGTGGGCTAAAAAATGGTGATGGATCAAACCCAGATCTGTTGACTGGGTGTGAGTGTTTGATTGGTTCTGATGCTCCGTCCATCACCACCCCCTTTTGTACTGCTTTGTTCGCCATAAGTTGGCAGGGTATGCTCAGACGTGAGTCCCTTGCTCACTTTGCCACTGGATTCAAGCAAGCCTGGCTGAAGACGGCTGAAATGCCAGAAACCGGTCCTAGGAAGCTTGTTTCTGGTCCAGGGAAGGCATGGCTTGGCAGTTCGGGCTGGACTGTTCCCATGAGGCACAGGGTCAGACTGATTTGCATATGGCCATGTCTGAACTGGGGTGGCAGAGTGGGCTAAAAAATGGTGATGGATCAAACCCAGATCTGTTGACTGGGTGTGAGTGTTTGATTGGTTCTGATGCTCCGTCCATCACCACCCCCTTTTGTACTGCTTTGTTCGCCATAAGTTGGCAGGGTATGCTCAGACGTGAGTCCCTTGCTCACTTTGCCACTGGATTCAAGCAAGCCTGGCTGAAGACGGCTGAAATGCCAGAAACCGGTCCTAGGAAGCTTGTTTCTGGTCCAGGGAAGGCATGGCTTGGCAGTTCGGGCTGGACTGTTCCCATGAGGCACAGGGTCAGACTGATTTGCATATGGCCATGTCTGAACTGGGGTGGCAGAGTGGGCTAAAAAATGGTGATGGATCAAACCCAGATCTGTTGACTGGGTGTGAGTGTTTGATTGGTTCTGATGCTCCGTCCATCACCACCCCCTTTTGTACTGCTTTGTTCGCCATAAGTTGGCAGGGTATGCTCAGACGTGAGTCCCTTGCTCACTTTGCCACTGGATTCAAGCAAGCCTGGCTGAAGACGGCTGAAATGCCAGAAACCGGTCCTAGGAAGCTTGTTTCTGGTCCAGGGAAGGCATGGCTTGGCAGTTCGGGCTGGACTGTTCCCATGAGGCACAGGGTCAGACTGATTTGCATATGGCCATGTCTGAACTGGGGTGGCAGAGTGGGCTAAAAAATGGTGATGGATCAAACCCAGATCTGTTGACTGGGTGTGAGTGTTTGATTGGTTCTGATGCTCCGTCCATCACCACCCCCTTTTGTACTGCTTTGTTCGCCATAAGTTGGCAGGGTATGCTCAGACGTGAGTCCCTTGCTCACTTTGCCACTGGATTCAAGCAAGCCTGGCTGAAGACGGCTGAAATGCCAGAAACCGGTCCTAGGAAGCTTGTTTCTGGTCCAGGGAAGGCATGGCTTGGCAGTTCGGGCTGGACTGTTCCCATGAGGCACAGGGTCAGACTGATTTGCATATGGCCATGTCTGAACTGGGGTGGCAGAGTGGGCTAAAAAATGGTGATGGATCAAACCCAGATCTGTTGACTGGGTGTGAGTGTTTGATTGGTTCTGATGCTCCGTCCATCACCACCCCCTTTTGTACTGCTTTGGTCACCACCCCCTTTTGTACTACGGAGTTTCGGTCAGCAGCAGGAGGCAATACCCATGTCTGTGGCAGAGGCATCCATTTTGTGATGCCAGGGCTCAGGAAAGTTCTACCGGGTTTAGCCAGTGTGGACATGTCTCTCCCTCTAGAAGGGTGGAATGCTACCCCCGCCAGCAGAATTGGCGGGGGTGTAGTATTCCAAAGTAAGCATTTACCGCGAGGTTATAATGCACTTAAGAGTATATGGTATGGCTGTATCACAGAACAGCCATAAGGAAGTATTTCCGACAGCTGCAGAGGGGCTCAGCTCATGCTTGGGCACCCTCTCACATAAAACCAAGCACTCTGCCTTCAGGATTGTCAAGGCCTGCCATAGGAGTGGCTTATAGGTTTGTATGTGTCTGTATAGGGCAGTGATATAGGTAGCCTATACCACAGTAAGGGGTGCAAGCACACCCTTACTCAGGTTGCAGTAGCAGACCTGTGGTGTCATTTTGGAGTGCTTCCCAGGGGTGGCATAATACATGCTGCAGCCCCTGGTAGGCCTCTGAGGTACCTATGCCTTAGGTACATAGTATACCATATACTAAGGGCTTATAAGGCACTCCAGAATCCAATTAGCTATGTACCTAATGTACATGCAAACCATTTTAGAGAGGAAGCAGCTAGGCTGTGGTCCTGATTAGCAGGGCCACAGCCAGACTAAGGTCGAAAAACAGTGAGACACCAGCAAAAAGTGGGGGTACCCATGTGAAGCAGATCCTACTCTCCTACACTGACGAACCATGCTACGTTTGATTTTTTCACCCAGCCCATTGACGTTCCAACTGAGGATCTTAACCCCCATATCCCACTGTGTACCCATCTGGATTCATATGATTATACTGCTCCTGTACTGCGTCACATTTTGATGTTGTCAATAAAACAATTACTAGGTAACCTTTAAAATTTAGCAACTTTAAAAACCCTTCCCAACCACCCCCCTCCCTGCATTCCTGCACTCTGGGTTTCAAACTGCCCATGATCCAACCTGCAGAGTGTCTGTCGCCCCACAAGTTAACTAAATGTAGAAAAGCTGGGTGCGCGGTGCTCCCCTCCCCCCTCCCCCTTCCCCATTTCAGATATTACCAACATGCAAAGCCCTGAAGTGCGAGTCAGAATGGTACTCAATATTATACTTGAAGAAGGTCTTGTCTTATATAAATGTCTTACGGTGCATTTCAGCGCAGGTCCCGATCCCATGTCACGGCCAGACAAGCCCACAAGTCGATGTCACCACTACCCTCACCCGCTGGCCCACACCTACCCCATCCCACTGATGTTATCCCAAATATTGTACGGACTACCGTCAGCCTCCACTCGAAGCCTGCCTGGGAACAACATGGCGTACTTGTAGCCTTTGTCTCTCAGGGTCTTCTTGATACCCAGAAAGGAGCGTCTCTGCCTCTGGACCAGCTGGGTAAAGTCAGGAAAGAAGGTTGTATCCGCATTGTCGTACCAAAGGGGTGTGCCCGTTCTGGCATGTTGGACTATCACGTTCCTGTCTCGGAAGTTGAGGACTCTGGCCAAGAATGGATGAGGAGGGGCCCCAGGTTTCGGCTGACCTCCAGGGACTCTGTGGGCCCTCTCGATAACAAAGAATTTCCCAAGCTCCTTGGGTTGCAGGTGGTTAAGGATGAGGTCTTTCACGAAGAGATCTGTGACTTGTCCCTCTGATTTTTCCAGGTCCCCTAAAATTCATACATTGTTGCACCGTAAACACACTTCATAATCATCGAGTTTGGTTTCCGCAAATTTCCGAAAAGTTTGCAGCTCTTTGACGTCTGTTTGCAGCTGGAAAGTGTCCTCCATGAGGCTCGTACTTGTGAGCTCCACCTGTTTGACTCGTTCCCTATTTTTATTCAGGTATGCCCGGAGTAGGTTGACTTCCACGGTGATCGCATCCATCTTGTGTTCCAGCGTTGTCCTGATTCCCCCAATCGCTTCCAGGACGTCTTTGAGTGTGGGTTCCGGGTCTACATCTCCCTGTGTTCCTCCGCTCTTGCCCATAGGTGAAGGATCAGGCATTGATGTTTCAGGGAGAGTGTATTGGTCCAGCCTGTTCTGCTGCACTGGTTTGTTGCCTCTGGTTGACTACATTGCGCCTTGAACTGTTATCCCCGCAGCGCCAGTGCGAAGAGGATGTGGCAAGGCCAGCGGTCTGAAGTCACTTTTGGCGGTGAGGGCAGCACTGCCACCCTGCTCGGGTCACCGGAGATCTCAAGGGGTTAGTCTTGTATTCAGGAAGATGCTAAGCAAGCACTTGCGGTTGGATCACGTACCTTGCGTACCCGTCTGGCCCCTGGTAGGGTTGTCTCTGCCCGCACCTGAAGAGGCCTTGGTTGCAGTGGCAATGACGCGTTGTGCCCAAGGGGAACGTCAGTGGTGTTTGCAGGGCAGTAGGTCCCAGAGTCAGTGCCCTCTGGAGAGGCACGCACTGTTTTTTGCACCCGTCCCATAGCCCGTGAAGTGAACTGGCAGCTGCGCAATCAGGGGAATTGCAATTAAATGAGGCTCACACTGGGCCTTGCACTCACGTACTGGTGGCAGTCCTGGTGCAGAAGCTGGCCACGTATGTCCCATTACGGTTGGTGTGTGACTGCAGGTGAAGCGGGCGCCTCTCCTCTCAATGTGGAGCCACCCTTCTGTTGCACCCCTAATCTGTCCTGGAGCGATGGCCTGCAGTCTGGTGGGATTCCAAGCCAAGCGGCCTGGCAGACGCGGGACCCGCAAGACACCCAGGTGGAGCGCAAGCGCCCACACGCCACTCCTGTGTCTACGCGCGGTCCCGCCTTTCTTTTATTCAACAGGCTGCCGACTTGGTGTGTCCCACTCCCAGGGGCCCGGAACACTCCGCAGCAAACTTCTCCCTGGGCGGGGAATGTCGGACGGCCTCCGGTCGTGAAAGTTGTCAATTGGTGGTGCAATCCGTTGGTTGTGGGTCGAGACGCCAGGGTATCTGGGCCTGCACGCCATCCCCTCGTGCCTTTTTCCGGGCCACTGGTCGATGCCCAGAGCTCGCCACCACAGGACCTGGTACCAGATGCCTTCCGACACAAGAATTCCACTTCTGGGCCACGAATAAGTGTCACGGATAGATGGGGGAGGATCAGGAGTCATAGCGCCTCACTAAGCTGCGGCCATTGCGCTTCGCGGCTCAGCCATGGCCCCCGACAAAATCTTTTTTGATTATAAAAATCTGGTGATTTTTTTTCTTTTTTTGTTGGGGGCACACATGTGGTGGACAAATGCAGTGCATGGTTTGCATTCCTTGTTCAGGGTTTTGGAAATCTAAGAAATACATTTCCAGCAGCGGGACTCCTAGGGTACTCCTGAGTGTTATACGGACCCGTTAAGTGTATCTGTGGGGGAATGTATTTTGTTGGATTCTTGTTCACTATAATCCCCGACTCCGTCTAGTCCAGTATCCTAAACGTTTATAGACGTAGGGGGTCCTACAGAAAATAGAAGATGTATTTCTGAATGCATAGGTCACCCAACAAGCAAGGGCTATGACAGTGATGTCCAAGGGGTTTCCTCATTTAATCCACTTGTGGCACTTGATAGACCGTAAATAGATCTTGTTGCAGCTTCAGTAGTTGTTTTTAATTGTCAGTGGTTGGTAATTTCTCAAATACTGTCCACATAAAATCCTTTTCTGTGTGTCCTGTCGTGTGGAAGTGGAGCATCAGTTTAGTAATGGTTTTCTCACATCTAAATGTGCTCCTGTGTTCGTTCATATGTGTTTTGATTTTTTGTGTGGTCATGCCCACGTATCTTAATTGGCATTTACATGTGATGATATACCCAACATTGCTACTGTTACAATATGTATGTTTTTTAAGTACCCATGGGGTACGTAGTCCAGGGTCAACTTCTTTGTTTGCCTTTGTCAAGGGATAGATATTGCAGTTTCCACAAGGGTAGTGACCTGTCACCTCAGGTTAGTTCCACATAGCAAGTACTGGGCGGTCTCCATTGGTAGTCTGTCTGGGTCGGGTGTGTACTACGAGGTCTCTGAGTAACTTTCCCCTCTTAAAAGCAAGCATAGGTCTTTCCAATCTCAGGGAAGTGGAATTTAAAGTCTTCCAGTGTAGCAGTGTTATTTTTTACACTGTATTGGCTTGTGTACAATATGTAGCGACACACACTAGTCTGTTGTTTTGAGGTTTTGTGTGTCACTAAGAGTGACTCTCTTGGCTCTCTTAACTAGCCGCTTAGGGTATGATTTCTAATCCAGTTTGTTAGCCAATTTTTCTGCATGATTCTCATATGTCTGTCTGTTTTTCTGTGCAGTTTCTTTGTAGTCTGAGGAACTGACCCACTGGTAAGTTGTCCCTGAGGGCTTTTGGATTGATGCTATCATAGCGGAGTAGGTTGTTTGTGTCAGTTGGCTTGTAAAAAACCTCAGTTTTCAACTCCTTGTTTTCAGGCCATATTCTCAGATCTAGGAATGTGATGGACTTTTTGCTCATAGTCATAGTGAAATTCAGAATCTCATCTCCTGTGTCCAGCCATTCTATGAATTTTGTTGCTTCTGCTTCAGATCCCCTCTATATTACAAATATATTGTATATGAATCTTCTCCATATCTATATGCTTGCCTTGTTTGGGTTGTTGTTATAGATGTTTTTAATTTTAAAGTCGTGTACATACAGGCAGGCTATGCTCTGGGCAAAAGTGCTCCCCATAGATGTTCCGTGGATCTGTAGGAAGAAGTCACCTTCAAACTGGAAAAAGTTCTTTGTTAGAGCCATGTGTGCATAGTCCAGGATGAACCTTTTGGGTGTGATCGAGTTCCACTCTTCTCCTCTCAGTAAGGTTTCTATTACCTTTAGGGATGCCTCTTGTGGTACACTCGTCTATAAGGCCTCAACCTCGAGTGTGATGAAGATGTCAGTTCCTTCTTTAAATCTGTGGTCCTGGAGTAATACCAGCATTTCTATGTATCCTTCAGATAGGAAGAAATCTTCTGTACCAATGGTCTCAGTAAATGGTCGGTGAACTTCGATAGGGTTTCCAAAATAGATCTGATGACTGAGACAATTGGTGTTCCCGGGGATGAGTTTTTGTTGTTATGTATCTTCAGCAATAGGTAGAAGTAGGGTATTCATGGATTCTCCTTTTTCAGGAATCCCGCCTCCTGTACTGTAATCCAATCTCTCTCCATTTACCAGGGTTCGGATGTCTTCTGCGATCACTTACGTGTGTTCTCGCTGTAGTACCTTGTAATTCTTGGGGTCATTTAGGAGTCTATTGCACTTGCTGCAGTACATCTCCAGTGGCTTCACCAGTGTAACTCCCCCTTTATCCGCTGGTTTTATGACGATGTCTCTCATGTTATCAATCTCTTGAATGGTGCTGTGTTCTGCTGGTGTGAAGTTGTTGAACACGTGCCTATTGTCATCCCTCAGTTTGTCGACCTCCAGGGCCACAGCTTGTTCAAATGCCAGTACACCTGGTGGCATCGTATGGTTTGGTGGGTTGAAGTTGGATTTTCTTCTCAAACCTGTGTTCTTTTCCTTCACCTTGGGTAGTATGTTTTGTCTGTGAAGAAGATGGAGAGTCTCAGTCTTCTGAAGAACTCTGCTGGTTCAATCCTCAAGTTGAATACATAGGACCTTGCTGATGGGACAAAACCAAGTCGTTTGTTGAGTATTCTCAATTGGGTCTCTGTGAAGGCTACTGGACTCAGGTTTATTACTCCTAAGGGTTCCTGCTGTTGCTCGGGCGTGGTTCCTGTTCCGTCATTTCCTGTTGCCGTGTTAGCCACTGTACTCTTGGTCCTCTTCGTCTCCCTCTTCCTGGGGTTTGGTGTATCCCTAAAAAAGGCACCTGGAAAGGTTGCCATTTGTAGCCAAATTGGGGGGTTGGAAAGGTGGTTGGGCGTATGGTCCCAATCCATACGCTGTGGTTAAAATGGTAAAGCCGGTTAGTATGGGCCGCTGTTTCTGCCTGGGTGTCCTTTTTTTCACATTCCATGTTTGGTTCGATCCATCTCCTGAGGAGTCGCTGGAGTATTTTCCAGTCCTGTACTATCAGTTTACAAAAAATCTGACTTGTCTGTCTCCCTGGGGTTATTATCCGTTTTTGAATAGGGGAAGGCTCCCTCAAATGTGAAGCGCTTGAGATCTTTTTGGAAGTTGTTGATTTTAGATTGTGTCAGGTATTCTTTATGTTCGTTGATGATTTTGTTGTTCTCCTCTAGTTTTTTCTTGTATGTGGTGATGGTCATTTGTGGTTCTCCATTGTCTAAATCTCCACCAAGAGGGTGTCTGATAGCCTCCTTGCTGTTTGTATGATCAGAACTAGCCAGTCCCTCATGCACTTCCATGATATGAGGGACTATCTACGTCTGAATTCTGGGTCATTCAGAAGTTCCGGGGAGCATTGGAGACTATTAGACCGTTCAGGGCTATATTGCCCAGAAGGTATTCGGTCATGATAGCTCAATGCAGAAGGGTTTTTAATTGGGTCCACTTCAATTTGGTGATAGATTCCCAATCACTGGTGTCTTGGTTGGTTTTTGTCAGGGAGTTAGGACGGTGTTGATAGGATGGACTATATTACGTCTTCATCAAATGCAAGGCCCTCCGCCATTCCTCAGTGTAGGATCTGCTCGGTTAGTGACCTTCACTCTTATTCGTTTATCTTTTGTGGCTCTTGGGGCTGTGGAGGCCCCCTGAACTCAGATCAGTTGCATTCTCCCACTGTCGATACTCACACACACAAGCAACTGATAAGTCAAGGGTTCTACCAAGGAAACATCACATTTCCCATTGTGTCAGCATGTTGGATATTGCCTCTGCTTTGTCCTAAAAGTTTGGAATATCCAAAGATATTGGAGTAGACAACACACTCACTTGCCGTTACATGCTACATTATCGGCGCCTATCCACACCCGGGTAAGATGGTACTACCCAGGTAGACTCTCGGCAAATGCATATATTTTACTTTTAAATATATTTTTTTTAAAGTCTTTTTATTTTTAATAAACACAAAACAAGCTTCAGAGACATAGCATACATAGACATACAGTTGCGGGTTAGCAGATAAGCATATCAGGCCCGTAGCCCCCAGGATATCGAACTCAGAAACTTGCTGCATACATCACTACAATATTAGACGTATCCCTCTGCCCACCTCTCATAGGAGAACATGCAAGACACACCTCAGGACCCCGTGCTCGGGCCTCTGTACTGCGTCCAGGACCCCTCCATATTTTCTCTCATTTGCGGGGGCATCCCCGACTTTCATGGACCACTTGTTCGGCCCTGTGGCACCAGTCCATATCGCACAGCCATGATTCCGTAGTACCATCTTACCCGGTTGTGGATAGACGCCAATGATGAAGCATGTCCGGACAAGTGAGTAAGGCATCTACTCCAACATCTTTGGATATTCCAAATGTTTAGGACAGAGCTGAGGCAATATCTAACATCCTGACACAATAGGAAATTTGATGTTTCCTTGGTAGAACCCTGACTTATCAGTTTCTTGTGTGTGTGAGTATCAACAGCGGGAGAGTGCAGCTGATCTGACTTTCTCTCGCTCTCCGTAGTGATTACGGTTCTGAATCTCCCTGTGCCACAGAGACTTGTTTTGCTCCAGAGGACGTGGTCAAAGCAAGTCAAGATGCGTTTTAGGTTACTTGTGATCCTAATCAGTTGGGAGCAGGCTTTAAACTTTCTGGTAATTACCAGAGAGTGATTTGAATTCTGACACAGGCAAGCTAAGAAAGATGGACTGGAATTCCCTGCGGCTATATCAAAGAGCCCATCACCATTTGCTGGTGGGCATCATTAGTCGCTCCATCCTGGGGGGTTGGATGTGGGAAGAGGAAAGATGTAATGAATGCAAGTGGTCATAGGTAGACAATATGATGAGGGGGGATGCACCGGGGCTTTTACAGGAGGGGAGGCACTTTCTGGCCCTTTATGTGTCCACTGAGTTGCAGCGTCACAGATGTCAGTGAGGAATCGTTCCCAACTTCCCACACTTAAATAGCTAGGCGGCCCATTGTAAGCAGATGAATGGCACTGGCATTCTTGAGATCACAAGATTGCCTAGATGGTTGCCGCCTTCAAGAGAAACCTTTCAGGGGTGTTGATGGTGAAAAGAAGGACTGAACTACTGGTGGCCCTACACTTCTAGCTCTACCTTGGGTACCATGGAGATTACTTGGGGTGTGACCAATAGTCAAAGGGATTCCCCAGCAGCAGCCACACACTATGCGGTTTCTGGAGGTGTTAGGGGTGTTTGATGTTTAATGTTTACCTCATGTCCTCTGGTCTTTCTGTTCTAGTCTGCCTGAAAAAGGGATGTAAATAGGAAATGTGCAATTTGGATTTATCGTGTTAATGGCTGCTGTGAATTTTGCTAATTTGTACATGGTGCAATGTGCTATGCTGTAATGGTTGTTGTTGTACCCATTGTCCCTTGTTTGATATGAAGTAAATTGCTATGTCCAAACCCAAGACGTGGAGTCCCTTTGTGGGGGAGGCATAGCTTTTAATGGTAGGACCCATCATCATTGCACGAGTGAGTCCAATAAGAATGAATAAAACATTTCCATGCATAATCTTGTTAGTATCCCAACACTCTTCTGCCAGCCACTTAGCACATCCCACACAGTTTGCCTCCCTTCCGATATCTTAAGGCTGCCAAGCTTGTTTATAACTCTTCTCTGTGTGAACTATTATCAGAGTCTTCATTAAGACTCACAAACACATCCTCCATGACTTTGCTTTCACCAGACTCCCTGGCCGGCCAGTAGAATACTCAAATTCAATAGGAATAGCAATGTCCCATTTGAAACCATGTGCAGAGTTTCGAAGTTTTTGTTTTTTTGCAACTTCTACACAGGTCAAGGGAAGACGTTGTTTGCAAAGTTTTTCATTACAGCTCATCTGCATAGACATCAGAACTTTTGTGGCAATGTAATTAATGCTTAAAGTGGTACTTTACTTTGAGGTACATCCACCTAGTCCCTTCCAATTCAGAGTTCAACCCCATAGAATTATAAATTACTGTGAGGGACCAATTTTTCCAAACATAAAACCACATTGAATTCCCAATTCTACAGGATTGAAAGCATGCATATTTCACCTGCTCCTAGCTGGTGGCAAATGTATGCAAGTAACGCTGGGTGTGGTGAGGGGTAAGGGAGGTAATTAGAAGTAAGGGAGGGAAGGTGATTTCTGGCAGAAGGTCCATTCTGTACTCCCCCATGTCAGAAATAAAAGAAACAGGGAATAAGGCTAGTGCTGGTCTCCCACACCTGAAAAACAATTTGTGTGGAAAATCTACCAATTAAGAAATAGGCGGAGCAAAATCACATGCTGTAATTTTGCTTTTTCTGACTCAGAATCAGGACCTTAGTCATTTTCTCCAACACCATGACATTGTGCACAGCAAAACTCAACACAATGCAAACTTGCAAAGATGAATTATGTGCACATTCTTTAGAATTCATAGCCAGATGTATAAAGACTTTTTTGCAATCCAGGATGTGCAAACTGGGTATACACTTTGCACTGCAACCTATGTAAAAATAGGTCATATTGCCAATCTCATATTTGCAAAAGGTTACAAAAGGGCGTGCCTAATGAATAATTATTAGGAATGTCGCAATTTGAAACTCTCTATGAATGTCTGCACAAGCTGGGGTGGTGTCCTCCACCATCCATGCATTAGCTTTCTCAAACGGGAAATATATTTTTGTTGGAAGGCAGCTCCTTTCCTTTGAAAGTGCAGATGATGCTGTTAAAAAATATTTCCTATTTGGAAACACATCTGGGGAGCAGGCAGTAGTTTCCCCAAGACTGCCCTGCATAATATCCAAAGAAACAGTTTCCCCTTTGAGTTGTCAGTATCAGGTTGGAGTATTGATACATACATTCCATTGCAACACCTTCATAGTAGGGAATACTCCCTTCATGCCCCCTCTTGTTTGGGACTTGTACTAGATCACAACACCCTTTTTACAACTTTGTGTCTTCTCTGGATCATTAAAGGGGTTTTGTGCATTTCGTGGTATTCTTTTGCAGTTACAAACCCTGTGATTTTGTGAATCGCAAAGTTATCTACCTCAAAATTGTTTTACATTCAGGCCCTTAGTTATGAATGAAATATTCAACTTGTAAAGATGTGTTAGGACCCAGCAGGTTTTATGCAAAGCTGACCTATGTCATATTTCCCAGGCAAGTGCATTACCTGGTCTTTGGGCTACCTACCTCACAGCAGAGTTCAACACTCTGTTGGATTATGATATCAAGCATAAGTGGAACTCCTTTTAACATGTGTGACTGACATCTCTATGACCATGCCATACCTTAGTGTGACTGGCATATGATAGTGATGGTGCAACAGCTTTTTTATCGGCACCACAAAGTTGGTAGATAGCCCATTGGCTCACCTTGCTAAATACATTTGTGTAGTGTGTCATGGCTGAGCCCACTATTTCCCCTCAAGTGTAAAACGTTGTGTGCATGTGGGATGGAGAAGAGACTATGTAAAAGTATAATAGGACACTACCTATGTTGGTTTCCCAGGAGGTACAGGGCAGGACTGGGAACCCAAAGGAGCCCTGGGAATTTCACAGAAGAGCGCCCCCGTCCCATCCCAGAGGGTGGGGGGCATTGCAAGGGTGGAGCACTGCTGCTTTTAATACGGGGCCGGCATTGCAGCAAATGCTGCAAAACTGGCTCCCAGTAACGGACACCGCCCACAGCTGCAAAACCAGCCCCCACCCTTTCAGCCTCCAAGGAAAAACATCTGATGCTCGCAATGGCCAGTCCAGCCCTGAGGATGTAGGTAGACTCAGGTCTTCTGAGTGCCAAATTGGGATTGTGGTGACCAGAAAGTGTGCTGTCTCCCCTTTCCAGCTAATCTTAATGCACGGTTTTCTCCTCTCTCACTCTCTCCTCCATGTGTTAGTCATGTTTAACCAGGTGGTGTGACTAGTCTTGAATTCACCCACAATCAATGGAGCAATAAGAGCCATTGATTGGCTGAAGAAGCATTGTGATCATCTAGAGAGCCACCTTAAATATAAGCGGCCCGTTGTGATGCACCAATCACCACCTTTTTCAGCAAATGATCTAGATTCACTGTAAGAAGGCACTCATTTATGGGCACTGCAGCATAGCTATCTCATGTTCTCAGTTTGAACATGTAACACTTGACAAAGGACAGCAAGAGCAGTAGTTAACAAAGGTGAATGATTATTGCACACTTCAGTGTATTAGAAATATTACTGTGATATGTTTCACAAGCTTCAAATCCACATGCAAAATGTACTCATGCATGCCACACCATGCACAAATGTGCTGCAGGCACTGTCATGGTGTAGGCTCTCCTATGAGTCCTCCAGTGGACAGCGTGGTGGCCGAGCTGCTGGAGTACCACCAAAGTCATAATAAGGCCCTTAGGTTGAGCTGAGAACATTTGGAAGAAGAAGAAAAATTGACATATGTCAACTGTGGTAGAATGCTTGTTATTTGCCACCATTCCCACTGCATTCAGAATCTGGCTGCAGGCCAAAACTGGATGCACTGCTTGTTACAGATATGACAATATATTTTTCGCAATTGCCTTCAAACGTCTCCTGATTTTGGGAAAATTAGTTCTCATAAGTTCTTCCTCAAATTTCTGTAGCCTAGCCTATCACTGTCCAGTCCACTTTTAAATCAAGTTTCCTTTAGTTTGTAAAAACATTTATAATCTCTTATAAATTAAAAGTACTTGTCTATAGCATCGAATTCTTATTCTATAAAACAATTACACACATAATCTGTACATAGTTACTAATAGACTTGTACTTGACTATATGCTTAGTTCACTTTTCTTTTCTATGTTTTTCCATAAGATACTGTTTTTATTGTACAAAACTTTCTGTGCCAAAGATGCTTCTTCTCTTATTGATGGAAAATCTCCATGCTACACATTTGGATTCAGTTGCTTTTTAATTTAATTAATAAACTCCTTTCTGCTCCTTTCACAAACAAAAGAGCATGCTTTCTCTCCTTTATCCCACTATATCTCTACGATCTATATTGTAGCAGATCCAAGACTTTTTTTATGAATGAAAGACTAAAGGCTTCCTTGTTGATCATGCATCACTTTTCAAAATCCGCAATATTACAGCACAGGTTACGTTGATCTTAGCTGGTATAAAATTGATTTACTGAGCGATAGCTAAAAATAGGTTGAAGACCTTCAGTTCCAAACTACGTTCCAATAATAACCCCTTCATTACATTGAGCCTCATTTGCAGACATTCAGACTGGTGCTCCATATATAAAATGTGAATTAATGATTCATTATAAGCTGTTATAAGACAAATATATGTATTTCCTCCACCCCTATAATATAATCTGTTTAACATCTTCACAGCAACAGCACTTCTCTTCTTTCTCTACTGATGAGTCACCTAATTTAATGTATAGCCAAATTTCACACTCAACTATATATAGTACTGTACACCACAATGAATAACACCATCCAATTGCCACTTCTCATAATCTTTTCCTTCACCAAGGCTCAAGATTTTAGTATGTCCATTGTTATTTCTAATGTATCGGTTCTACAACAAGTTCGAAGTATATTTAAGGAATGCTGCAGTCATATTTTTGTTACACCACACATGCTTATTCTGTCTTCTTAATTTATGGCAGGCATATGTTTGCAATCAAGACTTGGTTGCAAATGTTTTTACCATGATCATTTCCTCACAAAACATGATTTAAAGAGATGAATCACAGGTGGTGCCAATATACACCTGTGCCTCAATCCTGCCTAAAATTTGAAGCCACTGTATTGTTTCACTTAGCCAAATTACCAGTGTTAAGGCCCACATTTCATGTTGAAGCCTATTTAGCTAAATTCTTAAAAAGGGACAGTGGACATGTCAAGTAGTTAGCTTATACCATAGTCAGCCACTGCTTAACTTTTAAAAAGCAGTGGAAAAGTCCACAGATGCTCAATAAGGGCTGGCACCTTTTCTGTAGTGACTTATCAGCCTTAAAACCTGTGCCACTTTATTGTGCATTACAGACATGCTTTTTCTAAATCTAGTATGACATTTTGTAATACGGCATATTTTGTTTGCCTTCTTCCTCAATTCTTACCTGCAGAGGGCAACAATTTACTAATCAAACTCAACAAAGCTAAATGCCTGATGTTGGGAGGATCATTCTTTGAATCCCATTTTGTGTATTGGCATCTGAATAAAGTCTTTCCTTGAAGAGGGCAATGATAATGATAGCAAAAACATATCGAAACAATGGTGATAATACATAATCCCACCATCAACCAAATACCTTCCAAGCATTTGCCTACTTGGTCCTATGGCTAGTTAGGTTTTCAAATTCTCTATTGTATGTCAATTTTCCTATAAATCCACTCATAAAACATGTTCACCTTAATCTGAGGAGTCTCCCTTATATCCAGGGAGTCTCTCTTTTCTACTTACCCAAGTTGACTTACGTATATTTAAGGCTCCCTGTTTTCAGTTTTTACAGATTTTTACTCATAAATACAGACAGAAAAACATTTATTTCTTGTCTGTATTTATTTTTAAATGTGGATAAAAATGGAAAATGGGTTGACTTTTGAGTGATCCTAAATGCTCTCTGCTATGACTGCCAGGCCAACAGCTTTGTGAATTGATAGGTAAGGGGGTTAAAAAGAAAGGAATTTAAAAAGATGCTTAAATAGCAATAGATAAGCACACGGTTGATACTGAAATTTGCATATTTCTATATAAGTGCACTGATTTATCTTCTGTGGGTTTTCATATCACTGAAAACTGGCAGGCATTCAAGCATGAGTGCATATTTATTGGTTGAATAAATGTGGAAATATACCAGTTTCAGCTTCATTTTTTCTACAAATCCCAAAATAAATATTGATAAATACATATAAAATTAGCAAGAAAATAAATTTGAAAACATAGAGGGATATGTAAAAAAATAAACATCTTAAAACTAGGAGCCCTATTTATAGTGCATCATTTATCTTTGTCAATTCTAGAGTTATTTGGTGTCAGTTTTCAGAATGCTCACTCAACTTTACACTATATCACAGAATACATTTTCTCTTGAGGCACAAGGAACATGTTTTATTTAACCCAATTCTTGAGCCTTTCCATAAGGTTCCTATCTCAAAACAAACCATCTTTCATTACTTTTCTTTATTATTATAATTGATCACTACATTTTATTACAGTTTAATACTTTTGAGGACTGTGCTAGGCTCACCCACTATCATATAGACTATCCTATAAATATCCAGCGTAAATATCCAGCCCTATCTTTTCAAAGCAAGGTTTTAAACTTGCAGTCTCCCACCACATATCTCATTACAATGGCTAATGAATCAATGAGTTTGATGATTCCAAGACACCAGCCCCTCAAACAGACAACAGGCAAATCGTTTCACCTGTTATACATGTCCTACTAATCTTGAAAGACTGTGTATGTAGAAAATCAAATCTTCATGATACAGAGACTGAGTCTTCGTATCTAATCAGTAAATATTGGTCTATTCGGCTAGCTCACAGTACCACATCTAAACTCCTCAACCTACAGTGTTATAGATGTTGTCAGTAACCTAGAACATGACTCCTAGATTCCCAAGGAAATTGTGGTATCAGATCTAACCCTTTCATTTGTCACTCATGCATGCCCAAAGTGTTCACAAAGAAAATATACAATATTGCATTTTCAAACGTTAATTGAAGAGCTATGATCTTTGTAACTAAAACATGCACTGCAATTGTAAGAAAGATGAGACACATCATTATAATAAGCATTATTAGAATAGAGAAAAATACAAACAGTTCAATCATGGTAATTGTTCATAATGTTGCTAAAGTTACTCCTATCTATTGCTAGACTCTATGCTAAAGAGAGCATATAGGGGTACCCATCTGCCAGGCCTGTTGGAGTGACCTAACTCAATACCTTGGTGCTGTATGTCAGGAAGCCAGGCACAGTACATCCACAGATGCACCTCTGAGTGTGCAGCTATCTACCTTTTCAAGATGAAGTTCGAGGACAGAGGGACGGCATCATACAGCAGCTTTCCTTTGTGATTCCGGGTGGAAGTGCACCTCTCACCGACTTCAGCAAGGACACGGATTAAATTAAAAAAAAGACAAACAGATCCTGAAAGCTACAAAAAAGGGCCAATTAAAAACCATGCAAACTAATAAATAATGCAAAAAAGAATTTCATTAAAAAAATCAATTAAAATATCTAGGAGGCATCCAAATTGAGATGTGGCATCTCCAACATGCTCAACTCAGATCTGGAAAGGTCGCCAGGGTCAGGGACGGAACCCGCATCCACAGAGACCACATCAATAGAGGCATTTGAGCAAGTTCCAACTCGCAAAGAGAGTTATCTCCAGCCTAGTCAACAGAAGTCTATTGTAACTGCGGCAGGAGTGTAACCTCTGTAGAGGGACCAGAAGTCGAAAGAGCATCCGGCAAAGGCTTATAACAAGCATCTTGCAGCAAAGGGAGCGGAATCAGAGGACAACACAACTGGTGCAACCACAAAGGACCCACAAGCTGATTTATGTCTGGAAACTGGCACAATTGCATGGCAAGGCATAAGTCTATTGCACACTCTAAAAAGCACCAGAGGCAGTGAAACACAGGCTGCACTCTCCGAAACCACACTTCCTTGAAAGACAAAGACCAGTTCTCAGTCAGTTCCAACAACAAGGACTCTATGAAATATTGTATCATCTGTTCACGACACAGGAGAATGTGTGACAGTTCCATTACCTTCAGGTCTTGATGTGGGACAGCCATTGTGGAGAAACAAAAATGTAACCAAAATAGTGACTAGAAGAAACAGCACATTTGGAATTCCTCCAAAAATGCTAAAAAATGACAAATGTATAAAGGACGGGATAACTCCAAGCATAGTCTGAAATGTATAAACAAATCCATGCCCAATCACTTATTAAAAGTGTGCCACTCCAGCGGTGAAAGAAGTATTACAAATACAGTGTACAGGTTCACCAAAATGCTGTGGTAACTGAGTGCACAACGGTGATTGCACTTTAGCTGAGGAACGGGCAACTTGGAGATCAAAAGTTTCTCAGGCAGATGTTAATGCCACACCTTTTTGAAATAATAAGGCTTTCAGTCTGCTCAATTTATCAAAGTTAATTAGGGAAAGAGGGACAGTTGGCCACAAGGTTAGTTACCCAAGAGAATGTGTAGGAGGAAATAAAACATTCAGATAGCAAGTCACAACCTTGGAAACAGTGACTACATAAGGGACACCTGGTTTCATCCCTGAACAGCTCTGATCAATTAAAATTAATCAGCTGCCAGTGGAAAGTAACAACAATTTGGACTTTATCAACCGCACAGGAACACCCTTGAAATAACACCCAAGGTTATCCATGAAGGCATTACACACTCTATGAAATGTTATTTCCCTGCACATGAAGGAGTGTCCTAAAGAAGGTCCACAGTCTTATAGATGAACAAAAACCTCTTTGTTGTTGTGCATACATTTGTACTGAAAGGGCAAAAACCAAGCTCAATGTAAACAATGTGCACCTGTTTCTTCATAGCTGCCCACTGGAAAGTTGTTCAAGCAAGAGGTGAAATTAAACATTAATATTGGTAAAGAAATGAATCAGTGAATCAGCTATGTGACTGGTGGGGTTTCAGCTATGGTAAAAAGCATTTTGTAAGTGAATTACTTTTCTGCCATGATTTTCTGCATACAAGTCAAATTATGAGGCAGAAACAATTCAGCTGCATTTAAATATTTCCATTGCACTCGATTCGATTTCAATACCTGCAATGTCCAACTTAACTGTAAAAAGCAAAATTAACTGACTTTGACCATGTTGAAGCATAGACATGTCATTCTGTATAATATCAAATTCAAATGAAGCAATATTATTGAATCAATATTTGAGGGTGGACCATGTGATCATCCCACGTCAACAGTCAATGCTTTTTCAAGATGTTCCTTATCAATTTGTGTCAACCTTTCAGCAGCTTTTTTTGAGAAGTTTTCCAAATTTCATTTTATGTGGCATACATAAAACGTTTAGGATGAGGCCCTCTGAGACCTAATAAAAAATCTTGTAAATCCATATTATCAGAGAGGAGTAATAAGTGATCTTTTACTGCGGACAATGTGAAATATTCTAACCATTGCTGGCATAACCTTTCTACCTACACTATAGGTAGCAATGACTCCCAAATGTTGCGACTGAATATGCGGGGTCTGGCCTGCTTGCTGTAAACCCATTGGAAGAGTTCAAAAAGCAGGTGTTGCAGCCATTGATGTCAACGGGCCATAATAATCACCCCTCTGAACTAGAAAGGGATTAATTGTATGTTTCATGTAGCAAAATTTAATTGAGCTGTTGTTCTGTGAAATTAGTTAACTGTTAGTTTACTGTTGCCACCCATAAAAAATTGCATCAGAGGGAATGCTTGGTGCATTTGCATTTTTAATATTAGTCAAGCCAAGGCAAGGTCTGTTGTACTGTTTTGTTTAGGAAAATAATTGGGCAAGGGATCTGACAAGCCCAAACTAAAGCATCAGTGCCCTGGACCTACCAGTGTCATGTTAACCAAACAGATTTAAGCTTAATTTTGTCTTTCCAATATTTATAACAGTGTATCACTAGTTGAGAAATAAATGAATTGGAATAAATACATTTTGTTTAGTCGAGCACAATTTTCTTCACAGGCAAAGATGTTAGTTTATAATAAGAAATAGGATCTGTAGGGACAGGCCCAGGAAATAAGGGAACGTTTTAAAATCCGTTTTAGAACTACACTCAGGTGATGTCAGGCAATGTTCCCACTGTGTATAATTGAAAACAGCACGTGGAGTACTAGCTCTGTGCAAAAAGCAATGTGCATTATGATAGTAACAAAACATTTCACCATAATTTGCAGAATTCAAATACATATCCTCATTCTAAAATACAGTGTACGATTCCAAGTCAGAAGCATATTAGAAACAGTAATAACATCCCATTTATTAGGAATGGAACCTGAGGAGAGAAAGTCATGCATAGCAACTTTAAAAACATCTGGCATTTGCAAGTTTTCAGTTGTACCAAAAATGTCATAGGGAACTTTATACCAAACAATACCATTATGGACAGGAATTGCACTAATGTTTACCAGTGACAAGTCTCTTCCGACCTTATGTGAAAAAGAATGCAGAATAATCACCCCAGCTACAAGTTTTGGTAAAGTACAATCTGGTAGATAGTGTCCATTTGGAAGCACAAAGAAAACTGTTATAAATCCAATCCAATCTAGAGAAAAAGGAAAAGTAGTTTAAAAGTAGTTAAAGAAAGAAATTTCCAACAATGGAGGAATCAGATAATTCTGTCTCAGCCAAAGAAAAAGTGCATATATATCATGGCTAAAGGTATGTGAAGAGTCAGCAGAAAAATCATCAATGTCAACAGAATAACCTGAGGCAGGCTGAGTAAAAACAGTAACCTCAGCGGGCAAAGGAGAGCAGGTAGGCACCTTCAAAGGTGGTTGATAATATGTAACTTCATTACAAAGAGCGGCAGTGAAAAATGGAAACTCAGGTTAGAAACACATCCTGTGTTATCATCATCAATTGATATGATGGAAAGTTCAGCATCTGTAGACTCCAGCTGGGATGCAGAAACATTTGGTCTGCTCAATGCATGTAAAGTGATTTCATGCAGGGTAGGGTGAGATGCGAAGGAACTACCCAGAAATGCCTGTGGCCTGTTGTGTAGGACTGGCTACATGGTGTAGACTGATCAAATCAATTTAAGTTTGTTGTATTTGCAACTAGTGAGTGGTGGCAAAATCACAGTTTGAGTACCTTTAACAGAAAGGACAGGTACCTGTGCATGGTAGGACTAGTAAAGCATTTTTATCTGCAATCTTCTCTTGGACTAGATCCCCAACTTTAGGAATCCAGCCAGCAACCACTTGTTGCTCCTTCACTTCATCAGAGGCAGAACATGAGTTCAAATTGGAGTGCTCATCTCGGAAGTCCTGTAACTCCTGCAAGACAACAAAATGTTCATTTATGTCTAAAGGCACATCTCCAGCAACTGTGCCGGAATTATCAAGCTCTGAAACATGCAACTGGACCCCAAAGAGAATTTTGAAGGCAGTCCGGTCACCCAAAGACCTTCTAGATAGATTATTTAATGCTCTCTCTACTCCATAGAGGTGATGGATTCAACTAGAACCTGAACCTAATACTCTAGCTGTTAAGGACTGCTTTAAGTCATGGTTCTTTAAATTCCACTATCGAATTTTGGTCAGGATGATAGGGAATGGAATAATACACATCAACACCCAGGGTGCCCATAGTATCTTGGTAAACCTTAGCAGTGAAAGCCGGTCCCAGGTCCAAATGAAATGCTGCTGCTCCAAGTGTACCAACAAAGACTTGCAAATCTCTAATAACAGTTTGAGCGTCAGCTGATCGCTGGGTCCAAATGCATAGGGATTCAATCAGCCAATCAATCACGGGTTTGTTAAGCGTGACTATTCACCCGAAAAGGGTCTCAAGGCACTGGTGGGGGAGGTGCGCGGCCCCAGGATGTTACAGTGCTTTGTCTAAGAGCCAGGTCTTGAATTCTTTCAAAAACTTGGCAAGTGAAGGTGTCTGTTGGAGGTGGAGAGGGAGGGTGTTCCATGCCTTGGCCACGAGGAAGGAGAAGGAACGTCCTCCTGTTCTGGTCTTCATGGTGCGGGGTTCTGGCGCAAGAGAGAGTTGGGCTGAGCAGAGGGTTCTTTGGGGTCCTTGGAACGAGAGGTGGTGGTTCTTGTAGGATGATCCGGTGTTGTGGAGGGCTTTGTTGGCATGGGAGAGGAGCTTGAAGGTGTTTCTCTTCTCGACGGGGAGCCTTTGTAGTGTCTATAGGTGTTGGCTGATGTGGCAGTGGTGCGGTAGGTTGAGGTCTAGTCTGGCAGCAGCATTCTGGGCGTTCTGGAGTTTGCGGGTGAGGTTCTTGTTGATCCCAGTGTAGAGTGCGATGCCGTAGTCCAGTCTGCTGCTGATGAGGGCGTTGGTGACTATTTTCCTGTGTTTGACGGGAATCCATTTGATGGTCTTTCAGAGGAGGTGTAGGGTGTGCTAGCAGGAAGAGGTGACAGCGGTGGTCTGGTGGTCTATTTTGAGTTCAGAGTCCAGGATGATTCCGAGGTTTTGCATGTGGTTCATGGGGGAGGGTGGGTTCCTGAGGGCGGGGGGCCACCAGGTGTCGTTCCAGGTGTCGGGGTGTGGGCCCTTGATGAGTACTTTGGCTTGTCCATGTATAGTTGTCGGCAGCTGTTCTTCATCCACTTGGCGACCGCTTCCATTCCTTCTTGAAAGTTGTGTTTGGAGATGTTGGGCTCATTGAATAGGGAGAGGATGAGTTGGGTGTCGTCGGCGTATGATACGATGTTGAGTCTGTGTGATCTGATGATGGATGCAAGCGGGGCCATGTAGATTTTGAATAGGGTGGGACTGATGGAGGATCCTTGAGCACTCTGCAGGTGGTCGCTATGGGTTCTGAGAGGAAAGGGGGGAGTATGAACCGCTTCGTTCTGCCGGAGAGGAATGCGCAGATCCAGTCAAGGGCCTTGTTCCGGATACCTGCATCGTGGAGTCGGTGGGCTAGGGTGCAGTGTGAGATTTTGTCGAAGGCAGCGGAGGGGTCCAGGATGATGAGGGCTACAGCCTCTGCTCTGTCGAGGAGGGAGCGGATGTCGTCTGTCTCGGCGAGAAGGGCTGTTTCGGTGCTGTGATTCTTTCTGAAGACTGATTGGGAGTAGTTGCGGATGTTGTTTTCTTCTATGAAGGTGAGTTGACTGTTGATATCTTTTTCAATGACTTTCACTGGGTACTGGAGTAAGGAGATCGGTCTGTAGTTCCTGAGGTCGGTTGGGTCCGCCGAGGGTTTTTTCAGGAGAGGGTTGATCTCGGCATGTTTTCAGTCATCGGGGAAAGAGGCGGTCTTGAAGGAGCGGTTGATGATTCGTCGAAACTCGGGGCGATGATGTCTGTGGCTCTGTGGTAGATGTGGTGGGGGCAGGCACCTGTGGGGGCCCCAGAGTGGGTTGACTTCATAGTCTTCAGGGTGTCCTCAATGCTGAAGTCCAGCTGTTAAGTGTCGGCTGCGTGTTGTGGGGAATGGTGGGTGAGGGTTCTGCATGGAGTTTGTTGTCGTTGAAGTTGTCATAGATGCTCTTGATTTTGAAATGGAAGAAAGCACTGAGTCTGTCGCAGAGGTCCTGGGACGGTCGGATGTTGGTAGTCTCACTGTTGGGTTGGGTGAACTATTTGATTATGCCGAAAAGTCCGTGGCAAAGCATCCTTAAGTGCTGCCACTTTGCCTCAAAGCAATTTATGCTTGATAGCCTTTCCATTAGTATCAGTGAATTAATTTAACTGCCAGTGGGGTAAATTATCATTAAAGGCCTGAACACAGTAATAGGAATCACATTCTGTAAGTGTAGGGGATTCGGGATCCGTATTCTGCAGTGGCAGGACCAAAGCTTTCGATCCAGCCAACTGAGTGGCATAGTCAACTTAAGTTTCTGTATATGTTGTTTGTACCTGAAATACACCATCTTTCATGGCACCTTTCACTGCAGCACATGCTACTGAATATATGTACTTAGTACAATCCGCAAGGTGGGCTGACCCATCAGCATAGATTATAAAATCATATTGATCTGGAGGCACAATTTCACTAGACCCAGGGTATTCTTATTAATACTGGAGGTACTCCTGTGTCTGGAAGGCAGAATCATAAACATAATCTGTCAAGGAAGTGGCCCACTGGATCCACCTTGGATGTAAAGTTTTCGCATTAGGAACACTGGCCTTAGTGAAAACCTCTAAAGATGGAACAGGAATCATCACAAATATGGGTTTCCCGTGAGCCAATGGACATTCCTTCAGGACAGGAGTTTGAACCATGTAAAGCAAATCCTATTATTCTGTGATCTACCCTGGCCAAATGGTGTTAAAATCATCATCTGTGAGGTAAATGTCATCAACGTATGAGAATTCATCTGAATCAATTCCTTGTAGAATTGATGTTATTCGGGCAGCAAACAGACCTGGACTGTTCTTATACCCTTGTGGAAGCCTACAGACAACTTCTCTGTGCCATAGCGCTGTGAAGGAGGTTAAGTCACTACTTGGAGAAGGCAATAGCACGCACGCGCGCTAGGCTGCTGAATTGTAATATACAGAGCTGCTTCTTTTTAAAATATCCCGTTTTTGCATTTTGTTTGTTTTAAATTGTGTTTGCCCTTGCTTTTAGTCCACCTTTGTGCGCCCACATACCTGCACCTTAAATTGGGCCCCTCACCGCGCTTTTTGCGGACCAGCTTCATCTTTCCTTGCTCCTTCGTGTTTGGCGCCGGTCGCCATCTTGGGGGTGGCGAGTAGCGAGTGTGCCACTTGTTTGAGCGCTCTAGCGCTCACTAGGACCACAGGTGAGCCCTACTTAATGCTCGCCTTCTGCGCGCAGCGGTGACGCGCAGCGGTAGCGCCGGACTCGCGCCGGAGTCAAGCCAGAGTCCTGCCCGTCTGCGCCCGTCAGCGTCCCGGAGGCGATCGGAGCGGCGGGTAGGATTCTATACACCAGGGATGTGTCCCCCGGGACTCCAGTGCTGCATTATTCCCCTGGGGAACTGCGTTCCTTCGACACCCTGGCCACAGGTTGTCGCACTGTCTTTCCCGGACGCCATTGCGGGAAACTCTGCTGCCCTGGCTGTGGCTGGCGCCCTAACCGCGCTCAGTTATCACGCCCCAACAATAACATCCTTAATGTGGGTTATCGCTGCATGCTTTTAAACACCAGGTCGGCGTGTAAACATGCGCAAGACATATTTGAGCTTCTAGATACAGTGAAGCCACTATGTCTTATGCTCACTGAGACGTGGTGGGGTGAATTTTCCAATCCAGATGTCGCCATGGCAATCCCGCCTGATTATAACATCTTCAGGAAGGATAGAGCCGAGGGGAGGGGCGGTGGAGTGGCATTGGTGGTCAAGAAAGGCACGCCCTGTGCGATTTTGCCAGGGAAGGACATCCGAGGCTCGGAGACTCTCGCTTTTTCTATCACTCTGTCTCCACATCAATCTGTTAAGGGTTTACTTGTGTATAGACCACCTGGTTCACCCGGTACGTTTTTTGAAGATCTGGACTCTGTGTTGTTGGGGCTGGCCCTGAGAGCGGAACACTGCATCGTGGCAGGGGATTTTAACTTGCGGTTGGATGATCCGTCTGACCCTGCTGCCATTAAACTTTCTGAGGCTATGGCCCCGCTGGGACTGATCCCTCATTTGCAGGAGCCTACGCACGAGAAGGGGCACACTCTTGACCAGGTGTTCTCGTCTTCCCCTCTTGAGATGATTGAGATTACACCAGTACTATGGTCTGACCACTCGCTTGCCAAATTTAACGATCAAAGGCACAGTCAAATCGGTGGCTGCCTTGGCACTGCAACAGGGTCGTGTCCATAGGGCATATCATCGTGTGACCCCAGAGATGCTGGCCCAGGCTGCTGTGGATTGCCCATGTTCCCTCTCTGGAGATCTGGATAGGGATTTGGAGACCCTGCAAGCTTGGCTTCTAGACAGGCTGAATGACCTTGCCCCGGTTCTGACACCCCGTCTGACACCGAAACGGGTCTCTGCGCCTTGGTTTACCGCTGCACTGTCGGCTACGCGGCAGCAGTGTAAGGTGGCCGAGAGAGCATGGCGGGCTCATTACGATACTGCAGCCAAGCTGACCTATAAAACGGTGGTCAAGGCCTATCACCGGGACATCCGCTTGGAAAAAAAAGCATATCTAGCCAGGAGAATAGATGCGGCTCCTAACTCCTGCAAGGAGATTTTCTCCATTGTGAGAGAATTTATTTCCCCACGGTCTAACATCCTGGACGAAAAACCGTCTGGTACCTGGGCTTCGGACCTTGCTGACTTTTTTACGAGCAAGATCCAACGCATACAGGATTCTTTTCCATCGCCTGGGCTTTTGGCCCAGACTAATCCTGAGGCCACTTTATCCCCGCGGGCAGGGCCTGGTGTGACGCTGAGTGTGTTTCCTCCGCTCTCTGCCCCTGACTCTTTAGCGCTAATGGGCAATCTTAAATCGGGTTCGCCCCTCGACCCTTGCCCTGCTAAATTTTTAGCGAAAGTTGCGGAGGTGATTAATCCACTGGCAAACCCGCTGTTAAATCTTTCGCTGAGTCAGGGAGTGGTCCCGTATGCCTGGAAGCAGGCAATGGTGATTCCATTGCTCAAAAAGCCAGGCCTGGATCCGAAGGCCCCGGTCAATTATAGCCCTATCTCTTTGCTGCCGGCTCTCACGAAGATTTTGGAAAAGCACGTTCAGGTTGTGCTTTCCAATTTTCTTGAGACCAATGAGATTTTGCACGCCACCCAGTCAGGTTTTCGTTCCCATCTCAGTACAGAGACTGCGCTCCTTGAGGTCTCAGAAACCATTAAAGGGGTTCTGGAATCTGGGGGCAAAGCCATGCTGGTGTTGTTGGACCTGTCAGCGGCGTTCGACACCGTCCCCCATGATGGCCTTCTCGCAAGACTCTCTGAGATAGGTCTGCGGGGGACGGTGTTCGGCTGGTTTTCCTCCTTTCTAGCCGGACGCCGGCAAACGGTCTGGGCCTCGCCAGATTCCGCCGTGATGCCGCCTCTGGGAGTCGGGGTCCCACAGGGCTCTATTTTGAGCCCGACCCTATTTAACATCTTCATGACCCCGTTGGCGGCATTGGTGGAGTCGTATGGGGCCCGGATCGTATCCTATGCCGACGACACCCAGCTCCTCTTCTCATGTATGAGAGGTGGAGACTTTAATGGGGAGAGCATTCGGGATTGCCTTGGGGCTGTTTTTCAATGGTTCCAACGGAACAGCCTCAAGTGCAATTCCGACAAATTGGAGGTTCTCTTCTTTGGGTGCGACACAGAGCCAGACGGGCAGGCCTGGTGGCCGATTAATATGTTTCCCCCGTCTTGCTCCTCCCAAGTAGCCAAGAACTTGGGGGTCAAGATGGATAAGGGGTTAACATTGAAATCCCAGATCCTGGGGGTGTCGGGCGTCTGCTTCGGCATCCTCAGGATGCTGCGGAGATTCCTTCCCCTGCTGTCGGAGGAGCATAGGAAGCTGACAGTGCAGGCTTTGATCGGGTCCAGGTTGGATTATTCGAACATTCTTTACCTGGGGCTGCCGGAGTATTTGCTGCAGCGGCTCCAAGTGGTGCAGAACGCTGCTGTGAGAGCTATCTTCGGATTAAATAGACGGGCCAGTGTATCGGGCCTGTTGAAAATTTTGCATTGGCTCCCGATCCGGAAACGGATTGTTTTTAAGGCTTTGACTCTGGCCTACAAAGCTCTCCACGCGGTGGGAGCAAAGTACCTTCAAAAGAGACTGGTCTTCTATCATCCGACCCGGTCTTTGAGGTCGGAATCCCTGTTTTTGGCGGTTGTTCCGCGTGTGAAGAGAGCTCGTCTGGGAGGCCGCTCTTTTGGACTACTGGCGCCACAGTTGTGGAACTCTCTGCCACTCACTCTGCGGGGAGCTACCAGCCTACTAGCGTTTAGGAAAGGCCTTAAAACTTGGCTGTTCACCCAGTAGCCTGTTTTTTCTTGCATGTATTTGTCTGGCATTCGGTCTTTTTTTCTTCTTCTATCGTTGTTATGTTATTATGTTGCAGCACTCCTTCTCCTAAAGCGCCGGGACACTCTTTTTGAGTAGCCGTGCGCTATACAAAAGAATAAATAACATAACATAACATAACATAACATAACTTTCAGGCACTATGCTTTGACAGAAAACAGAGCCCATTCTGTGGCATAAGCTGTTTTTACATCTTTGGTAACAATAATGGCAAAAGAAGGCATGATTACAAATTCGTCTTGCTGGGCTTTTATGACAAACTCAGGGAGGACAATTATAACAAACTCAGGAGGCCAATCAGTCTCAACCAGGAGAATGTCGTAGTCTTTAGTTAAATGCTGCCAAAATATTACTTTAACAGTATGCTGTATATCACCCTCAATTTGTATGTCTATCAGGAGGGCAACATTTCTGATCTGGAGTTTCTACTTGAACGTTGTCATTAGTTGATCTCACCACTAGACACTCTTGCAGAGTTTGGTGAAATATGGTGACCTCTGCTGTGCTGTCGAGCAGGGTCCTCGCCCTTGTCTTGTTCTGAGAAGAGTTCTGAGAATTTGTAGCATATTTAGCATTAATAACGGCCACTTTCTTCTTTTTGAACAAGTCCTGTGCACAATGACAATGCATCCTTCACTTAAGTGCCATGCCACTGTTTGTCACAGCTCCTGGCTCATCACCTTTTCTTTCTCTGTGAACCTTATACCCCATCCTTTTAAAACTCCTTGTTCTTTTCTCTGTTTATGTTTTCTTCAGTTAGGATCTCCACCGCCATTAATATTTGTGTGTAATGTTTTTTTCGTCACTAATCATTGACGTGTGATTTGTTTTCGCCTCACCGTTCTTATTGATCTCATGGCACCTTTTTCCTTGTCGCATGTTTTGATTATTGTCATTGTATTGTTCCCAGCCCTGAAGAGTCACAGGTTTCTACCTGTTGACGAAACACGTGTCGGCTGGCGCTCTTTGTATTGATGAACTCAACTTGAATTAAAAACAACATTCACAGAACGACAAGTGTTGAACTACTCTTACTATACTGTGAATGTCTAATGTATCGTAAACGTGTGCACAGGACTTGTTTATAATTGTTTTGGCATGGGTTTGTAGCCCACACCTTACACACGGGTTTTGGGTCTTCCCCTGACCTGTTTGCACCATGAAGCCATTGTTCTTCCTTTCTCACTGTACCTTACGGTTTACCTGCCTGAGCGCCATAAATCCTGTTTTCCAAAACCCTTCGCAGAGAATATACTTTCTTCTTTTTGAATGGTGCATTTTGTTGTGAATGTTTCTCTTCCTTTTTATGAGGACATCAGAAGTGCTGTGTGAGTCCATTTTCACTCTCACATAATCATCCTGTCTGCGGTCACCTTATCTCACTCTCTCTGACCATCTGCAGTGTCCTGAACAAAACGAGAAGGAAGTGTATCAGAAAACTGATATCTAGCATGCTGTTAAATTGTATCTCTGTTACGTAAATTATAACTTTCCGGAGGACTCTGGTTGTGGAGATTCACTTCGGGTTTCTTGTTTTAGCTATATTTTTATCCCAGCGCTTTTCAGAAGACTTTGGTGTCTGCTTGGGAACTTTGGCGTCAGATTTGACTTTACGTTGTGGCTTATTAGGTATTGTTCCCAGACTGTCATAACCTATAGAGGTCATAGGTTTCAGAAAACATTCTAGAAAGCTTGCATTCCTGGTCTGCTACTGGAACTGTAGTGAGATGTTAGCACATCACCAAGACAGCTGCCTCCCCCTTATTATTACTTAAAATAATTGAGGACACTGTGGGAAAGTTGTCCATGAGTTTCATCCCCAAGTCGAATTGCCGAGGCCGGTCCATGTTCATCTTGAATCTGTTTAAGGACTTCAGGTAAAACAGCAATCGGTGAAGTACTGTGGGTAATGGTATATATAGCTTCAAAAACAGTGCCCCACGTATTACACTCCTCCACAGAGGGAACCATACCAAGTGGAAGACACATCGTGAGAATTCAGAATTTATCATGGTGCTCCGTATGAGGAAGCACTGCCTCAAGCTGATTTGTTTTTTGTGCAATCCAAAATGGAATTTTCTTCTGTTTGGTAGGAATTTTACTTATAATAGAATTAATAGTGAGAGGACTAATTGCAGCCATAGCCAATTGAGCATGTCCAGCTTAAGGAGACCTTCCGGCCGCAGTAGTGATGGACTGCAGAACATACTGCATTAGAAGTCGATAAAGTCGAACTAAATGGTTTAAAAGAGAAATCGTGTCATTCTGTTGTAATTGTTGTGCATTAGGATAAGGCGTATAGCCAGCTAAGGTTGACCAGGTCACCCATCATTACAGAGAGAACCCAGTCTGTCATTGTGTACTGTGTGTGGGAGGGCGCATTGGAACCAATTTCGATGTTCCTGGAATGATAAAGGAATTTCTAAATAATATTAAGGTCTTTATGAAGCTGGAACTGCAACCTCATTGTATGAGAGAAATGTTTGAGTATTGGCACTGACTGCAGGAAAATCAACCCAGAAATAAAAAAATACCTCACATCTGTACGCTTCATGTGCCACGATCACTAAGGTACCTTCCACACCAGTATTGGGAAGCCCATATGTAGTTAAGTGTGTAGTTACTGATTCCCTGCAATTTATTGGAATGACTACTGGTTGCACCATATTTAATTAATGGAATTCAATGAAAGGAAAACACTATAGGGGCAATCATTTTAAATAATCAAGCTTGACTGAACTACCGACATAAATAGGTGCTTCCTATTTAGCTGAAGCGGAATAAAACCCTCACCACCACGGATGTCTCTGTATAGCAGAAATAATGGTGTTTTGGGCACACACAAGTAAAATACTCAGAAGACCCATTAAGCAGGTACCAAACCTAGAACATTGGTGGCACTATGTTATACTGTTCCTACTAATCTAGTAGGACTGTGTATTTAGAACAACCAAACTTCGTAATACAGAGACTGATTCTTCCAATATAAACCGTAAATGGCGGCCTATTCAGCTAGCTCATAGTGCCACAGTTAAACTGTTTTGTTTACAAATATTTTTATTGTTCAGTTTTCTTACTTTGCATCTTGAATACTGAAAAAAGAACATAATAACAGCAAAAACAATAACTTGCTTCACATGAGGTATATTCCAGTAGGACCATGTATTTGTGATGTCGACAGTGAAAATTGAGTGACTACATTTATCTCCACAATAAAATAACCCCGACATTGCACCCCATCTATATGTTTGTAGGACATTTCACATATGGTTAACTAGCCTGTCAATGCACACCCTGAGCCATGACCTCAATGTGTTGGGTATTAGGAGCTGTATTTACTGGTGTATTGTCTAGTAGGTCTTGCCCATAGTAATGTCTCCATGGGTCCCATATCTTGTGAAATTTACGCGAACAGCCCCTGCTATTATAAGTTGTGCGTTCAGCGGCCATATAGAGGTCCATGCCTCTCCTTCATTGTGGGCGTCTCCACCACACTCCACCATCTTGCCACATCTCTCTTGGCCACGATAAAACCTAATGCCACAAAAGTCAACTGGGCCCTATTTATGTCGACTTCACTCGGTATGTCCAGCAGGATGAAACCGGGGTCTAGAGGTATCTGTCATGGCTATGGGCTGCGGCTCTAGGGGCACTGCCACAAAACACACCAAGTGCGGCAGGTCGTGCACAGACCCTGTGGTAAAATGCACTGTGCTACCCCATTGACCCGGTATTGGTGGTCCTGCGAAAAAGACACTGCTACAATGCATCCCACTGCACGCCAATATGTCTAAGGATGTCTGTTACATGGCGCTGAAGGAACAAAAACAAACTTTGGTTGTGCCCAGGTATTTGTACATTTTTATTGTCCTTATTTCACAATTCTTTTCAATTTGGTTTTGTGCATTCAGGATCCCAAACTGTTACTGGCATTGCTGGCTCTGTCTCCTTATGCCACGCCCCCTCCAGAACGTCCTCGAACTGCCGCGACCATCTTGGGAGGTCTCCCCTATCAAAGGAGACCGCGCCCTTGAGTATGTGCTTGTTATTCCCTCGCTTGGACAACGGAAGCGTTTGCTGTGGCGGCTCCCGCTGCGGCTCCCGATGTCGCTGTAAATAACTTCAGGCAGCAGAAGACTACACGGAGAATCTCGGTGAGATGGAGAAGTCAATACTCGGCAACTATGGGGTAAGATCATACTAGTTCTTCTTTTGGGTTGGCATGAACATTTTCTTAACTAAGTTTTTGGGCACAAACGCTGCATACTTGTATTACTAGTTGGAACTCTTGGACATTGTGCATTTTTGGACATTGCAGCATATCGTATAGATCTTTGAACAGTTAAGAATCCTTGAACATTTGAGCAAGCACTTTGGAAAGATCACACTAATTAGGAGAAACCTCTTGGGACACAAAACACTGAGAATATCATAAGACTTTACTTCTTGTATAAAGTTGGGTGGCAGGTCCCGCATTTCATCGCAATCAGGAAAGCATACAAAGTTGGCATATTTAGATGGAGTCAAGAGAATAAAACCTAGGTAGGTATAACTATTTCACTCATGTTGAAAATTACTGAAGAATACTGATGATTATGCAAGGCTTGTAATCTCTCTATGTTATTTATTCATAGCTTTCCTATTCCAATAAACGTTTGGCAATACAGCAGGTAAGATTCAGGTGATTATATTTAGCTAGTAGTAAAGTATTGGTAAACTAGTGTCAGATTCCCATTTGGTTAACATGTCTGGTATCTTTATTACAGATCTCCTTCCCTGCTGATCCCTACCCAACATCCTTTCCCCGCCTGACCACACTAAGCATCTGTGTCATAACGACAATCAGATTTTGAGCTGCCTGGAGGTGGACCCTTCTAGCATCCTGCAAGCCCCAGGGAATGTCGTCCTTCGACAGAATAATGAGCCCACGGAAATGTTTCCTCCTGACTTGCCCCTTTCTAGAATGGCGACCTTAGACGATATACTTAAGGCTTTAGGGCAGGCACAACACGAATTAGCAGATTTTAAGGCACGGACCACAGCTTTGGCAGAGAATGTTTCAATCTTACAACAAAAGATTGAACTCAGAGAAAAAGCAGAACATAACCTGTCCCTTTGGGTAAATTCCCAAGTGTAGTTCATACTGTAGGGCATGGGGCTGCAGGTGGGGGGTTAAATCCGACTTCCATATCTGTAACTGTTACCCCTCAAATTCCTTTAGCAGTACCAGAGCGCTTCTCTGGAGACCCCCCCTAAAATCCAGATTTTCCTTACCCAAATTGAGTTACATTTTACTTGCAGACCCACAACATTTCCTGATGCCCAATCTAGAGTAGCATTTCTGATCTTTTATTTAATTGGTGATGCAGCCTCCTGGGCTGTCCCTTTAGTTCGTGAGGACAATGCTATTTTATATAACTGAAATGCCTTTGTTAATGAATTTGAAAAAGTGTTTGTCAGGAGGGCAGCGACTCTTTCGGCAGACAAAGAATTGTTAGAGTTACAGCAGGGCAATTGTGATTTGGTAACTTATTTGACACATTTTAACCGTCTCATATCAGAAACCAAACGGCCCGAGGAAAAAAGGGCCGCAATATACTATCAGGGCTTACGAGATGAACTAAAAGATGTCCTAGCACAGATAGATCCTCAGCCAAAGGGTTGTACTGAACTTATCAATCTGACCTTGCGTCTTGACCATAGATTGGCTGAACGAAATGGAAGGCGTTTCGAACGTAGTTGGTATCCTTTCAAACGCAGTAAGCCAGCCTTTAGCATTCCATCTCAGGACAACCACAGTGAACCCATGGAAATTGGGTCAGTACACCCGGCTCTAACGAAAGATGAGAAATAAACACGTCCAAAAAACGGACTATGTTTCTATTGTGACAAAAAGGGGCATTTTGTTAGAGAGTGTCCAATCAAACCACGGAATAAAAGTACCCAACCAACAAAAACAATTAACAGAACTGTAACTCCAACGGAAAACTAGGAGCCTCAAAAAAAGAGAGGGGGATCTTTTGAGTGCTTGGCAAATCCCCTCTATTAATTTTTCCACTAGTAAGCACGTAGCTCATTTCATTCTGGATATGCTTCTAGTAGTTTCACGAAAAACCAAACATTCAATCACTGTACTCCTCGATTCCGGAGCAACTGGCAATTTTGTGGACTCCACTTTAGCACAGGAATTATTATTGCCATGTATGTTAAAGCTGAAAGCAGAAATAGTTCAAACTGTAGATGGACGTGTACTAACTTCAGGAGCCATTACCAAACAAACCAAGATCACGCAATTGGAGTTTACTGTCGCTACTATGCGACATGTAGAAAAAATCTCATTTAATCTCATTGACGTCCCTCAGTACAGATTTATTCAAGGAATGTCATGGTTACAATTTCATAATCCACTAATAGACTGGGTCCAAAGAAAAATTACTGGTCTCTCGGAATTATGTAAACAAAATGTGTTGTGTCCTCAGATGAGTTAGAAGACCAAAGTCATGTTGTGGCAACAGCAGAAGAAAAAGAAACTACTTTGCCCCCCCAATATGAATGTTTCGGAGGTGTGTTCAACGAAAAACAAGCATATACCCTACTTCTTCATCGGGCATATGATTGCCAAATCAAGTTAAAGCCTGGTGCTGTAATCCCAAATTGTCGAATGTATGCTTTGACCGAAAAAGAAAACAATCATCTAAGAGAATATTTAGATAAATATCTAGCCAACGGTTTCATTCGACCGTCCTAATCCTCAGCAGCTTCTCTACTATTTTTTGTACCAAAAGCCAATGGCGATCTTCGCCCGTGCTTTGACTACAGAGCACTGAACAAAATCACAGTCAAAAATAAATATCCTCTTCCTCTCAACCCTGTTCTCTTGGATCAAGTAAAATCAGCCGTGTTGTACACAAAACTAGATCTAAAGGGTGCTTACCATCTTGTATGCATTAGTGCCGAAGATTAATAGAAAACGGCATTTAAAACCAGGTATGGCCTTTTTGACTATACCGTAATGTCGTTTGATCTTTGCAATGCCCCAGCGGCTTTTCAATTTTTTCTTAATGATATTTTACAAGAGTTCCTAGACAAATTTGTTATTGTCTATATAGACAACATCTTAATTTATTCCAACTCCCATGCACTTCATGAACAACATGTCTTAACAATTCTAGAAAAATTACAGCAAAATGGCCTTTACTGCAAATTGAGCAAATGCGATTTCCATGTTACTCAAGTTGAATTTCTAGGTGTCATATTAACTCCTGGAGGCTTCCAAATGGCGCAAAGAAAGATCCACGCAGTTCTCAATTGGCCAAGCCCAAAAACAGTACGAGATGTTCAGAGTTTCCTGGGCTTCACGAATTTTTATAGACGATTTATCAACCATTTTTCACAAACAATTGCACCTATTACCCATCTTTTGTGAAAAAAACGTCCCATTTCGCTGGGGTCTAGAAGCTTAGAAAGCATTCGATCAGCTTAAAATGGCTTTTACTTCCGCTCCTGTTCTTGTTCATCTGAATCCTGAGCAACCATATATCGTGGAAGCCAATGCCTCAGATACAGCACTTGGTGCTATCTTATCACAAGGGAGTGTAAGCACCAGACAACTACATCCTGTGGCCTTTATGACTAAAAAGTTGTTGTCAGCTGAAAAGAATTATACTATTGCTGAGAAAGAACTGTTGGCAATAAAAGAAGCCTTTATAGAGTGGAGACATCATTTACTGGGAGCACGACATACAATTACTGTGTTCACAGACCATCGCAATTTACAGTTTATGAAAACAGCTCGGGTACTAACTTCACGTCAGTTGCGGTGGATCCTCTTTTTCTCGGAATATGATTTTCTGGTTACATTTCGTCCAGGAATAGAGAATAAAAAAGCTGATGCTTTAACTTGTCAAGACTCAACTCTTATACCTTTGATGGAAAAACCACAAGCTATAATTGACCCGGAAAAGGTTCTTTGTCTGATTTCAACTGAAGATTTTCTAGACGAAGTACGAGATCATTTTCCTGTTCACACTTGGAAAACCTGGTTAGCACAAGGTGCTAATAGACAAATAATTCAAGATTTACCTTTTCATGAAACAGCCTTGTTTTTACCCACAGAACAATTACGAAAGACAGTGTTTGATTGGCATCACAATCATCCATGTTCCGGACACCCTGGTAAATTAAAAACTACAACAGCAGTTCAGCAGAATTTTTGGAGGCCCAAATTACTACATGATATCTCGAAATGGGTTGCTGATTGCGAGGTTTGTGCTCGCAACAAAAGTGAACATGGAAAGCCAAGAGGTTTATTAATGCCCTTGCCAACTCCACAAAGACCATGGGAACACTGTTCCATAGACTTCATTACAGATTTACCGTGCGATCAAGGCCATACATGCATCCTGGTCATAATAGACAGTTTCTCAAAATTAGGGCATTTTGTGTCATGCAAGAAACTACCCACATCCAGTGAACTGGCCAATTTTCTCCTCTTTCACGTTGTACGTTTACATGGAATCCCAAAGAAAATCATTTCCGAATGTGGAACTCAATTTACTGCAACGTTTTGGTCTCAATGGTGCCGAGCTCTACAAATCTGTCCACCAGTTATCATCCTCAGACCGATGGCCTAACTGAGAGACTCAACCAGACCTTAAAGCAATACCTACGGTGTTATGTTACGTCAGCAAAAGACTCATGGGTTCAATTGCTATGGTTGGTAGAAATTGCGCACAATGCAGCTCACCATACATTCTTGTGCACCTCTCCATTCTACTCCACTTATGGTTTTCACCCCACCTATTTTCCTGTACTTCTTCCAGATAGACAAAGTTTGGTTCCATCCGTCACAGCTGGAGTTAAACAAATTCAAAAGATTCATTCTCAAATAATTCAACGGTTGGGCACTGCAAAGGACATATATAAAAAGGCAGCTGATAAACATCGTCGTCCCGACCCGCAATATACAGTGGGAGACAAAGTAGGGCTTTCTAAGCTGCAATTGCCTCCTCAGCTGCGAATACACCCTGTTTTTCATACCTCCTTACTAAAACCAGCTACCCAGACGTGCTCCTCCCCGCCTGGTCCTTTGTTGATTGATAGGCAAGAAGAATTCGAAGTCCATCGTATTCTGGATTCTCTCAGACTCAATTCCCGTTTATGGTATTTAGTCTCTTGGAAGGGTTATGGACCTGATCATGATTCCTGGGAACCTGCGGAGCATATCCATGCGCCTCGGTTGGCGTGACGTTTTCATGACTCCTACCCTTGCAAACCCGCCCCTAGAGTCTGCTTGGGAGGGGGGAGTAATGTCATGGCTATGGGCTGCGGCTCTAGGGGCACTGCCACAAAACACACAGCAGGTACGTGCACAGACCCTGTGGCAAAATGCACTGTGCCACCCCATTGGCCCGGTATTGGTGGTCCTGCCAAAAAGACACTGCTACAATGCATCGCACAGCACGTCAATATGTCTAAGGATGTCTGTTACATGGATCTGAAGGAACATAAACAAACTTTGGTTGTGCCCAGGTATTTGTACATTTTTATTGTCCTTATTTCACCATTTTATTTATTTTGGTTTTGTGCATTCAGGATCTCGAACTGTTACTGGCATTGCTGGCTCCGTATCCTTATAACACGCCCCTTCCAGAATGTCCTTGAACTGCCGCGACCGTCTTGGGCGGGTCTCCCCTATAAAAGGAGACCGCTCCCTTGACTACACCAAATTATTCCCTCGCTTGGACAATGGAAGCGTTTGCTGCGGCGCCTCCCGCGGCGGCTCCCGATGTCACGGTAAATAACTTCAGGCAGCAGAAGACTACCCGGACAATCTCGGTGAGCTGGAGAAGTCAATACTCGGCAAGTACGGGGTAAGAGCATACTAGTTCTTATTTTGGTTTGGCATGAACATTTTCTTGACTACGTTTATGAGCACAAAGGCTGCATACTTGTTTTACTAGTTGGAACTCTTGGACATTGCACATTTTTGGACATTGCACCATATCGTTGCATATCGATGATTATGCAAGGCTTGTAATCTCTCTATGTTATTTATTCATAGCTTTCCTATTCCAATAAATGTTTGGCAATACAGCAGGCAAGATTCAGGTGATTATATTTAGCTAGTAGTAAAGTATTGGTAAACTAGTGTCAGATTTCCATTTGGTTAACGTGCCTGGTATCTTTATTACAGATCTCCTTCCCTGCTGATCCCTACCCAACACCCTTTCCCCCGCCTGGCCACTCTAACCATCTGTGTCATAACGTCAATCAGATTTGGAGCTGCCTGGAGGTGGACCCTTCTAGAATCGTGCACGCCCCGGGGAACATCGTCCTTCGACAGTATGGGTGTTTTCATTATCTTTCCCAACTCCTCCACTATTTTCTTCTAGTACAATTGGATGTTAGTGCAAACCCATATTGAATGGTCGAAGTCTCCCTTTATTATCTTGCATTTAAGACAGAGTGGCGAGTCGGCCCTCCCCATCTCATACAGTTTGTCTCTATCATAATAGATCCTGTGTAACATTTTGTATTGGACCAGTTGCAATCATGTTTTGAAGGCCAATTCTCTAGGGTGCGTCAGGGCGGCCTTCCAGTCTATGTCTTCCAGGCGTCCCACATTTTCCACCCATCTCTCATGTAATTTCCCAAGGCCATCCGGCATGTTATTGCTTATTGTTTTGCATATGGAGGAGATCGCCTTTTTTACCAGGTCTTCTTGTAGTTGTTTCCCTTCGAGAGGGGCATATTCAGGGAGCCCAGAGCATGATAATCCTGCTGAGCGTCATGCATGGCGTAGTTGCATGTACTTGAAGAATTGGGATTTATGTAGCCCGTATTCCGTTTTTAGAGCAGGCCAGGTTTTCAGATCTTCTTTTTCAATCACATCACCAAGCAGGGAGATACCAAACCGGTCCCACTTCTCAAAGACTTTTAGTTTTCCCGATTCCCGGAACCATCCTCCCGTCCACACAGGCGTATTTTTTGTGAATCATTTTGCCCAGCCCATAGCATTTGCGGCTCTATCCTAAGCCTCTAGGATGACTAGTGTTGTCGGCAGCAATGTGCAGTTCCCTTTGCCACCAAATCGGTAGTGTAGGTGTTTTTTGGACCCTATCACCTCCCTCTCTAGCCTATATGTGGGGTGGTCATATGATTTATGGATCCAGTCATTGATGGGGGTGAGGTGTGCGGACCAGTAATATGCCTCTATGTCTGGCAACACTATGCCACTGGAATATGTGTTACGTTGCAATGTTTTTAGAGCTATTCATGGGTTCCCTCCCTGCCATAGAAGTGTCCGAATTTCTTGCACTATTCCAGTAAACACCGCCAGTGGGAGTTGGTCATTTGTGTTTTGGAGGGCGTATATTGGTTGTGGCAACTTAATCATTTTAAAGAGAAATGTCCTTCCCATTAAAGTGAGCGGAATGTCTCGCCATCTCTCTGCATCCCTTTTAAAATTTGCTATCGTCCTACCCAGGTTTCTTTGTCTACATATTTCTCTATGTGGGGTGATAAATATACCCAGGTATTGAAATCCATCAGGAACAGTACCCAGTTCACCAGGCAAAGGCAGCTCAGGTGGTATATCATTAGGGTCATATATCTTCGATTTATGCCAATTAATTCTATATCCCGATTACCTCCCATATTTCTCTGTGGTGTCAAACAGGGTGGGTACAGTAGTCTCGGGTTCTGTAACATGAAGGAGTATGTCATCTGCATAGAGGGAGATCTTCTCTTGCCATCCATTTGGAAGCCTCATATTTGTGGGTGGCAACAGATTGTGCACACCAGTGACTCCAGGGTAGGTGCAAAGAGGAGCGGGGAAAGCAGGCATTTCTGCCTCATACCCAGACCAATGGGGAAAGTCTGCAAAGTCACTGCATTCACTTGGGCGGTGGACACAGGTGCTCTGTAGAGCAATTCGAATCAGCTATAGAATTTAGGTCCAATGCCAAATTTAATAAGTGAGTGGTCAAGGAACGGCCAGTGTACAGCGTCGAACGATTTTTCTGCATCTAAAGAGAGACATGGTTAGGGTGTGGAACAGTCCCTGCCCTTCACCAGCCAGTTGTGTCCTCTACGCAGGTTAAATCTAGTGGCGCGGCCAGGCATGAACCCCGAGGGATTGCCATGCACCAGGGTAGTTATGTGCTTTAGGAGTTGTGTAGCTAGAATCGTGGCCAGGGTTTTCACTTCGGTGTTTAATAGCGAGAGCGGTCTCGTGGTTTTCTCTCCTTGTGTACCACTACAATTGTGGCAGACCGTAGGTCTCTAGGTAGAATTTGCTCCCTCTGTGCATCCTGAAAAAGGCGTAATAGGTGTGGCCCTAGCAGATCTATGCATCTTTTATATAGTTCAACCTGTAGGCCACTAGGACTGGGGTTTTTTCCAGGTCGGAACTTAGCTACTGCTTCCTGAATTTCTGTTATTGTCAGGTCGGCTTCTAATTCTGCCATTCCCTCATCACTCAGCACCGGGATCGGGATGCATTCCAAGTACCGGACTATCTCAGCACTATTCTCCAAGGGGTGTGCTTCGTAGAAGAATTTGTAATAGTCAGCAAATGCTGAGGCGATCTGGGTGTCTGTGGCATGGGTTTCTCTCTTATCATCCTTTACTTCCTGGGCCCACCTGGCCTGCATCTCTTTCTTGTGGAGCCATGCCAGCAGTTTCCCTGCCTTGTCTCTGACCTCATAAAGTCGATGTAGCATCGCCAGTCTCTAGTTTTTTGCATTGTCCATGGCCAGGTTTTTATATTCTTGGCACATAGTGTTCAGCCCTTGGGTGAGCCCAGGGTCTCCTGCTATTATGATCCGCCTTTCAAGGGCCATTGTGTTCTGCTGTGGTTCCTATAGCTGTTTGGACCTATTCATTTTCTCCCAGGTGATCCAGTTTTGGACTTTGTCCCGTAGGACGGTCTTATAAGCCTCCCATACTTTTACCCCAGATGTGACTGAGGCCTCATTTTCATTGAAGTACATCTCCATATCTGCCCTGATACATCAAAGTATTCTGCCCTCCCGAAGATCCCATGCATTGAGGAGCCACTCAAGGCATCAATCTTGTTCCTGCATCCCCAATCGGATTATCAGAGGGAAATGGTCTGACAGTCCCCTAGCGAGGTACTCTGCCTGCCCCACTATTTTTATTTTGTCCCCAGGGACAAAAACGTAATCCAGCCTGGAGAATACGTTATGCGCCCCAGAATGGTAGGAGTATTGGCGTGTGTCGGGGTGACAGTATCTCCATAGGTCAGTGAGCCCTAGGGTATTGGTGTATCATGCAAGTGGCGTGGTATCCCTTGGTTCTCTGCCCGTCCCAGATTGGTCCACTGTTCATAACGTCATTGAAGTCACCTCCGATCACATGGAGGTGTTGCAGGGATTCTGCTCATGCACAGAACTATGCAGGGGATACCAGGACCTCAGAGAATTGTGGTGTACCAAAAAACTCACCTCAGTACCCCGAACCCCTATCTGACTAGCATCAGTGTCTCATTCATTCTCCATATCATTTCGAAGCTACCAATTATTAGACAACCCAGAACAAACGACTTAGAGTACTCTCAGGAATGGTGGGAATCAGAAGCACCTTTTCCTTATTATTCTCATATCAGTCCACAGCAAAAGTAATCAGAGACACGGAAAATTTTAAAATGTTTATTTTTAACTACATGCTCTAAGGTGCAGTACGTTGGCTAATATAAACAGGCAAATGATTAAAAATAAAACTATTAGCATTGTTACAATACCATAGAAAATGAAGGGAGAAATCATATTAAAAATGATAGTGGAAAAAAATCCTATAATACTTTGTGAACCACCCTCCCTTGGCTAGTGAACTAGTTTTATAATAGTTTTATAAAATAATAGAAGGTCTCTAGGTTTGAATGGGGAACCCCATATCTCAAAGATCAGCTTAGGTGAATCACATCACAGGTTTAGCTCTGCTCTCTGTGTCTAGAAAGGTTCTCTCCAAGTTCTAATCATGCATGCAAAGTGCAATATTAAAGGCACTCGAGTTTCAGATATTTGCAGCTGTGTGCATGTTGTGTCTAGAGCTTGGGCCGATCAACCTGAATTCAACAGCATAAATTGTTATTTGACCTTGACGGCTTCTGCACACAGTGTTCAGACTAAGGTCGCGGTGCACGTCTAGAGATGTGAACAACAGGCCGTTCTCATGTGAAGAAAAAGCAAGCAAGCAATTTTACTTGTAATAACAGCTACCTGTAGTGTCGTGTTCAAAAGCAGCAAAGTGGCAAGATGGCGTTTAGCTTCTAAAACGCTTATGCTGACATAGCAATGTGTGTACGTAAAACCCTGTGTCTACTACACCCTCCCTTGATCAGACCACGAACAGAACAGGGAAGCAATTTTGGAATGCAGAGTTCAAGTTCGAGTGAGACAGAACCAAGTTCATAAATTGCCAAGCCTTATGATTGGTACTGAAAGTTCGAAAAATTTGTTGGGAAAAAATAAAAATTAAAACATCTCTCAGTGGCGGAACACCGCCCAATGTGGAGTACAAAGGAAAATTAAAAATTAGGATGTGCGGAAGAAGGACTACTGTGAATTTAATCCATCAATGTGTAGGCACAATAAGTTGCAACCTCCTCCAAGAGGAGGGCATTGTAATGGTCAGTAAAAGAGTCAGCCATCCAGTCAAGTAAAAGAAATGAACATACATGTTCCTCGATAACCGGAGCCTCTAGTACGTTCAGAGGACAACCTGCGTGTTCTTCAAGATAACTTTGCGCTAGGAAGTCATATGCTACCGCATATATATCCCAATTCCCTAGGACTCCATGCGCCTCTCCACAGGCCATAATCCCGATACCAGAACAGTCCAACTCATGAGCCACTAAGAGACTCATTAGTCGATCATAATCCGGGGCAGGAGACGCCGTGTTCGAAAGGCACAAATCCAGAGCCCATTCGAATGGACAATCTAGGCAATGGAAAACAGGTTGCACGCAAGTAAAGTAAGAAAACCGGAAGGATAATCCATAGTCTACGCTCAAAGTGGCCAGTGGTAATGTTCCATAGTATTCAAGCATCCGGTTGCACAGTTGAAGCACCCGGGGCAGGCTGTCGTGTGATACAGATCATGCAGCCATTGCGGAGCAAGCAAACCAACAGCAGTACACCAGCAGTCAAAGCGAGAATCAACGGAAGCCCGCCGAAGACGCTGGAAAAAATAGAATGAAAAAATGACGGTATCACACTAAATATTGTTTGGAAGGAGGTCACAAGGCCGGAGCCCACAATTTTGAAAAAATACACCAAGCCAGTTGTTGACGAGGCATTGAATATTGTATGAATCAGAGCACCGAAATGAAGAGGGAGATCAGTATTTAAAAGCGCATGCACCTCGGTGCGGGTGTTTGCTACGTGAAGGACAAACATTTCACTGGAGGAAGTCAGGGCCACTTCTTTTTGAGACAATAGAGCCCTTATTCAGCTCATCTTGTTGAACTCTGCTTTCAAGGTTGGTATGGAAGGCCAGATGGATACATCTAGTCTCCCATGCGGGGGTGGGAAAAGGACATTCTTGCAACAGACTACTCGTTGTGAGACAGTTACAATGTACGGAAGTAAATAACTACCGCTAGCTAATAACGCGAAAGTGGGTGTAATCGCTGGCACAGGATTTCCCTTCAGAATGCAAGATAAATTTGGTGCTTGAACGTTGCATGCACCGTGCAATTGGTTGTTCCACCAGACTACAGAGTGATCAGGTGTGGAAGTGCATTCCTCTCCTTTTAAGTAAATCTCTTTACCCTCTCTCAGGCACCTGTATGTAAATGGGAGCGACCAAACTTCATGCAGGAAAGCGGTACCCAATGGTTCAAACCTGCCTAAGGAATAGTGTTTCATACATGAACTGAACTTAAACAATGGATATGGTAATGTGATTAATCCATGGATAAGCTACACAGCTGAGTTCGATTTGGCCACAGAGAATGGTAAAGGTTCTAACTTTTCAATATGCAATAATGAGTATGTTGCATCCTTCATGGACATGAACTGTTGTTTATCAGTCAGATTAAACGGCAGGAATAAAGATGATGTGTTCATGTAGTCCCAGGGAACTTTTCCAGCCTTCAATGTTTGTAAAGTCCATGCAAACTGCATTATAGAACGCAATTGATTTTGACCATGGTATAAAACAGACATATCATCTTGTACAATATCCACAACAGATGAAACAATATTATCTAACGTGTAAATTCTGGAAGAAAGGGTGTTAATGCTATTATCGACGACAGCTAGCACTTTTTCTAAATTGGCCTGATCAATAGCCCTTAATCTAGAAGCAGCTTCAATTTGAGATAGTTTCCAAACTTCGTTGTAAACAGCATACACCCATCTTTTGGACCTGCCACCCACAGGACCTCTAACAAAATCATTCAAATTTACTTTGTCATTTAATTTGGATAAATGTTGTTTAACTGCCGCCAAGGTGGAATGTTGCAGCCATGTTTGACATAACTTGAATGGGAAGATTCAAATCGGAGGTCCACTCTAACCTGTGTAGTATAACCGGGGAGCAAACCCAGAAAATGATGTTGACAAGAATCCAAACTCTTCTGCCATACTAACCATCCCTCAGGATCTAACTGGGAAATATTGAAGGATGTATAATAAAGGACTGCAATTCATCAAGGGACAGATCCGTGTGATTATCCCATTTGGGATAAGCGCCCAGATCAGGAATAGTAGGGTAATTCATCTTTTAGAAGTAGCCAATCCAAAGCAGGTGGTCTGGAAAATGGTAAAATTCAAAAACAGCATGTGGTTCGGGATAAGGCATGCATGATGCAGTGCCTCGTTGCCTTGTACCTTCCATGCTTTAGAACCCCAAACAGATTTAAGGTCAATGGTATCTTTCCACAGCTCATAGCCCCCTATAGTTAAGTCGTCCATAAAGGACTTCAAATATAATAATTTAGTGTGGGTCAGTCTGACTTTGGAAGCTGACTCAGCAGCCATTTTAAAATAAAAGGCTTCAGGTTCAGATACACTGAAATCAGTAAAATATGTACATTTTTTAACTAGAGTTTTGGAGCTGCCTTCAATTGGTGCCGGACAATGTTCCCATTGAGTATAATTGACGATATTCCTAAATGTATTTGCTTTATGCAGGAAATGATTGCCATAGTGTTGGTAACAAAACAACTCTGCATAATTTGCTGTGTCTAAATACAAATCTTCAGCATCAAAAGCAGCATATTATTTCAAATCAGAAAAAAGAGCCTCAACGGCTTGGACATCCCAATCATCAGAGCGTATGTTTAGTTTTACAACATTCCCCATAGAAACATGAAGTACATTGGGGACATTAATCACCTCTGTGCGACCATGAATTTGAAATTTAACAGCATCCCATACAATCCCATCTAACACAGGCCAAGCAGTAATATTAACAAAAGTCTGGTCCCTCTTCATGAGGAGTGGGGTGCCAAAGTTTCATCAATTAATCTAATTGTAGATCTTTTGGTGAGATAGTGTCCATTTACTAGATGAAAAAATACAACCACAAATCCAATTGACATAAACAAAAAAATAGATATCAGAACCAGCCAAATGTATGTCCAAGGGGAAATTAAAAAATGTCTTTTAAACCAAGCAGCAAAAATAGAAATATTCGATGGGGCATTGGAAGTCATAGAGTTAGTGTCAAATGAAAAACGTCACTGGTCAACTGCACTTGATTGTAAACCATGCAACTACACATCTGTGGGATAAGTATACTCAGTATCTTCAACTGGACCACCAGCTGGTGGAGGCAATAAAGGATTAGTAACTGTATGCATCTCGATGGCTATGTCAGGCCTGTTGGTAGTCGTCAGAGCCAAAACAGATTTTCTCAGCATTGCTGGACAAGAGACCACTGGAGTCATACTAAGAAGAATCGGCCACTCGTTGTAGTTTGACATTGTCAATGGAGATGTATCTGTTATCCTTGCGACCAGGAAGTGGAGGTAAAATGACTGTCCTTGTACCCTTCACAGCAAGCATTGGTACTGGAGCATGATAAGAGGGGCTGAACTCCTTCTTGTTCCCCACCTTCTCAGGGACCAGGTCACCAACTCGAGGTAGCCAGCCGACTACCGGAATCTGAAGCATAGCATCAGTTGTGACAGGCAAGTGTTCCTTTGCAAGACTGTCTCTGGTCTCTTGTAGATTCTGTAATATAGCAGAATGATCATCTACGTCAAAGGGTGCGGCCGACGCCGCCATGTCTAAACCTCAAGGTCCAGGACAAACATCTTTATGCCAAAGACCATTTCGTATGGGGTCCGCCCACCCAGAGACCTTCTAGGGAGATTATTAAGTGCACGTTGAACGTCACACAAAAGGGCCAACCAGTTCCTGCCACTACCTAAAACCCTAGCTGTCAGGGACTGCTTTAAGTCATGGTTCATTCGCTCCACAACACTATTGCCCTCAGGCCGGTATGGAGACGAAAATTTGACTTGGACCCCCAAAGATCTCATGGCATCCTTGTACGCCTTAGAGGAGAACGCTGGACCCTGGTCTGAATGGAGGGTACCACATGCAAAAATTCCCACAAAGACACGCAAATGACAGTTCGAGCATCAGCACTCCATTGTGGCCAGACCCATCGCAAAACGTGCACACGAATCCACTGCAAGTAAGATGTACTTATACGCAGTATCAGAGGAGAAAGGACCGCAGTGATCTAAATAAACACAACCAAGTGGTTTAATAGATATGTACAACTGTGTCTGAGGTGGACGCGCAGCAGTTGAAGGTTTAATCTGTTTGGCAAATCTCACAATTAAGGACATAAGCACAAGTCTGTTTATACAATCCACGCCACCAGTAACGTTATTGTAAGATAGTAACAGTCGCCGAAACGCCGGCATGGGCAGAAGCCATACCTTCGTGGGTGGCTGTTATCAAGGCAAGTCTGCAGTCCACGTTGGGAATCAATCTGTCACCAACGTCGTTTATTCTCACATAGGGAACTTTATCAGGACTTAAATGATAAGAGTATTTAGAAGGGAAAACCCGAGGGTAATTATCACCCTTCTCCATTGCAGCAATTGCTGCCAAGATGTCATCATCAATCTTAGTTTTGGATCTTGTAACTGCTGCTACTAGATATGCTGCCACTGCTGTTTTCACTGCCTTGTCAGCTAAACTGTTGCCAACAGCGTGGACACCTACACGCTGGTGCCCAAGAGTATGAATTACATTCACGAGCAGCAGACCTTGTTTAAGTTCTGCGACTCGAACCCAAAGCATTTTATGCTTGATTGTGCTACCTTTGGAATCATGGTATTCATTTTGAGACCAAAAGAATAAATTGTCGTTGTAAGACTGAACACAGTAAAAAGAGTCACTCAGTATAAGAGCAGCCACAAGAGGATCAGCAAACTCCAGTGCGAGCACCAGAGCACGAAGCTCTGCCAACTGGGCGGTACAGTCCCCTAATGTCTGCCTGTGCAGGACATCAGACTTGAATTCACAATTCACGAAAGTACCAGCCACTATTGAGCAGGCCGCTGAATATGCGTGCTTAGATCCCGTCACCGGTTGCGCCGAACCATCAGTGTAAATGATACAATGGTATTCCTCAAGAGGGCACAAGGACAGAGGAGCTGGATGAACAAATTCATACTGCAAATACTCCTGAGTCTGCAACGAGGCATCAAAGATGTAAGTGACAACCGGAGACGTCAAAGAAGTGGCCCATTGTATCCAACGTGGATGCAAAGCTTTTGAATTCGGTACACTGGCTTTCGTCACTGCCTCTAGGGCAGGATACAGTGCGACAACCAACATGCGTTTCCCTTGCGACAGCGCTCTCGCTTTCAGAATCGCCATCTGCACTGCAGTCAAGACTTTTTCGACCGTGGAAAAGCGCATTTCAGCCGAAGTGTACAAGTGTGACTTGTAAGCAATGGGGACTGTGTCGCCCTCATTGAACGTCAAGTACGTGACACCCACTGCTCCAGACACAATTCTTATTGCCAGGTTTGTGTGGTTATCATGCGTCAGTAAGTATTTAGAAGCAAGAAGATCGTTAGGTGCCATTTTGCAGGGATTCTGCTCATGCACAGAACTATGCACAGGAACCAGGACCTCGGTGAATTGTGGTGTACCAAAAAACTCACCTCAGTACCCCGAACCCCTATCCGACTAGCATCAGTGTCTCATTCGTTCTCCATATCATTTCGAAGATACCAATGATTAGACAACCCAGAACAAGCGACTTGGTGGGATTGTGGGAATCAGAAACACCTTTTCGTTATTATTCTCATATCAGTCCACAACAAGAGTAATCAGAGACACGGAAAAGTTTAACCCCTTCGCTGCTAGGCGTTCCCCCCCCCCCCCATGCTAAGCCTTTTTTGGGCTATTTGGGGTAGTGTGCGCTTAGGCCCCTGTAACTTTTTGACCACATTAGGTATCCACGCCAAATTTGCGTCCATCTCTTCCAACATCATGGGGATCCTAAAGGTACCCAGGGTTTGTGGATTCCCCTGGAGGGTTCCCAGAAATTAGCAAAAATTCAGCAAAATTTGTTTTTTTTTTGTGAAAAATGGGAAAAACGGGCTGCAAATAAAAGCGTCTGGGTTTTTCTCTGCAAATGGTATCAAAAAAGAGTTTGTGGGGCTTTTGGGAATGACAGAATTTTGTCAGAAAACCAACATTTTTTACACACTTTTGGCATTTTTCTGGGACATAGCCTATTGTTGCTGTTTTTTGTGCTTTCAACCTCCTTCCAGTTGATGGTAGAAATGGGTGTGAAAGCAATAATGGATCCTGGAAAGCTATACATTTTAGAAAAGTAGATAAAATTCTTAATTCAGCAAGGGGTCATTTGTGTAGATCCATTAAGGTTTCTTTATAGAAACTAACAGTTAAATATAGGACAAATTAAATATTAGTTGAAAAAAACAGCCTTTCGTGTCAATGTTTTCACCTGTAACTTCTTCTAACTATGACAGCTCTTTGAAAGCGATACACCGTTACCTCCGCTAGACGTTCCTGGTTGTGGGGATATATAGGACTTGTAGGTTCACCAAGAACCCGACGAACCCAGAGTCAAAAACAGAGCAGCATTTTGCAATGGTTTTTTATTATGTTCCGGGTATATAGCAATTATTGTGGGAAAATGTATACATGGAAAAATCGGTATGAAAGACACCTATGTATTTCTGAAATGGTAACAAATTATAGAGTTTAGAAATAGTACATATTTGCACATTTTCGAAATTGGGAATACTCATACTAGCATGAGAATTATCGGTCATTTTTCAAAATGACTTCTTTTTTACACAATGTCTTTCATTTGGAAGGTAGAAATGCATCAAAAATCAATAGGTAATAACAGTTGCTTTACACATCTGAATTACCCCAAGTCTCCCAATAAAAATGGTACCTCAATTGTGTGGGTAGGCATAGTGCCCACGACAGGAAACGGCTCAAAACCCAACGTGAACACACCACATTTTCACAATGAAAAAGGACCCTTTATTTGCGCAGTGTCTAGCTGTAGTTTTTGAACACTAGCTCTGCCGGCACCTAGTGAAATGTTGCAAACCTACACATTTTTTAAAACTAGACACCCAGGGGATTCCTGGATGGAGTGACTTGACTGCCTCCCACCATGTTCTGTTACCCAAAATCCCTCGCAAACCTAAAAAATTGTCAAAAAAAACAAAACACATTTTCCCCACATTTCTGTGGTGGAAAGTTCTGAAATCTGCGTGGATCCACAAATTTCCACCCACCCCGCGTTACCCAAAGGCTTACGAGAAAAATGGTACCTCACTAGTGTGGGTCGGCCTTGTGCCCGCGACAGGAAACGGCACAAAACGCAACGTGGTCACACCTCGCAGTGAAAAATGACCCTTTTTGGGCAAAGCGACTAGCTGTAGTTTTTGAACCCTAGCTCTGCGGGCACCTTGGGAAACCTAGCAAACCTATACATTTTTGAAAACTAGACACCCAGGGGAATACAGGATGGGGTGACTTGACTGCCTCCCACCAGGGTCTGTTACCCAGAATCCCTTGCAAACCTAAAAAATTGTCAAAAAAACAAATTTTCCCCACATTTCTGTGGTGGAACGTTCCGGAATCTGCATGGATCCACAAATTTCCACCCACCCCACGTTCCCCAAAGTCTTTTGAGAAAAACGGTACCTCACTTGTGCGGGTCTGCCTAGTGCCCGCGACAGGAAACGGTGCAAAACGCAACGTGGTCACACCTCAATTTCGCAGTGAAAAATGACCCTTTTTTGGCAAAGTGCCTAGCTGTAGTTTTTGAACCCTAGCTCTGCGGGCACCTTTGGAAACCTAGCAAACCTATACATTTTTGAAAAGTAGACACCCAGAGGAATTCAGGATGGGGCGACTTGACTGCCTCCCACCAGGGTCTGTTACCCAGAATCCCTTGCAAACCTAAAAAATTGCCCCAAAAAACACATTTCCCCACATTTCTGTGGTGGAAAGTTCCGGAATCTGCGTGGATCCACAAATTTCCACCCGCCCCGCTTTCCCCAAAGTCTTACGAGAAAAATGGTACCTCACTTGTGCGGGTCGGCCTAGTGCCCGCGACAGGAAATGGTGCAAAACGCAACGTGGTCACACCTCAATATCGCAGTGAAAAATGACCCTTTTTTGGCAAAGCGCCTAGCTGTATTTTTTGCACCGTAGCTCTGCGGGCACCTTCGGAAACTCAGCTAACCTATACATTTTTGAAAAGTAGACACCCAGGGGAATCCAGGATGGGGTGACTTGACTGCCTCCCACCAGGGTCTGTTACCCAGAATCCCTTGCAAACCTAAAAATTTGTCAACAAAAACACATTTTCCCCACATTTCTGTGGTGGAAAGTTCCGGAATCTGCGTGGATCCACAAATTTCCACCCACCCCGCGTTCCCTAAAGTCTTTTGAGAAAAACAGTACCTCACTTGTGTGGGTCGGCCTAGTGCCCGCAACAGTAAACGGCACAAAACACAACGTGGTCACACCTCAATTTCGCAGTGAAAAATGACCCTTTTTTGGCAAAGAGCCTAGCTGTAGTTTTTGAACCCTAGCTCTGCGGGCACCTTGGGAAACCTAGCAAACCTATCCATTTTTGAAAAGTAGACACCCAGGGGAATTCAGGATGGGGCGACTTGACTGCCTCCCACCAGGGTCTGTTACCCAGAATCCCTTGCAAACCTAAAACATTGCCTCAAAAAACATATTTCCCCACATTTCTGTGGTGGAAAGTTCCGGAATCTGCGTGGATCCACAAATTTCCACCCGCCCTGCTTTCCCCAAAGTCTTACCAGAAAAATGGTACCTCACTTGTGCGGGTCGGCCTAGTGCCCGCGACAGGAAACGGCGCAAAACGCAACATGGTCACACCTCAATTTCGCAGTGAAAAATGACCCTTTTTTGGCAAAGTGCCTAGCTGTAGGTTATGAACCCTAGCTCTGCGGGCACCTTGGAAAACCTAGCAAACCTATACATTTTTGAAAAGTAGACACCCAGGGGAATCCAGGATGGGGTGACTGGACTGCCTCCCACCAGGGTCTGTTACCCAGAATCCCTTGCAAACCTAAAAAATTGTCCAAAAAAACACATTTTTCCCACATTTCCGTGGTGGAAAGTTCCGGAATCTGCGTGGATCCACAAATTTCCACCCACCCCGCGTTCCGCAAAGTCTTACTAGAAAAATGGTACATCACTTGTGTGGGTCGGCCTAGTGCCCGCAACATGAAACGACGCAAAACGCAACGTGGTCACACCTCAATTTCGCAGTGAAAAATGACCCTTTTTTGGCAAAGTGCCTAGCTGTAGTTTTTGAACCCTAGCTCCGCGGGCAACTTGGGAAACCTAGCAAACCTATACATTGTTTTAAAGTAGACACCGAGGGGAATCCAGGATGGGGTGACTTGACTGCCTGCCACCACGGTCTGTTACCCAGAATCCCTTGCAAACCTAAAAAATTGTTTAAAAAACACATTTTCTCCACATTTCTGTGGTGGAAAGTTCCGGAATCTGCGTGGATCCACAAATTTCCACCCACCCCGCATTCCCCAAAGTCTTCCAAGAAAGATGGTACCTCACTTGTGCGGGTTGGCCTAGGGCCCGCGACAGGAAACGCTGCAAAGCGCAACGTGGTCACACCTCAATATCGCAGTGAAAAATGACCCTTTCTTTTTTTTTTTTTTTTTTAAAGTTCCAAAACCTTTATTTCAGCATTACACAGTCTTACAGCCTCGCGCCTACAACCACACGGGCCGGCTACAAATGACTCTTCCCCGATGGCACTATCCACCCTTTACACAGCCAATTGACCGACAACCCGGAGGTCCGGCGGCAAGTACCTACAGAACATTCCCGATATCGAATCTGCGCAATGCACTGCAATCCAGGGCAACGAGATGAGCCACTTGTCCATTAGGCACCTCTACTCTGCGTGCCAGCGGCAAACATCGAACTTGGGGTTTGGATGTACAGAAGCATACCATCCTACAGAAGTCCAGAAGTGTAATAGTCACGATGGGCAAACGATTATAATATCCCCCAACTCAGGTCCCTAAGCCAGGTAGGCCATACGCCTGTGAGCAGCCCCCCCATCAGTAGCCCCAAGAGAAAGCGGCAGGAGAGGGCCGACCTACAATGTGCCATTTCACGATGCCTGCATGGCATACTTCCACATTACCCGCCTTTGCGGCCTATCTCCCATGTCCCATAAGGAGCCATTCATACCAGATCCATGTACCTCTTCTGCTCTCCCGTCAGCCCCTGAGCTCGGCAAACAAAAGCAATCTCCTACCCCATCACAATGTGAGTGACGTCACTGCCTTAAGTCCCACCACAGGCAGTACATTTCAGCGCTACAGTTTCCACTACGACACCTCGCTTCCTCACCACTGCAAAGCCTCAATGAGCCACTCCTAACTGGGCCCTATGTCTGTCGGTACTGCACCCGCTGTTACCTGCCTATCCCCTCCAGCAGAGCTGGATTGTGCTGCCAAGTACGTTCTAAACGGATCCCATATGTCCTGAGCCCTGCTATTCAATGGTTGTGTGTCAGCGTATATTGTGTTCTGTTCCTGGCAATACAGTAAATCCTCTATCCATTCCTTAAAATTCGGTGCTCGACCCCTACCCCACCTACATGCAACCCTCCGCTTTGCCAGCAACAGTGCTATGTTCCCAAATTTCCGATTCACCTTAGGTATCGGCATAGTATAGCCCAGTAACATCATGAGCGGGTCCCTCTCAATCGTATCACCCAACATAGCCGTCAGCGCAGTGTATACTTGCGTCCAGTAATCAGCCACCCTTGGACACATCCAAGCCAGGTGTAAAAAATCAGCTCCTTCCGAGTGGCATCTCTTACATTTATCATTGTCCGATAGGTGAAATCTAAGCTTTCTAACAGATGTGCAGTACAATCTCTGCAAAAACTTGTAATGAATAATCCGCAATCTACAGCTGGAGGATATCTGGGAAGTGAGCTCACAACAATACGACCACTGCGCCTCCGCTATGTCCCTGCCCAAATCAACACTCCACCGCTTGAGCACTGTACATTCTACTCTCCCACTGTGCTCTCGAATACTACTGTACAGTTGAGAGACTAAGTGCCTGCCATCCGTAGAGGTAAGCAGAACTTGCAAAGGCCTTACTATTTCAGGTTCCTCTGGAAAATGCGGTAAAACCGTCCTCAGACCCTGCCACAGCCGGATATAATAAAAGACATCCAGCGGAGTAGGTTGATATCCCCGGAACAATTGCTCTCTCGTTTTGAACTGACCGTTCACAAAGAGGTCGCCCCAATGTCGGACTTTTATCTTAGCACATAACCCCTGGAACCCTCCTTCCTGCAACAAAGACAAGTCCAGATGATAAACTAGTGGCAAGGTCGGTGCATAAAAAAAACTTAGTTCCATCCTGCGTGGGACTCGCTGCCACGCATCTACCGTGCACGTAACCGTAGTGAGTGGTGTTTCAAGTACACTTACGGGGCCCTGAATAATGCCTTTCAGTGGCAGAGGTCGAACTATCCAGTCCTCCACCGCCAGCTGCGGCATGAATGGCGTGGGTGCAAACCAATGGTAAGCGAAGTGGGCTTGCGCACTCAAATAATACGCTAGAAAATCTGGAACATCAAATCCCCCACTGCTATACGGCTGGGTGATAATCGACCACGCCATTCGAGGTTGCTTACCAGCCCAGAACAGTCGCAGTAGCTCGGAGCGTAATGTCCGAAAAAAAACGCACCTGGATAGTACGGAATGTTCTGGAAGAAGTATAAAAAGCGAGGTAACACCACCATTTTGATCAACGAGGCCCTGCCAGCCATGGTAAATGATAACGATATCCAACGAGTTACATCCTCTGCCAACTTAGTTATGGCAGTACCATAATTCAAGCGCAACGTCTCCTCACGAACCTTTGAAATCTGAAGCCCTAAATATCTAAGATCCGAATCACACCATTCGAGCGGGTAGTCCAATGAGAATCGGCCCACCGCAAGCGTCAGGGGAAAAAACTGCAACTTCTTCCAGTTGATCTGATTCCAGATAGTCGCCCAAACACCAAAAATTCTCGGAGCAGTGGATTGAGGTTATTCTGCGGATCCACCACATACAGCGTTAAATCATCCGCATATAGGGACACATCTATCTGACGTTGGAAACATTTAAAGGCACTCTGCTTGTGCAACTGTCGGATGCAGCATGCCAGAGGTTCGATCGCTATAGCAAACAACAATGGGGATAGTGGACACCCCTGCCTGGTACCCCTGGTTAGTGGGATCTGGTCTGACATCTCACCATTAATTAGCACTCTCGCTTTCGGGTCAGTGTAGAGCAATTTTATCCACGCAACGAAGATTTTGGGAAACCTCATCCTGTAAAGAACAGCAAACAAGTAACTCCACTCAACCGAGTCAAATGCCTTGGTAGCATCAAGAAATACGGCCGCAACAGGCAGTTCCGGCGCTATCGTGTGAATCAAAGAGAATAGCGTTCGCAAATTACTAGCAGTAGATCTCCCCGGGACGAACCCCGCCTGGTCTGGAAGGGCAATCTTAGTCATAAGCAGAGAGAGTCTAGTGGCCAGCACCTTCGCCAATATCTTGGCGTCGCAATTTATCAGAGAGAGCGGCCTATACAAGTCGCAGTCCGCCGGGTCCTTACCTGGTTTCAGCAGGGAGGTAATCATCACCTCCCTCATTGACCCCGGCAACACTCCTACCTCCAGGGATTCCTCATACACCTCCCGAAGCACTGGGGCCATGACATCTATATAGCATTTATAAAATTCCGCCGGCAGCCCATCCAGACCTGATGCCTTACCATTACTCAGAGACATAATCGCATCTCGTATTTCATCAAGTTCGAATGGAGCTCCAAGAAACTACCTATGGTCATCGCTCAACCAACATAATGCCACCTCATCCAAGAAATCTCCAAACATGACCTCCCCACAGCCGCGGGCAGCATATAACCCTTCATAATGCGCAGTGAATTGACTTAAAATTCCCTCCGTGTCTTGATGTATGACATCTCCCGGTGCACGTATCTCTAATATGTGCGTAGTACCCCGCGAATGCCTAGTTATCTCCGCTAAGGCGCGGCCCGGTCTCTCTCCATCACAATATCTACGGGCTTGCCAATATTTGCCCCTGAATTTAGACTCTCTATCTGCTTCCTGCTCATATTGCGTAAGCCTTTCTCTAAATTCCTTGTGGATAGGACCCATCGGCTCCCGGGCCATCCTAGTTTCTAGCTCCTTAAGTTCAAACTCTAATTTGGTAAGCGAGCCTCTTATGGCTTTCAGTACCCCAAAACTCTTTGAGATGTAGTATCCCCTGACCGTCACCTTAAACGCCTCCCAAATGGTCTCAACACTATCTACCGACCCATTATTGCGGGGAAAAAACTCCGCTATTCCTCTCCTAGTTCTGTCTTGAACAGTGGATCCAACAGTGCCTTGGGTTGCATACGCCACTTTGGTGCAGCCCTCCCATAACCCGGGACTGCTACCTGAACCAGAACCGGACAATGATCCGAATAAGACCTCGGCAAATGCGTCACTCTACCTAAATCCACCGCTAATCCCGAGACAAAAAGCAGTAATCAAGCCTGGCCCAAGTGTTGGCATACGCTGTAAAGTGTGTCCCCTCCCGAAGCCCAGCATGCACGAACCTCCAACTATATATTAGTCCCCCTTCCTCCACTATTCCCGCCATAGCGTCCCTCGCACTCTTGTTGTATTGTGGGCTACCATCAGACCTGTCCAGCCCTGGGCCCATTGTAACATTAATATCCCCGCCCCATATGATATGCATGGAACCAGTGTTCAGTATCTTACCCCACAGCATTGTGAAAAAAGCAGGCGAATCCACATTTGGACCATAACAATTTACTATCATGATTGTGTCAGTGCCAAGCCTACCCCATAACAGGACAAATCTCGCTTCAGTATCCGTATGTTCACCTAGCCGCACAAATGGCACCGTTTTCTTGATCAGAATCGCCGTACCCCTGGCGTACCCTGAATACAAAGAGAAGCTCCGCACCGCCACCCATTTGCTCGCGAAAGCGTAAGTAGCCCGGGGGCTAAGATGCGTTTCCTGCAACAATGCGATTTGCGCCTGATGCTGCTCTAAATAGGCCACCACTCTCCTACATTTTCTCGCATCATTTAACCCTCGGACATTCCAAGTTACGATCGTGACCTTCGACATACGTGCATATTCAGCCATCACTCGTCAACCACCCAGGATCCGAATAGCCACACAAATCAGAATGCAGCTCCTGTCCCATGAACCCAAATATCCAGCAATAGACCCCACCGCCACCCCAACTTTGGACTCTCATGAATAAGCATTTCAATAGCGCAATGCACTTCCGCCAACTTCCCCCTCTATAGACAAACACCCCACAGCCATCTCGAGCCTCCCTCCCCCATACATGAACTCCAAACATCCAAACCATAACTGAATCCCTTGTACCCGCCCCCCTCCCACTGAAGCCAACCCCAACCTGCCAGTCTTGTACCCCCCCTTCCCTCCCATAATTGCCCCAAGAACGAGGGCAAGTACACACCCCAACCCCCAAACATATGCTAGGGTATTTCCCGTCGGGAAGCAAATCTAGGCGGCACCACTAATACCCCCCATGAACGCCAGCCCGACCACACGATGTGTAGTCCGGCCCGGCGATACAGAGGGGCGTCCGGCGCTATAAACAGAGGCATCTGAGGTCCACAATCAACAAGCAGTATCATCATTAGCCAGCAAAAAAAAATAAACCACACCCAATGCGCCCGGAGAGGCTCCCATTATTGTAGAGACCCCAAAAACACACAGCCACCTCCCCAAACTCTCAACCCCGGAGCCACAAGCCTGATGCGAAGTCCGGTGTAATGTCTCTCAGCCAGGACCCCCAATCATTACTCCTGGGCTGCCCTCTCACCTCTACCGTCATTACAGTGTGTAAACAAAGTTCTCCCCACTCACGGTTCACCATCCACCAGCTCCCCGTGCCGTGGGTCCAGGTCTTCCTCAACTCCGGCCACCGGCCTGTGAGCACGCTTGTAATGTTTGATAAAATCCTCCACCTGCTGAGGATTCGTGAAGAATTTCTGTCTCCCCTGGTATGTGACCCGCAATCGCGCCGGGTAGAGCAATGCGTAGTCCATTTGCAAGTTTCGCAGCTTTGCCTTTACTGCCAGAAATTTCCTACGTTCCTCTTGGACTACCGTAGTGAAGTCCGGATACAGCGTGAAGGAGTTTCCCTCATAGGATAATGAACGCGTGCTTCTTGCGGCCCTTAGGGCTGCATCCCGATAATTCAGCATCCGGGCTATGATCGGCCTGGGCGTCGCTCCCGGCCTGGTTCTGGGGCCTAGGTCCCGATGCGCCCTCTCCACTATAAATTGGGGAGAAAAGGCATCCGAGCCAATCGCCGCCACCAACATCTTCTCAACGTACTCCTCCATTTTGCCCACATTGGTCGTCTCCGGAATTTCCACGATGCGTACATTATTACGCCTACTTCTCGCTTCCAAATCCTCGTTTTCAGCCGCGATGATACGCAGCAGGTTGTCCATTCTGGATAACTGTGAAGTGTGTTGTGTCACTGTGTCCTCAGAGTCCGATATCCGCTGTTCCGCCCCTTTCAACCGTTCCTCATGAGCGTCCAACTTCTGCACCACCGCATCCATTCGCGACGACATCCTGTCAACTTTATCCGCGATCGTCGCAAACCCTTGGCGCATCTCTCGTAATACTTACTGCAGATTTGTCGCCGTGTCCACCGAGACTCCCGCCGCTCCTGACGTTTCCGCCGGGCTATGAATCTCCTCACCAGGCTTGGTCGTCTTCTTACTAGCCTTAAACGTGAGTTTGGGCTTCCTCGTGTCCGTCCTGCCCATCCTGATCCCTGGTTAGAGCACTCCGTCGACACCAGCAAGGGACTTGTAGGACGCAACCTCCTCCTGACCTGAAGTGGCGCCAGTCCACCCTCCGAACCTTCTTGATCTGCTGTCCCACGCCAACAGGCCGACACGAGTGCACAGAGCAAGGGACTCAATATAACTCTCCCCTCGCCTCAAGCGACACCATCATCTCCCGCCCGCAGGCTATGCTACACGGTAATCAGCCGCGCAACCACACCAGTAAAGCAGGCCGAGTGCGGTCTCATCCGCCCAGTCTAGCACACCACCTCAGCGTCCGCAAGCGGGGCAGCAGCAGCCTCAGTATTCACCTCCAACCCCGGTACATGGGAGACCTCAGCGATGTGTCGTCGTCTTTGGTGCAGGAGGGGGGGGGGCAACGTCTCGCACTCCTACTCCGGAAGGCTGGGATCAGCTCAAACTCCCGGGCTCACCACCCCCAGAAGTGATCCAGGGCCTTGCCTCACCCGGGGAGCAGCAAACAGTCCAGCCTCAGCAACTTCTCCTGAGCGGGGGGGGGGGAAAGGGAACCCCCCATCACAACCTCCACCGGTAGCTCACCCTACTTCCCTGCACTCCACCTGCTTCCGCGTTGCGATATCCCCGGGTGCGTCACACACAGCTCCGGAACCAGCGGCCTACGGCCGTTATCTCGGCCTTGCCTGCCAACGGCGACGCGGCCCAGCGTCTCCAGCCGCTGCCTCCGCCAAAAATGCCAGAGCGTCTTTCTCCGTCCCCACACCACCGAGAGCGTTCAAAGTTGGCCAGTCCACACCGGGCACTGCGCTGATGATCCGCTTGCGACTACGGCACCCAGGTGTGCCAATTAAGGATAGATATGCGGATTATTACCGCCGGACAGCGGGAGCCCTACGCGAAGGCTTCCATTCGCTAGTGCGCCACCTAGCGCCCCCCAAAAATGACCCTTTCTTGGCAAAGTGCCTAGCTCTAGTTTTTGAAACTTAGCTCTGTGGGCACCTTGGGAAACCTAGCAAACCTATACATTTTTAAAAGTAGACACCCAGGGGAATCCAGGATGAGGTGACTTGACTGCCTCTCACCAGGGTCTGTTACCCAGAATCCCTTGCAAACCTAAACAATTGTCAACAAAACACATTTCCCCCACATTTCCGTGGTGGAAAGTTCCGGAATCTGCGTGGATCCACAAATTTGCACCCACGCCGCGTTCCCCAAAGTCTTACGAGAAAAATGGTGCCTCACTTGTGCAGGTCGGCCTAGTGCCCGCGACAGGAAACGGTGCAAAACGCAATGTGGTCACACCTCAATTTCGCAGTGAAAAATGACCCTTTTTGGCAAAGTGCCTAGCTGTAGTTTTTGAACCCTAGCTCTGCGGGCACCTTGGGAAACCTAGCAAACCTGTACATTTTTTAAAACTAGACACGCGTGGGCTTGTGTGTGCTTTTTTCAAATAAATTGAGGTTTGCAGGGGATTCTGGGTAAGGAAACGTTGGGGGATCCACGCAAGCCATACCTCCCTGGAAGCCGCCGGGTGTCTAGTTTTCAGAAATGTGTGGGTTTGGTAGGTTTCCCTAGATGGCCGCCGAGTACGGGGCCAAAAACCCAAGTGACCCCCCTTGCAAAACCAGGTGGTGTTGAGATAGGCAATTTTGATGTCGCCTCACTACGTTTTGGGGCCTTGCCTGTCCCGGGCACTTGGGGCTCCCACACAAGTGAGTCACCATTTTTATCGGGAGACCTGGGGGAATGCTGGGTGGTGGGAAATTTGTGTGAGCCCATTGATGCCACAACTTTCCCACACAAAAAAGGTGTGAAAATTTTGATTTTTTCAGCTAAACTTGAGGTTTGCAGGGGATTCTGGGTAAGGAAGCCGCCGGGGGTCTAGTTTTCAGAAATGTGTGGGTTTGGTAGGTTTCCCTAGATGGCCGCCGAGCCCCTGACCAAAAACTCATGGGACCCCCCTTGCAAAACCAGGTTGGTTTGTGATAGGTAATTTTGAAGTCACATCGATAGGTTTTGGGCCCTTCCCTGCCACGGGTACTTGGCCCACCCATAAAAGTGAGGTACCATTTCTATTGGGATACTTGGAGAAATGCAGGGTGGTTGGAAATTTGTTGTTACTTTCCGCCGTGTGAAAATTTGGGCAAAATAATGCAAGGAAAATGTCACAGTCACATTTTGAGGTTAGCAGGACATTGTGGGTAAGATAACTTGTTGGGATCCACAAGAGAGACCTCATCATGCAGTCCCATCGGTGTTTAGTTTACGACAAAAACTACAGTTGTTAGGTTATTCTTAAATGAAATGTACAGCTTGACAGAGAGACAAAACAGACAAAGATTACTGCACAGCCATCTATTCCTCAAGCACACACACATACTGGTTGGATTTGGCACGAGGGCGAGTGATGGTTCAGTATATAAAATTTTATTAACAAGAGATTTCACAAAAAAGAAATGCACTGTTAATAATTGAATGTACGAGAAACTGAACCATTGACTCACAGCTCGTGAGCTGGAAAGCCACGACAAGGCACCAACCTCTTTACAGGCCATTCATACACCTTTCATACGTGTGACACATACAAAACCATTCACACTGCCAGCCGCGGGCCCAGCACATTACAACACTCACACCAGCAGACAGGGCCCATCACTTTCACACGCTCACGTTCTTGGCACAGCAACCACACCAGCTCATGGATTGCGTGGAGTGGCGTTTGGCTAGTAGTGTGTGTAGTGACCAGCAGCTAGTCACTACTCCCACACCGCCAGCAAAGTGCCAGCCCACTCACCACCAGCCAAGCACCAGTCCACGCACACTGCCAGCCAAGTGCCAGCCCACTCAACACCAGACAAGCACCAGTCCACGCACACTGTCAGCCAAGCGCCAGTCCATGCACACCGCCAGCCAAGTGCCCGTCCACGCACACCACCAGCCAAGCGCCAGTCCATGCACACTGCCAGCCAAGCACCAGTCCATGCACACCGCCAGCCAAGTGCCCGTCCATGCACACTGCCAGCCAAGCGCCAATCCACTCACCGCCAGCCAAGCGCCAGTCCACGCACACCGCCAGCCAAGAGCCAGTCCACACACACCACCAGCCAAGTGCCAATCCACACACACCGCCAGCCAAGCACCAGTCCACGCACACTGCCAACCAAGCGCCAGTCCATTCACCGCCAGCCAAGCACCAGTCCACACACACCGCCAGCCAAGCACCAGTCCACGCACACCGCCAGCCAACCGCCAGTCCACATACACCGTCATACATTTTTTTTAAATCAGAAAGAAAACACAAACCAATTGCAACTAGATACCAAACTATAACTACAAAAACAACAGCAGAAACTAAAGACATAATTCTATTGCCAAACGTGAAACTGAACAACTATATCAAACCATGCAGACCAGGCAGTACACTATTAGACTAACGGTTGCTCCCAAAAACTCTTTTTAGTGTGATACAATCTGAAACATGAGGGCACACACAGCTCAGGATTAGAAGGACAATCGGCACAGTGCATACGACTCTCCTTCCTCACACCTCTTCGCAAGCTGACTCTACATCACATACAGGGATTGTTTTTTTTGGGCGTGGGAGGAATTAAATCAGGAAAGAGGCGATCTTTCAATCTAGCCACATCCTCCACCACTCCAACTCTAGGAACACTTGCCTGTTCCATAACAACAAGGCTTCCTATGACAGACTGCTGAAATTGAACAAAAGTCAATTTTGACTCAGGAGAACACTCCTTGTACACAACAAAAGCATTGAAAGTTGCTAAATTGAAGAGACGGATGGCCAACTTTTTGTACCAAATGCACGCCTTACGAATAGCAGTGTAAGGTTCCAACCTCTGATCTACCTTATCAACACCACCCATGTGCTTATTGTAGTCTAAAATGCACACCGGTTTGCGTACTTCAGCAAACTGACCCCAAACAGCCACAGGTGAAGTACTCTCATCATGGATGGTAGTCAGCATGTACACATCCCTCCTGTCCACGAATTTCACAGCAAGTAGTTCATCACTATGCAAGGAACTGCACTGCCCCCTCTGAAGTTTTTTGGAAACAAGCACTTTTGGATAACCTTTACAGTTAGAGCGGATTGTGCCACAAGCAAAAGTGTCCACTTTGAACAATTCCTTAAACAATTGCACTGCAGTGTAGAAGTTATCAAGTACAAATGGTGGCCTCTGTTAAACAGTCCTCTAGCAAGATCCCACACAATTTTCTCTGAAACTCCAAAAGTGGACGGACAACCAGGGGGGTCAATGGTGGAATCCCTACAAGTGTACACATGGAAATTAAAAACATAT